>NC_137259.1:12024154-12656733 GCF_965637545.1 Phallusia mammillata | reverse complement strand
CACTGCACAGAGCGTAAAGTCAGGCCCGTTTTTTAAATAAACTTAAGCCCGAATCCGAACCGAACCCGAACCCGACTGAAAAAGCCCGACCCGAGATACAAGTTTGATTCTAAGTAATCTGATAGACTGTATATGCGTACAAACGTGCACTTAATGTAATACGTTATAGCTGGTACACAATCTACCGCTCACCGTATAAACCTAATACAACTCCTGATTTTGGCATGTGGAGATCTAAACCATATTTACGGCTCCCTGTGGGGTTGCTTGGATACAAGCACCAAACTTAACGTCTCGGCAATGCAAGCTTTATGGGGAATGTTAGGTTTGATTCGGTACATAGCCTATGATGGGCCTGGCGTATGGTGATTCAAAAAACTTTTGTTGCCAACTGCAATAAGAGTCGAATGTTTCCTCTTACTTTGCGAAATAAACATTTACCTTCTTTTTTTCTATTTCAATAGATTTCATACTTTTTAAGAACAGACTGAGAATTCACCGCCTTGTCCGAAACTGATTGCGAATCATTATTCTATGCGTAAGACTTTCAAACCTTAGATACAAGTTTTGCCTTTTACATGTGTATATATTGTTGTTTTACTTCTTCACTAAATACAAAACTTTAGTAGCTGTATGTTGCATATTGATGCTTAACTGATTTAGAAGCTGCTGCTTTTGCAACAACGTTCTTATAAAACTCCTTCCTTCACTGAAAGGAACGTCGTACATCATATATCTTACACAGTGCATCCACTAGTGACGTATTGATATTTTACGTCATCCTCTACCCACATAGCCAAACATTGTGGAAGGAACTAAGCTCCACACAAAAAGAGGACATGCTTAGTTAAGCGTCTTTATAAATGTTAAAAAGCATTTAGGTTTAATGTTTCCTTCGGACTATGGAACACATTTGAGCCCTTTATTGGCACTTTTGCAGAGAGTTTGCTTATCTTGGTTTAACATTCTGCTACTTTATAGACCTTTTTTGAGGACATTTCTACTAAAACTTTAGGTATATCGCAACCAAAAAGCTGGAATATAAGACGTTTTGATGCCTTTTAGCTGCCTTAAGAAGTTTTCGGTTATGCATCTAGTTTGTTTTGCGTAATTTATACGGAATAACAATACGCACCCATATTGTCTGCACTTTAACAAATTTAAAACAGCACAAAGAAAATTTGTGTTTATTTACAAGTAAACCTAAAACGCAACTTGACCAGCGCAAAAAGCAAAAGTAAGTCATCAACATATCGTGCAAGATGATGGGTCGTCGCCTTTTTCCTTCAGCCATTTGACAAAAACTTCTACGGCAGTTTGTTCAAATATTTCGTCCACACCAAGACCAGTAAGCGCTGAGCACTCCATGTATTTCACTGCCTCGATATCTCTTGCAAGCTGTTCACCCTTCTCTTTCCTATGTGGTGACATTCATAAAAACAACAGTTGGCATTAGGGTGCTACAGCAACTAGCAAATCCTTCACACATTTCGGAACAACACACACAGACTTACAAAGTAATTTAATCAAAAACATAACTGCCAGAGTACTTGTGTATTTAGAATACATTGTTAAAACGTCTGCATAATGTATTCTATATATACAAGTGCTCTGGCAGTTAAGTCTTTGATGACATAACACGTTGACTGGCAAAATAAATAGAATACACGCATTACGTTTTCAATATGCTACTTCACACCGGGTTGAAAATGTACACAGACACGTGCTTTTTGTTACAAAACTACTGGTTTATCCTGTGTTATACCAATGGTTTCTAACCAAAATTTTCTCACGAAACAATTTGTAGCATTTTTCCCTCTTCGATGTACCACAAAATGAATAAACCACGTTAAATTAAACAAAATTTATTTAGATTTGGGCATTAACTTTATGTCCTGCTGGTTAAACTAAAGGTCCATTTTTGCATGCTAAATCAAAAAATTTCAAAAATGAAAATGCTTTTCTCATAGGTGGAAAATACTGTGTTATAACTTATGTGACAATAGAGATGGAATATTTTTTAGCATGTAATAACTGGACGTATATAATTATTAACCAATCTTATAATCTATTACATAATTATTAAACAGTGCAGTTATAATTATGTTAATACACCACTCACGTAACGAGACTAATTCCTTTGCCCAGCAGTTTTTCCATTGTTTCCTCGTTGGAACGCAAATCGTTTTTCGTAGCGACCAAAATTATACCAGCGTCTGGAGAAGTTCGCTTGATCTCCGGCAACCAGTAATCCAACACGTTGTCGTAGGACTCCTGTCGAGCGATGGAGTAGCACACGACGAAGTAATGTGTGTGTGGGTAGCACATCTGTCGAAACCTGGCAAACATACAGCATCGGCTGAAATTATCATTTTTTCCGCTGTCGGAATAGCCTTCCAAAGGCGCTTTCTACCCGCCAAGGCCAAATTTCTCTTTAAATACAAAACCAAACGCTGTGTTAAAGTTACGTAAAAAACAAATCTACTTCAATTTATTTCATTTTATTATGACACCTTGACCTCAAATCCAACAGGCCATATAATCACCTAAAACTTTCAGCAATGTTGCCCTCTGTCAAAAAGTTTATCATAGGTTTTGGCAAAAGTTTGTTTATCAAGGCACTGGCTAAACCGCTAAAACAGCTAAAAATAACCTTTCTAGTTAAAGTTAAACATTTAGCCTTTCCGCGACGTTTGTGGCTCAGAGTGTTAATGCTTTTTTTTCACACGCTCGAACCCAGGAGGCTCCCGGGGATGAATCCCGATTACGATTTTTATGTCTATATATGGGTCAGGCCATTTGTCCATTAAGTTACTGTCCGGCGCTCATGTCCCCTTTTACGGGGTTTGAACCCAGGACACTCCCGGGAAAGAATCCTGATCAGTTTTTTTATATCTCTATAATGGGCCATTCGGCCAAGTTCCCTAACCCGGCGCGCAAGTCAATCTTTCGACATAGACAAAACAGTGTTATTGCGAAATCAAGAGCTCGTGATAATCGACGTGCGCAATAGGAACTTGTGGAACTCGACATTAGTCATGAATCATGATATTTGATGATGTACAACAGGCTTGCGTTGGAAAAAGGTTAATGTGTGATTTCAGGTCACAACTAGCTTGGCTTTTGCCTTGCGAAATCCATTTTTTAAGTCTATTTGCTTGGTAAATGCGGTCGGGCAAGAATCTTTAACGTAGTCATAACTTTTCTTATGACAACAGGGTGCGTGAAACTTGTTCCTAATAAAATTTGCCGATTTCGGTTTTTCTACATTCATACAATCAACATTGGGAAAAATTTGACAACTTTTCTGAAATTTAAGTGCGTGCAAAAACTAGCGTATGCATCTGAAAGGGTTTTCGAGAAGGGAAGAAGTGTACCGAGTGAACAAAGGGCTTTTCAGATTAATGTATGTACAATAGAGTTTATCTTTGATAAAAATTACAACATTTCCTTACTTTTCACTGGTCCTGCTTCCCGTTGTGTCAAACATTCCCAAAACAAACGAAGTGTTGTTTATCGACAAGTTTTTTCGATATCCTTCAGGTGTAGCATTCGCGTATTCCTTTGGAAATTTCCTTGTTGTGTATCGAACTAACAAGGACGTTTTTCCAACACCACAATCACCAACCACGACCATCTTTACCATCATTTTGCCAGATTATATATTTGTCTTTTCAGATGCGGTTTAAAGCTTCCCGACGTTGTTAAAGCTCCAAGCGTCGTAAAATGCCTCGCGTTAATAATAAAGACCTGTTTCACTCACAAAAAATTATCGCTAAAATACAGAACCTTAATTAGTTATATCATATACTTCAGGGGTTTCCAAGCATTTCAGATTTCACAACGCAACCCCATTTAGAATTTTCAACTGTTTATTGTGACCCCAAGTGAACATAGCCAAAAGACGCCCACCGCTCATAATACGGTACCTACCTTACTTATACAAGTCAATATTAATATATCTACGTACTTTCTATGTTAATTACCAGCAGGTAAATATGAAATACGTATTATTTACCTCTAAAAAAACAAAATACACACATCAATTTAGATACAATTACGTTCTAACTTGCATTGGATATTCATTCAAAATGGACAAATCTCTACACAGTAATTGAACCCTTTTATGTCAGTATTTGCAACAAATAGTAAAAAAATCAACGTGTTTATGTCGCCAGAATTACCGAAATATATCTTATTACATCACAATACATTCGTATAAACCAGGGGTGGGCAAACTACGGCCCGCGGGCCGCATGCGGCCCGCCAAATGTTTCCGAGTAACGCTGAATAGTACTATGAGCACAGGCGCAGAGTTTTAAAAATACCGGGGGTGCGACTTGCCGGTACCAATGCCATATGCAGTATCTGTACCCGTTCGATACTTTGGAACTAAACACAGATACTTTTCACGTGCTTTATAGCCTGTTGTTTCTGCCACGTTATTATGCAAATCGTCACTTGACACAATTTCTTCGTTCGATAAAAGTAAAAGCGATTCACGTTTTCAAAAACAGCCCACTTTGCACTGTTGACGCCCAAACTTTGGTCACTTTGGATCATGTTTAGGTCGTTGCAGTACTTTTTGTTTAATGTTGGCACTCGGACTTTATTAACAAAAAACGTGGTTCAACCTTTGTTGCAACAAACGCTTGTTTTTTTGAAACAATTATAATTGTAGCGTTTCAACCAATGCTTGTACAGTCATGAACAAACGTATTTGCATAAAGCTGAAAATATACTATGTAATAATTTTGCGCAGAGGTGCACAACCTGCGGCCGCAATCTATTTTGCTAAATATTTTGATTTTTAAACTGCTAAAACAGATTTCGTGAGACTGGAAAAAAGATTAGCAGTCTAGTAACCATATGTGCCAGGCTTTTTATCCGCTTATTATGTGCAAACAATGCGAAAAAAAGGCACTGCAATCGTCACAATACAGTTTATGACGTCATAAACAGTTAGCTCCGTTCAGCTAAATTTATGCACAAGTTAGAAATTGTTAATCAGAGCATTTTTGGCGACTTTAAATGGTATATATATGATACAAACCTTATTCTTTGCATCAGTTGTTTTAAAACAAAACAACAAGCAAGCAATTGGCGGTCGTTGGTGAAATACTATGCGGCCCGGTAAGATTATAAACTTTTGAATGCGGCCCTTGCACTGAAAAGTTTGCCCACCCCTGGTATAAACCATTGCTTACTTGCTGTCTGCAATGTCACGCTATGATTGCATACAGATAATGTACACTCTCTGCTTGGATGTTTGTACAAATATTTCACATATTGACAATTTCGACTCCAAATGGGGTCCCGACCCCTAGTTTGGGAACCCCTGATATGCACTATTTTAAAATTAGCATATCCTTACCGCGACGGAAAACTCTACTTTTGTAAGAAACCAACTGCACACTATTGTTCACATATCAATACAATGAAACACCCAATTTTCATTGTGGTGCATTGCAATTGCTTCTGTAACTGACATTCGTTAACATTTAGGACAGCGCATTGCTCCTGTGATTCATTTCTTATTTGATAATTCGCAAGTCATAGATTACAACAAATACACGGAAGTAATATCAACTGACATTTCTCTGGTTGTAGAAGGATACATTTCAGTAATTGTACATGCAAACTTACATATACCTAACCTTGCAGTTAGAATACACACTTTACAAACTCTACGCATTGTTAACTCCAGTTGTTTGTTAAACAGGAATACTATACGCGTACGCATTGCAACGCCTACCTATGCATCTGGTGTATAGAGGAGGTGTTTTGATATAAACACGCACAGTTATAATTAGGGATAGATGTGCGTCAATACCTCAAACGCAGGCCGGAAATGTGTTAATGATTTTTAGTTTAACAGTAAATTGTAAAAACAATTAGTTTAAACTACAACGCAAAAATCAAGATTTTATTCTGCAAATTTACATTTTTAAATTAAATGCAAATTTACGTTTCAAGTTAAAATCTTAAAACGTTGTATCTTGGAAGGATAAACAAGTTTCAATTTTTTCCTTAAAGCACAAAAATGTTTTTTTGCGAACGTTTTGTTACGTAAGGATACAACCACAAAACACGTTACGTTACGATCATACAGCTATCAGCTCTTTTCGATTTCGCTTGGCTATTTTGTTGTCGCAACAACAAATGCTTTTATTTAGATAGTTATTTGGCATTAATTTATGTATAGAAGGGAAAGCTAGACCGTGTTGATCAAAAAATGGTGAGGTAAATAGCCAGGTGGCGTATAACGTCGTTATACGAATTCGGATTGGACTTGCAAGTGGGCCTTAAGTTGGGGCCAAACTCAAGCACGAAACCTGTCCCCAAGGCGTTTTGAAAAAACAAACAAACTCGAATTAGACAAGAATGTTGGTGAAATGCGCAAAAACAATGCTGCGTGTAAGGTCTCGCCCGAATCAAGTCTATGTTGTAAAAACTCATCAAGCCCGAACCCTGGCCGACTTATTCTAGCAAGGGCACCGACAACTAGAATTGTATTCGAACTAAAGTAGTCAGTACGTTATGCAAACTCTTGTGTGAGTCATTACATGACAATCGGAATTACATTCGAATGAGTTTAGTAAAGTAGTCAATTTTGCAAATTTAAACTGGTTCGGTTTTGAATAAAATGGTGTTACAAAACTTTCTGATATTTTTGCACACTACTGAGTTAGCTGTTTTGACTTGAATATGTAGTATTTTTGTATTTAACGTGTTTGTTCATTGGCCATTCATGCTGTACAAACGCACCTGATTTTTTTTTACCTTACCTTTTTGAAGCCTTAATTTTGTCAAAATCGTCTCAGAAATATTTTGCATTTGCTGTGCAAATTCCTTTTTAAACTTCTGGTCTTTATCATCATTTAGGTTCTTCTTTATCATCATTTAGGTTCATTTTAGGTTTTGTATTATATGTTGTCCTTTAAGGTGATTTCTGATAGTTCCAAGAGTCGTAAAAGGCCTTGCTCTAATTGTAAAGAACTTTTCACACACAAAACTTATTGCTAAAATACACAACTTTAATTAAAAATCAATATCATTATATCCTTGCCGCGACGAAAAACATTGCCATAAAAGGAGCCTTTAAAAAAAGCCACGGTTCTCTCAGCACTTGCCATAAAAGGAGTCCACGGCTCCCTCAGTACGTACTTATAACTGCTGTCACACAAAGCAAGTGATTAGATACACCTGACACTAGGCACAGGATATCTAGCATACAAAGATTAAAAAGTGAAAAGTGGATTTAAACCTGTTTAAACCGAAATTAGTACCCAATTACATTTTTAAGGGAGCCACAGGTCCTACAGGGTTACTGGAAGGGGGCCACGAGGTCCAAAACAAAACACCGCAGGCGATGATTTAAGCATTACGCCCTGAAAGGTACATTAGCCTTTCACATAAGAAGGTGAATGAGGGATACGAGCTATTAAGGAGAGCAGTGAGCCGAGGTCACACCAATAACACTTGTCAAATTTCTTCATCCAACGAGATCGCCTCAGACATTTGAATTACAAAAAACCAAACTGTATTGTAAGGTATAACCCCGCAAAACATCATCAGATAAACAAACAAACAATATACAGATTGTGTAATACAGGTAAATGCTTATTGGTTAAAACTAGCCGATGTAAACAGTTTTAACCTAAGTTATTTTTGAATTTTATGTTCGTGAAAACACATTGTTACACTAAAAAAAATCAATATTTAAATAACTTAAATAAAAGTTGCGACCATATTGTGTTAAGAAATGCAAACTAAGATTTGTCTAAAATCCAGACAAACATTTATCTCGTTCCAATAGCAAAAAAAACATTTTTATCGTTAGCTGCTTAAAAACGTCAAAAGATTCTACGTCTTCTTCTTCTTCTTCTTACTCTTCTCCGCTCTTGTTCCACCTCTTTTTGTTTTTTTTCCACCTCTCTTTGTTTTTCTTCCACCTCTCTTTGTTTTTGTTCCACCTCTCTTTGTTTTTGTTCCACCTTTCTTCTTGCTTGTTCAGTTTCTCTTTCTTTTTCTTCGACAATTCTTTGATGATCTCGTTGAATGATTTCGTTGTAACTTGCTTGTTTTCTATACTTTTCGTGCTCCTTTTCAAGTTTAATATTTATCGCATTCACAACCTCACTTGGTGCATCCATTTTATCCAACTGCATTTCCGCAATTACTCGTTCGTGAAAACTTTGCAAGTCAACAACACTCATATCAGTATTCCGTTTTGCCTGTGATGCGGAGAGCAAAAAGATAAAGTTATTTAAGGGCGTTCAGTGTTTGGTTGTTTTTTTGTTTGTTCCAAACAAACTGGTTTTATGGAAATTAAAACAATTCATAATTTAAAGCAGATATTTAGTGGGCTAAAAAGATATTTCTAGCCGACATTCGATGCGTTGAATATATGTTTTGATATTTAAAAAAATTAATTTAAATTTTAAGCCTTGTTACTTACCATTTCACTGATGTACTTTTCCACCATTGTTTGTCGCAGCTGTTCTTTTGCCCCTTCCTATGAAAAAAATTGTAAGTTAGACTTGTAACACACCGAAGAACAAAAAAAAAACGCTTACCTGATCCAACCGATATTGTTTTAAAACCGCAGCGAAAGTGGACTGCACGTCCATTTTAAGCTGCTTTTGTTCCGTGGTCAATATCTTTTCGAATTTATCTGTTTTTAATTGTTCTGCAAATCTCTGCAGTATTTTCCTTTTTGTTTCGTCATGCCTTTGTTCAAGATCTTTTTCATATTTCGCTTTTTCAGCCTCCTATATAGGGCGACTTTGTCATTGATTTCAACAAATTAAACATATTTTGTTTCTCCAAAATAAATGGTAATTCGTATCACTTTTTATGCTTTGTTTACAATCAGGTAACACATTTTAAATCGAGTCAAAGAATATTTCCCACATTACAAATTATAATTATTTTTTATAATAAGCGATGTAATATTGCAAAAAGTGCAAACTTTAAACGGTGGCGCAAACAACTTTTGGATTTCACTTTGAGGCATTCAAAATTATTTTGTAAAAGTGGATCCTAATATGTGTTTAACGACGTTTATTATACTTGCATAAGTTTTTCTGTTCCTAGCAACTATTTTCAACATGTTACCATGCAATTAGCTGTTTACAATTCTTACAGCTTTTATGTCATCGTTATATTTCTTTAGAAGATCATTTCGAACTCCGGCGGCAGTTTTGCTGTAGTTCGCCTTTGAATAAAAAAGTAATTATCCTCTTTTTATTTTCACCAACGTATGTTGCAAGGTTCGAAAACCTGCATGAGGAACGTGGGTTTTAAAGAAAATGTTACGGTTAGAGCAGGGGTTCTTAAACTGGGGGGCGCGCCCCCTTAGGGGGGCGTAAAGGGTTTGCAAGGGGGGCGCAGCACAATCTGGCTGCAAAGTTTTCACTTGCAAACAATTGTAAATGAATGCATTGGAATTATGTCGGCGCTAATTTCGAACTTATTGTTTAAAGTAAACGCTTCATTGCTTTGAAATGGATGTCCAGTTGTACTAACCAAACGTTTTTCCACTGCGGACTTTACATGCCCTAGTGCCCTCTTCTCAAACTTAGCCTACGAGGCGATTTTTATAGGGGCGCCAAGATATGGTCTTTTTAAAAACCCATTTAAAATCTGTTAAATATTATAGTTAGTCTCATCTTACAAGAAATGCTTGTATATTACGTGACAAGTAACACAATAATACAATTGTTTGCGCACAATTAACACTTTTTGTTTTGTCTGTACGTAATAAACTAGCTTTGGATCAATCCTGGGCGTTGCAATCCTATGAAAGTCGGTAATGATAACTTTACATGTCGTGACAGTAAACATTCGTAAGGAGTAGATTAATTTTTGACAGTAACAAAGTCATCAATACGTTTTGGCAAACCTAAAAAATGGTATCGCGGGCCGAAGTTTGGTGACCCCTGTACTATATAGTCGGCTGCACATTCTTTATTTGTTCGCAATTTCGCATCAGAGATTGCCTTGACTTTTAGTGCATCAACAATTTCTGAGCGACATATGCGTAGTTTACAAGAATACTGGCACCGTGGCTCTGTGCGCGCGCTTTTTTTCGCAACTTATCAGCGTTGAAGTTGCTTTTTCTAACGATTGGAACTAACTTGACAGTAGCTTAAAGCGGACCTACGATGTATGTTGTTTTCAAAAAACAAGACAAGCATCATCAGTGCTAACGTTTTTAGGGGGGGGCGTGAGAATAAATAAATAGTGTCAAGTGGGGCACGACCGAAAAAGTTTAAGAACCCCTGGGTTAGAGTAAGGCGACCACTAATGCCAAAAAGAATATGAACTAGTGTTACATCTTATTTGCCAGTACATTGCTGATTTATATGAAATCCCGCTTTCCCTACAAATATTTTACGTTGTGTGACGTAACAATTAACAACCATTTTTGTCTGATAACTCAATTTTGCTTATTTATTTGCGTTTCTGACTTCCGAGGGACTCGGTGCATCATCGATCGCATTGAAAAGGGCATGTTTGTCGTGTTGCCCAGTAGTTCTCAAACTGTGCGTCGCGACACGCGACGCCCTGGTGCGTCCTTTCAATTTTCCGAGGGCGTCGCAGAATAGTTCCGTTTCGTGGTTTTTTGCTGTTGTATCAATAAACACAACTTTAATAATACGTTTCCTCATTAACTTCTTTTGCTGGTGCGTCGCAAGTCTGGAAAACTTTTCCAGAGGCGTCGCAATAAAAAAAAGTTTGAGAACCACTGCTGTAGACAATTGTTTTTGCACTGCCCTCATTATCATCATCATATTTTATTTATAGTTGCGTACACGGTTATTGCATGTAAATGAACTATGATAGGCAAGCAACAGGCGGATGGCGAAGGGACCATATATGTCATCGAGTCAGCCACTCGTGTACAGAAATAAAGATAAATAGGCAAGAAAGAAACTGCCCTATACGCAGGGTTGCCATACCGGCCTTATTTCTAAGATCTGTCCTTATTTTGAAGGGCTATGTCTTAGAAAAGTTCATTGTCCTTATTTCTAAGAAATGTCCTTATTTTTGACTGTAGTCCTTCTTTTGTTTTATTTTCAACAATTACAAGTCAAATCCCTGCTACAAGTAACAGTGAGTCTAGACCTGAGCTGTCGTGAGATGCACAAAATATTTTCTACGAACAACGAGTTGCTGGAACGGATTGTTTCTGGCAAAAATATTGCGAATATTATGTCATGACTCGTATAAATGCAAAGATTTGTTCAAAAATGTTTGTTTCGTTTCGCCTAAAAGTTTGATTTTTCGGTTGTCCTTATTTTTGGTTTCAAGTCGATGGCAACCCTGCCTATACGTGTAGTTGGGTTTATTTTGTTCATGCACAGTTCTTGGGTGATAACCTTACTTAAAACGTAAAATATATACACTGTTACGGACAGTAACGCTCTCCAACAACGCACAAATTACCGCCGCCGGAACCATTGCTGGCAATATTCTATGTATCCCACTTTCACGCTTTCCTTTGTTTCTACATGCACGTGCGTTCTGGTTGTTGTTATAGCGATATCTGAGTCAGTTGTGATTCTATTAAGTTTTCTATAGTGTATAAGTTTTATATCTCAACATGTTGTTCACAAAGGTGCTATACGTTTTTGGGATTTATGTTGTGTTTTTTTTAATACAGCTTGTGGTTTTTTTCACAGTATGACAGCAATGCTGTGAGTATATAATACCCGTGTTGTTAATTTTCTTCCGGTTACTGAAAAAGCTAAAAAGATTTGCTTTGCATGGCTACATTTAAGGCGAAGTATGTAACGCAATGATACTACTGTATATGTAGAAGTGTCTCCGTTTGTTTCTACTTCCAGACCTGTTCGCCTAAACGAGGTTTACAAACTATCTGTGTGGAAAGTTTGTTGAAGGCTTTTGGGGGAAGCTCGTTATAATTTCCCCTTGATGTTCCGCGCCTCAAACCGGGAGCGTTCATGTGACGTTACAAGTTTTAATAAACTGATAACGCTTTGCCCAACATAAGCGGGCACTACAATGTTACAAAAATGCGGGCAGTTGATATCTTTGTTTTTTTGTAAAATATACGATTCATAGGTAATTATGTGATTTACAAGTTTAAAACACTTTTCGCCGTATTCGGTTCCTTTGAGCGCCTTAAACAGGTTAAATTTTGTTTCACTTTGAACACCAGCAATTGTTTTTAAAATGGACAATAATCCATTTTTAGATAAGCTTGTTCTGGAAGCACTCACAGCACTACATTTAAACCTTGTACGTCGCAAAATTTTCACTTTACCTGTTCAAGCCTTAGTTTTGCTATAAAATTCTCAAATCCATTTTCCATTTGCTGTTCAAGTTCTTTTTCGAACTGTTGAAAAAGTTCTGGAAATAATTCTGATTCAAGTTTGGCATTAAACTGATCGCAAATCGAGTTGTTCAAATCTTTGTGCGATTTTGTAAGCTCTTCCTCCGTAGCCACTTCCATTACAACCTGTGTGTGACAAAAAATCACTGGACAATAAATAATCGCAATAAGTACAAAGTTTGGAAGCAGTAAACATCAGCAATTCGCAACGAAAGGCATAATGCCCCCCGAATCGCATTACTGTGTACTTAATTAACAGTGCTTCACACACAAAAATTGTCGTGCTTTTATCGCGAACTTTCGCACCGTATAAGCTAGTTCTGTTTCACCCTCAGACGCTCCCAGATTGTCAGCAGTAAACTAAAACGTTCATTTGGCAGGAAGTAGTAAATTACCTCGTTCATTACGTCTTCGTATTCGGTCAGCAGTTTTGCAATAACATTCTTTGCATTTCCTTTAAAGTTGGCCTGGAAAAATAACATACCATGAACCAAACTGAGCCAGCTCCGTGCGCTTGCGCACCAGGTAGCCTATACTCTGAGAGTTTTACGACACGTACAACTGAATTTTTTGGTAAAAAATAAATTCTACATTCTGACTTTTGATTGAAACGTACTTTCAATATATCGTCAGGTGTGTCGAATTCATTCAGCTGTATCGCTTTATAATATTCGTCCACAAGGTTTGCAAGTTGTCCTCCCGTTATTTCTTCCTCACTCTCCTTTTTGGTTTTCACGGGATTAAGTAACAATTTAAACACTTCAGTGGTCACTTTTTTGAATTTTTGAGACACATCTGCACATAATTTTTTAAATACAACATTTTAAAGCTGGGAGCAATCGTCGTTAGTAATATCATAAAACTTACGTTTCAATTTCAAATGTTCTTCAGGAGGCAGGTCTTCGAAACCCGCAACAATATCTCCAGGTCCTGGCATCAAAGCGCAGTGAATGTTTTCAAATGATTTTTTCAAACCTTTGCGGACGGATTTTATTTCTTCTTTGTCACTCTCCTCATATTTCATTACCTTTTCACTACAAAATCTTTGTCCGCCTTTTACACCGTAAGGATACTCTAAGCTTTGTGTTGCGTCGCGGAAAAGGAAAAATAGATCCTGCAAATGCAAAGTTTGAGATTTTGAATTGTAGGTAATGCTTTTGCCCATTTGAACACGTTGCGTAATAAGAGGCCAAAACTGTAGTTTCCAAAAAAGCTTTAGGTTAAAAAAGGATATTAAGTATAAGAACACCTTCCTCGGTACCTGAAATGGTGCCTGGTGACTGAAACTACGCTGTTTTCCCTGCCTAAAGTTTGAGGAGTAGGAAACAAACATCTAAAAGATAAGTGCGGTTGATGTTAGTGAAATATATGATCCGCGTAATAAAGCGAAAACTACCAGAATTAAAAATAGAAAATTTAGTAAATACAACGTACAAAAATATAAAAAGCAACAAACTTCTACATACCTGTAAAGGGTTGAGATCGTTTTCATTTACCCTTCCTTTGATATTGTATATTTGAACGGAGCTAACCAAAGCAGAAATGGCAAAAATTTTCGAGAATGTTTCCATACCGTCCGTATCGAACGATCCTTGTGTATCCATCAATATTACAGCAACCTTGTTTAATACAAGAATGAAGTAAAAATTTAAAATCATTTATGTCATTTTTAGGTCGGTCTGGTCTCAGCAGCTATTCTCTTGGTACTCCGAATGATGTTGAGAAATTAATGTAAACAATACAATTGAAGGTGGCGTAATCTATGTTCGTATAGTGCAGGGGTGGGCAAACTTTTCAGTGCAAGGGCCGCGTTCAAAAGTTTATAATCTTACCGGGCCGCATAGTATTTCACCAACGACCGCCAATTGCTTGCTTGTTGTTTTGTTTTAAAACAACTGATGCAAAGAATAAGGTTTGTATCATATATATACCATTTAAAGTCGCCAAAAATGCTCTGATTAACAATTTCTAACTTGTGCATAAATTTAGCTGAACGGAGCTAACTGTTTATGACGTCATAAACTGTATTGTGACGATTGCAGTGCATTTTTTTCGCATTGTTTGCACATAATAAGCGGATAAAAAGCCTGGCACATATGGTTACTAGACTGCTAATCTTTTTTCCAGTCTCACGAAATCTGTTTTAGCAGTTTAAAAATCAAAATATTTAGCAAAATAGATTGCGGCCGCAGGTTGTGCACCTCTGCGCAAAATTATTACATAGTATATTTTCAGCTTTATGCAAATACGTTTGTTCATGACTGTACAAGCATTGGTTGAAACGCTACAATTATAATTGTTTCAAAAAAACAAGCGTTTGTTGCAACAAAGGTTGAACCACGTTTTTTGTTAATAAAGTCCGAGTGCCAACATTAAACAAAAAGTACTGCAACGACCTAAACATGATCCAAAGTGACCAAAGTTTGGGCGTCAACAGTGCAAAGTGGGCTGTTTTTGAAAACGTGAATCGCTTTTACTTTTATCGAACGAAGAAATTGTGTCAAGTGACGATTTGCATAATAACGTGGCAGAAACAACAGGCTATAAAGCACGTGAAAAGTATCTGTGTTTAGTTCCAAAGTATCGAACGGGTACAGATACTGCATATGGCATTGGTACCGGCAAGTCGCACCCCCGGTATTTTTAAAACTCTGCGCCTGTGCTCATAGTACTATTCAGCGTTACTCGGAAACATTTGGCGGGCCGCATAAACTCCTTTGGCGGGCCGCATGCGGCCCGCGGGCCGTAGTTTGCCCACCCCTGGTATAGTGTATCTAAGTCCGTAAGTGTTAACCTGAACAACATACCTTCTTCCCATTCGAATCCTCAATTAACACTGGTCGCTCATATATGTCAATCCCTGTAGTTGTTCGATCAAAGGTATGGTGTCCGACGGGAAAGATATCCTCAATTGTCCGATTTTCATTTTCACCAGAAAACCATTCGGGAGACTATAATGTTTAAACAATAGAAACGAAATGACAACTAATGCAAACTATAGACGTAGTCCGATTATATTTTTTGCATCACCCTAACATACTATTTACAGTGCACATTTAAACAACTCAATTCATCAACCTTACCTGTTGTGATTCAAGATACATTGCAAACAATGACATAAAAAATGATTTTCCCTGTTTTAGTGCACCAGCGATTGATATCACTGTTACCGGCGTGTTCACCACATCTTTATGTTGAAGTATGTTTTTGATAGCTTCAAGGTTCTTGTCAACTTCGCTACCATCAGGACCATTTTTAGAACAGCATGTTGGCCGTTTCTCTGCATAGGCCATATTAAAATAATCTATTTTTCTGGAACCAATATACAAAACGGAATATTTTGAAGTAAATCTTCCGCACACTCAAATGTAGGCTATGTTAAACCTGTCAACATTTTCTACAGATCTGACTAAATTGCGAATAGGTGCGGTCGGTTAAATAGTTGCATGATGACCTCCAGTCACGATTTTCGGTTCCGCATTTTCGATTTCGGTTCCACAAATCTGATTACGGTGTTGCGATAACTCAACAGCTGTGATTCTGTTGTCGGTCTGGTATTCTTTTGTGTTGATTTAAACAGACCCTGCGTTTTCCACAAAGATAATCGAGTTTGGTACGTATTATGTTGACCTTGTGTCTTTATTATTACTTGCCTTTGAAGCACATGACATAATGGCCACAGCAAGTCGCGATTGTCGGTTCCACATATCCGATTCCGGTGTTGCAAAAACTTAACAGCTGTGATTCTGTTGTCGGTCTGGTATTCTTTTGTGTTGATTTAAACAGACAACGCGTTTTCCGCAATAATAAAAGAGTTTGGTACGTATTATGTTGACCTTGTGTCTTTATTATTACTTGCCTTTGAAGCACATGACATAATGGCCACAGCAAGTCGCGATTGTCGGTTCCACATATCCGATTCCGGTGTTGCAAAAACTTAACAGCTGTGATTCTGTTGTCGGTCTGGTATTCTTTTGTGTTGATTTAAACAGACCCTGCGTTTTCCACAAAGATAATCGAGTTTGGTATATATTATGTTGACCTTTTGTCTTTATTATTACTTGGCCGTAAAGCACACGTTATTATGACATGCCCCCGAACCACATGGCATGATATCCATAGCAAGTCGCTCATGTCGGTTCCCCATATCCAAATTCGGTGTTGCGAAAATTTGACAGCTGTGATTCTGTTGTCTTTCTGATATTCTTTTGTGTTGATTGGAATCGACGTCGCGTTTAGCTTTTAATTATAGCGTGGCAGGCATTAGGAATCGTACTAATACAAAACGCAACACAAAATGTAAAAAATGTCACGCAAGCGCATGTAGATTTACAAAAGATTGTAATTACTTTTCAAGTCCGTGTATAGTGTTCCTAATTGTGATTACTATTTTGGAACCTGGCCTATCAACCATTAAGTTGCGTGCTTGTATCAACGAAGGGGGTCCCCGCAATGACTTTTGTTATACGGAATTATTTTGGCAGCTTTGGGAATTTAGCTGAAAGATCTTTCTGGTGGCGATGTAAACCCCAATCGACTTCTTACGTCTAGTTCTGTTTTATACCTAAACTGTCCCTCTATTTCGGAAAAAAAAAACGAACCCGTGATAACGGCTCACCACTAAAGCCTAAAAGACACCATAAACTGGTTTTACTAATAAGCGTTTTGCTCATGCAAAACTTACAATAAAACGTGTATAAAAGCAACTTGCACTTTACTTCCAACACTTCCACTTAGAGCGAGGCAAAACACAGGTATAATACGGCACGGTGTAACACATAGAAGGCACATCCGGGTCTCGAAAAAAGCAATAAGCGTGAACACGCGAACGACACACGTTGTAACATAGGAGAAGCATAATTGTGTATAACATATAAGTGAATACTGAGTGGTCACAAGCTGTGTTGTGACTCACAACAATGCGCATCGCAAAGAGGTGAAAAATGATCGGTGACACATAACACCAATTGGACAAAACAATAATTAAACACACTATATCAAACTGAAAACGTTATAAGCGTGAAGATGTGTGATGAAACAAACAAAAATATAACAAAGTAACGTAAAAAATAAGTGAACATAAGTGTGTGAAGGAAAAGTATTTAAAAGATGCATTAGAAGTAAAACGTGAAAGGAATGATTAAAATTTGCCACACTTTCCATAGTCGCAATTGCTAGTAAATCTACCTTACAGTCAAATATACAGTAGAAGGCTGTAACAACCTTTGTAATAGGGCTGACCAACTCAAAGTAGGTCTTATGACCGCGTAAATATGTTACTAGGTCTATAGTTACAGCCAAACGCGGTTGTCGGTTCCGCATATCTCATTTCCATGAAACAAAAGCGTTGAGGTTTCAATTCCAATATTTGTCTGGTATTCTTTTGTATTCATTGATGGAGTCTATACCTTGTTCGTTACAAAGGTTAGCGAATATTGTACTTATCGTGTTGACCCTATGTCATTTTTCTATCTTGCCATAAATCCGAAAGTACACACAAATACTGGTTGCGGTTGTTTACGAAAATACTGGTCGATGTGAATTAATTAGAACTCTTTCGCTCGACATTTCGTCTACCTTCTGAAATATGCCTGAAACTGTTTTTTTATTATTATGCATGTACAGCAAACGGTTAATCGGATTTGCCTAATCGAGATTTTCGCCCAATGCGGCAAAACTCAAGTTAGAAAAGATTTGCAATGTAAGGCTTGAACGATAATCGACATCGGTTCATCCGTTTCTTCGCCCAATCCGGACAAATAGTTTAGCCCAAACGGGTCCAGATTAATTGAGGTTTACTGTGAGTCTCACTGCTTAACTTTGGATGCTTATTGCGTGCAAACAATGCGACGCAATTATTACGCTCTCATATAGTTCAGCCTAATCTACAGGCCAATAAGCCGTTAAATTTTTATGTCACGTGCGCAATGTTGCATGGAACGGTTGGCGAGTTTATTGCGACTCGGTTTTAAGTTTCGAGGTCTGAAGTATTAGAGCCCCCGGCAGAAGCGATCGTGATCGTTATCTGGCTAATTCAATCTAATAACATGTTAACGAAACGATTTAAGGCGGGTTCTCTGATACTAAATTTGTCAATCTATTCACTATCTCAAAATGATTTTAAAAGCCTTGCCCACCAGTCGGTCGACCTGCAATTTACTGCATTGTCGAAAAATCGAAATCTTTTGTTATGCCAACTTTAGGTTCTGTATATTAGATGTCACGCATCCAAAACCACCTTGCTGGTTGTCGAAACTACAGGAAGTGAGCAATCATGGTCTCATTTTTTATTTGTTTGGCTTCGATTTTGAAAGCATAATAGTGGATTATTATGATCCAGAATTACCAAAGGAAGCGATTTAGTTTCAGACACTGCTTTAGAAGGCGAAGAGAAGTTACGAGTTAACAAGGACTTTAATGTCAAGTTGTTTCAAATAATAGCGCGTCTCCTAAAAATGTTCTAATGATGAATGCAACGTCGCCGCAGATATCTTGCATCAAAACCAAACTTTGTTGTAAAGCATTACGCCTACATCGCAGTAAATTTTTTTTTAGATAAACAAACAGACTATAAACAGTTTATATAATGCATGTATAGATGTTTATCGATTATAAATAACCTGTACCAATGTAAATCGTACTTCTTCATGTAAATTACAATTATTGCGTCAACCTTTTAAAAAAAAATTATGCAACAGATATATTTTTAACGAGACAATATTTCCACGATACAAACTAATCAAATCTATCTTTTGCGGACCAAATCATCAAGAGCTCTTCCAATTGCAGTAAACAACCCCCCTCCGCCTCTGTTATTGTCTCGCTCATCTTCCAACTCTTTTTGTTTTTGTTCCAACTGTCTTTGTTTTTGTTCAACCTCCTTTTGTTTCTGATCGACAAGTATTTGATGTTCTCGTTTTATGTTTTCGTTGTCGCTTGCTTGTTTTCTATACTTTTTGTGCTCATTTTCTAGATCAACTTTTATCGCATTCACAACTTCGACAGGTGCGTCCAATTTCTCCAACTGAATTTCCGCAATTACTCGGTCGTGAAGAATTTGCAAATCAGCAACACTTCTATGAAAATTTCGTTTCGCCTGTGATACACAAAAAAAAAACAGGTATTTATGGCAAGCCTTTGTGGCCTGTTCTCGAATTGCAGTTTGTCTTTGTTTTAGTGCAGTGGTTCTTAAACATTTTTGAGCGCGACCAAAATTTGTGGTTTATGAACATCTCTCGACCCAAGCCTCAAACATCAATAAATGTATTTTTTTTGTACGAATACTACTCATTCTTGAACGCTAACTGTTACATTTCCATGTTCAGTTTCGCATGATTAACTTGTCCTATCATTCCGCGCTGGTTCATCTTTACTGAGCAACGTGGTCGAATGAGGCTGTAGTTAGCTACCGCTGTACTGTAGCTGACTGCCATCAAAACGTTCAGAAAACCACTTATGTTGCAATACTCCAGGTTACTGAGATGAAGCCACAATTCAGTTATGATGGAGAATTAAAAATACTTTAAAAATGAAAGTTGGTTCTGGCAGAATTGAATCACCATGGCGCGACCCTTTTTTGACCCTGCGCGACCCATGTTTGGGTCGCGACCCATACTTTGAGAACCACTGTTTTAGTGGATAAATAAAGCAGGGGTGTGCAACTTTTTCGCACGTGTGCAACTTTTCCGCAGGTTGCGCACCCTTGAATTAGACCACATGTGCACGTACAAGGTTACAATTGTTTGCCCAAATGCTTCCAAACAAATATTGCCGTTGTGCTTTAATTTCATTTAGTTAAGTTGAGTTGAGTTTATTTCGGAACAATTGCACTAAAACAACCACCAATCCAGAAATATCTACACAACCCTGAAACGTTATCGAGGTCCATGTCTAATTTTTCAGCTTGGCCAGAGTACCTAACGTTTAAAATCACTACACAAATCAGCTTATTCGACATAACTTAAAACAACTGGCCCGAAAACAGACATTCAACGCACTGCATATTTTGATGTTTATATGCGTACGTTTATATGTTTTAATGTCTACATGCACCTTTGTATGCACACATGGTTACTTACCATTTCACTGGTGTATTTTTTCAACATTGTACGTTGCAGGTTTGCTTCTGCCACCTTCTGTTGATAAGTATTGTAAGTTAGACTTGTAACACGCCGAAGAACAAAAAAAACTTACCAGGTCCGTCTGATATTGTTTTAAAACCGCAGCAAAGGTGGACTGTGCGTCTTTTTCAAGCTGCTGTTGTTCTGTGGTGAATATCTTTTCGAATTTATCTGTTTTTACTTGTTCTGCAAATCTTTGCATTATTTTCTGTTTTATTTCGTTGTTCCTTTGTTCAAGATCATTTTCATTTTTGGCGTTTTGAGCCTCCTACAAAAAATAAGACAAGTTTGTCCCTCATTGAACAACTGATCTTGTTTTTCCAAAAACAGCAAATCTATGTTTTTTTGTAAAGCTTTGTTAACCATTTAAATACAATCTGTTAACCATTTTAAATGAAGTCGAAGAAAATTTTCCTACATTGCACATTGTACGCCTAACATATTTTACTGTTGCCGATGTAACATTGCAAATAATGGAAACTTTAAACAGTGGCGCATAAAACGTACAGATTTTCTTTTAGATAATTTAACTTTTTGACAAATGTGTTTTTAAGTTTGTCCGTTTTTACAGACTATTTACAATGTCGTCAAGCACAATTGCTCACAGCTTTTATTTCATCGTTGTATTTCTTAAGAAGGTCACTTCGAACGCTGAAGGCAGTTTCGTTGAAGATCGCCTTCAAATAGAACTCTGATTAGCTTTTTTATGAGGCGACCAGCAGTGGCAAAAATACGTGGGTTAGGCTTTAAAAAACTACGCCTTGTGAACAAAAAACATGGCACTGAATTGTCATAAAATGCTTTTTAAAACCGCTGTAGTGTTGTAAAATTGAACGTTTGTTAGCAATTATGTGGAAACAAGTTTTAAGGTCATTTCGCCGTTTTTATTTGCAAGCGCCACAAACAACTGTTTTACAAAACTTTAACAAAAAGGGGACAACTATTTTAACCAGCATTTATTTTTTACTTTCAGTGTTGCATTTTCTACCAATACGCTAATTTCAGATAAATTTGTTCTGAAATTACTCTTTAGACACACATTACTCTTCCAATTATAGAGCTTAGAAACCGTTAACTATCCGCACCTAATTTTTAACCTTACCTTTTCAAGCCTTAATTTTGTCAAAAACGTCTCAAAAATACTTTGCATTTGCTGTATAAGTCCCTTTTTGAACTGTTGAAAAAGTGCTGGAAATAATTCCGATTCTAGGTTGCCATTAAACTTGTCGCCAATCGAGTTGTTCAAATGTTTGTGCGAATTATTCAACTCTATCTCCGTGGCCACATCCAATAAAACCTGCGTATAAAAACGTGTAAACAACAAATAGCGCAACTAGTTTCTATAGTACAAGTTTGGCAGCAGTATACCCGAGTAATGCGCAACGTTGTGAGTCGGACCGGGCTTTTCGTGTCGGGTTTAGATTTGAGTTTCAGTAAAACGGACTTGAAGTGGGCCTGACTCTTCACCAAGAATTATTTTGCACTTCACCTCCTGATTTGGGCCGATTTTATTCGCCGGACCCGATGTGGTGCCAAATTCCACATCGGGCTCCGCTTACTACCTTATCGTAAGCTGGTTTTGCTTAATTGTCAAACGTTCCTAATTAACCAGCTGCTCAACATAAAATAGTTCAGCAGAAAAAAGTAAGTTACCTTGTCCATTTCGTCTTCATACTCGCTTAGCAGTTTCCTAATCACATTCTTTGCATTTCCTTTGAAGTTTGCCTGTAAAAACAACCACAATGGTCTTAGTTTAGTTATTTTGGTTCCATAACCAGCGTTTTTTCTATGTCAATCACGTGGCCGTGGAACCAGCTCCTATATGCCAAACCCTGGCAAGTGCCATTGTGCATCGGTTCCAAATCACTCAACCGGGTAACTACGTCACATCACGTGTAACTGCACCACATTGCCACAATTCCCTGTGACGTAACAATATCCTTGCGTTTTCGTACTTTCTGCTGTGTTTTCTGTATTTTAGTGTGAAGTTTTGTCGGCCCACATGTAGTTCGTTGAATTGCTGTTTTGGATTTGTTATCTCTGTAGTGTAGAGCCATTCGAAGAAAACTTATTTGCAACTGTTTGTCATTAATAGAAGGATAAATGTATATAAACTCTGATGTGAAACAAATGTCCGGTTATGTTGGTAATACAAGGTAAGCTATGCTTTTTATTCTACATCAAAGTTGAACCATTTGTCGTGTAATTGCAGTATGCATTTTTTGTGTACAAATCCGTTTTGTCATGCAAGTTTTGGTTGTCTGTTAACTATGGCTTAAAACTCTGATAAACGTTATTTTTAAGATGCAATCAATTCATTATGCCGTTTCTGAATGTATGTCTTCTTTAACTGTTTGCCAGATTTTTACAGACTAGAAAGCTTTTGCGAATTGGATGGGCAAACTAAATTGAAACTATTAGGTTCTAACAATTTGGCCCATTAAACTCTCATTAAAGCACTCCAGTTTGTTAAAATCATAAAATTTAAGTGTTTTTCTCTACTCGATGTAAATATTTGGACACGAATTGGCGTTCATGAGGCTCTATCGCGCAACAATAGGGTTGGACAACTTGTGTTTCATGCAGACTCTGACCGTGGCAGTTTAAGTGGGGTTGCCATATTCCCTGACAAAATGTGTCTCAGTTGCGTTAACCCAGTGGTTCTCAAACTTTTTCATTATTTTTTTTAAAACAGTCCCTTTGCCATTATTTCGAGGGCTCGCGGTCCTTAATCCTAAATGTTTATTTCAGAAAAACCAAAATTGATTGCAGGATTTTAGCTAGTTATTCAAAATTGCGCATAACAATGATCCAAATCTGACATCACGGACAAGACAAAACATTACAGTTGTGCGCAAACAATTGCATTTGTGTTAGTTGTCATGCAATAAAGCCTATTGTTTAACAATAGAGACGGTCGATTCTCACTTTCATTTTGATTTAAATTTAGTCAGTTGCACAAACTGACGCAAAATAAGAATATAGAATTACCTCCACCTATTCGCGGTTCCCGCAAAGTTGCCTCACGGACCCCTAAATGACCCCGGACCCTAGTTTGAGCGTTAATCTTTTTGCGATCCAACACTTCTATTACGGAATAAATTTCAAATAATCGAAAGTCACACGGACGGCGACACGAGAAAACGTTAGATACGATACTCTGATCCTTGTCAATTAACTTTCTGCGTATAGGCTTCTGTTTAGTTAAGTTTATTAGGCTAAGCTCATTACTCTTACTATCCTTAAAACAATAAGCACAAATATCAGGAGTCGCCAACCTTTACCACTCTAAAAACCGTTCGGACCAATTTCACACAGAAAAAAAACAGAACACTGGGAATCACCTTTTAAAATTTGAAATAAAATGCCACTTTGAAAACGTTTTTCTGTCCCACGACATTCGACTTTATGTTGTAAGTTAGTTCCTTGCATATTAGATAAACAGTTAAAGCAAATGAAACTTCCCACGTTCACACGTAGCATCGAATGCTGTGTTTTCTTGAAACGCGGATTTTTATTTGTGTATTTAAGGCGTATTGTTAGACAACCAGTAACAAACAGGTATTGTTACGCGCGCACAAACACTGCAAAACGAAACAGTTAGCTTGTGCGTTAACATGCGCGCCGGCAGTTTACTTCTTTACGCTTCATGGCATAGACGCGATTGTAGCTAACTACTAGAAACTTTTTCCGTTGGTACATTAATTTATAGCATATATTTTGTTCTCTTAAATTCCTGACTTTTAAGTACATTTTAACATTTCTCCCTGACGCAGATTTAAACACTAAATTCCCTGACATGTCAGGGAAAATCCTGACGTATGGCAACCCTAGGTTTAAGCCCACGCTCTTTCAGAAATTTGATTTTTAGTGTGACGCCAGCGCGGTCCTAGGCGCACCAATCCTGACGTTGCATACATACGTTGGGAGATTTTATGACTCCATCAACTTTTTGGTGAAAAATAATTTCTATATTCTTGCTACAAATTTATACCTACTTTCAATACATCGTCAGGGGTGTCGAATTCATTCAGCTGTATGGCTTTATGATATTCGTCCACAAGGTTTGCAAGTTGTCCTCCCGTTATTTCTTCTCCAACCTCCTTTTTAGTTTTCACGGGATTCAGTAAATATTTAAAGACTTCCGTGGTCACTCTCATAAAGGTTGTTGACACATCTGAATTTGATAAAAATGCAACATCTTAAACTGGGAACTATCGTCACTGATAAAATGTAATTAGGCCTACGTTTTAATTTCAAATGTTCTCCAGGAGGCAGCTTTCTGAAACCCGCAACAATATATCCAGGTCCTGGCATCAAAGCGCAGTCAATGTTTTCAAATGAATTTTTTAAACCTTTGCGGACGGATTTTATTTCTTCTTTGTCACTCTCCTCATAGTTCAAAACCTTTTCACGACAAAATCTTTGTCCGCCTTTTACACCGTAGGGATATTCTTCGCTTTGCGTTGCGTCGCGAAAAAGGAAATGAAGATTCTGCGAAAGCAAACGTTTTAATTGTTGAATCCCAGATTCATTCAAAAATAACAGAACCATGCGTCATTAACGTCCTTTTTTTTAGATATTCAACGAAACCTTTTCAAACAATCAACAAAACGTTTTCTATCATGCAGCCTTTCCTACGGACCATCATTACACTATTCCAGTGGTGGTTTTCAACGGCCGTTTGTCCAAAGCAGTGTTAATTTTTATTATCCACGGCTTCTAAATTATTAATAATTTTGCATTCGCACTATCGGTAATAATATTGAAAAATCAGCCATGTTTCCCTTTACAACTTTTTGGTTATCTTGGGTGCATATGGCTACAGTTTGACCACTGGTCCAAAGCAACGAATATTGCATGACAAAATGTCCCAAGTCTAGGCTTCAGAAAAGCTTTTAAAACGTACGCAAATGATATTGAGTATAAAAACACCTTTCAATAGGTACCTGAAATGGTTCTTGGTGACTGATACTGGGCTTCTTTCTCTGCTTAAAATTTGAGGAGTACGATACAAACATCTAAAAGATAAGTAGGCTACAAAATATTGTGATTAAAATATATAACCCGTGAGGCGAGGGTTCGATCATGTAAAGTTTAGGAAATTAAACAAACGCAAAACAGTATAATTGCAACACAAAAAGGCTGATGTCAAAAACATTTGTCAAAGAATGGTTATAGTCTTTAAATTGTATTACATACCTGTAAAGGGTTGAGATCGTTTTCATTTACCCTTCCCATAATATTGTATATTTGAACGGAGCTAACCAAGGCAGAAATAGCAAATATGTTCGAGAATGTTTCCATGCCGCCCGTATCGAATGATCCTTGGGTATCCATCAATATTACAGCAACCTTATATAATACAAAATGCAGTAAAAATGTAAAATCAATAATGGTCATTTTTTAGGTAGGCCTACAATAAGCAGCTATTCTCTTGGTGCTCCGAATGATGTTTAAAAATTGTAAAATTACAATTGAAAGTGTTGTAATTAATGTGTTACGTTTTTTGTGTAGTGCAGCTCAAGTTCACAAGGGTTATTGCTGATAACATACCTTTTTCCCGTTCGAACCCTTAATTAACACTGGTCGCTCATATATGTCAATCCCTGTAGTTGTTCGATCAAAGGTATAGTGTCCGACGGGAAAAATATCCTCAATTGTCTGATTTTCATTCTCACCAGAAAACCATTCGGGAGACTAAAATGTTTTAAAAATAAAAAAGGAACCGATTTGTCCAAAATAAATTAGAAGTGAGCGGCCTATATAATTAGGAGTAGTCTGATTATAATAACTGCAAAAAGGTCCGTTGTTTGTTTCATTTTGTCTGTCTGGGTACGCGATTGGCTGATTTCGGTTGCTTACGTCTCGAGCGAAGAAATGAACGCACGATCGTTTATTAAGCGTTTTTCTGCGTATCATGCTGTTTGAACCTGCGTAAAATGTTTGTTTTGTCGCTGTGCACGGTTTTCTGATTTAGAAACGAGTGGTTTCTGTGGCAAAAATAAGTGATGATAGCCTTTGCCTTAAATGTAACTACATATCAATAATACTTATTATTGTATCTTGTGCTTTTTGTGTTACATTATTACAATTAGGTGCATTCGGTGTTTGTACATTGTACCCAATGCAGAGAACTATATGGTATAAGGCAGGGGTGGGCAAACTTTTCAGTGCAAGGGCCGCATTCAAAAGTTCTTAATCTCAGGGGGCCGCATAGTATTTCACCAACGGCCGCCAATTGCTTGCTTTTTTTTTTTTTAAATAACTGGTGCAAAGAATCAGCTTTATATCGTATATATATATACCATTTAAAGCCGCCTAAAATGCTCAGATCACAAATTTCTTACTTGACGCATAAGTTTAGCTAAACGGAGTTAACTATTTATGACGTCATAATCTGTATTGTGACGATTGCGGTGCCTGTTCTTTCGCATTGTTTGCACACAATAAGCGAATAAAAAGCCTGGCGCATATGGTTATTAGGCTGGTAATCTTTTTTTCCAGTCTCACGAAACCTGTTTTTAGCAGTTTCAAAATCAAAATATTTGGCAAAATAATTTTAGTTACGTCACCGCCGCTAGCACGTGTATTTTAACATACATGGTCACAGCCGCACAAACTCGTCTCCGCGGCCGCATGTGGCCGTACGGTCGCAGGTTGTGCACCCCTGATTTTGCCCAAAATATTAACGGAATCTATTTTCAGCTATGTGCAAATACGTTTGTTGTCACTGAAATTATTGGACAAACATTGGTTGAAACGCCACAATTGCAATTGTTTCAAAATAAACAAGCATTTGTTGCAACATAGGCTATACCACGTCTTTTTGTCAATAAATTCTTGCGCCAACATTAAACAAAGCGAGCCGCTTTTAGTATCCATTTTTAGGTGTTGTGCTGGTCTGTGTTAACGATTCTAAAGCCGTGTTTAATGTCCGTTTGCAAAGTATTGCAACGACCGAAACTTGAACCAATGTGAACAAAGTTTTGGCGTCAACAGTGCAAAGTGGGCTGTGATTAAATGATTTTTTTTTACTTTTATCGAACGAAGAAATTGTGTCAAGTGGCGATTTGCAAAATAACGTGGCAGAAACAACAGGTTAAAGTACGTAAAAAGTATCTGTGTTTAGTTCCTAGTAAGTATGGTACGGGTACAGATACTGCACATGGTATAGGTATCGGCAATTCGCACCTCCGGTATTTTTTAAAACTCTGCGGCTGTGCTCATAATACTAATCAGCGTTACTAACATTCTCTTTAAAATTTTCTAACATTTGGCGGGCCGCATGAACTCCTTTGCCGGGCCGCATGCGGCCCGCGGGCCGTAGTTTGCCCACCCCTGGTATAAGGGAAAGCATGTCAACAATCTGAACCACAACATCGTTAACAAGTTGTCCCAATTGCCTACCACGTCACGTTACAAAATATTATTTAATTTAGGTTGATACAAAGCTTTTTGAAATTCAAAATATATTAAAATTAACTAAGATCAGCCATGAAGCGTCGATGCAGACCAACGTAGGCAGTGGTGCTTGTGATTCGACTTTCGGCGGTTTCTCCACTGAGCCTGTGTAGCTCAGTTGGTAGAGCGCGAGTCCCGGAAAGACTCCTAGATTTCCGCAGGCTAGATTGTTCTAGCCTTGCCATATGGGAATGCTTGGGAGCAGTTTTTTTTTTAAGGTTTGGTTTGGGTGACCGCTAAGTAGTTTTAAGAGACCGCAAGTGTTTCATTTAAATACCAAAAAATCCAAAGTCCAAATTTTGGGAAACCGCTGGAGAAATTTGGGGTACCGTTTCGGTCCCCCAAAACACCTTAAAAAAACACTGCTTGGGAGACCAGCTGATTCGATACATGCCTTTAACAGGCCTGGCGTACTATGATATATTAAAATTATTTGTTAATTTATGGTCATCGACCGTTGCTGTCGGCTAAAATGAGGTCGAGCATTTCGAATTATTTACTTCGGTACCTTACGCACCGAAAATGACTGAAGAAACGGAAACGGTCGCAGTTAAAGGATACGTTACGCGCTACCAGACAAAGTGTAAGCGGACCTTAAGGCTATACGGCAGTTTGTCACAGTGCACATTAGTACAACTTATTTTATCAACTTTACCTGTTGTGATTCAAGGTACATGGCTAACAATGACATAAAAAATGATTTTCCCTGTTTAAATGGACCAGCGATTGATATCACAGCTACAGATGTGTGCACAACATCTTTATGTTGAAGTAGTTTTTTGAGAACTTTCAGGTCCTTGTCAACTTCAGTGCAATCAAGATCATTTTTAGAAGAGCATGTTGGCTGCTCCCCTGCATATCCTCTGACAAAAAATACAGTCACACAGGCAAAAAACACAAAATGTTTTCTATACATAATTTTGCTTTTTGTCTGAAACCATTACAAAACAAAATAAATAAATCTTTCTTACAGTTAAATGTACAGCTGAAGGCTGGCTAAATTCTTTCTATAGGTCTGGCCCATTCAAAGTACGAAATGGTGGGGCAGGGTAAATAGTTGCATGATGACCCCGGCCCATTCACTGGCCAGTCGCGATTTTCGGTTCCGCATTTTTGATTTTGGTCTCGCATTTTTGATTTTGGTTCCCCATTTTTTATTTCGGTTCCGTATATCCCGTTGGGTTGTGGCGAAAAAATCAAAAGCTGCAATTCCGATGTCTGTTTAGTGTCTACTATTCTTTTGGGTTGATGGCCTGGAATCTGCACCTGGGTGTTTTACATTAAGAAACCAGTATAATATATACTATGTTGACCTTATGTAATGATTATGACCTGCTTCTAACGCAAACGCATAAATTTATTATTACATTATCTACACTTGCATTGAATTATGGTAAAGCGGACATTACTTTATAATCAGAATAATACAAAACGCAACACCGAAAGTAAACTTGTTGTGCACCGCTAGATAATCTTGCTCAAACACAAAAGTGTGAACGCACGTGTTTTTTTACAATGCCGCGTCATGATTGACTGAAAACCAACAAAGCACAACACTGCACAGTTTACCTGTATTAAAAAACGACACCACCTTATCATCAGCAAGGGAGCGGTATCTCGTTTGTAGTCAAATCCATGTGGTTACAAAATAGCAGGGCTTTCATTCAATTTACAGGGCAATTAAAAATCGAAGTGTTTTATATTTTTTGCAGTTCCATGGCTGACCGGTTACATTCGCGCTTCAGCGAGTTTTACCCTCCGACGATTGAAGTCCGTTTTTATTCGGTATACCAATTAGCTTCTATCGATTTATTCAATAGACCTTTTTGTTTGATTGTATTGTATTAATTTTACTTCTCTGTAATATTAAGGAACTGCATGCGGCCGCTTGCAGTAGAAAAGGTTTGTCTAACGGCGTAGATGTTTTTCACCGTAACGGTAGGCCTATAGGTTCAAGCTTTTTGTACAATTCCGACAGACTGTCTAAACATGCAAAAGTAACCTTCTAAACACGTAGCCTCTGCTTACGATTCAAAGGTTGAATTCTGGCACTACAGGAACAGGGCTACTTCACGAATGGTCAATGGCTACAATAAAGATTGGTTAAAATTTGCTGTGGTTTTGTTGGTGTCCGTTCAAATCTTTATCCGATTTTACCGAAGCATATTATGCGAATCATGATGTGCCATACCGTTTCGAACCAGGCATTAAATACTTATTCACACTGCCCAAGTTTCCGCTGACGGACTACCAGCTTCTCGTTTGTTTTAATTCACATCGGCTTGCGTCAAAACTTTGCCGTTTGTTAACACTGCACTTCAAAAAGCACTTTGAAATTACATGAAATTAGACACAATCGTCAAAACTTGCATTTGTTTGTTTACAATTGACTCTCACATGTTTGCCAGTAAGTATTCATACTCGTCGCCACGACAAAGTTGTAAGTCGAGCCTGAGCTTTTCGGGGCGAGTTAGGGTTAGGTTTGGGTGTGAACGCGATTTTGGTGCTACCCTGCGGTAGTGTTGTATTGTGCAGTGACCAATTGCGTTTTGACCAGTAGTAAAGTCACCGTGAAACATTTTTTTTGCGACATGCCGTTAGTGCAGGGTCTTGGAACGTTTTAAAGAATTAGGGAGGTAGCTTTGTGAGTATTAGGATATAACCGGGATAGTTGGAATGTGTTTGCGTTACAGATTAAACAGCTTGCTTTGACAACATTTATTATTATGATTATTAATTTATCACTCTGCTTACAATGTAAAACAAGATTAAGAAACAACTCAGCATACATATGTGCTTCATATCAACGTCGAATTGTGGCCGAAACCTGGCATAGTTTTGGTGTAAAGTGCGAGTTCAAAAGGCGTTAAAGACCCAATTATCGATTCTATAGTCCATATTCCACGAGACAAACTACTTAAATTTACTCAAAACAGATAGTCGATCAAATCGTCAAATAATTTTCCAATTTTTGAAAACAAACGTTCTCGTTTCATGTTTTCGTTGTCGCTTGCTTGTTTTCTATACTTATTGTACTCAGTTCCAATATCAACTTTTATCGCATTCACAACTTCGACAGATGCGCCGATTCTGTCCAACTGCATTTCCGCAATTACTCGGTCGTGAAGAATTTGCAAATCAGCAACACTTATACCAGTTCTTCGTTTCGCCTGTGATGCACAAAAAACATGTATTAAGCGCAAATAAGAGTTTATGTCTGTTGTTGATTGTGTTTTTCTGATTAACTAAAGTGTTTGTGCACTGGCAGGGTTACATTCGAACAAACATTGCAAACGTCAACTTTCTGTCAACTAACACTTGTTTTATAAAACCAAGACATTTAGTGAGAAATCCTTTAAAATAAACGAACATGTCCCCGTGCTCTAATCTAATGTAGTCTGCAAATTAAAATAAAAACAGTAACTTACACTTATCAATAATTTAAAAAAATATATTTGGAAACATCTTATAGTCATAAGCATATACTTAAAGTTTAAATAATACAAGTTCAATCATTTTTTTATTATTTTAAAACACTTATGGCCCTGCAAAAATTGTCAGTTTACAACAACTTGTGATAAATAAGTGTTTGTTGTAAATGAAGTTTGTGATCATATGCGCTGCGTGATTAAAGTTAAAGCAGTTGGCCGAACTGTCTGAGGCGTTTGACCCACTCTTATACGAGTAGCCTTTACCACCAAGTCCGATTTTCCGGTTGGTTATTGCGTCGTCTGCTAGGAATACAAATATCTTAAGAATGTAGTAATGTTTTAGCGTTCATGCCCGCTTTCCTGACGTCACTCACTAATAGTCATTTAGCTAGCACCAAATAGAGAGCATCAAAGTCACTTGCTTAGTGCATCCAAAAGGCTAGTTCTGTGGGAGTGTTCCTTGTTTAAACCCCTTGTAAGTTAAAGCCAAAGTTAGTTTAAAACAGATTTTGCAACGGGTTTTATAACAATAGGCTTATAAACAGAAGCTCGCTGAATGCACATTTTGATGTTTACTTCTTAATGCCTTGTTACTTACCATTTCACTGGCGTACTTTTCCACTGTTGTACGTCGCAGCTGTGCTTCAACCACTTTCTGCCGAAAAGTATTGTAAGTTAGACTTGTAACACACCGAAAAACTAAAAAAACACTTACCTGATCCGACCGATATTGTTTTAAAACGACAGCAAAGTTATAATCTAAGTCCTTTTCAAGCTGCTGTTTTTCCGTTATCAATATATTTTCAAATTTATCGGTTTTTTTCACTTGTTCTGCAAATCTTTGTAGTATTTCACTTTTTAGTTCTTTGTGCTTTTGTTTAAGGTCTTTTTCATAATTGGCTTTCTTAGCTTCCTAGAACAAAGACGATGAGTTTGTCCCTGATTTGATCAAACCAAACAACAAATTTTGTTTCTCTAAATTAAGTGGTAAATAATTACGTATCTCTTTATTTTTTTGTAGAGCTTTTTATACCATCTGGTAAAACGTTTCAAATTAAGTCAAAGAACATTTTTCACATTGCAAATTGTAACCATAGTTAATTATTACCGATGTCATATTGCAAATAGTGGAAACTTTAAACAGTGGCGCATCGAAGTTTTAGATTTATCTTTGAATAATTGAATTTTCTGTCAAAGTGGATTTTAAAACGTGTTAAGCGAAGTTTTTTTCTGATTTTACATAAGTTTCTCGGTTTCTACAAACTATTTGCAACATGTCGCCAAACACAGTTGCTTACAGCTTCTATGTCATCGTTGTATTTCTTACAAAGATCACTTCGAACTCCGGCGGCAGTTTTGCTGTAATTCGCCTTAAAATGGAACAAAAATTTCATTTCATTTTCACAAGTGTTTATAGCAGGGTTGGAATACGTGAGTTTTTAGGAATGTATTGCGGTTAAATAGGAAAGGGGTATTAGCACCTAAATTTTAACCTTACCTTAACAAATCCTAATTTTTCCATAAACTTCTCTAAACCATTTTGCATTGCCTGTGCGAGTTCCTTTTTGAACTGTTGGAAAAGTGCTGGAAATAATTCTGATTCTAGTTTGTCATCAAACTTGTCGCAAATCGAGTTGTTTAAGTATTTGTGCAAATTCTTCAACTCGTTTTCCGTGGTCGCATCCAATAAAACCTGCGCATAATAAGTCCTAAATAGATAACAAATACCTGAAGTTACTTTTAGTAATCATAAATTTGGTGGCAACAAACCCCAGCAATTCGGAACGAAAATAGTACCGAAACGAAAACAGTATCCAATATTAACTATCTTTAAAGCTCTGGTAAAGCTGATTTGGTTTGATTACCGGGCGCTCTTAACTAAGAAGCTAGTGAACTAAAATACTGAGTTCAGCAAAAAATAGTAAGTTACCTTGTTCATTTCGTCTTCATACTCGATCAGCAGTTTGCCAATCACATTCTTTGCATTTCCTTTAAAGTTTGCCTGTAAAATAACATACTTGTAGGTATGATAGAACTAAATTTCGTTTGTTCCGTTTATAGCCCGACAACGTTACGATATAGATTTCCTTGCTATCCCAAACTTCGAAAAGCGCCTTGCCCGTGCCATTCTTGGAAGTGATTACCCAGCCAACACCTAAGAATGTGTCGGCTTTTGCTGGTTGCTACCTGTTAAGTCAGCGGGCACAAGCCACTTTGAGAGTCAAATTGGTGGCCGTCAAAGTCTTTGACATAACAGAAAATTAGGCACGCTGCGATTAAAAAATTATTGACCCATGAGGTAGCCTTTGCTGGAAGTTTTTACGACACGGACAAATTGACTTTTTGATGAAAGATAATTTGTCACATTTTGGCTACGAATACCAACTTACCTTCATTATACTGTCTGGGGTGTCAAACTCATTTAGCTGTATCGCTTTATAATATTCTTCCACAAGGTTTGCAAGTTGTCCTCCCGTTATTTCTTCTCCAACCTCATGTTTAGTTTTCACGGGATTAAGTAAATATTTAAACACTTTCGTGATCACTGTCATGAAATTTATTGACACATCTGCATTTGGTAAACATACAACATCTTTAGCATGAAATCGACATTTGTAACATAAAAAAACTTACGTTTTAATTTTAAATGTTCTCCTGAGGACAGGTCTTCGAAACCCGCTACAATATCTCCAGGTCCTGGCATCAAAGCGCAGTGAATGTTTTCAAATGATTTTTTTAATCCTTTGCGGACAGATTTTATTTCTTCTTTGTCACTTTCCTCATAGTTCAATACCTTTTCATTACAAAATCTTTGTCCGCCTTCTACACCGTATGGATATTCTTCGCTTTTTGTTGCGTCGCGAAAAAGGAAAAGAAGATTCTGCGAAAGCAAATGTTAAAACGTTGAATACCTGGCCCAATCACAAGCAACAGAAAAGGTTAACCAAGAGTCATTAACTTAACTTACGGTTTTTGTTAGTTAGTAAAACCTTTCGAACAATTAACAAAAACGTTCTCTAATATGCATCCTATAAATTAATCAAAATTGTACAGAAAAAAATATTACTACACTATTGGTAGTAATATTCAAAAAATTAGCCATTTTCCTTCAAGGAACATACAAATTAACGTTTTTGTTATCTTGGGGGTGCACCTGGTTACCGTTTGAGAAACCACTGGCTTAACACATCGATTGTTGCGTAATAATAAGCCAAAAATGGAGGTTTTAGAACAGCTTTAAGTACAAAAAGGTGAGTATAAGAACACCTTTCCAGGTACCTGAAATGGTGATTGCTGATTGAGCTTCTTTCCCTGCTTAAAATTTGAGGAGTAGGACACAAACATCTAAAAGATAAGGATCAAGTAATGTGATTTAAACACACAATTCGCGTAGTAAAGCAAAAACTACCAGAATTAAAAAAAATAAAAATTTAGTAAATACAACGTACTTAACAAATCCAAAAAATATAGGGACAAAAAAGTCATGTTAATTGCCAGAAAAATATTTGCCAAAAGATGGTCATGAAACATTACCACATACCTGTAAAGGGTTGAGATCGTTTTCATTTACCCTTCCTAAAATATTGTATATTTGAACGGAGCTAACCAAGGCAGAAATGGCAAAAAATTTCGAGAATGTCTCCATACCGTCCGTGTCGAAGGATCCTTGTGTATCCATCAATATTACAGCAATCTTATATAATACAAAAAACACAACATACACATGTGAAAATAGTTACAATAAATAATCTTTTTATGTGACCCTACAATAAGGTGAGTTTACCTTGACACAATAATTTTCGAAAATAATGTAAAAAAGTACAATAGAAAGAGACATATTTATTTGTTTATTTATTTTGTTTGTAGTGTAAAAGTAAATAGCATCAAAATAAAAGTTATCCCGTACAACATACCTTCTTCCCGTTCGAATCATCAATTAAAACTGGTCGCTCATATACGTCAATCCCTGTAGTTGTTCGGTCAAAGGTATGGTGCCCGACGGGAAAGATATCCTCAATTGTCTGACTTTCATTTTCACCAGAAGACCATTCGGGGGACTAAAATGTATAAATCATAAAAAGGGAAGCGTTTGCAAAAAATAATATAAAAGTGGTAGCCTAACCTATATATGATTTAGTATAGTCTGATTATATTGACTGCTTTAGCTCGTTATCTCAATCCTGTTTAGCTTTGTTTGTTTCTTTTTGTCTGTTTGGTTACGCGCTTGACTGATTTCGGGCGCTTATGTCTCGAACGAAGAAATCAACGCACGATCGCCTATTGAGAGTTTTTCGTGCCTATCAAGTTGCTTGAACCTTCACAAATGTTTTTGTTATCGCTGTTCACGGGTTTTCAAATTATAAGGGAGGGGTTTTATATGGTGGTATGGTATGGTACCCTTTGCCTTATATTTCACAACCTAATATAGGTTTTGTGTTTTAATATTGTCATTAAGTGCATTCAGTGTTTGCACATTGCACCTAATACAGGGAACTATATGGTATTGTATAAAACATGAATGTGAATGTCAGATAAGCATGCCAACAGTCTGAACCACAACATCGTATACAAGCCGTTTCAATTGCCTACAATGCCAACTTACAAAATATTAATTAATTTTGGCTGATAGAAAGCTGTTCGAACTTTAAAATACATTTTTATCGGTAATTTACAGTCATCGACCGTTGTTGTGAGCTTAAAATAAGGTCGAGCATTCAATTTAGTAAACTTGCGTAGCCTACACACCGAAAATTGCAGGATAAACAGAAGGGATAGCAAGGTGAGGTTAAGCGATACTGTGCAGTGTGTAAGCGGGCCTAAAGGTCGCGGCAGTTTGGCCGTTTCCTATATCACAACCATTAAAAGTTTTGAAGGAATAAACAGAATAAAGTGTAGTTTGTGCAAAGAGATTTGTGCAATGAATAACCCAATGATATACAATACACATTAGTACAATATATTTTAACAACTTTACCTGTTGTGATTCAAGGTACATTGCTAATAATGACATAAAAAATGATTTTCCCTGTTTAAGTGGGCCAGCAATTGATATCACAGCTACAGATGTGTTCACAACATCCTTATGTTGAAGGATTTTTTTGATAGCATTCAGGTCCTTGTCAACTTCAGTACAATCTGGGTCATTTTTACAAGAGCATGTTGGCTGTTCTCCGGCATATCCTCTAACATAAAATACAGTTACACACGCAAGAAACACTAAATGATTTCTGAACATAATTGTGTTCTTATTTCTGAAACTATTGCAAAAAAATTAGTAAATCTAACTTACAGGCAAAGGTACTGTTGAAGGCTGCCTAAACCGCTTCTACAGATCTGGCCAATATAAGTAAGAAATGGTGGGGCAGTGTGAATATAGTTGCATGACTTTGATTTCGGTTCCGCATTTTCGATTTCGGTACCGCATATTCTATTTTAGTGCGGCAAAAACGTAAATGGCTGTGTCTGATCTGTCTGGTATTTGGGTTCATTGACAGTCTAAAATCTATTTAAAGAGGTACGAGTATAATACAAATTCTGTTTACTTTATGTGATTATCATAGCTTGCTAATATAAAACAACGTATAAATTCATATTGCCTCTTATTCTCTTACACTTCTCTTACTACTACAGCGAGGCTGGCATTACTTTCCAATGAGATTAATGCTGAACGCAGCACGAAACGTAAACTTATGCCCAGTTGATTATTTTCTTGCACAAATGCAAAAACAACTATGTCGGCGCAAGTGTTTTCCGCTAGCGTCATGATTTCAACTGAAAACCAACAAAGCACAACACTACGCAGTTTACCTATTTCAAAAAACAATACCACCTTATCATAGATCAGCAAGAGACCGATATCTCGTTTGACAACTTGCATTCACGCTTCAGCGAGTTTTACCCTCCGACGACTGACAGTCAGTTTTTATTCGAACGCATCTATGTTCAATCATAGACAAAACAATATTACAATTATGCGCAAACAATTGCCTTTTTTGTTGAAAACAATGGGGCATTACTCAGTAGAGGAGAATCCTAAATGATACAAATACTTTGCAGTTTGGGAAGCGCTTGTGTAGACCTATAGGCGTGAAAGCGAAACAAGTGTGAGGTCAAGCTCGTTACCGTTGTATTAAAAAGTATGGCCTGTCACCATACATAGCCTCGATAAAGTGTCCCTTGTGGCTATATAAATGCCCAACTTTGCTTTCAAAATCATAAAAGTACAAACAATCCCCAGTAAACACAATGTATTCAGTTAGCAGCATGTTTATGCTGATGCGTCTCTTGTCCCTGGTGTTTGTTTGCCACACGAATTATATCTGCTTGTAAGTTAAAGTCCGCTGAGACTCACAGTTCTTGTACATATTTATACAATTAGTAATGTTGAAATCGCCCCCTTTTGAAGTCTAATCGCCCCCCGACTTCCAAAATTGTCACCATCGCCCCCTCGGTAGACGAAATGGCCCCCTGGGGGGCGATATCGCCCCCATTGAATAATCCTGGTATACACCTTTGTTTATTTGTTTTATTGTATTGTATTAATTTTGCTTCTTTGTAATATTAGGGAACTGCATGCGGCCACTTGCAGCATCTGTCCAGCGCATTAATCACAGAAAAGTATTGTCCAGCGGCGTATGTTTTACATCGAAACAGTAGGTTCAAGCTTTTTGTACAATTCCGACAGGCTGCCTTACGAATAAAAATATTGAATTCTGTGCATTACAAACGAACAGGGCTACTTCACAAATGACAAATGGCTACAATAAAGATTGATTGAACATTGTTGTGGTTTAGTTGGTGTCCGTTTAAATCTTTACCCAATTTTACCGAAACGTAGTATGCGATATATGATTTCCGATACAGTTTGGAACCGAGCATTATATACTTAATCACACTGTTCAAGTTTCCGCTGACAGACTAGCAACTTCTCGTTTGTTTTAATTCGTATTTATACTTTCGTTTGCAAACATTGCGTCAAAACTTTGCCGTTTGATAACACTGTACTGCAAAAAGCACTTTGAAATTACATGAAATTGGGCACAGTCGTGAAAACTTCCATTTGTTGGTTTACAATTGACTTTCACATGTTTACTTGTAAGTATTTGCCGTTACGGCAGAGTTGAAGTCGGGCCGAGCTATTCGGGTCAGGTTTAGGTTAGGTTCAGGCTTCGTTTTTCTTAACAAACGGGTTTGATAGGAGCCTGAGTTTACTTCTGGTGTCAGCTTTTTTTAATATACATCACTGAGCTAAATGAGCTATGTGCAAAAAATTGGAATTTACAGGAGCGCGGGTATAATAGATGCGTTGTGTTTAAGTTAGAGAGCATCACTCTATGCACTCACGCAGCACCGCGCACTAGCAATCATTTTTATTCCCAAGGCTATTAACGACTTTGTTGGCGCTAGAGATTTTTTGGAACCAGGCAACGGTCGAATTTACTTCTGATAGATAAAGGTTTAACAAAACCAAAAGTCTAGAAACGTTTATACCAGGTTTTTACATGCTTAGCGACAGGGGCGGCTCGTGCTAGGGTGCTGCGGAGCTGCAGCACACCCTAGATATTTTCACCTAATATTCCTACCACAACAATACAGATAACTTTCATGATACTTATTTTTTATTCCTAAGTATAATTTTTATAAGTATAATTTCCGCCTTGATCGGCATTTTTTTCATTTTAAAAAAAAATTATGGCATTAATATGTTATCTATGGTGGAACTGCAGCTCCAGTTTCATGACGAATCGTGACGTTTTGCACTTGTGCGCCTGCGCACTTGGAAAGCTACATGCCGGGCGAAATAGGCGACTGCATTGGCACCCGATTCGTCAACAAGTGCTCGATTAGAAGCGCTTGTGTTATGAAAAAATCCCCGTTTCTTATCGGGCGGTGTTATAATTTTAGAACATGTGTTATAACACAGCCCGATTTTATCGGCAATGGTAGTGAAGCATTAAATTTATTTTTTATTGAAAAATATTATATTTTCTGTGGAAATAATCGCCGGTGAAATGGGTTTTACATGAAATTGGCAGTTAAATGTGAACTGTTATGACAAAAGCAAACGCATTTTAAGCAGCGAAATAGCAGCAGTCCCAGATTCTCCTCGATTGTAAACTGTAAAATACAAAATGGGCAAAGGTTGTTGTATCTAATAGGCATCCATGTTCTGATAACAAATGGAGTAATAAAAAGTGACAGTTCAGGTGGGGGAAGCATTTCTAGTGCTTCATGAAGCAAACTAAGGCCCAGCACACTATCAAATGAAGGACTTGGGACATTGGATTTGAAAAGCAATGATACATGGTAAGTGGTTGTCAATTGTCATGATATGCTTGTCATTCTCAACTGTTTCTATTATTTTAGCAGATGGTCATTTGTTATTTTTTAGGCATGTTAAAAAATATGGTAGCTCATCTCTAGTGTGATCCTGGTTTTGTAAAACATTGGCTTTCATTTCTACTGGCCTAACTCAAGCATTTTTGTGTAAACTCCTACTTGTCAAATTAAATGTTGCCTACACTTTTTCTTTTATTTTTTGTTGCAGTTCAACATCTGGAAAACTGAATAGAAGCAGAAAAAAGCAGCACAATCATTCCAAAGGTAATTCAAGATTGCCTTGGACAACATGGAAGAAAGTAATTGATTGTGGAAGAATGGTGTGGGTGAAATGAGCTCACTGAAGTGTCAGCTAAATCATTGATGCATACAAAATGCTTCTTGTCTCGCTTGCATGGGAACATTTTATTTTAAGATATTCACCACACACTTCAGTTTTACATGAATCGAAATATGTGTGTTTTTTGCCGCTGTACTACCCGAAGGCAGGTTTATTTAACAATTCTTGTGCCCAATTTAAAGCAAACTTGTTATGTTAGATGTGTTCAATGATTTGTTGGTGTTATTTTAATCTCGTACCCAAATTAAGGCAAACTTGTTGTGTTGGTTAGATGTGTTTAAACATTTGTTGGTATTAACGCTGTCTTACCTACATGACATAATCATGGCGTCGTTAAAAAAGCATCTTTTGGGTAAATATTTATACATTTTCACTTTGATGTAGACTCTTTCAGTAAAAGTGATTCATCAGACAGGAATGAAAAACCTTTATTTTCAACCAGTAATCTCTATGATACAACCTCATCTTTCACATGGTAGCTGGTTTAATTTTATTTCAGTAACTCGCAGCACATTGCATTTTCAGCTGAACAATGTTGTTTCACCTTTTTTGTTTCTCAGTCTGTTCACTTGATGACCCCTTTTTAGTGTACTCATTGTAAATGCAGGTTTTTGCTTGATAAATCAATCTTCTAATTATTTATCCTCTTCACATTTATTTCTTCTTTCATATAACTGTGGCACCCAATATGAGTATGTTATTGTGTGGAAATTGGGTTTATGAGGTGCTTTATTTTTTCATTAATAAAATGTTGCCCTTAACTGTGCATTTGTTATTTCATCATTTTAAGTACTAGTATTAACTGGTTTAAAATCACAAAGGGCTTGATGTAAACAAAAACGGTTTTCACAGGTCAACTCTAAACTACATCTAGTAAACGCATAAAAAATATCTTTAGAATCTAACCACCACATGATAAATGAGAGGCGTACATCATAAGCGAACGAAGGGCATGACCGCTTTAAAATGATTTTTCGCGCTGACGACCTTTGTAGCATATACAGGCTCCAGATCACAAACGGATTAAGATAAATGAAAACGGTTTTCACAGGTCAACTCTAAAATACATCTAGTAAACACATACCAAATATCTTCAGAATCTAACCACCACATGATAAATGAGAGACGTACATCATAAGCGAACGAAGGGCATGACCGCTTTAAAATAATCTTATGCGCTGACGACCTTTGTAGCATATACAGGCTCCAGATCACAAACGGATTAAGATAAATGAAAACGGTTTTCACAGGTCAACTCTAAAATACATCTAGTAAACGCATAAAAAATATCTTTAGAATCTAACCACCACATGATAAATGAGAGGCGTACATCATAAGCGAACGAAGGGCATGACCGCTTTAAAATGATTTTTCGCGCTGACAACCCTTGTAGCATATACAGGCTCCAGATCACAAACGGTTTAAGGTAAACAAAAACGGTTTTCACTGGTCAACTCTAAAATACATTGAGTAAACACATACCAAATATCTTTATCTTGTAAGAAGAACATCAAAAACAAGAGGCGTACATCATAAGCGAGCGCAGGACACGACCGCTAGTGCTGTCGATTTCATGTGGGCCTATAGCATGTAAATTTCTTGTAGCGTGTAGAATACAATCTCAACGTATAGTGATGATGAGCGCCTCTTGATTTTAGGGTAATGATAGGAATTGATTGATATTTTGCATGCGTTCACTCGACGTAGGTCTAGTTTAAAGTTAACCTGTGAAAACCGTTTTCAATACTTTATGTCGTTTGTGTTCTGGAGCCTGTACATGCTACTGGGTCGACAGCGCATAAAATTATTTTGAAGCGGTCATCCCCTTCGTTCGCTTGTACGCCTCTCATTTATGATGTAGTGGTTAGATTCTAAAGATATTTGGTATGTGTTTACTAGATGTATTTTAGAGTTGACCTGTGAAAAACATTTTCATTTATCTTAAACCGTTTGTGATCTGGAGCCTGTATATGCTACAAGGGTCGTCAGCGCAAAAAATCATTTTAAAGCGGTCATGTCCTTCGTTTACTTATGATATACGCTTCTCATTTATGATGTGGTGGTTAGATTCTTAAGATATTTTTTATGCGTTTACTAGATGTATTTTAGAGTTGACCTGTAAAAAACCGTTTTTGTTTCCCTTAAACCGTTTGTGATCTGGAGCCTGTATATGCTACAAAGGTCGTCAGCGTATAAGATTATTTTAAAGCGGTCATGCCCTTCGTTCGCTTATGATGTACGCCTCTCATTTATCATGTGGTGGTTAGATTCTAAAGATATTTTTTATGCGTTTACTAGATGTATTTTAGAGTTGACCTGTGAAAACCGTTTTCATTTATCTTAATCCGTTTGTGATCTGGAGCCTGTATATTCTACAAGGGTCGTCAGCGCGAAAAATCATTTTAAAGCGGTCATGCCCTTCGTTCGCTTATGATGTACGCCTCTCATTTATCATGTGGTGGTTAGATTCTAAAGATATTTTTTATGCGTTTACTAGATGTAGTTTAGAGTTGACCTGTGAAAACCGTTTTTGTTTACATCAAGCCCTTTGTGATTTTAAACCAGTTAATACTAGTACTTAAAATGATGAAATAACAAATGCACAGTTAAGGGCAACATTTTATTAATGAAAAAATAAAGCACCTCATAAACCCAATTTCCACACAATAACATACTCATATTGGGTGCCACAGTTATATGAAAGAAGAAATAAATGTGAAGAGGATAAATAATTAGAAGATTGATTTATCAAGCAAAAACCTGCATTTACAATGAGTACACTAAAAAGGGGTCATCAAGTGAACAGACTGAGAAACAAAAAAGGTGAAACAACATTGTTCAGCTGAAAATGCAATGTGCTGCGAGTTACTGAAATAAAATTAAACCAGCTACCATGTGAAAGATGAGGTTGTATCATAGAGATTACTGGTTGAAAATAAAGGTTTTTCATTCCTGTCTGATGAATCACTTTTACTGAAAGAGTCTACATCAAAGTGAAAATGTATAAATATTTACCCAAAAGATGCTTTTTTAACGACGCCATGATTATGTCATGTAGGTAAGACAGCGTTAATACCAACAAATGTTTAAACACATCTAACCAACACAACAAGTTTGCCTTAATTTGGGTACGAGATTAAAATAACACCAACAAATCATTGAACACATCTAACATAACAAGTTTGCTTTAAATTGGGCACAAGAATTGTTAAATAAACCTGCCTTCGGGTAGTACAGCGGCAAAAAACACACATATTTCGATTCATGTAAAACTGAAGTGTGTGGTGAATATCTTAAAATAAAATGTTCCCATGCAAGCGAGACAAGAAGCATTTTGTATGCATCAATGATTTAGCTGACACTTCAGTGAGCTCATTTCACCCACACCATTCTTCCACAATCAATTACTTTCTTCCATGTTGTCCAAGGCAATCTTGAATTACCTTTGGAATGATTGTGCTGCTTTTTTCTGCTTCTATTCAGTTTTCCAGATGTTGAACTGCAACAAAAAATAAAAGAAAAAGTGTAGGCAACATTTAATTTGACAAGTAGGAGTTTACACAAAAATGCTTGAGTTAGGCCAGTAGAAATGAAAGCCAATGTTTTACAAAACCAGGATCACACTAGAGATGAGCTACCATATTTTTTAACATGCCTAAAAAATAACAAATGACCATCTGCTAAAATAATAGAAACAGTTGAGAATGACAAGCATATCATGACAATTGACAACCACTTACCATGTATCATTGCTTTTCAAATCCAATGTCCCAAGTCCTTCATTTGATAGTGTGCTGGGCCTTAGTTTGCTTCATGAAGCACTAGAAATGCTTCCCCCACCTGAACTGTCACTTTTTATTACTCCATTTGTTATCAGAACATGGATGCCTATTAGATACAACAACCTTTGCCCATTTTGTATTTTACAGTTTACAATCGAGGAGAATCTGGGACTGCTGCTATTTCGCTGCTTAAAATGCGTTTGCTTTTGTCATAACAGTTCACATTTAACTGCCAATTTCATGTAAAACCCATTTCACCGGCGATTATTTCCACAGAAAATATAATATTTTTCAATAAAAAATAAATTTAATGCTTCACTACCATTGCCGATAAAATCGGGCTGTGTTATAACACATGTTCTAAAATTATAACACCGCCCGATAAGAAACGGGGATTTTTTCATAACACAAGCGCTTCTAATCGAGCACTTGTTGACGAATCGGGTGGCATTGGTGCTGCGGCTCGCGCATCTCCACCAATCACGTAGCGTGTGAACCGGCCGCTGTAGTTGTGTTGTCTGTTCCGGGTTTATTGTGCTCCGAAACCAAACCCGTTTGCTATATTCTTAAGTTCGGCGGTGAGTACAGTTAAACAATTTTTTTGCCATGTTTTAATTTATTGGTTTGAAGGTTAGTCGTGAATTTTTAAGATGACTGTAAGTGGGCTTCAGTTTTTGCAGTTATCATTGAATTGGAAAGTGTATCTACCACCTTGAAAAAGAAAAAGGTCATCTAACACTTTGAAAAGTCACGATTAACCTTTATAATAAAAACCTGAATAAAAAGTTAAGAAAACTTGGATAAAACATCTTCTATTCCAAATATGTCATGCAGGAATAAGCAACCACAAGAACTACTCACACTGTGAAGTTAAACGCCTCACTGAAATTCAGGCAATATTAAATGCAGAACAAACAATTGCACAAGCAACAGGAATTTTGAAATTCCTTGGTGATGACAACACAAGCAACAGGAATTTTGAAATACCTTAGTGATGACAATTTCAAGTTTTGGTTTCTTAACACACCATGTGGACAGTGTTTGCAACCAAGTGCAGTCTTGTGTATTGATATAATGGACATGTTATGTTTCTTTAAACAGTAGCTGCTAAATTGCTTCACAGGAAATGTTTCTTAAGAATGAACATTCTATAGGGGAGATAGTAGTGACCACCAAACATATCCTGATGTTAGAAAAGTTACTGAAACTTTTAAAGGAAAAGCCAGTTAGCCAGCAATTTCCATGAGTCTTTAAGGCAAAACATTTTTTGAAAAGGATGTCAACACTGAAAAGGATGCAAACTTTTCTAAGGAACACCATTATTTCCAAAAAAGACTTGCACTTGCAGTGATAGCACTAAATAGAAAAAAACAAACAGTTTCTTGGTTGTCATTTGGAAATCAAGGAAGAAGCTATCAATTATTTTGCTTAAACTATAGCTTTATGATTCATTTTGGTTGTAAAACAGAAGCACAAGGTTTAATAATATGTTTTAAATTTAAGTGAGAGAGTTGTAATTTTCGAAGCTTGCAGAGTTTTGTACTTCAAAAAAGGAAGTGTAAGCTATTTGCCACCAAATAAAGCAGCAAGTTTAGCAGTTAAGAAACTTACAGACAATTAATAGTCGTACACAAAAATTAAGAAAAGTTGTTGAATAAACAAGTTCTGACACAAATGTAATGTGGTTGTTGAATATGTCAGTTATGATACAAATAAAAAGCTTTATGGCTATTTTTTGTGTGACAATTATAATCTGTGACGTGTAATGGATGGAATATGTTGAAAATGCTGACTGTGGCTATAAGGTACTTAAATGATACATGACCATATTAATGACTGGATAGCAAGTGTGTTAGTTAGTAGTCATTGTTATAACCAGTTTTACTTAAATGTTGTCCAATTGAAATACTTTTTCGACTCATTTATTAATAATTTTTTTCTATATACTGTTGTTGTGTTTCACCGTATTTTCAACCGCTTTGTTTCGAGTCTGTGTCACGTGTGTTTTTGTGCCACATTATTACGGGTGCCTTCGAATACTACAGGTGCGCTAGGTGCGCTTGGTACCTCGCTTGGTAACCTTTTTTCGTGCAACGTAACTTAAAAATAGTGCAGGTAACTCTCTTTGGTGCGATTAAACTCAGAATAGGTACGACGTAAGTCGAAAATACTACAGCTGTCCTGTTTTTATGCGTCAAATCGTAAATACTGCAGTTAACGTTAAAACACGCAAATAATGCTGGAAAAGTGTTACGATAGTCCCAACACACAACCAAAACCCTAAACTCTGAACCCTAAACCTAACCCTAACCCTAACCCCAACCCCAACCCTAACCCTACCTTAAAAACAGTACATACAGCATTATTACGTTACGTCGCAGTAACTACGAGTTTACTCGTTTCAAAAAAGGTTACCTGCACTATTTACGGGCTTTGTTGAATTAGAACGAGTTACCTGTAGTTTACCAAGTGAAGTACCTAGCGGACCAAGCGCACCTAGCGCACCTGCAGTTTTCGAAGGCACCGCATTATTACTGCATGTTATTGAGTTTGGCCCGTCGCTGTGCAAGTAAACAAAATTCCCCCAAAAATAGAAAATTAGAAATGTGGCTTTTCTATATATTGCTAACTTATATTTGTCCAATAAAGGCTAAAAATTGGAGCAGCACCCCCTGAAATTTTAGGCACGAGCCGCCACTGCTTAGCGGTCCACCAGAAATGCACAAATCAGACGTTTGAAGGTAGTCAACATGTTACCAACCCAAACAGCCCCAATTTTGACAAAATAGCATTACTATCACAGAGACAATTAGCGCAGTTTTGTTTCTTAATCAGTTACAAAACCGAAAATCACACAGGATCCGGTCCTTTTAATAGAGTATTGATAGCTTTCAAGACGCAAAAAGCATCAAATAGCCTTTAATTCAAGTTATTTTGCATGAATGTAGGCTGCTTTATGCATCAAAAACAACCCAGACAACAGGTAAAACGTAAACTTTGAATCCTTTCGAAAAAGAATTGTAAAAACGGATGCAGGTTAAGTTACAAGAAAAACAAACTCCGGTCATGCAGAGTTGCAAGTTTGATTTAGTTTGGTTTGCTACTGTGATGTTATGGATGATGTCAAACAATAGCCACTATAGTTTGTTTGGCCGTGCAAGGTTTCAAACTTAATGTCACAAACCGAGTAGAGTAGACATACACTTCATCCTTCTAGTCGCATTGTTTGCAAACAAAAAGAAATCAACAAGCAACACTGAGTGTAACCAATAACAATATGCATACTGATGTCATTACCAGTTGGGTGTGCTAAGTGCTTTAGAAATAACAAACATGAAGACTGGTGAAATAATCACGTGTGATGATGCCGTCCACACGTTACAGCGAAACGGTTGCACAGCTCTAGTCTATTTTTATGAACTAACACTAGTTTATCAACCTAGAAATTAGTGTTGGAAATAGTCCTTGTTACGAAACTATCACTCGCCCAAAGCCAAAGGAATATGTGAACATATTGCGGCACTATATTGACGTAACGCACATAGTTAAACAATGCTACGTTGAGCGACAATAGTTTAATTACACTATTAGCTTCACGTATGTACAATTGTACAAAAATCGTGTGCAAATAAAATACAGCGTGCTGATCGGCTATATAAACTCTTTTGCAAAAACTCAAAAATTTTGCTCACACAAAGAAGTATAATAATTGACCACGTTGTCTTATATCAGTGCATGTTAACCCATATTGTAATGAAGAAAAAGAAGGATATTTTGTAATTTAGGGCCCGGTTTCCGCCGTGTACTTTTGGGTTCAAGGGCTTATAACTCTGTCAACTAATGTATTGAAAACCGGAAGACTACGAAAACATTGCACCCAGCCAATAAGCCTCGGCCATTTTTTTCTGTACCGCCCACCATAGAACGACTCCTCAGTGGGTGAATAGCTTGTTGATTGCATATGCCATGTTACACTTGCATGGTTTGAATAGTTTAAACCTTTTTAAAGTATTTGAGGGGCTAAAATGTGTATTACAAACCGAGTAGAGCAGTGGTTCGCAACTGGTGCACCATTAGTGGTCCATGATGACGTTTTGGGTGGTCCACGGGACATTAAGGTTGTTTTGTGTTAAATTTGAAATAGGCTAGTTGCATATAATTGATTGAATATTCAGTATGAAAAAAGCTAATCCAAGTTATTGGCAAATTGTTGTTATCTGTTTATCTCTCCCAATAAAATTGTGTATTGAAAGAATATATTTCAAGCCCACATGCTTTTTGTGGATGCGTTTTTTATTCTTATTTAGCAATGGACATGTTCACGATATTTATTTAATTGAACCATTGCAGTAGAGTAAACATATGCGTCAGACTTATAGTGTTTGCAACACAATGTGTAACAGTATACAACACATAGTGAAGTCATTAACAGGTAGAGATGATTTAGAAACAACAAACATGAAGACTCATGTGGCCGTTGGTGAAATAACCACCTGTGATGCCGATGTGGCCGCCCACAGCGAAAAGGTTGCACACCCTCTGGTCGATGTTTATAAACTAACACCAGTTTATCAACCTAGAAATTGTGGGGCAGGAACTTGGCCGAACGGTCTGGCGCGCCTGACCCATAAATAGACATAAAAACCCTGATCGGGATTCGTCCCCGGGAGAGTCCTGGGTTCGAACCCCGTGAAAAAAAAAAAAAAAACCTATAAATTGTGCTTAGAAATAGTCGTTGTTAGGCTGTACACGACACGGACTTGAAGAGTAGCTTTACCAAATACAAAATTGCCAGCGATGTAGAATAAAACGTAGTCATTTTATTAGGCAAACGCTTCGACAAAAACAGTTGCCATCATCTAATTATTGGTACACATACCCTAATATACACATTAAAAAAGAGGGAGATTAGTAAATGAATACTATGCAAGTCATCACTGCTTGAAAAAGAAACGCTTCGTCACTGCACTAATCTGCAAATATACGACTCAGGTTTCTCGTTGTTTAATTATTGTTTTGCCAGAATTCTTTTAGTTTGTAAAAATGGTTGTTAAGGTGCAACGTTATTACATGAAGACGATAATCTAAACTGGCCCCTAAACACGAGATGGTTGTTTTTCGCAGATTCTACGCGTTTAACCTAACAATAGATCTCATTTGTCATACGTTTCCTGTAAGCAGACATTGTTCCAGTTGTATTGAGTAGTATATACAATACACTACAACCCCTTGGGTCTATTGTTCTTACCTGTTATTGTCACATTGCCAGCACGAATGCAGAATGTATTTACGGCCAGAAATGCATTAGATTAAGCTTTGAGAAGAAGCAGCAATTTAGGCAGAAAAAACTAAGACGCATAGGAAAGGAAAAGTTGCTGGGTTAATTTAAACAAAAAATTACCTTGAAAAAATGACATACATTGTCAAACATACTGACTTGATATCGATTCTTTGTAATTTTCTTGTTTATAAGGTTTTTATTTGTGTTTACTACCGTATTTACTCGATTGTAAGCCGCCCTCGTTTATAAGCCGCGTGTTGAGGTGTTAAAAAAATAATGTAAGCCGCCCTCGACTGTAAGCCGCACGCTGGAATTTTAGATACGATTGTTTCTTAATAAATCTTTCTGTTGTTATATGGTAGAAATAATTTCGGTATAAAATTAAAATATAAGCCGCCCTCGATTGTAAGCTGCCCTCGATTATAAGCCGCACAAACGGCAGCTAAAAAACAATATAAGCCGCGGCTTACAATCGAGTAAATACGGTATCACGTTTGTTTTCCGGAGCTTGTGGTCGCATGTGTTGTTTCCGTTGTTTAAAAGGTATGTTGCTTGAGTTGTCAATGAAACGGTATGTTAAAATACGTTTAATTAATTCTTCTCCTCACATGTTTGAAAACCTAAAATATCCACCCCACAAGGGTTAAAAAATAGTTGAAATTTATTGTTTGTTGTCAAATTGTTACAGTGAAAGAGGTTGGAGAAACATTAAAGCGAATGTAAATGTAGTGTAAATCTAAAAATATGTATCTCTACAGTACACCATATTTAAACGCGAAAACTCTTGTTTGTCGCACAATAGCATCACTGTTGCTTAGCCTCTTTAGTTTAATAGGCTATGCGTAGTAAGTCCTGGGATAACAAAACAAAGATATATTGGTGACAAACATTGCGGTGGAGGTGAGAATCGTATAGTTTTGATTAAATTAACTGAAAAATTGCAATTTAAGCTTGTTTGTAGGCAAGGGAGTTGAGATGAAGTTATTGGCATCTTTTCTTTTGTGTGTGTGTGTTTTGACTTGTATTGTGTTGAAAAGGTTCACGATTTTAAGCTCTACCATAACTTTGCGTCTTCCGGTCATCAAACTAATGAATTATACCTAAATGTAATTATCAGCGGTTCTCAAACTGGGGTCCGCCACGTGATTTCAGGGGGACCGCGAAAAGCTTAAACTTAAAGTATTTCTACAATACAATGTAATATGAGATCTTGCGAGTGTATGAGCAAAAGATAGACAAACGAGTTTTCTATGACAAGAAGTGGTTCTTTACTTCATTTTCAGGTAACAAACAGAGGCGATTGTTCGCGCACTATGTATATGTTGTTTTATTCTTGTTTGTGATGTAATAAATTGCCTTTGAAACATTCCCACGTGATCTTACGAAACTAAACTAAATCCATTTTGTATGTTGTTGTGGGAATGCTTTCGTAATTAAAGTAATAAATTAACTATTAGCTTGATAACTGGACAGTTTTTTGCCAAAGTATTTTTAATTCTATGAATATATTCAGCTTGGGCCGCGAGTGCTCAAAAACATTGCAAAGGGACCATTATGGCAAAAATTTTTAAAAAGTTTGAGAACCGCTGGCCTATTTATTTTGACCTCACACGATCATTGCTAAAAAACTAGTTGAATTCGAGATTGGGCTACAACAGGATGTTGAAGGTAAACTTACAAATTGAAAATCTAGCACACATTCCTGAAAAGTTGCCGAGAATTAATAATAAGTTACGATAAACCCGAAATTTTCAGTAGTTCTAGTCTTAAGTGTGATCCCTACACATGACGTCAGTCAATATGGTTAGACCGCGACGGTGCAATTATTATATTCAATTGACTCCGGTATAATCATTGTAATTCGGTTTGAATCAAAGGGTTTTGAGAAGCGGAAAACTATAATTTACTAGTAACTACGCAACCGCAGTTCCGTGTTGATTTTCACAAAGCAATGGCACCGATGTCACAAGTAAGGATACTTTTTGCAGCGGGAATAGTAAATATTTGAAAGTTTTTTGCAGCGAAAGGACGTGTGTGTGTTGTTGGTGCAAAAAATTGTTTTGACTGTAATGGTTTTAACCACTTTTAGTAATCGTGAAAAAATAATTTTATCAGTTAAGAACTAGTGCCCCTAATCAAATGGATTTAAACTATTGGTGACAGTGACAGAAACCCGATCATAACTGTGTTGGTTTTATGACAGTGGTTCCCAAACTTTTTCATTATTTTGTCAAAACGGTCCCTTTGCCATTATTTCGAGGGCTCGCGGTCCTTAAGCTGGAATGTGTATTTCAGAAAAACAAAAGTTGATTGCAGGATTTTCGCTAGTTATGCAAAATTGTGCATAATAATGATCTAAATCTGAACTCTGAAGACAGCTTGTGACATTACAGACAAGATAAAAAGCAGTACAATTGTGCGCGAACAATTGCATTTTTGATAGTTGTCATTCAACAAAGGCTATTGTTTAGCAATGGAGACAGTCGATTTCTCAATTCTCTTGATTTAAACTTATTCAGTGGCACAAACTGACGCTAAATAAGATTATAGAATTACTTTACCCGCTTCGCGGTCCCCCCAAAATTGCCTCACGGACCCCTAAAGGATCGCGGACCCCAGTTTGGGAACCGCTGTTTTATGATGAAAAGGTCAAAATATGAAGCATGTCGTTCGACTTTAAAACTTCCTTTTATAATACTTGGTTAAAGTTTTCTATAACAGCTTAATTGAAATCTTCGTTTCTTAAAGGCGACCCAATATGTCTCTTTGAATTATCTTTAATTTAGTGCTTTTCAAGTTCCTATCAAGTTTTGCCCCAAATAAATCTGTTTTAAAAAAATCCCAATACCCTATAACAGATAAACCTTTTTGCGGACAGTGCAGTGTGAGGTCTGAGATTGATCTAATTCAGCACTTTATAAAGTCGGTTTCGCAATTGCTGTAAAGGTCTTTGGGCGTCGCGAGTAAGTTTATACAACACAAAATTATGTGAAATTGTGCGTTTTCTAAATTTCGTTTGCAGAACACCATTTTTTTAAGTATTCCCAAACAGTCAAAAATATACGCATATTTTGGACCCAGGTGGATATTAATTGTTTATTTTGCTGTTTAGTAGTTTTTTTGTATGTAGGGGTGGATAACTATTTAGACCAGGGATACTCAATTAGTTTGGTTATAGGTCCAGTCAGATACATAAGGTAAAAATCAACGAGGTCCGGACACATCTGTCAGTAATGCAAATGCAACATGTCTTAGTCAATTTTGGTTGTAACTAATCGCGGTCCAACATAAACACATTTGTTCAAGCCGAATCCTTGTCAGAAAAACAAAAGCTTGTATCAGGCACTAAACGTTAACTTACTCTTTGCGAAAGTATATTGGCACAACATACAAAACACATTTTATCTAGTTTTATAGGATCACTTTGGCAATGATTCAAAATTAAGTTTTTTCAAACTTATTACGTCACAGATAAAATTATGCGCAAACAATGGCCGTTTTGTTAATTGTTTAGTGAATAATGGACCATTTTTTCGTCGCAGTTGCACAATCTGACCTAACTTAAGATTTTGGAAATGCTTTTCGGGATAACCTAGTTGTGATTAATCCCCCAAAAAATCGCAATGCGGGCCCCAGTTTAAAAACTGCTGCTACATTTCAATAATTAGGTAAATACCACATAGACGTAATAAAAAGACCGTCAAGGTCCACATACAACGCCTCAAAGGTCCGGATGTGGACCCGCGGTCCGCCATTTGAGTAGCCCTGATTTAGACCGTGAGGAGTTCGTTACCGGTCCGTGTATTTTTCAGGTTAAATGCTTACATAAACATTTTGCATGTGCATTCTCCCGGGGTTTATAAGACGATAAATGCATTTTTATTGCTACACATTCGTAGTTTTAGAGGTCGTAGTTTTTAAGGGTGGCGAAAAGGTCATGGGGAAGGGATAAGCTACACAAAATTTTCACAGTAAAACTTTTAGTGTTTATTTCAATATGTAAGTTGGATTAAATAAATATATAAGTCGAAACCTTCCTCCAGTCACACGGTGAGGTACCAAAACATATAAGGCACCAAACAAATTTAAGTGCTTAGGGCTTCTCCACCGACAAGTTCATGTATGTTTTACACAATTCATCAAATGTGAGGGGTCCCTGCTCGAAACCTGCTATCAACATTGGGTTTACCGCCAGAAGGCGACATTATGCTATCATTTTGTTAAGGTATCTGCAATAATGGAGGTTGAAAGAGACAATTAGACGATATGGCCAAATATACCCTATTTTTACCTGTTTTCGAAAACTACCCAAAATCTTCAGCGCTTCTTTATACGTCCATCAGCGCACTCTATCGCCCAAAACGGGAATGGTGGCGCCCACTTATGAGCTAGTTCGGTCGAAAGGTGGCATTGTTCACTTTTTTTTAAAGTGAAATAAAAAACTACACGCTCCATACGAATCCTTTATGGCCTTCTTGCGCTAAACATCCGACAATTTGCGCGTTTTAGTTTTTAAATTATTACCGAAGCTGAATAATTACACGTTTTACCCAGGGGTAATGTCTGAAATAAATGTTGAAATACGGAATACTTTCTTTTAATGCATTTAAGTTGCAAACTTTCGTGGTAATGCTTCTCGAAATCGGTCAATGTTTGTTGTTTTTTAGTATGCTAGGCCAGTGCTCTTCAACCTTTTTAGCTTGGTGTACCCTTAAAGTTGTTGTTACGAACTCATGCACCCAGTTTACCTAAAAAGGTTAACTGTGATAAAAGCGATATGAAAAATCATTATGCATATCATCATGTCAATCAAACCAAACGCAGCTCGCAAAAATTGCTTGAATTGCTACCAATATTCCAAGCATATGTTCGCCAATTTTCTGTGAAACACCGGAGAAAAAGCCAAAACTTGATGTCCTAATATAACCCGACTGTAACACAGACACTATCAAACTTGACACGGGGATAAAACATTGAAAATTTTTACCTTGGTTAGGCCTATACATCATTTGAAACCTACATCTTTTTTCTAATATCCTGGCAGTCAAATATTAATGGTTCATTGAAAGTTTGTGATGCACCCTTGTATACCCCTTCGTACTGGTGCACCCCATGCATATTTTGGTGCACCCTTGGGTGCACACCGGTTGAAGAGCACTGTGCTAGGCATCCGACCCGTCTAGCTCTTAAAACATGGAATGAACAACCTGTGTCGAAGCAGTACAAACAAATAGCCAAGACTAGGGTTACCAGACTTTCGAAATTTCCTGGACATGTCAGGAATTTGGGCGTAAAATCTGTGTCCGGAAATAATTTTCAAACAACTCTTTTAACGTCCGGAATTTTAGCGTCTAGTAGCCTAACCCAGCGTCTAGTAGCCTGGTCGGCAACCGCCGGTCCGCGGCCCGGTACCGGTCCGCGAGGAGTTTGTTACCGGGCCGTAGAATTTTTTAGGTTAAATGCTATAAAAAAATTGCCCATGTATATCCCGGGGATGATGAACTAATTTAAGCGTTTTTATTGCTAAATATTTGTAGTTTTTTGAAGACCGGTCCGCGATAAAATTTTAGTTTCAAAAACGGTCCGCAGTGCAAAAAAGGTTGCCGGCCCCTGGCCTGACCTACAGCAGTTCTCACAATTCTTTTCCTGAGGGACCCAAAGGTTCACGTTAATTGCAGTTGTCTGTGCTGTTTTTGATACATAATGGTATTTACATTCATTCAAAACAACTTGTCAGCTTAAATTAAAGGTTATTTGGTGATTATTTGCGTCATGAAAGCTAACAATGCTTTGTTAAAAGGACCGGATCCTGTGAAACTTTCTGTTTTGTAACTTATTAAGAAACAAAACAGCGTTTTTTGTTTGGGTTGGTAACATAACACATCGTAACGAATGTTTGGTGTTGCCTAAGATATTTATTAAAACCGTCGGGAATTTTACTCACGCAGGTAGTATAGTAATCCTAGCCAAGACTTCATAGCCATTTATTACCAAAAAATCGAATCTCAACGCCATATACCTGTCTAATTATTTTTCTGCTCTGAGGACTTAATGTACAAGCCCAAAATATTTTTTCAAAAAAAGCTTGACATGGTGGAGCTTGCCGCTGGTGTCTGCTCATCGCTTTGATGGGGTTTCAAATAGGGGAATTCCCGAGCATTGTTTCGCGACGCGCCAAATAAAAACAAGACCACATATAATTTGGTAAGAAACTCAACACATCTTCAACTGTACGAGTCTTTTGATGGACATTTAAAGGTACTTTTATTGTCAATTAAATAATAAACATGGGTTTATTCCTCTACCGACAGTTATTTTCGTAGTTCTATGCATGTGGTTGTTCTCCTTCAACACATTTATTGCTAAACCAAACCTGTGCACCAGTGATTCTTGACATTTTTTGTCGTTGATACCCTCTAAACGTCTCGTAAACCTGTTGTATTTTACACAAACTAATTAATTGTACATAAGCATAAAGATTTTTGCATTTTCGAACCCCCAGAGCATTTTTGCACCCCCAGAAACATTAGTGGTGGGATTCAAATTTTTTGTGATCCGGTTCTATCAGAAAAGTCATATTTTTCAGCCGGTTCTGTTACAAAAATTCCATTGACAGTAACCAGCAATGCTAACCGGTTTGCTGGTCTTATAAAATTTCGTGAGACAGTTCTATAGAACTGGTGCGAACCCCTGAATGCCACCACTGAGAATAAGTCTTGCATCCCAGGTCAAGAACTGATGCAATACACCCTATATATTGGTTTATTTCAGAGGAAACTGGGTGGTAAGACACCATTATGGTCACTTTTGCTTCTGTCCCGTCTAAAGTAAAGTTTCTTAGAACTTTTGGTTATGCTTCCTTTACGTGCATGCAATGGTTGTATTGAATGCAGTTTATATGTTTCGCAAATAGTCGTCACTCTAGATTAGTACTCAAACAGAAGATGCCTGAATTAACGGGTTTACATGATCTCAGTAGTCAGCATAAAGGCGAAGCACTGCAATGCATAGAGCATGCACACCCTTACCAAATAATGAATTAACGTAATGAATTAACTCTCAAATTGAGCTGATATTACTTTTGCTGTCAACCGATTTTATGGCAGTGTTATTACAGCACATTGTATTTTTAATTGTAACCGTCATGTTTGGTTGTGTGGGTATATTTTGACAGTTTTAACCGGCAAATTTGAACAAAAAAATATTTGTAAGGGTTTTGGTTTGTATATTTTGTAATTTTACATCAATATTGTGTCTTTAGGTGAAAATCGGTCTGTGTAATATATGTAATAATCTTACAAACATTACACATCTGTTTAACTAAACTTTTGCGAACTCATTATGTGGTTGTTAGTGTTTGCTATTTTATCAAATCCACTAATGCAAATAAAAGGTAAGTTTACAGTACAGGCTTTATGAAGTATTACAATATCTTCTGTTATCCCAACCGTTTCTACGGCCATTTGCATCATCTGGAAGCTTTCAACTATTGCTAAGTAACTTTCTGCTATACCACTGGTTTGTTAACCTTTTTGATCTATGACCCCTTAGATGTTTGTCTCACACTTCATGTTCACTTCTTGCCTGAAACAGACAGAAAAAAACAAGTGTTTGGTGCATAACTTGGTTAAGATTCACTGTGCTTTACTTCAGTGTTAAGAATTGCAAAAAAGTAAATGTTAATGGGGAAATAATATTTCTATCCTGATTAAACATCACATCTGTGTATCACATTGATTAAAACCTAAGGGGAACGGTCTGGAAAGTTATTAGATAGTTACACAGTTCTTAGCAACTTGGTTTCCAAGTGGTTTACAGTCACAACTAATCAAACCCAAGTCTCGGCAAAAAAATGCCGCAAATAGTGAAAACTATCAAATTTTGATTTATTTCAAAACCTTATAGAATAACAAAAACCACTACTTTACATGTTCCTGTTAACTGACTCTGTTTGTTACAGCTGAAGATCAATGCAATCCAGGCTATCAAAATGTTGATGGAAAATGTGTTGGTAAGAAACAGTAATAAGAATTATAAAATACATATATTTGATATTTCAAACATGTGTTTATCAACTGCTGTGTTAATAAGAAAGAGATATTTTTGTTTGAAACCCAAGATTTGTTCTGTCCCATCTGCTATGCGTTTTATGTTTCAGATATCGATGAATGTGCTGTTGGAATTCAAGTAGCATGTGGAATAGAGTCTACTAATTGCACAAACATGAATGGTTCATACACTTGTGATTGCAATTCTGGCTATGATGATGTTGATGGAAAATGTGTTGGTAAGAATCAGAGAGTTTAGTTTAAAGCCCAATAATTGTTTAAACCCCCTGTACTACACATTCTTTGTTTCAGATATCGATGAATGTGCTGTTGGAATTCAAGTAGCATGTGGAATAGAATCTACAGGTTGCACAAATAACAATGGTTCATACACTTGTGATTGCAATTCTGGTTATGAAGATGTTAATGGAAAATGTGTTGGTAAGAATCAGAGAGTTTAGTTTAAAGCCCAAGATTTGTTCAAACCCCCTGTACTACATATTCTTTGTTTCAGATATCGATGAATGTGCTGTTGGAATTCAAGTAGCATGTGGAATAGAGTCTACTAATTGCACAAACATGAATGGTTCATACACTTGTGATTGCAATTCTGGCTATGAAGATGTTGATGGAAAATGTGTTGGTAAGATTTAGATAGAGAGTTTAAAGCCCAAGATTTGTTCAAACTCTCTGTACTACATATTCTTTATTTCAGATATCGATGAATGTGCTGTTGGAATTCAAGTAGCATGTGGAATAGAGTCTACTAATTGCACAAACATGAATGGTTCATACATTTGTGATTGCAATTCTGGCTATGAGGATGTTGATGGAAAATGTGTTGGTAAGAATCAGAGAGTTTAGTTTAAAGCCCAATAATTGTTTAAACCCCTTGTACTACACATTCTTTGTTTCAGATATCGATGAATGTGCTGGTGGAATTCAAGTAGCATGTGGAATGGAATCTACAGGTTGCACAAATAACAATGGTTCATACGCTTGTGATTGCAATTCTGGTTATGAAGATGTTAGTGGAAAATGTGTTGGTAAGAATCAGAGAGTTTAGTTTAAAGCCCAAGATTTGTTCAAACCCCCTGTACTACACATTTTTTGTTTCAGATATCGATGAATGTGCTGTTGGAATTCAAGTAGCATGTGGAATAGAATCAACAGGTTGCACAAATAACAATGGTTCATACACTTGTGATTGCAATTCTGGCTATGAAGATGTTGATGGAAAATGTGTTGGTAAGAATCAGAGAGTTTAGTTTAAAGCCCAAGATTTGTTTAAACCCCCTGTACTACACATTCTTTGTTTCAGATATTGATGAATGTGCTGTTGGAATTCAAGTAGCATGTGGAATAGAATCTACAGGTTGCACAAATAACAATGGTTCATACACTTGTGATTGCAATTCTGGCTATGAGGATGTTGATGGAAAATGTGTTGGTAAGAATCAGAGAGTTTAGTTTAAAGCCCAATAATTGTTCAAACCCCCTGTACTACATATTTCTTTGTTTCAGATATCGATGAATGTGCTGTTGGAATTCAAGTAGCATGTGGAATAGATTCTACTAATTGCACAAACATGAATGGTTCATACACTTGTGATTGCAATTCTGGCTATGGAGATGTTGATGGAAAATGTGTTGGTAAGAATCAGAGAGTTTAGTTTAAAGCCCAAGAATTGTTCAAACCCCCTGTACTACATATTTCTTTGTTTCAGATATCGATGAATGTGCTGTTGGAATTCAAGCAGCATGTGGAATAGAGTCTACTAATTGCACAAACATGAATGGTTCATACACTTGTGATTGCAATTCTGGCTATGAAGATGTTGATGGAAAATGTGTTGGTAAGAATCAGAGAGTTTAGTTTAAAGCCCAAGATTTGTTCAAACCCCCTGTACTACATATTCTTTGTTTCAGATATCGATGAATGTGCTGTTGGAATTCAAGCAGCATGTGGAATAGAGTCTACTAATTGCACAAACATGAATGGTTCATACACTTGTGATTGCAATTCTGGCTATGAAGATGTTGATGGAAAATGTGTTGGTAAGAATCAGAGAGTTTAGTTTAAAGCCCAAGATTTGTTCAAACCCCCTGCACTACATATTCTTTGTTTCAGATATCGATGAATGCGCTGTTGGAATTCAAGTAGCATGTGGAATAGAGTCTACTAATTGCACAAACATGAATGGTTCATACACTTGTGATTGCAATTCTGGCTATGAAGATGTTGATGGAAAATGTGTTGGTAAGAATCAGAGAGTTTAGTTTAAAGCCCAAGATTTGTTCAAACCCCCTGTACTACATATTCTTTGTTTCAGATATCGATGAATGTGCTGTTGGAATTCAAGTAGCATGTGGAATAGAGTCTACTAATTGCACAAACATGAATGGTTCATACACTTGTGATTGCAATTCTGGCTATGAAGATGTTGATGGAAAATGTGTTGGTAAGATTTAGATAGAGAGTTTAAAGCCCAAGATTTGTTCAAACTCTCTGTACTACATATTCTTTATTTCAGATATCGATGAATGTGCTGTTGGAATTCAAGTAGCATGTGGAATAGAGTCTACTAATTGCACAAACATGAATGGTTCATACATTTGTGATTGCAATTCTGGCTATGAGGATGTTGATGGAAAATGTGTTGGTAAGAATCAGAGAGTTTAGTTTAAAGCCCAATAATTGTTTAAACCCCTTGTACTACACATTCTTTGTTTCAGATATCGATGAATGTGCTGGTGGAATTCAAGTAGCATGTGGAATGGAATCTACAGGTTGCACAAATAACAATGGTTCATACGCTTGTGATTGCAATTCTGGTTATGAAGATGTTAGTGGAAAATGTGTTGGTAAGAATCAGAGAGTTTAGTTTAAAGCCCAAGATTTGTTCAAACCCCCTGTACTACACATTTTTTGTTTCAGATATCGATGAATGTGCTGTTGGAATTCAAGTAGCATGTGGAATAGAATCAACAGGTTGCACAAATAACAATGGTTCATACACTTGTGATTGCAATTCTGGCTATGAAGATGTTGATGGAAAATGTGTTGGTAAGAATCAGAGAGTTTAGTTTAAAGCCCAAGATTTGTTTAAACCCCCTGTACAACACATTCTTTGTTTCAGATATTGATGAATGTGCTGTTGGAATTCAAGTAGCATGTGGAATAGAATCTACTAATTGCACAAACATGAATGGTTCATACACTTGTGATTGCAATTCTGGCTATGAAGATGTTGATGGAAAATGTGTTGGTAAGAATCAGAGTTTAGTTTAAAGCCCAAGATTTGTTCAAACCCCCTGAGGTACATATTCTTTGTTTCAGATATCGATGAATGTGCTGTTGGAATTCAAGCAGCATGTGGAATAGAGTCTACTAATTGCACAAACATGAATGGTTCATACACTTGTGATTGCAATTCTGGCTATGAAGATGTTGATGGAAAATGTGTTGGTAAGAATCAGAGAGTTTAGTTTAAAACCCAAGATTTGTTCAAACCCCCTGTACTACATATTCTTTGTTTCAGATATCGATGAATGTGCTGTTGGAATTCAAGCAGCATGTGGCATAGAGTCTACTAATTGCACAAACATGAATGGTTCATACACTTGTGATTGCAATTCTGGCTATGAAGATGTTGATGGAAAATGTGTTGGTAAGAATCAGAGAGTTTTGTTTAAAGCCCAAGATTTGTTCAAACCCCCTGTACTACATATTCTTTGTTTCAGATATCGATGAATGTGCTGTTGGAATTCAAGTAGCATGTGGAATAGAGTCTACTAATTGCACAAACATGAATGGTTCATACACTTGTGATTGCAATTCTGGTTATGAAGATGTTAATGGAAAATGTGTTGGTAAGAATCAGAGAGTTTAGTTTAAAGCCCAAGATTTGTTTAAACACCCTGTACTACACATTCTTTGTTTCAGATATCGATGAATGTGCTGTTGGAATTCAAGTAGCATGTGGAATAGAATCTACAGGTTGCACAAATAACAATGGTTCATACACTTGTGATTGCAATTCTGGCTATGAGGATGTTGATGGAAAATGTGTTGGTAAGAATCAGAGAGTTTAGTTTAAAGCCCAAGATTTGTTCAAACCCCCTGTACTACATATTCTTTGTTTCAGATATCGATGAATGTGCTGTTGGAATTCAAGTAGCATGTGGAATAGAGTCTACTAATTGCACAAACATGAATGGTTCATACACTTGTGATTGCAATTCTGGCTATAAAGATGTTGATGGAAAATGTGTTGGTAAGAATCAGAGAGTTTAGTTTAAAGCCCAATAATTGTTCAAACCCCCTGTACTACATATTTCTTTGTTTCAGATATCGATGAATGTGCTGTTGGAATTCAAGTAGCATGTGGAATAGATTCTACTAATTGCACAAACATGAATGGTTCATACACTTGTGATTGCAATTCTGGCTATGGAGATGTTGATGGAAAATGTGTTGGTAAGAATCAGAGAGTTTAGTTTAAAGCCCAAGAATTGTTCAAACCCCCTGTACTACATATTTCTTTGTTTCAGATATCGATGAATGTGCTGTTGGAATTCAAGCAGCATGTGGAATAGAGTCTACTAATTGCACAAACATGAATGGTTCATACACTTGTGATTGCAATTCTGGCTATGAAGATGTTGATGGAAAATGTGTTGGTAAGAATCAGAGAGTTTAGTTTAAAGCCCAAGATTTGTTCAAACCCCCTGTACTACATATTCTTTGTTTCAGATATCGATGAATGTGCTGTTGGAATTCAAGCAGCATGTGGAATAGAGTCTACTAATTGCACAAACATGAATGGTTCATACACTTGTGATTGCAATTCTGGCTATGAAGATGTTGATGGAAAATGTGTTGGTAAGAATCAGAGTTTAGTTTAAAGCCCAAGATTTGTTCAAACCCCCTGAGGTACATATTCTTTGTTTCAGATATCGATGAATGTGCTGTTGGAATTCAAGCAGCATGTGGAATAGAGTCTACTAATTGCACAAACATGAATGGTTCATACACTTGTGATTGCAATTCTGGCTATGAAGATGTTGATGGAAAATGTGTTGGTAAGAATCAGAGAGTTTAGTTGAAAGCCAAAGATTTGTTCAAACCGCCTGTACTACATATTCTTTGTTTCAGATATCGATGAATGTGCTGTTGGAATTCAAGTAGCATGTGGAATAGAGTCTACTAATTGCACAAACATGAATGGTTCATACACTTGTGATTGCAATTCTGGCTATGAAGATGTTGATGGAAAATGTGTTGGTAAGAATCAGAGAGTTTAGTTTAAAGCCCAAGATTTGTTCAAACCCCCTGTACTACATATTCTTTGTTTCAGATATTGATGAATGTGCTGTTGGAATTCAAGCAGCATGTGGCATAGAGTCTACTAATTGCACAAACATGAATGGTTCATACACTTGTGATTGCAATTCTGGCTATGAAGATGTTGATGGAAAATGTGTTGGTAAGAATCAGAGAGTTTAGTTTAAAGCCCAAGATTTGTTCAAACCCCCTGTACTACATATACTTTGTTTCAGATATCGATGAATGTGCTGTTGGAATTCAAGTAGCATGTGGAATAGAGTCTACTAATTGCACAAACATGAATGGTTCATACACTTGTGATTGCAATTCTGGCTATGAAGATGTTGATGGAAAATGTGTTGGTAAGAATCAGAGAGTTTTGTTTAAAGCCCAAGATTTGTTCAAACCCCCTGTACTACATATTCTTTGTTTCAGATATCGATGAATGTGCTGTTGGAATTCAAGCAGCATGTGGAATAGAGTCTACTAATTGCACAAACATGAATGGTTCATACACTTGTGATTGCAATTCTGGCTATGAAGATGTTGATGGAAAATGTGTTGGTAAGAATCAGAGAGTTTAGTTTAAAGCCAAAGATTTGTTCAAACCCCCTGTACTACATATTCTTTGTTTCAGATATCAATGAATGTGCTGTTGGAATTCAAGTAGCATGTGGAATAGAGTCTACTAATTGCACAAACATGAATGGTTCATACACTTGTGATTGCAATTCTGGCTATGAAGATGTTGATGGAAAATGTGTTGGTAAGAATCAGAGAGTTTAGTTTAAAGCCCAAGATTTGTTCAAACCCCCTGTACTACATATACTTTGTTTCAGATATCGATGAATGTGCTGTTGGAATTCAAGCAGCATGTGGAATAGAGTCTACTAATTGCACAAACATGAATGGTTCATACACTTGTGATTGCAATTCTGGCTATGAAGATGTTGATGGAAAATGTGTTGGTAAGAATCAGAGAGTTTAGTTTAAAGCCCAAGATTTGTTCAAACCCCCTGTACTACATATTCTTTGTTTCAGATATCGATGAATGTGCTGTTGGAATTCAAGTAGCATGTGGAATAGAGTCTACTAATTGCACAAACATGAATGGTTCATACACTTGTGATTGCAATTCTGGCTATGAAGATGTTGATGGAAAATGTGTTGGTAAGAATCAGAGAGTTTAGTTTAAAGCCCAAGATTTGTTCAAACCCCCTGTACTACATATACTTTGTTTCAGATATCGATGAATGTGCTGTTGGAATTCAAGCAGCATGTGGAATAGAGTCTACTAATTGCACAAACATGAATGGTTCATACACTTGTGATTGCAATTCTGGCTATGAAGATGTTGATGGAAAATGTGTTGGTAAGAATCAGAGAGTTTAGTTTAAAGCCCAAGATTTGTTCAAACCCCCTGTACTACATATTCTTTGTTTCAGATATCGATGAATGTGCTGTTGGAATTCAAGTAGCATGTGGAATAGAGTCTACTAATTGCACAAACATGAATGGTTCATACACTTGTGATTGCAATTCTGGCTATGAAGATGTTGATGGAAAATGTGTTGGTAAGAATCAGAGTGTTTAGTTTAAAGCCCAAGATATGTTCAAACCCCCTGTACTACATATACTTTGTTTCAGATATCGATGAATGTGCTGTTGGAATTCAAGTAGCATGTGGAATAGAGTCTACTAATTGCACAAACATGAATGGTTCATACACTTGTGATTGCAATTCTGGCTATGAAGATGTTGATGGAAAATGTGTTGGTAAGAATCAGAGAGTTTAGTTTAAAGCCCAAGATTTGTTCAAGCCCCCTGTACTACATATTCTTTGTTTCAGATATCGATGAATGTGCTGTTGGAATTCAAGTAGCATGTGGAATAGAGTCTACTAATTGCACAAACATGAATGGTTCATACACTTGTGATTGCAATTCTGGCTATGAAGATGTTGATGGAAAATGTGTTGGTAAGAATCAGAGAGTTTGGTTTAAAGCCCAAGATATGTTGAACCCCACTGTACTACATATACTTTGTTTCAGATATCGATGAATGTGCTGTTGGAATTCAAGCAGCATGTGGAATAGAGTCTACTAATTGCACAAACATGAATGGTTCATACACTTGTGATTGCAATTCTGGCTATGAAGATGTTGATGGAAAATGTGTTGGTAAGAATCAGAGAGTTTAGTTTAAAGCCCAAGATTTGTTTAAACACCCTGTACTACATATACTTTGTTTCAGATATCGATGAATGTGCTGTTGGAATTCAAGTAGCATGTGGAATAGAGTCTACTAATTGCACAAACATGAATGGTTCATACACTTGTGATTGCAATTCTGGCTATGAAGATGTTGATGGAAAATGTGTTGGTAAGAATCAGAGAGTTTAGTTTAAAGCCCAAGATTTGTTTAAACACCCTGTACTACACATTCTTTGTTTCAGATATCGATGAATGTGCTGTTGGAATTCAAGTAGCATGTGGAATAGAATCTACAGGTTGCACAAATAACAATGGTTCATACACTTGTGATTGCAATTCTGGCTATGAGGATGTTGATGGAAAATGTGTTGGTAAGAATCAGAGAGTTTAGTTTAAAGCCCAATAATTGTTCAAACCCCCTGTACTACATATTTCTTTGTTTCAGATATCGATGAATGTGCTGTTGGAATTCAAGTAGCATGTGGAATAGATTCTACTAATTGCACAAACATGAATGGTTCATACACTTGTGATTGCAATTCTGGCTATGGAGATGTTGATGGAAAATGTGTTGGTAAGAATCAGAGAGTTTAGTTTAAAGCCCAAGAATTGTTCAAACCCCCTGTACTACATATTCTTTGTTTCAGATATCGATGAATGTGCTGTTGGAATTCAAGTAGCATGTGGAATAGAGTCTACTAATTGCACAAACATGAATGGTTCATACACTTGTGATTGCAATTCTGGCTATGAAGATGTTGATGGAAAATGTGTTGGTAAGAATCAGAGTTTAGTTTAAAGCCCAAGATTTGTTCAAACCCCCTGAGGTACATATTCTTTGTTTCAGATATCGATGAATGTGCTGTTGGAATTCAAGCAGCATGTGGAATAGAGTCTACTAATTGCACAAACATGAATGGTTCATACACTTGTGATTGCAATTCTGGCTATGAAGATGTTGATGGAAAATGTGTTGGTAAGAATCAGAGAGTTTAGTTGAAAGCCAAAGATTTGTTCAAACCGCCTGTACTACATATTCTTTGTTTCAGATATCGATGAATGTGCTGTTGGAATTCAAGTAGCATGTGGCATAGAGTCTACTAATTGCACAAACATGAATGGTTCATACACTTGTGATTGCAATTCTGGCTATGAAGATGTTGATGGAAAATGTGTTGGTAAGAATCAGAGAGTTTAGTTTAAAGCCCAAGATTTGTTCAAACCCCCTGTACTACATATACTTTGTTTCAGATATCGATGAATGTGCTGTTGGAATTCAAGTAGCATGTGGAATAGAGTCTACTAATTGCACAAACATGAATGGTTCATACACTTGTGATTGCAATTCTGGCTATGAAGATGTTGATGGAAAATGTGTTGGTAAGAATCAGAGAGTTTTGTTTAAAGCCCAAGATTTGTTCAAACCCCCTGTACTACATATTCTTTGTTTCAGATATCGATGAATGTGCTGTTGGAATTCAAGCAGCATGTGGAATAGAGTCTAATAATTGCACAAACATGAATGGTTCATACACTTGTGATTGCAATTCTGGCTATGAAGATGTTGATGGAAAATGTGTTGGTAAGAATCAGAGAGTTTAGTTTAAAGCCAAAGATTTGTTCAAACCCCCTGTACTACATATTCTTTGTTTCAGATATCAATGAATGTGCTGTTGGAATTCAAGTAGCATGTGGAATAGAGTCTACTAATTGCACAAACATGAATGGTTCATACACTTGTGATTGCAATTCTGGCTATGAAGATGTTGATGGAAAATGTGTTGGTAAGAATCAGAGAGTTTAGTTTAAAGCCCAAGATTTGTTCAAACCCCCTGTACTACATATACTTTGTTTCAGATATCGATGAATGTGCTGTTGGAATTCAAGCAGCATGTGGAATAGAGTCTACTAATTGCACAAACATGAATGGTTCATACACTTGTGATTGCAATTCTGGCTATGAAGATGTTGATGGAAAATGTGTTGGTAAGAATCAGAGAGTTTAGTTTAAAGCCCAAGATTTGTTCAAACCCCCTGTACTACATATTCTTTGTTTCAGATATCGATGAATGTGCTGTTGGAATTCAAGTAGCATGTGGCATAGAGTCTACTAATTGCACAAACATGAATGGTTCATACACTTGTGATTGCAATTCTGGCTATGAAGATGTTGATGGAAAATGTGTTGGTAAGAATCAGAGAGTTTAGTTTAAAGCCCAAGATTTGTTCAAACCGCCTGTACTACATATTCTTTGTTTCAGATATCGATGAATGTGCTGTTGGAATTCAAGTAGCATGTGGAATAGAGTCTACTAATTGCACAAACATGAATGGTTCATACACTTGTGATTGCAATTCTGGCTATGAAGATGTTGATGGAAAATGTGTTGGTAAGAATCAGAGAGTTTAGTTTAAAGCCCAAGATTTGTTCAAACCCCCTGTACTACATATTCTTTGTTTCAGATATCGATGAATGTGCTGTTGGAATTCAAGTAGCATGTGGAATAGAGTCTACTAATTGCACAAACATGAATGGTTCATACACTTGTGATTGCAATTCTGGCTATGAAGATGTTGATGGAAAATGTGTTGGTAAGAATCAGAGTGTTTAGTTTAAAGCCCAAGATATGTTCAAACCCCCTGTACTACATATACTTTGTTTCAGATATCGATGAATGTGCTGTTGGAATTCAAGTAGCATGTGGAATAGAGTCTACTAATTGCACAAACATGAATGGTTCATACACTTGTGATTGCAATTCTGGCTATGAAGATGTTGATGGAAAATGTGTTGGTAAGAATCAGAGTGTTTAGTTTAAAGCCCAAGATATGTTCAAACCCCCTGTACTACATATACTTTGTTTCAGATATCGATGAATGTGCTGTTGGAATTCAAGTAGCATGTGGAATAGAGTCTACTAATTGCACAAACATGAATGGTTCATACACTTGTGATTGCAATTCTGGCTATGAAGATGTTGATGGAAAATGTGTTGGTAAGAATCAGAGAGTTTAGTTTAAAGCCCAAGATTTGTTCAAGCCCCCTGTACTACATATTCTTTGTTTCAGATATCGATGAATGTGCTGTTGGAATTCAAGTAGCATGTGGAATAGAGTCTACTAATTGCACAAACATGAATGGTTCATACACTTGTGATTGCAATTCTGGCTATGAAGATGTTGATGGAAAATGTGTTGGTAAGAATCAGAGAGTTTGGTTTAAAGCCCAAGATATGTTGAACCCCACTGTACTACATATACTTTGTTTCAGATATCGATGAATGTGCTGTTGGAATTCAAGCAGCATGTGGAATAGAGTCTACTAATTGCACAAACATGAATGGTTCATACACTTGTGATTGCAATTCTGGCTATGAAGATGTTGATGGAAAATGTGTTGGTAAGAATCAGAGAGTTTTGTTTAAAGCCCAAGATTTGTTCAAACCCCCTGAACTCCATATTCTTTGTTTCAGATATCGATGAATGTGCTGTTGGAATTCAAGCAGCATGTGGAATAGAGTCTACTAATTGCACAAACATGAATGGTTCATACACTTGTGATTGCAATTCTGGCTATGAAGATGTTGATGGAAAATGTGTTGGTAAGAATCAGAGAGTTTAGTTTAAAGCCCAAGATTTGTTCAAACCCCCTGTACTACATATTCTTTGTTTCAGAAATCGATGAATGTGCTGTTGGAATTCAAGTAGCATGTGGAATAGAGTCTACTAATTGCACAAACATGAATGGTTCATACACTTGTGATTGCAATTCTGGCTATGAAGATGTTGATGGAAAATGTGTTGGTAAGAATCAGAGAGTTTAGTTTAAAGCCCAAGATTTGTTCAAGCCCCCTGAGGTACATATTCTTTGTTTCAGATATCGATGAATGTGCTGTTGGAATTCAAGTAGCATGTGGAATAGAGTCTACTAATTGCACAAACATGAATGGTTCATACACTTGTGATTGCAATTCTGGCTATGAAGATGTTGATGGAAAATGTGTTGGTAAGAATCAGAGAGTTTTGTTTAAAGCCCAAGATTTGTTCAAGCTCCCTGAGGTACATATTCTTTGTTTCAGATATCGATGAATGTGCTGTTGGAATTCAAGTAGCATGTGGAATAGAGTCTACTAATTGCACAAACATGAATGGTTCATACACTTGTGATTGCAATTCTGGCTATGAAGATGTTGATGGAAAATGTGTTGGTAAGAATCAGAGAGTTTAGTTTAAAGCCCAAGATATGTTGAACCCCCCTGTACTACATATACTTTGTTTCAGATATCGATGAATGTGCTGTTGGAATTCAAGTAGCATGTGGAATAGAGTCTACTAATTGCACAAACATGAATGGTTCATACACTTGTGATTGCAATTCTGGCTATGAAGATGTTGATGGAAAATGTGTTGGTAAGAATCAGAGAGTTTAGTTTAAAGCCCAAGATTTGTTCAAACCCCCTGAACCACATATTCTTTGTTTCAGATATCGATGAATGTGCTGTTGGAATTCAAGCAGCATGTGGAATAGAGTCTACTAATTGCGCAAACATGAATGGTTCATACACTTGTGATTGCAATTCTGGCTATGAAGATGTTGATGGAAAATGTGTTGGTAAGAATCAGAGAGTTTAGTTTAAAGCCCAAGATTTGTTCAAGCCCCCTGAGGTACATATTCTTTGTTTCAGATATCGATGAATGTGCTGTTGGAATTCAAGCAGCATGTGGAATAGAGTCTACTAATTGCACAAACATGAATGGTTCATACACTTGTGATTGCAATTCTGGCTATGAAGATGTTGATGGAAAATGTGTTGGTAAGAATCAGAGAGTTTAGTTTAAAGCCCAAGATTTGTTCAAGCCCCCTGAGGTACATATTCTTTGTTTCAGATATCGATGAATGTGCTGTTGGAATTCAAGTAGCATGTGGCATAGAGTCTACTAATTGCACAAACATGAATGGTTCATACACTTGTGATTGCAATTCTGGCTATGAAGATGTTGATGGAAAATGTGTTGGTAAGAATCAGAGAGTTTAGTTTAAAGCCCAAGATTTGTTCAAACCCCCTGAACTACATATTCTTTGTTTCAGATATCGATGAATGTGCTGTTGGAATTCAAGTAGCATGTGGAATAGAGTCTACTAATTGCACAAACATGAATGGTTCATACACTTGTGATTGCAATTCTGGCTATGAAGATGTTGATGGAAAATGTGTTGGTAAGAATCAGAGAGTTTAGTTGAAAGCCAAAGATTTGTTCAAACCCCCTGTACTACATATTCTTTGTTTCAGATATCGATGAATGTGCTGTTGGAATTCAAGTAGCATGTGGAATAGAGTCTACTAATTGCACAAACATGAATGGTTCATACACTTGTGATTGCAATTCTGGCTATAAAGATGTTGATGGAAAATGTGTTGGTAAGAATCAGAGAGTTTAGTTTAAAGCCCAATAATTGTTCAAACCCCCTGAACTACATATTCTTTGTTTCAGATATCGATGAATGTGCTGTTGGAATTCAAGCAGCATGTGGAATAGAGTCTACTAATTGCACAAACATGAATGGTTCATACACTTGTGATTGCAATTCTGGCTATGAAGATGTTGATGGAAAATGTGTTGGTAAGAATCAGAGAGTTTTGTTTAAAGCCCAAGATTTGTTCAAACCCCCTGTACTACATATTCTTTGTTTCAGATATCGATGAATGTGCTGTTGGAATTCAAGTAGCATGTGGAATAGAGTCTACTAATTGCACAAACATGAATGGTTCATACACTTGTGATTGCAATTCTGGCTATGAAGATGTTGATGGAAAATGTGTTGGTAAGAATCAGAGAGTTTAGTTTAAAGCCCAAGATATGTTGAACCCCCTGTACTACATATACTTTGTTTCAGATATCGATGAATGTGCTGTTGGAATTCAAGCAGCATGTGGAATAGAGTCTACTAATTGCACAAACATGAATGGTTCATATACTTGTGATTGCAATTCTGGCTATGAAGATGTTGATGGAAAATGTGTTGGTAAGAATCAGAGAGTTTAGTTTAAAGCCCAAGATTTGTTCAAGCCCCCTGTACTACATATTCTTTGTTTCAGATATCGATGAATGTGCTGTTGGAATTCAAGTAGCATGTGGAATAGAGTCTACTAATTGCACAAACATGAATGGTTCATACACTTGTGATTGCAATTCTGGCTATGAAGATGTTGATGGAAAATGTGTTGGTAAGAATCAGAGAGTTTAGTTTAAAGCCCAAGATTTGTTCAAACCCCCTGTACTACATATACTTTGTTTCAGATATCGATGAATGTGCTGTTGGAATTCAAGTAGCATGTGGAATAGAGTCTACTAATTGCACAAACATGAATGGTTCATACACTTGTGATTGTAATTCTGGCTATGAAGATGTTGATGGAAAATGTGTTGGTAAGAATCAGAGAGTTTAGTTTAAAGCCCAAGATATGTTGAACCCCCCTGTACTACATATACTTTGTTTCAGATATCGATGAATGTGCTGTTGGAATTCAAGTAGCATGTGGAATAGAGTCTACTAATTGCACAAACATGAATGGTTCATACACTTGTGATTGCAATTCTGGCTATGAAGATGTTGATGGAAAATGTGTTGGTAAGAATCAGAGAGTTTAGTTTATAGCCCAAGATTTGTTCAAACCCCCTGTACCACATATTCTTTGTTTCAGATATCGATGAATGTGCTGTTGGAATTCAAGTAGCATGTGGAATAGAGTCTACTAATTGCACAAACATGAATGGTTCATACACTTGTGATTGCAATTCTGGCTATGAAGATGTTGATGGAAAATGTGTTGGTAAGAATCAGAGAGTTTAGTTTAAAGCCCAAGATTTGTTTAAACCCCCTGTACTACACATTCTTTGTTTCAGATATTGATGAATGTGCTGTTGGAATTCAAGTAGCATGTGGAATAGAATCTACAGGTTGCACAAATAACAATGGTTCATACACTTGTGATTGCAATTCTGGTTATGAAGATGTTAATGGAAAATGTGTTGGTAAGAATCAGAGAGTTTAGTTTAAAGCCCAAGATTTGTTTAAACACCCTGTACTACACATTCTTTGTTTCAGATATCGATGAATGTGCTGTTGGAATTCAAGTAGCATGTGGAATAGAATCTACAGGTTGCACAAATAACAATGGTTCATACACTTGTGATTGCAATTCTGGCTATGAGGATGTTGATGGAAAATGTGTTGGTAAGAATCAGAGAGTTTAGTTTAAAGCCCAAGATTTGTTCAAACCCCCTGTACTACATATTCTTTGTTTCAGATATCGATGAATGTGCTGTTGGAATTCAAGTAGCATGTGGAATAGAGTCTACTAATTGCACAAACATGAATGGTTCATACACTTGTGATTGCAATTCTGGCTATAAAGATGTTGATGGAAAATGTGTTGGTAAGAATCAGAGAGTTTAGTTTAAAGCCCAATAATTGTTCAAACCCCCTGTACTACATATTTCTTTGTTTCAGATATCGATGAATGTGCTGTTGGAATTCAAGTAGCATGTGGAATAGATTCTACTAATTGCACAAACATGAATGGTTCATACACTTGTGATTGCAATTCTGGCTATGGAGATGTTGATGGAAAATGTGTTGGTAAGAATCAGAGAGTTTAGTTTAAAGCCCAAGAATTGTTCAAACCCCCTGTACTACATATTTCTTTGTTTCAGATATCGATGAATGTGCTGTTGGAATTCAAGCAGCATGTGGAATAGAGTCTACTAATTGCACAAACATGAATGGTTCATACACTTGTGATTGCAATTCTGGCTATGAAGATGTTGATGGAAAATGTGTTGGTAAGAATCAGAGAGTTTAGTTTAAAGCCCAAGATTTGTTCAAACCCCCTGTACTACATATTCTTTGTTTCAGATATCGATGAATGTGCTGTTGGAATTCAAGCAGCATGTGGAATAGAGTCTACTAATTGCACAAACATGAATGGTTCATACACTTGTGATTGCAATTCTGGCTATGAAGATGTTGATGGAAAATGTGTTGGTAAGAATCAGAGAGTTTAGTTGAAAGCCACAGATTTGTTCAAACCGCCTGTACTACATATTCTTTGTTTCAGATATCGATGAATGTGCTGTTGGAATTCAAGTAGCATGTGGAATAGAGTCTACTAATTGCACAAACATGAATGGTTCATACACTTGTGATTGCAATTCTGGCTATGAAGATGTTGATGGAAAATGTGTTGGTAAGAATCAGAGAGTTTAGTTTAAAGCCCAAGATTTGTTCAAACCCCCTGTACTACATATTCTTTGTTTCAGATATTGATGAATGTGCTGTTGGAATTCAAGCAGCATGTGGCATAGAGTCTACTAATTGCACAAACATGAATGGTTCATACACTTGTGATTGCAATTCTGGCTATGAAGATGTTGATGGAAAATGTGTTGGTAAGAATCAGAGAGTTTAGTTTAAAGCCCAAGATTTGTTCAAACCCCCTGTACTACATATACTTTGTTTCAGATATCGATGAATGTGCTGTTGGAATTCAAGTAGCATGTGGAATAGAGTCTACTAATTGCACAAACATGAATGGTTCATACACTTGTGATTGCAATTCTGGCTATGAAGATGTTGATGGAAAATGTGTTGGTAAGAATCAGAGAGTTTTGTTTAAAGCCCAAGATTTGTTCAAACCCCCTGTACTACATATTCTTTGTTTCAGATATCGATGAATGTGCTGTTGGAATTCAAGCAGCATGTGGAATAGAGTCTACTAATTGCACAAACATGAATGGTTCATACACTTGTGATTGCAATTCTGGCTATGAAGATGTTGATGGAAAATGTGTTGGTAAGAATCAGAGAGTTTAGTTTAAAGCCCAAGATTTGTTCAAACCCCCTGTACTACATATACTTTGTTTCAGATATCGATGAATGTGCTGTTGGAATTCAAGTAGCATGTGGAATAGAGTCTACTAATTGCACAAACATGAATGGTTCATACACTTGTGATTGCAATTCTGGCTATGAAGATGTTGATGGAAAATGTGTTGGTAAGAATCAGAGAGTTTAGTTTAAAGCCCAAGATTTGTTCAAACCCCCTGTACTACATATACTTTGTTTCAGATATCGATGAATGTGCTGTTGGAATTCAAGCAGCATGTGGAATAGAGTCTACTAATTGCACAAACATGAATGGTTCATACACTTGTGATTGCAATTCTGGCTATGAAGATGTTGATGGAAAATGTGTTGGTAAGAATCAGAGAGTTTAGTTTAAAGCCCAAGATTTGTTCAAACCCCCTGTACTACATATTCTTTGTTTCAGATATCGATGAATGTGCTGTTGGAATTCAAGTAGCATGTGGCATAGAGTCTACTAATTGCACAAACATGAATGGTTCATACACTTGTGATTGCAATTCTGGCTATGAAGATGTTGATGGAAAATGTGTTGGTAAGAATCAGAGAGTTTAGTTTAAAGCCCAAGATTTGTTCAAACCGCCTGTACTACATATTCTTTGTTTCAGATATCGATGAATGTGCTGTTGGAATTCAAGTAGCATGTGGAATAGAGTCTACTAATTGCACAAACATGAATGGTTCATACACTTGTGATTGCAATTCTGGCTATGAAGATGTTGATGGAAAATGTGTTGGTAAGAATCAGAGAGTTTAGTTTAAAGCCCAAGATTTGTTCAAGCTCCCTGAGGTACATATTCTTTGTTTCAGATATCGATGAATGTGCTGTTGGAATTCAAGTAGCATGTGGAATAGAGTCTACTAATTGCACAAACATGAATGGTTCATACACTTGTGATTGCAATTCTGGCTATGAAGATGTTGATGGAAAATGTGTTGGTAAGAATCAGAGAGTTTAGTTTAAAGCCCAAGATATGTTGAACCCCCCTGTACTACATATACTTTGTTTCAGATATCGATGAATGTGCTGTTGGAATTCAAGTAGCATGTGGAATAGAGTCTACTAATTGCACAAACATGAATGGTTCATACACTTGTGATTGCAATTCTGGCTATGAAGATGTTGATGGAAAATGTGTTGGTAAGAATCAGAGAGTTTAGTTTAAAGCCCAAGATTTGTTCAAACCCCCTGAACCACATATTCTTTGTTTCAGATATCGATGAATGTGCTGTTGGAATTCAAGCAGCATGTGGAATAGAGTCTACTAATTGCGCAAACATGAATGGTTCATACACTTGTGATTGCAATTCTGGCTATGAAGATGTTGATGGAAAATGTGTTGGTAAGAATCAGAGAGTTTAGTTTAAAGCCCAAGATTTGTTCAAGCCCCCTGAGGTACATATTCTTTGTTTCAGATATCGATGAATGTGCTGTTGGAATTCAAGTAGCATGTGGCATAGAGTCTACTAATTGCACAAACATGAATGGTTCATACACTTGTGATTGCAATTCTGGCTATGAAGATGTTGATGGAAAATGTGTTGGTAAGAATCAGAGAGTTTAGTTTAAAGCCCAAGATTTGTTCAAACCCCCTGAACTACATATTCTTTGTTTCAGATATCGATGAATGTGCTGTTGGAATTCAAGTAGCATGTGGAATAGAGTCTACTAATTGCACAAACATGAATGGTTCATACACTTGTGATTGCAATTCTGGCTATGAAGATGTTGATGGAAAATGTGTTGGTAAGAATCAGAGAGTTTAGTTGAAAGCCAAAGATTTGTTCAAACCCCCTGTACTACATATTCTTTGTTTCAGATATCGATGAATGTGCTGTTGGAATTCAAGTAGCATGTGGAATAGAGTCTACTAATTGCACAAACATGAATGGTTCATACACTTGTGATTGCAATTCTGGCTATAAAGATGTTGATGGAAAATGTGTTGGTAAGAATCAGAGAGTTTAGTTTAAAGCCCAATAATTGTTCAAACCCCCTGAACTACATATTCTTTGTTTCAGATATCGATGAATGTGCTGTTGGAATTCAAGCAGCATGTGGAATAGAGTCTACTAATTGCACAAACATGAATGGTTCATACACTTGTGATTGCAATTCTGGCTATGAAGATGTTGATGGAAAATGTGTTGGTAAGAATCAGAGAGTTTTGTTTAAAGCCCAAGATTTGTTCAAACCCCCTGTACTACATATTCTTTGTTTCAGATATCGATGAATGTGCTGTTGGAATTCAAGTAGCATGTGGAATAGAGTCTACTAATTGCACAAACATGAATGGTTCATACACTTGTGATTGCAATTCTGGCTATGAAGATGTTGATGGAAAATGTGTTGGTAAGAATCAGAGAGTTTAGTTTAAAGCCCAAGATATGTTGAACCCCCTGTACTACATATACTTTGTTTCAGATATCGATGAATGTGCTGTTGGAATTCAAGCAGCATGTGGAATAGAGTCTACTAATTGCACAAACATGAATGGTTCATATACTTGTGATTGCAATTCTGGCTATGAAGATGTTGATGGAAAATGTGTTGGTAAGAATCAGAGAGTTTAGTTTAAAGCCCAAGATTTGTTCAAGCCCCCTGTACTACATATTCTTTGTTTCAGATATCGATGAATGTGCTGTTGGAATTCAAGTAGCATGTGGAATAGAGTCTACTAATTGCACAAACATGAATGGTTCATACACTTGTGATTGCAATTCTGGCTATGAAGATGTTGATGGAAAATGTGTTGGTAAGAATCAGAGAGTTTAGTTTAAAGCCCAAGATTTGTTCAAACCCCCTGTACTACATATACTTTGTTTCAGATATCGATGAATGTGCTGTTGGAATTCAAGTAGCATGTGGAATAGAGTCTACTAATTGCACAAACATGAATGGTTCATACACTTGTGATTGTAATTCTGGCTATGAAGATGTTGATGGAAAATGTGTTGGTAAGAATCAGAGAGTTTAGTTTAAAGCCCAAGATATGTTGAACCCCCCTGTACTACATATACTTTGTTTCAGATATCGATGAATGTGCTGTTGGAATTCAAGTAGCATGTGGAATAGAGTCTACTAATTGCACAAACATGAATGGTTCATACACTTGTGATTGCAATTCTGGCTATGAAGATGTTGATGGAAAATGTGTTGGTAAGAATCAGAGAGTTTAGTTTATAGCCCAAGATTTGTTCAAACCCCCTGTACCACATATTCTTTGTTTCAGATATCGATGAATGTGCTGTTGGAATTCAAGCAGCATGTGGAATAGAGTCTACTAATTGCACAAACATGAATGGTTCATACACTTGTGATTGCAATTCTGGCTATGAAGATGTTGATGGAAAATGTGTTGGTAAGAATCAGAGAATTTAGTTTAAAGCCCAAGATTTGTTCAAGCCCCCTGAACTACATATTCTTTGTTTCAGATATCGATGAATGTGCTGTTGGAATTCAAGTAGCATGTGGAATAGAGTCTACTAATTGCACAAACATGAATGGTTCATACACTTGTGATTGCAATTCTGGCTATGAAGATGTTGATGCAAAATGTGTTGGTAAGAATCAGAGAGTTTAGTTTAAAGCCCAAGATTTGTTCAAGCCCCCTGAGGTACATATTCTTTGTTTCAGATATCGATGAATGTGCTGTTGGAATTCAAGTAGCATGTGGAATAGAGTCTACTAATTGCACAAACATGAATGGTTCATACACTTGTGATTGCAATTCTGGCTATGAAGATGTTGATGGAAAATGTGTTGGTAAGAATCAGAGAGTTTAGTTTAAAGCCCAAGATATGTTGAACCCCCTTGTACTACATATACTTTGTTTCAGATATCGATGAATGTGCTGTTGGAATTCAAGTAGCATGTGGAATAGAGTCTACTAATTGCACAAACATGAATGGTTCATACACTTGTGATTGCAATTCTGGCTATGAAGATGTTGATGGAAAATGTGTTGGTAAGAATCAGAGAGTTTTGTTTAAAGCCCAAGATTTGTTCAAACCCCCTGAACTACATATTCTTTGTTTCAGATATCGATGAATGTGCTGTTGGAATTCAAGCAGCATGTGGAATAGAGTCTACTAATTGCACAAACATGAATGGTGCATACACTTGTGATTGCAATTCTGGCTATGAAGATGTTGATGGAAAATGTGTTGGTAAGAATCAGAGAGTTTAGTTTAAAGCCCAAGATTTGTTCAAACCCCCTGTACTACATATTCTTTGTTTCAGATATCGATGAATGTGCTGTTGGAATTCAAGTAGCATGTGGAATAGAGTCTACTAACTGCACAAACATGAATGGTTCATACACTTGTGATTGCAATTCTGGCTATGAAGATGTTGATGGAAAATGTGTTGGTAAGAATCAGAGAGTTTAGTTTAAAGCCCAAGATTTGTTCAAGCCCCCTGAGGTACATATTCTTTGTTTCAGGTATCGATGAATGTGCTGTTGGAATTCAAGTAGCATGTGGAATAGAGTCTACTAATTGCACAAACATGAATGGTTCATACACTTGTGATTGCAATTCTGGCTATGAAGATGTTGATGGAAAATGTGTTGGTAAGAATCAGAGAGTTTAGTTTAAAGCCCAAGATTTGTTCAAGCCCCCTGTACTACATATTCTTTGTTTCAGATATCGATGAATGTGCTGTTGGAATTCAAGTAGCATGTGGAATAGAGTCTACTAATTGCACAAACATGAATGGTTCATACACTTGTGATTGCAATTCTGGCTATGAAGATGTTGATGGAAAATGTGTTGGTAAGAATCAGAGAGTTTAGTTTAAAGCCCAAGATTTGTTCAAACCCCCTGTACTACATATTCTTTGTTTCAGATAACGATGAATGTGCTGTTGGAATTCAAGTAGCATGTGGAATAGAGTCTACTAATTGCACAAACATGAATGGTTCATACACTTGTGATTGCAATTCTGGCTATGAAGATGTTGATGGAAAATGTGTTGGTAAGAATCAGAGAGTTTAGTTTAAAGCCCAAGATATGTTGAACCCCCCTGTACTACATATACTATGTTTCAGATATCGATGAATGTGCTGTTGGAATTCAAGTAGCATGTGGAATAGAGTCTACTAATTGCACAAACATGAATGGTTCATACACTTGTGATTGCAATTCTGGCTATGAAGATGTTGATGGAAAATGTGTTGGTAAGAATCAGAGAGTTTAGTTGAAAGCCAAAGATTTGTTCAAACCCCCTGAACTACATATTCTTTGTTTCAGATATCGATGAATGTGCTGTTGGAATTCAAGTAGCATGTGGAATAGAGTCTACTAATTGCACAAACATGAATGGTTCATACACTTGTGATTGCAATTCTGGCTATGAAGATGTTGATGGAAAATGTGTTGGTAAGAATCAGAGAGTTTAGTTGAAAGCCAAAGATTTGTTCAAACCCCCTGTACTACATATTCTTTGTTTCAGATATCGATGAATGTGCTGTTGGAATTCAAGTAGCATGTGGAATAGAGTCTACTAATTGCACAAACATGAATGGTTCATACACTTGTGATTGCAATTCTGGCTATGAAGATGTTGATGGAAAATGTGTTGGTAAGAATCAGAGAGTTTAGTTTAAAGCCCAAGATTTGTTCAAACCCCCTGTACTACATATTCTTTGTTTCAGATATCGATGAATGTGCTGTTGGAATTCAAGTAGCATGTGGAATAGAGTCTACTAATTGCACAAACATGAATGGTTCATACACTTGTGATTGCAATTCTGGCTATGAAGATGTTGATGGAAAATGTGTTGGTAAGAATCAGAGAGTTTAGTTTAAAGCCCAAGATTTGTTCAAACCCCCTGTACTACATATTCTTTGTTTCAGATATCGATGAATGTGCTGTTGGAATTCAAGTAGCATGTGGAATAGAGTCTACTAATTGCACAAACATGAATGGTTCATACACTTGTGATTGCAATTCTGGCTATGAAGATGTTGATGGAAAATGTGTTGGTAAGAATCAGAGAGTTTAGTTTAAAGCCCAAGATTTGTTCAAGCCCCCTGTACTACATATACTTTGTTTCAGATATCGATGAATGTGCTGTTGGAATTCAAGTAGCATGTGGAATAGAGTCTACTAATTGCACAAACATGAATGGTTCATACACTTGTGATTGCAATTCTGGCTATGAAGATGTTGATGGAAAATGTGTTGGTAAGAATCAGAGAGTTTAGTTTAAAGCCCAAGATTTGTTCAAGCCCCCTGAGGTACATATTCTTTGTTTCAGATATCGATGAATGTGCTGTTGGAATTCAAGTAGCATGTGGAATAGAGTCTACTAATTGCACAAACATGAATGGTTCATACACTTGTGATTGCAATTCTGGCTATGAAGATGTTGATGGAAAATGTGTTGGTAAGAATCAGAGAGTTTAGTTTAAAGCCCAAGATTTGTTCAAACCCCCTGTACTACATATTCTTTGTTTCAGATATAGATGAATGTGCTGTTGGAATTCAAGTAGCATGTGGAATAGAGTCTACTAATTGCACAAACATGAATGGTTTATACACTTGTGATTGCAATTCTGGCTATGAAGATGTTGATGGAAAATGTGTTGGTAAGAATCAGAGAGTTTAGTTTAAAGCCCAAGATTTGTTCAAACCCCCTGAACCACATATTCTTTGTTTCAGATATCGATGAATGTGCTGTTGGAATTCAAGCAGCATGTGGAATAGAGTCTACTAATTGCACAAACATGAATGGTTCATACACTTGTGATTGCAATTCTGGCTATGAAGATGTTGATGGAAAATGTGTTGGTAAGAATCAGAGAGTTTAGTTTAAAGCCCAAGATTTGTTCAAACCCCCTGAACTACATATTCTTTGTTTCAGATATCGATGAATGTGCTGTTGGAATTCAAGTAGCATGTGGAATAGAGTCTACTAATTGCACAAACATGAATGGTTCATACACTTGTGATTGCAATTCTGGCTATGAAGATGTTGATGGAAAATGTGTTGGTAAGAATCAGAGAGTTTAGTTTAAAGCCCAAGATTTGTTCAAACCGCCTGTACTACATATTCTTTGTTTCAGATATCGATGAATGTGCTGTTGGAATTCAAGTAGCATGTGGAATAGAGTCTACTAATTGCACAAACATGAATGGTTCATACACTTGTGATTGCAATTCTGGCTATGAAGATGTTGATGGAAAATGTGTTGGTAAGAATCAGAGAGTTTAGTTTAAAGCCCAAGATTTGTTCAAACCCCCTGTACTACATATTCTTTGTTTCAGATATCGATGAATGTGCTGTTGGAATTCAAGTAGCATGTGGAATAGAGTCTACTAATTGCACAAACATGAATGGTTCATACACTTGTGATTGCAATTCTGGCTATGAAGATGTTGATGGAAAATGTGTTGGTAAGAATCAGAGAGTTTAGTTTAAAGCCCAAGATTTGTTCAAGCCCCCTGTACTAGATATACTTTGTTTCAGATATCGATGAATGTGCTGTTGGAATTCAAGTAGCATGTGGAATAGAGTCTACTAATTGCACAAACATGAATGGTTCATATACTTGTGATTGCAATTCTGGCTATGAAGATGTTGATGGAAAATGTGTTGGTAAGAATCAGAGAGTTTAGTTTAAAGCCCAAGATTTGTTCAAGCCCCCTGTACTACATATTCTTTGTTTCAGATATCGATGAATGTGCTGTTGGAATTCAAGTAGCATGTGGAATAGAGTCTACTAATTGCACAAACATGAATGGTTCATACACTTGTGATTGCAATTCTGGCTATGAAGATGTTGATGCAAAATGTGTTGGTAAGAATCAGAGAGTTTAGTTTAAAGCCCAAGATTTGTTCAAGCCCCCTGTACTACATATTCTTTGTTTCAGATATCGATGAATGTGCTGTTGGAATTCAAGTAGCATGTGGAATAGAGTCTACTAATTGCACAAACATGAATGGTTCATACACTTGTGATTGCAATTCTGGCTATGAAGATGTTGATGGAAAATGTGTTGGTAAGAATCAGAGAGTTTAGTTTAAAGCCCAAGATATGTTGAACCCCCCTGTACTAGATATACTTTGTTTCAGATATCGATGAATGTGCTGTTGGAATTCAAGGAGCATGTGGAATAGAGTCTACTAATTGCACAAACATGAATGGTTCATACACTTGTGATTGCAATTCTGGCTATGAAGATGTTGATGGAAAATGTGTTGGTAAGAATCAGAGAGTTTAGTTTAAAGTCCAAGATTTGTTCAAACCCCCTGTACTACATATACTTTGTTTCAGATATCGATGAATGTGCTGTTGGAATTCAAGTAGCATGTGGAATAGAGTCTACTAATTGCACAAACATGAATGGTTCATACACTTGTGATTGCAATTCTGGCTATGAAGATGTTGATGGAAAATGTGTTGGTAAGAATCAGAGAGTTTAGTTTAAAGCCCAAGATATGTTGAACCCCCCTGTACTACATATACTTTGTTTCAGATATCGATGAATGTGCTGTTGCAATTCAAGTAGCATGTGGAATAGAGTCTACTAATTGCACAAACATGAATGGTTCATACACTTGTGATTGCAATTCTGGCTATGAAGATGTTGATGGAAAATGTGTTGGTAAGAATCAGAGAGTTTAGTTTAAAGCCCAAGATTTGTTCAAACCCCCTGTACTACATATACTTTGTTTCAGACATCGATGAATGTGCTGTTGGAATTCAAGTAGCATGTGGAATAGAGTCTACTAATTGCACAAACATGAATGGTTCATACACTTGTGATTGCAATTCTGGCTATGAAGATGTTGATGGAAAATGTGTTGGTAAGAATCAGAGAGTTTAGTTTAAAGCCCAAGATTTGTTCAAACCCCCTGTACTACATATTCTTTGTTTCAGATATCGATGAATGTGCTGTTGGAATTCAAGTAGCATGTGGAATAGAGTCTACTAATTGCACAAACATGAATGGTTCATACACTTGTGATTGCAATTCTGGCTATGAAGATGTTGATGGAAAATGTGTTGGTAAGAATCAGAGAGTTTAGTTTAAAGCCCAAGATATGTTGAACCCCCTGTACTACATATACTTTGTTTCAGATATTGATGAATGTGCTGTTGGAATTCAAGCAGCATGTGGAATAGAGTCTACTAATTGCACAAACATGAATGGTTCATATACTTGTGATTGCAATTCTGGCTATGAAGATGTTGATGGAAAATGTGTTGGTAAGAATCAGAGAGTTTAGTTTAAAGCCCAAGATTTGTTCAAGCCCCCTGTACTAGATATACTTTGTTTCAGATATCGATGAATGTGCTGTTGGAATTCAAGTAGCATGTGGAATAGAGTCTACTAATTGCACAAACATGAATGGTTCATACACTTGTGATTGCAATTCTGGCTATGAAGATGTTGATGGAAAATGTGTTGGTAAGAATCAGAGAGTTTAGTTTAAAGCCCAAGATTTGTTCAAACCCCCTGTACTACATATACTTTGTTTCAGATATCGATGAATGTGCTGTTGGAATTCAAGTAGCATGTGGAATAGAGTCTACTAATTGCACAAACATGAATGGTTCATACACTTGTGATTGCAATTCTGGCTATGAAGATGTTGATGGAAAATGTGTTGGTAAGAATCAGAGAGTTTAGTTTAAAGCCCAAGATATGTTGAACCCCCCTGTACTACATATACTTTGTTTCAGATATCGATGAATGTGCTGTTGGAATTCAAGTAGCATGTGGAATAGAGTCTACTAATTGCACAAACATGAATGGTTCATACACTTGTGATTGCAATTCTGGCTATGAAGATGTTGATGGAAAATGTGTTGGTAAGAATCAGAGAGTTTAGTTTAAAGCCCAAGATTTGTTCAAACCCCCTGTACTACATATACTTTGTTTCAGACATCGATGAATGTGCTGTTGGAATTCAAGTAGCATGTGGAATAGAGTCTACTAATTGCACAAACATGAATGGTTCATACACTTGTGATTGCAATTCTGGCTATGAAGATGTTGATGGAAAATGTGTTGGTAAGAATCAGAGAGTTTAGTTTAAAGCCCAAGATATGTTGAACCCCCCTGTACTACATATACTTTGTTTCAGATATCGATGAATGTGCTGTTGGAATTCAAGTAGCATGTGGAATAGAGTCTACTAATTGCACAAACATGAATGGTTCATACACTTGTGATTGCAATTCTGGCTATGAAGATGTTGATGCAAAATGTGTTGGTAAGAATCAGAGAGTTTAGTTTAAAGCCCAAGATTTGTTCAAACCCCCTGTACTACATATTTTTTGTTTCAGATATCGATGAATGTGCTGTTGGAATTCAAGTAGCATGTGGAATAGAGTCTACTAATTGCACAAACATGAATGGTTCATACACTTGTGATTGCAATTCTGGCTATGAAGATGTTGATGCAAAATGTGTTGGTAAGAATCAGAGAGTTTAGTTTAAAGCCCAAGATTTGTTCAAACCCCCTGTACTACATATACTTTGTTTCAGACATCGATGAATGTGCTGTTGGAATTCAAGTAGCATGTGGAATAGAGTCTACTAATTGCACAAACATGAATGGTTCATACACTTGTGATTGCAATTCTGGCTATGAAGATGTTGATGGAAAATGTGTTGGTAAGAATCAGAGAGTTTAGTTTAAAGCCCAAGATATGTTGAACCCCCCTGTACTACATATACTTTGTTTCAGATATCGATGAATGTGCTGTTGGAATTCAAGTAGCATGTGGAATAGAGTCTACTAATTGCACAAACATGAATGGTTCATACACTTGTGATTGCAATTCTGGCTATGAAGATGTTGATGGAAAATGTGTTGGTAAGAATCAGAGAGTTTAGTTTAAAGCCCAAGATTTGTTCAAACCCCCTGTACTACATATACTTTGTTTCAGATATCGATGAATGTGCTGTTGGAATTCAAGTAGCATGTGGAATAGAGTCTACTAATTGCACAAACATGAATGGTTCATACACTTGTGATTGCAATTCTGGCTATGAAGATGTTGATGGAAAATGTGTTGGTAAGAATCAGAGAGTTTAGTTTAAAGCCCAAGATATGTTGAACCCCCCTGTACTACATATACTTTGTTTCAGATATCGATGAATGTGCTGTTGGAATTCAAGTAGCATGTGGAATAGAGTCTACTAATTGCACAAACATGAATGGTTCATACACTTGTGATTGCAATTCTGGCTATGAAGATGTTGATGGAAAATGTGTTGGTAAGAATCAGAGAGTTTAGTTTAAAGCCCAAGATTTGTTCAAACCCCCTGTACTACATATACTTTGTTTCAGACATCGATGAATGTGCTGTTGGAATTCAAGTAGCATGTGGAATAGAGTCTACTAATTGCACAAACATGAATGGTTCATACACTTGTGATTGCAATTCTGGCTATGAAGATGTTGATGGAAAATGTGTTGGTAAGAATCAGAGAGTTTAGTTTAAAGCCCAAGATTTGTTCAAACCCCCTGTACTACATATTCTTTGTTTCAGATATCGATGAATGTGCTGTTGGAATTCAAGTAGCATGTGGAATAGAGTCTACTAATTGCACAAACATGAATGGTTCATACACTTGTGATTGCAATTCTGGCTATGAAGATGTTGATGGAAAATGTGTTGGTAAGAATCAGAGAGTTTAGTTTAAAGCCCAAGATATGTTGAACCCCCTGTACTACATATACTTTGTTTCAGATATTGATGAATGTGCTGTTGGAATTCAAGCAGCATGTGGAATAGAGTCTACTAATTGCACAAACATGAATGGTTCATATACTTGTGATTGCAATTCTGGCTATGAAGATGTTGATGGAAAATGTGTTGGTAAGAATCAGAGAGTTTAGTTTAAAGCCCAAGATTTGTTCAAGCCCCCTGTACTAGATATACTTTGTTTCAGATATCGATGAATGTGCTGTTGGAATTCAAGTAGCATGTGGAATAGAGTCTACTAATTGCACAAACATGAATGGTTCATACACTTGTGATTGCAATTCTGGCTATGAAGATGTTGATGGAAAATGTGTTGGTAAGAATCAGAGAGTTTAGTTTAAAGCCCAAGATATGTTGAACCCCCCTGTACTACATATACTTTGTTTCAGATATCGATGAATGTGCTGTTGGAATTCAAGTAGCATGTGGAATAGAGTCTACTAATTGCACAAACATGAATGGTTCATACACTTGTGATTGCAATTCTGGCTATGAAGATGTTGATGGAAAATGTGTTGGTAAGAATCAGAGAGTTTAGTTTAAAGCCCAAGATTTGTTCAAACCCCCTGTACTACATATACTTTGTTTCAGACATCGATGAATGTGCTGTTGGAATTCAAGTAGCATGTGGAATAGAGTCTACTAATTGCACAAACATGAATGGTTCATACACTTGTGATTGCAATTCTGGCTATGAAGATGTTGATGGAAAATGTGTTGGTAAGAATCAGAGAGTTTAGTTTAAAGCCCAAGATATGTTGAACCCCCCTGTACTACATATACTTTGTTTCAGATATCGATGAATGTGCTGTTGGAATTCAAGTAGCATGTGGAATAGAGTCTACTAATTGCACAAACATGAATGGTTCATACACTTGTGATTGCAATTCTGGCTATGAAGATGTTGATGCAAAATGTGTTGGTAAGAATCAGAGAGTTTAGTTTAAAGCCCAAGATTTGTTCAAACCCCCTGTACTACATATTTTTTGTTTCAGATATCGATGAATGTGCTGTTGGAATTCAAGTAGCATGTGGAATAGAGTCTACTAATTGCACAAACATGAATGGTTCATACACTTGTGATTGCAATTCTGGCTATGAAGATGTTGATGCAAAATGTGTTGGTAAGAATCAGAGAGTTTAGTTTAAAGCCCAAGATTTGTTCAAGCCCCCTGTACTACATATTCTTTGTTTCAGATATCGATGAATGTGCTGTTGGAATTCAAGTAGCATGTGGAATAGAGTCTACTAATTGCACAAACATGAATGGTTCATACACTTGTGATTGCAATTCTGGCTATGAAGATGTTGATGGAAAATGTGTTGGTAAGAATCAGAGAGTTTAGTTTAAAGCCCAAGATATGTTGAACCCCCTGTACTACATATACTTTGTTTCAGATATCGATGAATGTGCTGTTGGAATTCAAGTAGCATGTGGAATAGAGTCTACTAATTGCACAAACATGAATGGTTCATACACTTGTGATTGCAATTCTGGCTATGAAGATGTTGATGGAAAATGTGTTGGTAAGAATCAGAGAGTTTAGTTTAAAGCCCAAGATATGTTGAACCCCCCTGTACTAGATATACTTTGTTTCAGATATCGATGAATGTGCTGTTGGAATTCAAGGAGCATGTGGAATAGAGTCTACTAATTGCACAAACATGAATGGTTCATACACTTGTGATTGCAATTCTGGCTATGAAGATGTTGATGGAAAATGTGTTGGTAAGAATCAGAGAGTTTAGTTTAAAGTCCAAGATTTGTTCAAACCCCCTGTACTACATATACTTTGTTTCAGATATCGATGAATGTGCTGTTGGAATTCAAGTAGCATGTGGAATAGAGTCTACTAATTGCACAAACATGAATGGTTCATACACTTGTGATTGCAATTCTGGCTATGAAGATGTTGATGGAAAATGTGTTGGTAAGAATCAGAGAGTTTAGTTTAAAGCCCAAGATATGTTGAACCCCCCTGTACTACATATACTTTGTTTCAGATATCGATGAATGTGCTGTTGCAATTCAAGTAGCATGTGGAATAGAGTCTACTAATTGCACAAACATGAATGGTTCATACACTTGTGATTGCAATTCTGGCTATGAAGATGTTGATGGAAAATGTGTTGGTAAGAATCAGAGAGTTTAGTTTAAAGCCCAAGATTTGTTCAAACCCCCTGTACTACATATACTTTGTTTCAGACATCGATGAATGTGCTGTTGGAATTCAAGTAGCATGTGGAATAGAGTCTACTAATTGCACAAACATGAATGGTTCATACACTTGTGATTGCAATTCTGGCTATGAAGATGTTGATGGAAAATGTGTTGGTAAGAATCAGAGAGTTTAGTTTAAAGCCCAAGATTTGTTCAAACCCCCTGTACTACATATTCTTTGTTTCAGATATCGATGAATGTGCTGTTGGAATTCAAGTAGCATGTGGAATAGAGTCTACTAATTGCACAAACATGAATGGTTCATACACTTGTGATTGCAATTCTGGCTATGAAGATGTTGATGGAAAATGTGTTGGTAAGAATCAGAGAGTTTAGTTTAAAGCCCAAGATATGTTGAACCCCCTGTACTACATATACTTTGTTTCAGATATTGATGAATGTGCTGTTGGAATTCAAGCAGCATGTGGAATAGAGTCTACTAATTGCACAAACATGAATGGTTCATACACTTGTGATTGCAATTCTGGCTATGAAGATGTTGATGGAAAATGTGTTGGTAAGAATCAGAGAGTTTAGTTTAAAGCCCAAGATATGTTGAACCCCCCTGTACTAGATATACTTTGTTTCAGATATCGATGAATGTGCTGTTGGAATTCAAGGAGCATGTGGAATAGAGTCTACTAATTGCACAAACATGAATGGTTCATACACTTGTGATTGCAATTCTGGCTATGAAGATGTTGATGGAAAATGTGTTGGTAAGAATCAGAGAGTTTAGTTTAAAGTCCAAGATTTGTTCAAACCCCCTGTACTACATATACTTTGTTTCAGATATCGATGAATGTGCTGTTGGAATTCAAGTAGCATGTGGAATAGAGTCTACTAATTGCACAAACATGAATGGTTCATACACTTGTGATTGCAATTCTGGCTATGAAGATGTTGATGGAAAATGTGTTGGTAAGAATCAGAGAGTTTAGTTTAAAGCCCAAGATTTGTTCAAACCCCCTGTACTACATATACTTTGTTTCAGATATCGATGAATGTGCTGTTGGAATTCAAGTAGCATGTGGAATAGAGTCTACTAATTGCACAAACATGAATGGTTCATACACTTGTGATTGCAATTCTGGCTATGAAGATGTTGATGGAAAATGTGTTGGTAAGAATCAGAGAGTTTTGTTTAAAGCCCAAGATATGTTGAACCCCCCTGTACTACATATACTTTGTTTCAGATATCGATGAATGTGCTGTTGGAATTCAAGTAGCATGTGGAATAGAGTCTACTAATTGCACAAACATGAATGGTTCATACACTTGTGATTGCAATTCTGGCTATGAAGATGTTGATGGAAAATGTGTTGGTAAGAATCAGAGAGTTTAGTTTAAAGCCCAAGATTTGTTCAAACCCCCTGTACTACATATTTTTTGTTTCAGATATCGATGAATGTGCTGTTGGAATTCAAGTAGCATGTGGAATAGAGTCTACTAATTGCACAAACATGAATGGTTCATACACTTGTGATTGCAATTCTGGCTATGAAGATGTTGATGGAAAATGTGTTGGTAAGAATCAGAGAGTTTTGTTTAAAGCCCAAGATTTGTTCAAACCCCCTGTACTACATATTCTTTGTTTCAGATATCGATGAATGTGCTGTTGGAATTCAAGTAGCATGTGGAATAGAGTCTACTAATTGCACAAACATGAATGGTTCATACACTTGTGATTGCAATTCTGGCTATGAAGATGTTGATGGAAAATGTGTTGGTAAGAATCAGAGAGTTTAGTTTAAAGCCCAAGATATGTTGAACCCCCCTGTACTAGATATACTTTGTTTCAGATATCGATGAATGTGCTGTTGGAATTCAAGTAGCATGTGGAATAGAGTCTACTAATTGCACAAACATGAATGGTTCATACACTTGTGATTGCAATTCTGGCTATGAAGATGTTGATGGAAAATGTGTTGGTAAGAATCAGAGAGTTTAGTTTAAAGCCCAAGATTTGTTCAAACCCCCTGTACTACATATACTTTGTTTCAGATATCGATGAATGTGCTGTTGGAATTCAAGTAGCATGTGGAATAGAGTCTACTAATTGCACAAACATGAATGGTTCATACACTTGTGATTGCAATTCTGGCTATGAAGATGTTGATGGAAAATGTGTTGGTAAGAATCAGAGAGTTTAGTTTAAAGCCCAAGATATGTTGAACCCCCCTGTACTACATATACTTTGTTTCAGATATCGATGAATGTGCTGTTGGAATTCAAGTAGCATGTGGAATAGAGTCTACTAATTGCACAAACATGAATGGTTCATACACTTGTGATTGCAATTCTGGCTATGAAGATGTTGATGGAAAATGTGTTGGTAAGAATCAGAGAGTTTAAAGCCCAAGATTTGTTCAAACCCCCTGAACTACATATTCTTTGTTTCAGATATCGATGAATGTGCTGTTGGAATTCAAGTAGCATGTGGAATAGAGTCTACTAATTGCACAAACATGAATGGTTCATACACTTGTGATTGCAATTCTGGCTATGAAGATGTTGATGGAAAATGTGTTGGTAAGAATCAGAGAGTTTAGTTTAAAGCCCAAGATTTGTTCAAACCCCCTGTACTACATATACTTTGTTTCAGATATCGATGAATGTGCTGTTGGAATTCAAGTAGCATGTGGAATAGAGTCTACTAATTGCACAAACATGAATGGTTCATACACTTGTGATTGCAATTCTGGCTATGAAGATGTTGATGCAAAATGTGTTGGTAAGAATCAGAGAGTTTAGTTTAAAGCCCAAGATTTGTTCAAGCCCCCTGAGGTACATATTCTTTGTTTCAGATATCGATGAATGTGCTGTTGGAATTCAAGTAGCATGTGGAATAGAGTCTACTAATTGCACAAACATGAATGGTTCATACACTTGTGATTGCAATTCTGGCTATGAAGATGTTGATGGAAAATGTGTTGGTAAGAATCAGAGAGTTTTGTTTAAAGCCCAAGATTTGTTCAAACCCCCTGTACTACATATTCTTTGTTTCAGATATCGATGAATGTGCTGTTGGAATTCAAGTAGCATGTGGAATAGAGTCTACTAATTGCACAAACATGAATGGTTCATACACTTGTGATTGCAATTCTGGCTATGAAGATGTTGATGGAAAATGTGTTGGTAAGAATCAGAGAGTTTAGTTTAAAGCCCAAGATATGTTGAACCCCCCTGTACTACATATACTTTGTTTCAGATATCGATGAATGTGCTGTTGGAATTCAAGTAGCATGTGGAATAGAGTCTACTAATTGCACAAACATGAATGGTTCATACACTTGTGATTGCAATTCTGGCTATGAAGATGTTGATGGAAAATGTGTTGGTAAGAATCAGAGAGTTTAAAGCCCAAGATTTGTTCAAACCCCCTGAACTACATATTCTTTGTTTCAGATATCGATGAATGTGCTGTTGGAATTCAAGTAGCATGTGGAATAGAGTCTACTAATTGCACAAACATGAATGGTTCATACACTTGTGATTGCAATTCTGGCTATGAAGATGTTGATGGAAAATGTGTTGGTAAGAATCAGAGAGTTTAGTTTAAAGCCCAAGATTTGTTCAAACCCCCTGTACTACATATACTTTGTTTCAGATATCGATGAATGTGCTGTTGGAATTCAAGTAGCATGTGGAATAGAGTCTACTAATTGCACAAACATGAATGGTTCATACACTTGTGATTGCAATTCTGGCTATGAAGATGTTGATGGAAAATGTGTTGGTAAGAATCAGAGAGTTTAGTTTAAAGCCCAAGATTTGTTCAAGCCCCCTGAGGTACATATTCTTTGTTTCAGATATCGATGAATGTGCTGTTGGAATTCAAGTAGCATGTGGAATAGAGTCTACTAATTGCACAAACATGAATGGTTCATACACTTGTGATTGCAATTCTGGCTATGAAGATGTTGATGGAAAATGTGTTGGTAAGAATCAGAGAGTTTTGTTTAAAGCCCAAGATTTGTTCAAACCCCCTGTACTACATATTCTTTGTTTCAGATATCGATGAATGTGCTGTTGGAATTCAAGTAGCATGTGGAATAGAGTCTACTAATTGCACAAACATGAATGGTTCATACACTTGTGATTGCAATTCTGGCTATGAAGATGTTGATGGAAAATGTGTTGGTAAGAATCAGAGAGTTTAGTTTAAAGCCCAAGATATGTTGAACCCCCCTGTACTACATATACTTTGTTTCAGATATCGATGAATGTGCTGTTGGAATTCAAGTAGCATGTGGAATAGAGTCTACTAATTGCACAAACATGAATGGTTCATACACTTGTGATTGCAATTCTGGCTATGAAGATGTTGATGGAAAATGTGTTGGTAAGAATCAGAGAGTTTTGTTTAAAGCCCAAGATTTGTTCAAACCCCCTGTACTACATATTCTTTGTTTCAGATATCGATGAATGTGCTGTTGGAATTCAAGTAGCATGTGGAATAGAGTCTACTAATTGCACAAACATGAATGGTTCATACACTTGTGATTGCAATTCTGGCTATGAAGATGTTGATGGAAAATGTGTTGGTAAGAATCAGAGAGTTTTGTTTAAAGCCCAAGATATGTTGAACCCCCCTGTACTACATATACTTTGTTTCAGATATCGATGAATGTGCTGTTGGAATTCAAGTAGCATGTGGAATAGAGTCTACTAATTGCACAAACATGAATGGTTCATACACTTGTGATTGCAATTCTGGCTATGAAGATGTTGATGGAAAATGTGTTGGTAAGAATCAGAGAGTTTAGTTTAAAGCCCAAGATTTGTTCAAACCCCCTGTACTACATATACTTTGTTTCAGATATCAATGAATGTGCTGTTGGAATTCAAGTAGCATGTGGAATAGAGTCTACTAATTGCACAAACATGAATGGTTCATACACTTGTGATTGCAATTCTGGCTATGAAGATGTTGATGGAAAATGTGTTGGTAAGAATCAGAGAGTTTAGTTTAAAGCCCAAGATTTGTTCAAACCCCCTGTACTACATATTTTTTGTTTCAGATATCGATGAATGTGCTGTTGGAATTCAAGTAGCATGTGGAATAGAGTCTACTAATTGCACAAACATGAATGGTTCATACACTTGTGATTGCAATTCTGGCTATGAAGATGTTGATGGAAAATGTGTTGGTAAGAATCAGAGAGTTTAGTTTAAAGCCCAAGATATGTTGAACCCCCCTGTACTACATATACTTTGTTTCAGATATCGATGAATGTGCTGTTGGAATTCAAGTAGCATGTGGAATAGAGTCTACTAATTGCACAAACATGAATGGTTCATACACTTGTGATTGCAATTCTGGCTATGAAGATGTTGATGGAAAATGTGTTGGTAAGAATCAGAGAGTTTAGTTTAAAGCCCAAGATTTGTTCAAACCCCCTGTACTACATATTTTTTGTTTCAGATATCGATGAATGTGCTGTTGGAATTCAAGTAGCATGTGGAATAGAGTCTACTAATTGCACAAACATGAATGGTTCATACACTTGTGATTGCAATTCTGGCTATGAAGATGTTGATGGAAAATGTGTTGGTAAGAATCAGAGAGTTTTGTTCAAAGCCCAAGATTTGTTCAAACCCCCTGTACTACATATTCTTTGTTTCAGATATCGATGAATGTGCTGTTGGAATTCAAGTAGCATGTGGAATAGAGTCTACTAATTGCACAAACATGAATGGTTCATACACTTGTGATTGCAATTCTGGCTATGAAGATGTTGATGGAAAATGTGTTGGTAAGAATCAGAGAGTTTAGTTTAAAGCCCAAGATATGTTGAACCCCCCTGTACTACATATACTTTGTTTCAGATATCGATGAATGTGCTGTTGGAATTCAAGTAGCATGTGGAATAGAGTCTACTAATTGCACAAACATGAATGGTTCATACACTTGTGATTGCAATTCTGGCTATGAAGATGTTGATGGAAAATGTGTTGGTAAGAATCAGAGAGTTTAGTTTAAAGCCCAAGATTTGTTCAAACCCCCTGTACTACATATACTTTGTTTCAGATATCGATGAATGTGCTGTTGGAATTCAAGTAGCATGTGGAATAGAGTCTACTAATTGCACAAACATGAATGGTTCATACACTTGTGATTGCAATTCTGGCTATGAAGATGTTGATGGAAAATGTGTTGGTAAGAATCAGAGAGTTTAGTTTAAAGCCCAAGATTTGTTCAAACCCCCTGTACTACATATACTTTGTTTCAGATATCGATGAATGTGCTGTTGGAATTCAAGTAGCATGTGGAATAGAGTCTACTAATTGCACAAACATGAATGGTTCATACACTTGTGATTGCAATTCTGGCTATGAAGATGTTGATGGAAAATGTGTTGGTAAGAATCAGAGAGTTTAAAGCCCAAGATTTGTTCAAACCCCCTGAACTACATATTCTTTGTTTCAGATATCGATGAATGTGCTGTTGGAATTCAAGTAGCATGTGGAATAGAGTCTACTAATTGCACAAACATGAATGGTTCATACACTTGTGATTGCAATTCTGGCTATGAAGATGTTGATGGAAAATGTGTTGGTAAGAATCAGAGAGTTTAGTTTAAAGCCCAAGATTTGTTCAAACCCCCTGTACTACATATTTTTTGTTTCAGATATCGATGAATGTGCTGTTGGAATTCAAGTAGCATGTGGAATAGAGTCTACTAATTGCACAAACATGAATGGTTCATACACTTGTGATTGCAATTCTGGCTATGAAGATGTTGATGGAAAATGTGTTGGTAAGAATCAGAGAGTTTAGTTTAAAGCCCAAGATTTGTTCAAGCCCCCTGAGGTACATATTCTTTGTTTCAGATATCGATGAATGTGCTGTTGGAATTCAAGTAGCATGTGGAATAGAGTCTACTAATTGCACAAACATGAATGGTTCATACACTTGTGATTGCAATTCTGGCTATGAAGATGTTGATGGAAAATGTGTTGGTAAGAATCAGAGAGTTTTGTTTAAAGCCCAAGATATGTTGAACCCCCCTGTACTACATATACTTTGTTTCAGATATCGATGAATGTGCTGTTGGAATTCAAGTAGCATGTGGAATAGAGTCTACTAATTGCACAAACATGAATGGTTCATACACTTGTGATTGCAATTCTGGCTATGAAGATGTTGATGGAAAATGTGTTGGTAAGAATCAGAGAGTTTAGTTTAAAGCCCAAGATTTGTTCAAACCCCCTGTACTACATATACTTTGTTTCAGATATCGATGAATGTGCTGTTGGAATTCAAGTAGCATGTGGAATAGAGTCTACTAATTGCACAAACATGAATGGTTCATACACTTGTGATTGCAATTCTGGCTATGAAGATGTTGATGGAAAATGTGTTGGTAAGAATCAGAGAGTTTAGTTTAAAGCCCAAGATTTGTTCAAACCCCCTGTACTACATATACTTTGTTTCAGATATCGATGAATGTGCTGTTGGAATTCAAGTAGCATGTGGAATAGAGTCTACTAATTGCACAAACATGAATGGTTCATACACTTGTGATTGCAATTCTGGCTATGAAGATGTTGATGGAAAATGTGTTGGTAAGAATCAGAGAGTTTAAAGCCCAAGATTTGTTCAAACCCCCTGAACTACATATTCTTTGTTTCAGATATCGATGAATGTGCTGTTGGAATTCAAGTAGCATGTGGAATAGAGTCTACTAATTGCACAAACATGAATGGTTCATACACTTGTGATTGCAATTCTGGCTATGAAGATGTTGATGGAAAATGTGTTGGTAAGAATCAGAGAGTTTAGTTTAAAGCCCAAGATTTGTTCAAACCCCCTGTACTACATATTTTTTGTTTCAGATATCGATGAATGTGCTGTTGGAATTCAAGTAGCATGTGGAATAGAGTCTACTAATTGCACAAACATGAATGGTTCATACACTTGTGATTGCAATTCTGGCTATGAAGATGTTGATGGAAAATGTGTTGGTAAGAATCAGAGAGTTTAGTTTAAAGCCCAAGATTTGTTCAAGCCCCCTGAGGTACATATTCTTTGTTTCAGATATCGATGAATGTGCTGTTGGAATTCAAGTAGCATGTGGAATAGAGTCTACTAATTGCACAAACATGAATGGTTCATACACTTGTGATTGCAATTCTGGCTATGAAGATGTTGATGGAAAATGTGTTGGTAAGAATCAGAGAGTTTAGTTTAAAGCCCAAGATTTGTTCAAACCCCCTGTACTACATATTTTTTGTTTCAGATATCGATGAATGTGCTGTTGGAATTCAAGTAGCATGTGGAATAGAGTCTACTAATTGCACAAACATGAATGGTTCATACACTTGTGATTGCAATTCTGGCTATGAAGATGTTGATGGAAAATGTGTTGGTAAGAATCAGAGAGTTTTGTTCAAAGCCCAAGATTTGTTCAAACCCCCTGTACTACATATTCTTTGTTTCAGATATCGATGAATGTGCTGTTGGAATTCAAGTAGCATGTGGAATAGAGTCTACTAATTGCACAAACATGAATGGTTCATACACTTGTGATTGCAATTCTGGCTATGAAGATGTTGATGGAAAATGTGTTGGTAAGAATCAGAGAGTTTAGTTTAAAGCCCAAGATATGTTGAACCCCCCTGTACTACATATACTTTGTTTCAGATATCGATGAATGTGCTGTTGGAATTCAAGTAGCATGTGGAATAGAGTCTACTAATTGCACAAACATAAATGGTTCATACACTTGTGATTGCAATTCTGGCTATGAAGATGTTGATGGAAAATGTGTTGGTAAGAATCAGAGAGTTTAGTTTAAAGCCCAAGATTTGTTCAAACCCCCTGTACTACATATACTTTGTTTCAGATATCGATGAATGTGCTGTTGGAATTCAAGTAGCATGTGGAATAGAGTCTACTAATTGCACAAACATGAATGGTTCATACACTTGTGATTGCAATTCTGGCTATGAAGATGTTGATGGAAAATGTGTTGGTAAGAATCAGAGAGTTTAGTTTAAAGCCCAAGATTTGTTCAAACCCCCTGTACTACATATTTTTTGTTTCAGATATCGATGAATGTGCTGTTGGAATTCAAGTAGCATGTGGAATAGAGTCTACTAATTGCACAAACATGAATGGTTCATACACTTGTGATTGCAATTCTGGCTATGAAGATGTTGATGGAAAATGTGTTGGTAAGAATCAGAGAGTTTAGTTTAAAGCCCAAGATTTGTTCAAACCCCCTGTACTACATATACTTTGTTTCAGATATCGATGAATGTGCTGTTGGAATTCAAGTAGCATGTGGAATAGAGTCTACTAATTGCACAAACATGAATGGTTCATACACTTGTGATTGCAATTCTGGCTATGAAGATGTTGATGGAAAATGTGTTGGTAAGAATCAGAGAGTTTAAAGCCCAAGATTTGTTCAAACCCCCTGAACTACATATTCTTTGTTTCAGATATCGATGAATGTGCTGTTGGAATTCAAGTAGCATGTGGAATAGAGTCTACTAATTGCACAAACATGAATGGTTCATACACTTGTGATTGCAATTCTGGCTATGAAGATGTTGATGGAAAATGTGTTGGTAAGAATCAGAGAGTTTAGTTTAAAGCCCAAGATTTGTTCAAACCCCCTGTACTACATATTTTTTGTTTCAGATATCGATGAATGTGCTGTTGGAATTCAAGTAGCATGTGGAATAGAGTCTACTTATTGCACAAACATGAATGGTTCATACACTTGTGATTGCAATTCTGGCTATGAAGATGTTGATGGAAAATGTGTTGGTAAGAATCAGAGAGTTTAGTTTAAAGCCCAAGATTTGTTCAAGCCCCCTGAGGTACATATTCTTTGTTTCAGATATCGATGAATGTGCTGTTGGAATTCAAGTAGCATGTGGAATAGAGTCTACTAATTGCACAAACATGAATGGTTCATACACTTGTGATTGCAATTCTGGCTATGAAGATGTTGATGGAAAATGTGTTGGTAAGAATCAGAGAGTTTTGTTTAAAGCCCAAGATTTGTTCAAACCCCCTGTACCACATATTCTTTGTTTCAGATATCGATGAATGTGCTGTTGGAATTCAAGTAGCATGTGGAATAGAGTCTACTAATTGCACAAACATGAATGGTTCATACACTTGTGATTGCAATTCTGGCTATGAAGATGTTGATGGAAAATGTGTTGGTAAGAATCAGAGAGTTTAGTTTAAAGCCCAAGATATGTTGAACCCCCCTGTACTACATATACTTTGTTTCAGATATCGATGAATGTGCTGTTGGAATTCAAGTAGCATGTGGAATAGAGTCTACTAATTGCACAAACATGAATGGTTCATACACTTGTGATTGCAATTCTGGCTATGAAGATGTTGATGGAAAATGTGTTGGTAAGAATCAGAGAGTTTAGTTTAAAGCCCAAGATTTGTTCAAACCCTCTGTACTACATATACTTTGTTTCAGATATCGATGAATGTGCTGTTGGAATTCAAGTAGCATGTGGAATAGAGTCTACTAATTGCACAAACATGAATGGTTCATACACTTGTGATTGCAATTCTGGCTATGAAGATGTTGATGGAAAATGTGTTGGTAAGAATCAGAGAGTTTAAAGCCCAAGATTTGTTCAAACCCCCTGAACTACATATTCTTTGTTTCAGATATCGATGAATGTGCTGTTGGAATTCAAGTAGCATGTGGAATAGAGTCTACTAATTGCACAAACATGAATGGTTCATACACTTGTGATTGCAATTCTGGCTATGAAGATGTTGATGGAAAATGTGTTGGTAAGAATCAGAGAGTTTAGTTTAAAGTCCAAGATTTGTTCAAACCCCCTGAACTACATATTCTTTGTTTCAGATATCGATGAATGTGCTGTTGGAATTCAAGCAGCATGTGGAAAAGAGTCTACTAATTGCACAAACATGAATGGTTCATACACTTGTGATTGCAATTTTGGCTATGAAGATGTTGATGGAAAATGTGTTGGTAAGCATCAGAGAGTTTAGTTTAAAGCCCAAGATTTGTTCAACCCCTCTGCACTACATATTCTTTGTTTCAGATATCGATGAATGTGCTGTTGGAATTCAAGTAGCATGTGGAATAGAGTCTACTAATTGCACAAACATGAATGGTTCATACACTTGTGATTGCAATTCTGGCTATGAAGATGTTGATGGAAAATGTGTTGGTAAGAATCAGAGAGTTTAGTTTAAAGCCCAAGATTTGTTCAAGCCCCCTGAACTACATATTCTTTGTTTCAGATATCGATGAATGTGCTGTTGGAATTCAAGCAGCATGTGGAATAGAGTCTACTAATTGCACAAACATGAATGGTTCATACACTTGTGATTGCAATTCTGGCTATGAAGATGTTGATGGAAAATGTGTTGGTAAGAATCAGAGAGTTTAGTTTAAAGCCAAAGATTTGTTCAAACCCCCTGAACTACATATTCTTTGTTTCAGATATCGATGAATGTGCTGTTGGAATTCAAGCAGCATGTGGAATAGAGTCTACTAATTGCACAAACATGAATGGTTCATACACTTGTGATTGCAATTCTGGCTATGAAGATGTTAATGGAAAATGTGTTGGTAAGATTTAGATAGAGAGTTTAAAGCCCAAGATTTGTTCAACCACCCTGTACTACATATTCTTTGTTTCAGATATCGATGAATGTGCTGTTGGAATTCAAGTAGCATGTGGAATAGAGTCTACTAATTGCACAAACATGAATGGTTCATACACTTGTGATTGCAATTCTGGCTATGAAGATGTTGATGGAAAATGTGTTGGTAAGAATCAGAGAGTTTAGTTTAAAGCCCAAGATTTGTTCAAACCCCCTGAACTACATATTCTTTGTTTCAGATATCGATGAATGTGCTGTTGGAATTCAAGCAGCATGTGGAATAGAGTCTACTAATTGCACAAACATGAATGGTTCATACACTTGTGATTGCAATTCTGGCTATGAAGATGTTAATGGAAAATGTGTTGGTAAGATTTAGATAGAGAGTTTAAAGCCCAAGATTTGTTCAACCACCCTGTACTACATATTCTTTGTTTCAGATATCGATGAATGTGCTGTTGGAATTCAAATAGCATGTGGAATAGAGTCTACTAATTGCACAAACATGAATGGTTCATACACTTGTGATTGCAATTCTGGCTATGAAGATGTTGATGGAAAATGTGTTGGTAAGAATCAGAGAATTTTGTTTAAAGTCCAAGATTTGTTCAAACCCCCTGAACAACATATTCTTTGTTTCAGATATCGATGAATGTGCTGTTGGAATTCAAGTAGCATGTGGAATAGAGTCTACTAATTGCACAAACATGAATGGTTCATACACTTGTGATTGCAATTCTGGCTATGAAGATGTTGATGGAAAATGTGTTGGTAAGAATCAGAGAGTTTAGTTTAAAGCCCAAGATTTTTTGAACCCCCTGAACTACATATTCTTTGTTTCAGATATCGATGAATGTGCTGTTGGAATTCAAGTAGCATGTGGAATAGAGTCTACTAATTGCACAAACATGAATGGTTCATACACTTGTGATTGCAATTCTGGCTATGAAGATGTTGATGGAAAATGTGTTGGTAAGAATCAGAGAGTTTAGTTTAAAGCCAAAGATTTGTTCAAACCCCCTGAACTACATATTCTTTGTTTCAGATATCGATGAATGTGCTGTTGGAATTCAAGTAGCATGTGGAATAGAGTCTACTAATTGCACAAACATGAATGGTTCATACACTTGTGATTGCAATTCTGGCTATGAAGATGTTGATGGAAAATGTGTTGGTAAGAATCAGAGAGTTTAGTTTAAAGCCAAAGATTTGTTCAAACCCCCTGAACTACATATTCTTTGTTTCAGATATCGATGAATGTGCTGTTGGAATTCAAGCAGCATGTGGAATAGAGTCTACTAATTGCACAAACATGAATGGTTCATACACTTGTGATTGCAATTCTGGCTATGAAGATGTTAATGGAAAATGTGTTGGTAAGATTTAGATAGAGAGTTTAAAGCCCAAGATTTGTTCAAGCCCCCTGAACTACATATTCTTTGTTTCAGATATCGATGAATGTGCTGTTGGAATTCAAGTAGCATGTGGAATAGAGTCTACTAATTGCACAAACATGAATGGTTCATACACTTGTGATTGCAATTCTGGCTATGAGGATGTTGATGGAAAATGTGTTGGTAAGAATCAGAGAGTTTTGTTCAAAGCCCAAGATTTGTTCAAACCCCCTGTACTACATATTCTTTGTTTCAGATATCGATGAATGTGCTGTTGGAATTCAAGTAGCATGTGGAATAGAGTCTACTAATTGCACAAACATGAATGGTTCATACACTTGTGATTGCAATTCTGGCTATGAAGATGTTGATGGAAAATGTGTTGGTAAGAATCAGAGAGTTTAGTTTAAAGCCCAAGATATGTTGAACCCCCCTGTACTACATATACTTTGTTTCAGATATCGATGAATGTGCTGTTGGAATTCAAGTAGCATGTGGAATAGAGTCTACTAATTGCACAAACATGAATGGTTCATACACTTGTGATTGCAATTCTGGCTATGAAGATGTTGATGGAAAATGTGTTGGTAAGAATCAGAGAGTTTAGTTTAAAGCCCAAGATTTGTTCAAACCCCCTGTACTACATATACTTTGTTTCAGATATCGATGAATGTGCTGTTGGAATTCAAGTAGCATGTGGAATAGAGTCTACTAATTGCACAAACATGAATGGTTCATACACTTGTGATTGCAATTCTGGCTATGAAGATGTTGATGGAAAATGTGTTGGTAAGAATCTGAGAGTTTAGTTTAAAGCCCAAGATTTGTTCAAACCCCCTGAACTACATATTCTTTGTTTCAGATATCGATGAATGTGCTGTTGGAATTCAAGTAGCATGTGGAATAGAGTCTACTAATTGCACAAACATGAATGGTTCATACACTTGTGATTGCAATTCTGGCTATGAAGATGTTGATGGAAAATGTGTTGGTAAGAATCAGAGAGTTTAGTTTAAAGCCCAAGATTTGTTCAAACCCCCTGTACTACATATTTTTTGTTTCAGATATCGATGAATGTGCTGTTGGAATTCAAGTAGCATGTGGAATAGAGTCTACTAATTGCACAAACATGAATGGTTCATACACTTGTGATTGCAATTCTGGCTATGAAGATGTTGATGGAAAATGTGTTGGTAAGAATCAGAGAGTTTAGTTTAAAGCCCAAGATTTGTTCAAGCCCCCTGAGGTACATATTCTTTGTTTCAGATATCGATGAATGTGCTGTTGGAATTCAAGTAGCATGTGGAATAGAGTCTACTAATTGCACAAACATGAATGGTTCATACACTTGTGATTGCAATTCTGGCTATGAAGATGTTGATGGAAAATGTGTTGGTAAGAATCAGAGAGTTTTGTTTAAAGCCCAAGATATGTTGAACCCCCCTGTACTACATATACTTTGTTTCAGATATCGATGAATGTGCTGTTGGAATTCAAGTAGCATGTGGAATAGAGTCTACTAATTGCACAAACATGAATGGTTCATACACTTGTGATTGCAATTCTGGCTATGAAGATGTTGATGGAAAATGTGTTGGTAAGAATCAGAGAGTTTAGTTTAAAGCCCAAGATTTGTTCAAACCCCCTGTACTACATATACTTTGTTTCAGATATCGATGAATGTGCTGTTGGAATTCAAGTAGCATGTGGAATAGAGTCTACTAATTGCACAAACATGAATGGTTCATACACTTGTGATTGCAATTCTGGCTATGAAGATGTTGATGGAAAATGTGTTGGTAAGAATCAGAGAGTTTAGTTTAAAGCCCAAGATTTGTTCAAACCCCCTGTACTACATATACTTTGTTTCAGATATCGATGAATGTGCTGTTGGAATTCAAGTAGCATGTGGAATAGAGTCTACTAATTGCACAAACATGAATGGTTCATACACTTGTGATTGCAATTCTGGCTATGAAGATGTTGATGGAAAATGTGTTGGTAAGAATCAGAGAGTTTAAAGCCCAAGATTTGTTCAAACCCCCTGAACTACATATTCTTTGTTTCAGATATCGATGAATGTGCTGTTGGAATTCAAGTAGCATGTGGAATAGAGTCTACTAATTGCACAAACATGAATGGTTCATACACTTGTGATTGCAATTCTGGCTATGAAGATGTTGATGGAAAATGTGTTGGTAAGAATCAGAGAGTTTAGTTTAAAGCCCAAGATTTGTTCAAACCCCCTGTACTACATATTTTTTGTTTCAGATATCGATGAATGTGCTGTTGGAATTCAAGTAGCATGTGGAATAGAGTCTACTAATTGCACAAACATGAATGGTTCATACACTTGTGATTGCAATTCTGGCTATGAAGATGTTGATGGAAAATGTGTTGGTAAGAATCAGAGAGTTTAGTTTAAAGCCCAAGATTTGTTCAAGCCCCCTGAGGTACATATTCTTTGTTTCAGATATCGATGAATGTGCTGTTGGAATTCAAGTAGCATGTGGAATAGAGTCTACTAATTGCACAAACATGAATGGTTCATACACTTGTGATTGCAATTCTGGCTATGAAGATGTTGATGGAAAATGTGTTGGTAAGAATCAGAGAGTTTTGTTTAAAGCCCAAGATATGTTGAACCCCCCTGTACTACATATACTTTGTTTCAGATATCGATGAATGTGCTGTTGGAATTCAAGTAGCATGTGGAATAGAGTCTACTAATTGCACAAACATGAATGGTTCATACACTTGTGATTGCAATTCTGGCTATGAAGATGTTGATGGAAAATGTGTTGGTAAGAATCAGAGAGTTTAGTTTAAAGCCCAAGATTTGTTCAAACCCCCTGTACTACATATTTTTTGTTTCAGATATCGATGAATGTGCTGTTGGAATTCAAGTAGCATGTGGAATAGAGTCTACTAATTGCACAAACATGAATGGTTCATACACTTGTGATTGCAATTCTGGCTATGAAGATGTTGATGGAAAATGTGTTGGTAAGAATCAGAGAGTTTTGTTCAAAGCCCAAGATTTGTTCAAACCCCCTGTACTACATATTCTTTGTTTCAGATATCGATGAATGTGCTGTTGGAATTCAAGTAGCATGTGGAATAGAGTCTACTAATTGCACAAACATGAATGGTTCATACACTTGTGATTGCAATTCTGGCTATGAAGATGTTGATGGAAAATGTGTTGGTAAGAATCAGAGAGTTTAGTTTAAAGCCCAAGATATGTTGAACCCCCCTGTACTACATATACTTTGTTTCAGATATCGATGAATGTGCTGTTGGAATTCAAGTAGCATGTGGAATAGAGTCTACTAATTGCACAAACATAAATGGTTCATACACTTGTGATTGCAATTCTGGCTATGAAGATGTTGATGGAAAATGTGTTGGTAAGAATCAGAGAGTTTAGTTTAAAGCCCAAGATTTGTTCAAACCCCCTGTACTACATATACTTTGTTTCAGATATCGATGAATGTGCTGTTGGAATTCAAGTAGCATGTGGAATAGAGTCTACTAATTGCACAAACATGAATGGTTCATACACTTGTGATTGCAATTCTGGCTATGAAGATGTTGATGGAAAATGTGTTGGTAAGAATCAGAGAGTTTAGTTTAAAGCCCAAGATTTGTTCAAACCCCCTGTACTACATATACTTTGTTTCAGATATCGATGAATGTGCTGTTGGAATTCAAGTAGCATGTGGAATAGAGTCTACTAATTGCACAAACATGAATGGTTCATACACTTGTGATTGCAATTCTGGCTATGAAGATGTTGATGGAAAATGTGTTGGTAAGAATCAGAGAGTTTAGTTTAAAGCCCAAGATATGTTGAACCCCCCTGTACTACATATACTTTGTTTCAGATATCGATGAATGTGCTGTTGGAATTCAAGTAGCATGTGGAATAGAGTCTACTAATTGCACAAACATGAATGGTTCATACACTTGTGATTGCAATTCTGGCTATGAAGATGTTGATGGAAAATGTGTTGGTAAGAATCAGAGAGTTTAAAGCCCAAGATTTGTTCAAACCCCCTGAACTACATATTCTTTGTTTCAGATATCGATGAATGTGCTGTTGGAATTCAAGTAGCATGTGGAATAGAGTCTACTAATTGCACAAACATGAATGGTTCATACACTTGTGATTGCAATTCTGGCTATGAAGATGTTGATGGAAAATGTGTTGGTAAGAATCAGAGAGTTTAGTTTAAAGCCCAAGATTTGTTCAAACCCCCTGTACTACATATTTTTTGTTTCAGATATCGATGAATGTGCTGTTGGAATTCAAGTAGCATGTGGAATAGAGTCTACTTATTGCACAAACATGAATGGTTCATACACTTGTGATTGCAATTCTGGCTATGAAGATGTTGATGGAAAATGTGTTGGTAAGAATCAGAGAGTTTAGTTTAAAGCCCAAGATTTGTTCAAGCCCCCTGAGGTACATATTCTTTGTTTCAGATATCGATGAATGTGCTGTTGGAATTCAAGTAGCATGTGGAATAGAGTCTACTAATTGCACAAACATGAATGGTTCATACACTTGTGATTGCAATTCTGGCTATGAAGATGTTGATGGAAAATGTGTTGGTAAGAATCAGAGAGTTTTGTTTAAAGCCCAAGATTTGTTCAAACCCCCTGTACCACATATTCTTTGTTTCAGATATCGATGAATGTGCTGTTGGAATTCAAGTAGCATGTGGAATAGAGTCTACTAATTGCACAAACATGAATGGTTCATACACTTGTGATTGCAATTCTGGCTATGAAGATGTTGATGGAAAATGTGTTGGTAAGAATCAGAGAGTTTAGTTTAAAGCCCAAGATATGTTGAACCCCCCTGTACTACATATACTTTGTTTCAGATATCGATGAATGTGCTGTTGGAATTCAAGTAGCATGTGGAATAGAGTCTACTAATTGCACAAACATGAATGGTTCATACACTTGTGATTGCAATTCTGGCTATGAAGATGTTGATGGAAAATGTGTTGGTAAGAATCAGAGAGTTTAGTTTAAAGTCCAAGATTTGTTCAAACCCCCTGAACTACATATTCTTTGTTTCAGATATCGATGAATGTGCTGTTGGAATTCAAGCAGCATGTGGAATAGAGTCTACTAATTGCACAAACATGAATGGTTCATACACTTGTGATTGCAATTCTGGCTATGAAGATGTTGATGGAAAATGTGTTGGTAAGAATCAGAGAGTTTAGTTTAAAGCCCAAGATATGTTGAACCCCCCTGTACTACATATACTTTGTTTCAGATATCGATGAATGTGCTGTTGGAATTCAAGTAGCATGTGGAATAGAGTCTACTAATTGCACAAACATAAATGGTTCATACACTTGTGATTGCAATTCTGGCTATGAAGATGTTGATGGAAAATGTGTTGGTAAGAATCAGAGAGTTTAGTTTAAAGCCCAAGATTTGTTCAAACCCCCTGTACTACATATACTTTGTTTCAGATATCGATGAATGTGCTGTTGGAATTCAAGTAGCATGTGGAATAGAGTCTACTAATTGCACAAACATGAATGGTTCATACACTTGTGATTGCAATTCTGGCTATGAAGATGTTGATGGAAAATGTGTTGGTAAGAATCAGAGAGTTTAGTTTAAAGCCCAAGATTTGTTCAAACCCCCTGTACTACATATACTTTGTTTCAGATATCGATGAATGTGCTGTTGGAATTCAAGTAGCATGTGGAATAGAGTCTACTAATTGCACAAACATGAATGGTTCATACACTTGTGATTGCAATTCTGGCTATGAAGATGTTGATGGAAAATGTGTTGGTAAGAATCAGAGAGTTTAGTTTAAAGCCCAAGATATGTTGAACCCCCCTGTACTACATATACTTTGTTTCAGATATCGATGAATGTGCTGTTGGAATTCAAGTAGCATGTGGAATAGAGTCTACTAATTGCACAAACATGAATGGTTCATACACTTGTGATTGCAATTCTGGCTATGAAGATGTTGATGGAAAATGTGTTGGTAAGAATCAGAGAGTTTAAAGCCCAAGATTTGTTCAAACCCCCTGAACTACATATTCTTTGTTTCAGATATCGATGAATGTGCTGTTGGAATTCAAGTAGCATGTGGAATAGAGTCTACTAATTGCACAAACATGAATGGTTCATACACTTGTGATTGCAATTCTGGCTATGAAGATGTTGATGGAAAATGTGTTGGTAAGAATCAGAGAGTTTAGTTTAAAGCCCAAGATTTGTTCAAACCCCCTGTACTACATATTTTTTGTTTCAGATATCGATGAATGTGCTGTTGGAATTCAAGTAGCATGTGGAATAGAGTCTACTTATTGCACAAACATGAATGGTTCATACACTTGTGATTGCAATTCTGGCTATGAAGATGTTGATGGAAAATGTGTTGGTAAGAATCAGAGAGTTTAGTTTAAAGCCCAAGATTTGTTCAAGCCCCCTGAGGTACATATTCTTTGTTTCAGATATCGATGAATGTGCTGTTGGAATTCAAGTAGCATGTGGAATAGAGTCTACTAATTGCACAAACATGAATGGTTCATACACTTGTGATTGCAATTCTGGCTATGAAGATGTTGATGGAAAATGTGTTGGTAAGAATCAGAGAGTTTTGTTTAAAGCCCAAGATTTGTTCAAACCCCCTGTACCACATATTCTTTGTTTCAGATATCGATGAATGTGCTGTTGGAATTCAAGTAGCATGTGGAATAGAGTCTACTAATTGCACAAACATGAATGGTTCATACACTTGTGATTGCAATTCTGGCTATGAAGATGTTGATGGAAAATGTGTTGGTAAGAATCAGAGAGTTTAGTTTAAAGCCCAAGATATGTTGAACCCCCCTGTACTACATATACTTTGTTTCAGATATCGATGAATGTGCTGTTGGAATTCAAGTAGCATGTGGAATAGAGTCTACTAATTGCACAAACATGAATGGTTCATACACTTGTGATTGCAATTCTGGCTATGAAGATGTTGATGGAAAATGTGTTGGTAAGAATCAGAGAGTTTAGTTTAAAGCCCAAGATTTGTTCAAACCCTCTGTACTACATATACTTTGTTTCAGATATCGATGAATGTGCTGTTGGAATTCAAGTAGCATGTGGAATAGAGTCTACTAATTGCACAAACATGAATGGTTCATACACTTGTGATTGCAATTCTGGCTATGAAGATGTTGATGGAAAATGTGTTGGTAAGAATCAGAGAGTTTAGTTTAAAGTCCAAGATTTGTTCAAACCCCCTGAACTACATATTCTTTGTTTCAGATATCGATGAATGTGCTGTTGGAATTCAAGCAGCATGTGGAAAAGAGTCTACTAATTGCACAAACATGAATGGTTCATACACTTGTGATTGCAATTCTGGCTATGAAGATGTTGATGGAAAATGTGTTGGTAAGCATCAGAGAGTTTAGTTTAAAGCCCAAGATTTGTTCAACCCCTCTGCACTACATATTCTTTGTTTCAGATATCGATGAATGTGCTGTTGGAATTCAAGTAGCATGTGGAATAGAGTCTACTAATTGCACAAACATGAATGGTTCATACACTTGTGATTGCAATTCTGGCTATGAAGATGTTGATGGAAAATGTGTTGGTAAGAATCAGAGAGTTTAGTTTAAAGCCCAAGATTTGTTCAAGCCCCCTGAACTACATATTCTTTGTTTCAGATATCGATGAATGTGCTGTTGGAATTCAAGCAGCATGTGGAATAGAGTCTACTAATTGCACAAACATGAATGGTTCATACACTTGTGATTGCAATTCTGGCTATGAAGATGTTGATGGAAAATGTGTTGGTAAGAATCAGAGAGTTTAGTTTAAAGCCAAAGATTTGTTCAAACCCCCTGAACTACATATTCTTTGTTTCAGATATCGATGAATGTGCTGTTGGAATTCAAGCAGCATGTGGAATAGAGTCTACTAATTGCACAAACATGAATGGTTCATACACTTGTGATTGCAATTCTGGCTATGAAGATGTTAATGGAAAATGTGTTGGTAAGATTTAGATAGAGAGTTTAAAGCCCAAGATTTGTTCAACCACCCTGTACTACATATTCTTTGTTTCAGATATCGATGAATGTGCTGTTGGAATTCAAGTAGCATGTGGAATAGAGTCTACTAATTGCACAAACATGAATGGTTCATACACTTGTGATTGCAATTCTGGCTATGAAGATGTTGATGGAAAATGTGTTGGTAAGAATCAGAGAGTTTAGTTTAAAGCCCAAGATTTGTTCAAACCCCCTGAACTACATATTCTTTGTTTCAGATATCGATGAATGTGCTGTTGGAATTCAAGCAGCATGTGGAATAGAGTCTACTAATTGCACAAACATGAATGGTTCATACACTTGTGATTGCAATTCTGGCTATGAAGATGTTAATGGAAAATGTGTTGGTAAGATTTAGATAGAGAGTTTAAAGCCCAAGATTTGTTCAACCACCCTGTACTACATATTCTTTGTTTCAGATATCGATGAATGTGCTGTTGGAATTCAAATAGCATGTGGAATAGAGTCTACTAATTGCACAAACATGAATGGTTCATACACTTGTGATTGCAATTCTGGCTATGAAGATGTTGATGGAAAATGTGTTGGTAAGAATCAGAGAATTTTGTTTAAAGTCCAAGATTTGTTCAAACCCCCTGAACAACATATTCTTTGTTTCAGATATCGATGAATGTGCTGTTGGAATTCAAGTAGCATGTGGAATAGAGTCTACTAATTGCACAAACATGAATGGTTCATACACTTGTGATTGCAATTCTGGCTATGAAGATGTTGATGGAAAATGTGTTGGTAAGAATCAGAGAGTTTAGTTTAAAGCCCAAGATTTTTTGAACCCCCTGAACTACATATTCTTTGTTTCAGATATCGATGAATGTGCTGTTGGAATTCAAGTAGCATGTGGAATAGAGTCTACTAATTGCACAAACATGAATGGTTCATACACTTGTGATTGCAATTCTGGCTATGAAGATGTTGATGGAAAATGTGTTGGTAAGAATCAGAGAGTTTAGTTTAAAGCCAAAGATTTGTTCAAACCCCCTGAACTACATATTCTTTGTTTCAGATATCGATGAATGTGCTGTTGGAATTCAAGTAGCATGTGGAATAGAGTCTACTAATTGCACAAACATGAATGGTTCATACACTTGTGATTGCAATTCTGGCTATGAAGATGTTGATGGAAAATGTGTTGGTAAGAATCAGAGAGTTTAGTTTAAAGCCAAAGATTTGTTCAAACCCCCTGAACTACATATTCTTTGTTTCAGATATCGATGAATGTGCTGTTGGAATTCAAGCAGCATGTGGAATAGAGTCTACTAATTGCACAAACATGAATGGTTCATACACTTGTGATTGCAATTCTGGCTATGAAGATGTTAATGGAAAATGTGTTGGTAAGATTTAGATAGAGAGTTTAAAGCCCAAGATTTGTTCAAGCCCCCTGAACTACATATTCTTTGTTTCAGATATCGATGAATGTGCTGTTGGAATTCAAGTAGCATGTGGAATAGAGTCTACTAATTGCACAAACATGAATGGTTCATACACTTGTGATTGCAATTCTGGCTATGAAGATGTTGATGGAAAATGTGTTGGTAAGAATCAGAGAGTTTAGTTTAAAGCCCAAGATTTGTTCAACCCCTCTGCACTACATATTCTTTGTTTCAGATATCGATGAATGTGCTGTTGGAATTCAAGTAGCATGTGGAATAGAGTCTACTAATTGCACAAACATGAATGGTTCATACACTTGTGATTGCAATTCTGGCTATGAAGATGTTGATGGAAAATGTGTTGGTAAGAATCAGAGAGTTTAGTTTAAAGCCCAAGATTTGTTCAAGCCCCCTGAACTACATATTCTTTGTTTCAGATATCGATGAATGTGCTGTTGGAATTCAAGCAGCATGTGGAATAGAGTCTACTAATTGCACAAACATGAATGGTTCATACACTTGTGATTGCAATTCTGGCTATGAAGATGTTAATGGAAAATGTGTTGGTAAGATTTAGATAGAGAGTTTAAAGCCCAAGATTTGTTCAACCACCCTGTACTACATATTCTTTGTTTCAGATATCGATGAATGTGCTGTTGGAATTCAAATAGCATGTGGAATAGAGTCTACTAATTGCACAAACATGAATGGTTCATACACTTGTGATTGCAATTCTGGCTATGAAGATGTTGATGGAAAATGTGTTGGTAAGAATCAGAGAATTTTGTTTAAAGTCCAAGATTTGTTCAAACCCCCTGAACTACATATTCTTTGTTTCAGATATCGATGAATGTGCTGTTGGAATTCAAGTAGCATGTGGAATAGAGTCTACTAATTGCACAAACATGAATGGTTCATACACTTGTGATTGCAATTCTGGCTATGAAGATGTTGATGGAAAATGTGTTGGTAAGAATCAGAGAGTTTAGTTTAAAGCCCAAGATTTGTTCAAGCCCCCTGTACTATATATTCTTTGTTTCAGATATCGATGAATGTGCTGTTGGAATTCAAGTAGCATGTGGAATAGAGTCTACTAATTGCACAAACATGAATGGTTCATACACTTGTGATTGCAATTCTGGCAATGAAGATGTTGATGGAAAATGTGTTGGTAAGAATCAGAGAGTTTAGTTTAAAGCCCAAGATTTGTTCAAACCCCCTGAACTACATATTCTTTGTTTCAGATATCGATGAATGTGCTGTTGGAATTCAAGGAGCATGTGGAATAGAGTCTACTAATTGCACAAACATGAATGGTTCATACACTTGTGATTGCAATTCTGGCTATGAAGATGTTGATGGAAAATGTGTTGGTAAGAATCAGAGAATTTTGTTTAAAGTCCAAGATTTGTTCAAACCCCCTGAACTACATATTCTTTGTTTCAGATATCGATGAATGTGCTATTGGAATTCAAGCAGCATGTGGAATAGAGTCTACTAATTGCACAAACATGAATGGTTCATACACTTGTGATTGCAATTCTGGCTATGAAGATGTTGATGGAAAATGTGTTGGTAAGAATCAGAGAGTTTAGTTTAAAGCCCAAGATTTGTTCAAACCCCCTGAACTACATATTCTTTGTTTCAGATATCGATGAATGTGCTGTTGGAATTCAAGCAGCATGTGGAATAGAGTCTACTAATTGCACAAACATGAATGGTTCATACACTTGTGATTGCAATTCTGGCTATGAAGATGTTGATGGAAAATGTATTGGTAAGAATCAGAGAGTTTAGTTTAAAGTCAAAGATTTGTTCAAACCCCCTGAACTACATATTCTTTGTTTCAGATATCGATGAATGTGCTGTTGGAATTCAAGCAGCATGTGGAATAGAGTCTACTAATTGCACAAACATGAATGGTTCATACACTTGTGATTGCAATTCTGGCTATGAAGATGTTAATGGAAAATGTGTTGGTAAGATTTAGATAGAGAGTTTAAAGCCCAAGATTTGTTCAACCACCCTGTACTACATATTCTTTGTTTCAGATATCGATGAATGTGCTGTTGGAATTCAAGTAGCATGTGGAATAGAGTCTACTAATTGCACAAACATGAATGGTTCATACACTTGTGATTGCAATTATGGCTATGAAGATGTTGATGGAAAATGTGTTGGTAAGAATCAGAGAGTTTAAAGCCCAAGATTTGTTCAAGCCCCCTGTACTACATATTCTTTGTTTCAGATATCGATGAATGTGCTGTTGGAATTCAAGTAGCATGTGGAATAGAGTCTACTAATTGCACAAACATGAATGGTTCATACACTTGTGATTGCAATTCTGGCTATGAAGATGTTGATGGAAAATGTGTTGGTAAGAATCAGAGAGTTTAGTTTAAAGCCAAAGATTTGTTCAAACCCCCTGTACTACATATTCTTTGTTTCAGATATCGATGAATGTGCTGTTGGAATTCAAGGAGCATGTGGAATAGAGTCTACTAATTGCACAAACATGAATGGTTCATACACTTGTGATTGCAATTCTGGCTATGAAGATGTTGATGGAAAATGTGTTGGTAAGAATCAGAGAGTTTAAAGCCCAAGATTTGTTCAAACCCCCTGTACTACATATTCTTTGTTTCAGATATCGATGAATGTGCTGTTGGAATTCAAGCAGCATGTGGAATAGAGTCTACTAATTGCACAAACATGAATGGTTCATACACTTGTGATTGCAATTCTGGCTATGAAGATGTTGATGGAAAATGTGTTGGTAAGAATCAGAGAGTTTAGTTTAAAGCCCAAGATTTTTCAAACCCCCCTGTACTACATATTCTTTGCTTCAGATATCGATGAATGTGCTGTTGGAATTCAAGTAGCATGTGGAAAAGAGTCTACTAATTGCACAAACATGAATGGTTCATACACTTGTGATTGCAATTCTGGCTATGAAGATGTTGATGGAAAATGTGTTGGTAAGAATCAGAGTGTTTAAAGCCCAAGATTTGTTCAAACCCCCTGTACTACATATTCTTTGTTTCAGATATCTATGAATGTGCTGTTGGAATTCAAGTAGCATGTGGAATAGAGTCTACTAATTGCACAAACATGAATGGTTCATACACTTGTGATTGCAATTCTGGCTATGAAGATGTTGATGGAAAATGTGTTGGTAAGAATCAGAGAGTTTAGTTTAAAGCCCAAGATTTTTTGAACCCCCTGTACTACATATTCTTTGTTTCAGATATCGATGAATGTGCTGTTGGAATTCAAGTAGCATGTGGAATAGAGTCTACTAATTGCACAAACATGAATGGTTCATACACTTGTGATTGCAATTCTGGCTATGAAGATGTTGATGGAAAATGTGTTGGTAAGAATCAGAGAGTTTAGTTTAAAGCCCAAGATTTGTTCAAACCCCCTGTACTACATATTCTTTGTTTCAGATATCGATGAATGTGCTGTTGGAATTCAAGTAGCATGTGGAATAGAGTCTACTAATTGCACAAACATGAATGGTTCATACACTTGTGATTGCAATTCTGGCTATGAAGATGTTGATGGAAAATGTGTTGGTAAGAATCAGAGAATTTAAAGCCCAAGATTTGTTCAAACCCCCTGAACTACACATTCTTTGTTTCAGATATCGATGAATGTGCTGTTGGAATTCAAGTAGCATGTGGAATAGAGTCTACTAATTGCACAAACATGAATGGTTCATACACTTGTGATTGCAACTCTGGCTATGAAGATGTTGATGGAAAATGTGTTGGTAAGAATCAGAGAGTTTAGTTTGAAGCCCAAGATTTGTTCAAACCCCCTGTACTACACATTCTTTGTTTCAGATATCGATGAATGTGCTGTTGGAATTCAAGTAGCATGTGGAATAGAGTCTACTAATTGCACAAACATGAATGGTTCATACACTTGTGATTGCAATTCTGGCTATGAAGATGTTGATGGAAAATGTGTTGGTAAGAATCAGAGAGTTTAGTTTAAAGCCCAAGATTTGTTCAAACCCCCTGAACTACATATTCTTTGTTTCAGATATCGATGAATGTGCTGTTGGAATTCAAGCAGCATGTGGAATAGAGTCTACTAATTGCACAAACATGAATGGTTCATACACTTGTGATTGCAATTCTGGCTATGAAGATGTTAATGGAAAATGTGTTGGTAAGATTTAGATAGAGAGTTTAAAGCCCAAGATTTGTTCAACCACCCTGTACTACATATTCTTTGTTTCAGATATCGATGAATGTGCTGTTGGAATTCAAGTAGCATGTGGAATAGAGTCTACTAATTGCACAAACATGAATGGTTCATACACTTGTGATTGCAATTCTGGCTATGAAGATGTTGATGGAAAATGTGTTGGTAAGAATCATAGAGTTTAGTTTAAAGCCCAAGATTTGTTCAACCCCTCTGCACTACATATTCTTTGTTTCAGATATCGATGAATGTGCTGTTGGAATTCAAGTAGCATGTGGAATAGAGTCTACTAATTGCACAAACATGAATGGTTCATACACTTGTGATTGCAATTCTGGCTATGAAGATGTTGATGGAAAATGTGTTGGTAAGAATCAGAGAGTTTAGTTTAAAGCCCAAGATTTGTTCAAGCCCCCTGAACTACATATTCTTTGTTTCAGATATCGATGAATGTGCTGTTGGAATTCAAGCAGCATGTGGAATAGAGTCTACTAATTGCACAAACATGAATGGTTCATACACTTGTGATTGCAATTCTGGCTATGAAGATGTTAATGGAAAATGTGTTGGTAAGATTTAGATAGAGAGTTTAAAGCCCAAGATTTGTTCAACCACCCTGTACTACATATTCTTTGTTTCAGATATCGATGAATGTGCTGTTGGAATTCAAATAGCATGTGGAATAGAGTCTACTAATTGCACAAACATGAATGGTTCATACACTTGTGATTGCAATTCTGGCTATGAAGATGTTGATGGAAAATGTGTTGGTAAGAATCAGAGAATTTTGTTTAAAGTCCAAGATTTGTTCAAACCCCCTGAACTACATATTCTTTGTTTCAGATATCGATGAATGTGCTGTTGGAATTCAAGTAGCATGTGGAATAGAGTCTACTAATTGCACAAACATGAATGGTTCATACACTTGTGATTGCAATTCTGGCTATGAAGATGTTGATGGAAAATGTGTTGGTAAGAATCAGAGAGTTTAGTTTAAAGCCAAAGATTTGTTCAAACCCCCTGAACTACATATTCTTTGTTTCAGATATCGATGAATGTGCTGTTGGAATTCAAGTAGCATGTGGAATAGAGTCTACTAATTGCACAAACATGAATGGTTCATACACTTGTGATTGCAACTCTGGCTATGAAGATGTTGATGGAAAATGTGTTGGTAAGAATCAGAGAGTTTAGTTGAAAGTCCAAGATTTGTTCAAACCCCCTGTACTACATATTCTTTGTTTCAGATATCGATGAATGTGCTGTTGGAATTCAAGTAGCATGTGGAATAGAGTCTACTAATTGCACAAACATGAATGGTTCATACACTTGTGATTGCAATTCTGGCTATGAAGATGTTGATGGAAAATGTGTTGGTAAGAATCAGAGAGTTTAGTTTAAAGCCCAAGATTTGTTCAAGCCCCCTGTACTATATATTCTTTGTTTCAGATATCGATGAATGTGCTGTTGGAATTCAAGTAGCATGTGGAATAGAGTCTACTAATTGCACAAACATGAATGGTTCATACACTTGTGATTGCAATTCTGGCAATGAAGATGTTGATGGAAAATGTGTTGGTAAGAATCAGAGAGTTTAGTTTAAAGCCCAAGATTTGTTCAAACCCCCTGAACTACATATTCTTTGTTTCAGATATCGATGAATGTGCTGTTGGAATTCAAGGAGCATGTGGAATAGAGTCTACTAATTGCACAAACATGAATGGTTCATACACTTGTGATTGCAATTCTGGCTATGAAGATGTTGATGGAAAATGTGTTGGTAAGAATCAGAGAATTTTGTTTAAAGTCCAAGATTTGTTCAAACCCCCTGAACTACATATTCTTTGTTTCAGATATCGATGAATGTGCTATTGGAATTCAAGCAGCATGTGGAATAGAGTCTACTAATTGCACAAACATGAATGGTTCATACACTTGTGATTGCAATTCTGGCTATGAAGATGTTGATGGAAAATGTGTTGGTAAGAATCAGAGAGTTTAGTTTAAAGCCCAAGATTTGTTCAAACCCCCTGAACTACATATTCTTTGTTTCAGATATCGATGAATGTGCTGTTGGAATTCAAGCAGCATGTGGAATAGAGTCTACTAATTGCACAAACATGAATGGTTCATACACTTGTGATTGCAATTCTGGCTATGAAGATGTTAATGGAAAATGTGTTGGTAAGATTTAGATAGAGAGTTTAAAGCCCAAGATTTGTTCAACCACCCTGTACTACATATTCTTTGTTTCAGATATCGATGAATGTGCTGTTGGAATTCAAGTAGCATGTGGAATAGAGTCTACTAATTGCACAAACATGAATGGTTCATGCACTTGTGATTGCAATTCTGGCTATGAAGATGTTGATGGAAAATGTGTTGGTAAGAATCAGAGAATTTTGTTTAAAGTCCAAGATTTGTTCAAACCCCCTGAACTACATATTCTTTGTTTCAGATATCGATGAATGTGCTGTTGGAATTCAAGCAGCATGTGGAATAGAGTCTACTAATTGCACAAACATGAATGGTTCATACACTTGTGATTGCAATTCTGGCTATGAAGATGTTGATGGAAAATGTGTTGGTACGAATCAGAGAGTTTAGTTTAAAGCCCAAGATTTGTTCAAACCCCCTGTACTACATATTCTTTGTTTCAGATATCGATGAATGTGCTGTTGGAATTCAAGTAGCATGTGGAATAGAGTCTACTAATTGCACAAACATGAATGGTTCATACACTTGTGATTGCAATTATGGCTATGAAGATGTTGATGGAAAATGTGTTGGTAAGAATCAGAGAGTTTAGTTTAAAGCCCAAGATTTGTTCAAACCCCCTGAACTACATATTCTTTGTTTCAGATATCGATGAATGTGCTGTTGGAATTCAAGCAGCATGTGGAATAGAGTCTACTAATTGCACAAACATGAATGGTTCATACACTTGTGATTGCAATTCTGGCTATGAAGATGTTGATGGAAAATGTGTTGGTAAGAATCAGAGAATTTTGTTTAAAGTCCAAGATTTGTTCAAACCCCCTGAACTACATATTCTTTGTTTCAGATATCGATGAATGTGCTGTTGGAATTCAAGCAGCATGTGGAATAGAGTCTACTAATTGCACAAACATGAATGGTTCATACACTTGTGATTGCAATTCTGGCTATGAAGATGTTGATGGAAAATGTGTTGGTAAGAATCAGAGAGTTTAAAGCCCAAGATTTGTTCAAACCCCCTGAACTACATATTTTTTGTTTCAGATATCGATGAATGTGCGGTTGGAATTCAAGTAGCATGTGGAATAGAGTCTACTAATTGCACAAACATGAATGGTTCATACACTTGTGATTGCAATTATGGCTATGAAGATGTTGATGGAAAATGTGTTGGTAAGAATCAGAGAGTTTAAAGCCCAAGATTTGTTCAAGCCCCCTGTACTACATATTCTTTGTTTCAGATATCGATGAATGTGCTGTTGGAATTCAAGTAGCATGTGGAATAGAGTCTACTAATTGCACAAACATGAATGGTTCATACACTTGTGATTGCAATTCTGGCTATGAAGATGTTGATGGAAAATGTGTTGGTAAGAATCAGAGAGTTTAGTTTAAAGCCAAAGATTTGTTCAAACCCCCTGTACTACATATTCTTTGTTTCAGATATCGATGAATGTGCTGTTGGAATTCAAGGAGCATGTGGAATAGAGTCTACTAATTGCACAAACATGAATGGTTCATACACTTGTGATTGCAATTCTGGCTATGAAGATGTTGATGGAAAATGTGTTGGTAAGAATCAGAGAGTTTAAAGCCCAAGATTTGTTCAAACCCCCTGTACTACATATTCTTTGTTTCAGATATCGATGAATGTGCTGTTGGAATTCAAGCAGCATGTGGAATAGAGTCTACTAATTGCACAAACATGAATGGTTCATACACTTGTGATTGCAATTCTGGCTATGAAGATGTTGATGGAAAATGTGTTGGTAAGAATCAGAGAGTTTAGTTTAAAGCCCAAGATTTTTCGAACCCCCCTGTACTACATATTCTTTGCTTCAGATATCGATGAATGTGCTGTTGGAATTCAAGTAGCATGTGGAAAAGAGTCTACTAATTGCACAAACATGAATGGTTCATACACTTGTGATTGCAATTCTGGCTATGAAGATGTTGATGGAAAATGTGTTGGTAAGAATCAGAGTGTTTAAAGCCCAAGATTTGTTCAAACCCCCTGTACTACATATTCTTTGTTTCAGATATCTATGAATGTGCTGTTGGAATTCAAGTAGCATGTGGAATAGAGTCTACTAATTGCACAAACATGAATGGTTCATACACTTGTGATTGCAATTCTGGCTATGAAGATGTTGATGGAAAATGTGTTGGTAAGAATCAGAGAGTTTAGTTTAAAGCCCAAGATTTTTTGAACCCCCTGTACTACATATTCTTTGTTTCAGATATCGATGAATGTGCTGTTGGAATTCAAGTAGCATGTGGAATAGAGTCTACTAATTGCACAAACATGAATGGTTCATACACTTGTGATTGCAATTCTGGCTATGAAGATGTTGATGGAAAATGTGTTGGTAAGAATCAGAGAGTTTAGTTTAAAGCCCAAGATTTGTTCAAACCCCCTGTACTACATATTCTTTGTTTCAGATATCGATGAATGCGCTGTTGGAATTCAAGTAGCATGTGGAATAGAGTCTGCTAATTGCACAAACATGAATGGTTCATACACTTGTGATTGCAATTCTGGCTATGAAGATGTTGATGGAAAATGTGTTGGTAAGAATCAGAGAATTTAAAGCCCAAGATTTGTTCAAACCCCCTGAACTACACATTCTTTGTTTCAGATATCGATGAATGTGCTGTTGGAATTCAAGTAGCATGTGGAATAGAGTCTACTAATTGCACAAACATGAATGGTTCATACACTTGTGATTGCAACTCTGGCTATGAAGATGTTGATGGAAAATGTGTTGGTAAGAATCAGAGAGTTTAGTTTGAAGCCCAAGATTTGTTCAAACCCCCTGTACTACACATTCTTTGTTTCAGATATCGATGAATGTGCTGTTGGAATTCAAGTAGCATGTGGAATAGAGTCTACTAATTGCACAAACATGAATGGTTCATACACTTGTGATTGCAATTCTGGCTATGAAGATGTTGATGGAAAATGTGTTGGTAAGAATCAGAGCATTTAGTTTAAAGGCAAAGATTTGTTCAATACCATTATATACATATTCTTTGTTTCAGATATCGATGAATGTGCTGTTGGAATTCAAGTAGCATGTGGAATAGAGTCTACTAATTGCACAAACGTGAATGGTTCATACACTTGTGATTGCAATTCTGGCTATGAAGATGTTGATGGAAAATGTGTTGGTAAGCTGAAGAACATTTGATATATTTTTTTGGTGTCTGGCTTTTATTATAGTTCCCTATATGCTTAGATATCAATGAGTGTGAAACTAATAATATTTGTGGATCTTTCGCCCACTGTAATAATACTGCTGGATCGTATTCATGTACTTGCGATGTGGGATATTCACTGATTGGACATTCTTGTTTTGGTAAGTTTTGACACTTGTTGATTTGTGTTGGTAAAAATCAGAGAGTTTAGTTTAGGACCCAAGATTTGTTCAAACCCCCTGTTTTATATATTCTTCATTTCAGATATTAATGAGTGTGCTGTTGGAATTCATGTAGCATGTGGAATAGAGTCTACTAATTGCACAAACATGAATGGTTCATACACTTGCGATTGCAATTCTGGCTATGAAGATGTTGATGGAAAATGTGTTGGTAAGAATCAGAGAGTTTAGTTTAAAGCCAAAGATTTGTTCAATACCATTATATACATATTCTTTGTTTCAGATATCGATGAATGTGCTCTTGGAATTCAAGTAGTATGTGGAATGGAGTCTACTAATTGCATAAACATGAATGGTTCATACACTTGTGATTGCAATTCTGGCTATGAAGATGTTGATGGAAAATGTGTTGGTAAGCTGAAGAACATTTGATATATTTTTTTGGTGTGTGGATTTTATTATAGTTCCGTATATGCTTAGATATCAATGAGTGTGAAACTAATAATAATTGTGGATCTTTCGCCCACTGTAATAATACTGCTGGATCGTATTCATGCACTTGCAATGTGGGCTATTCACTGATTGGAGATTCTTGTTTTGGTAAGTTTCGACACTTTTATTTGCTTTTTACATATCTAGATATTGCACTATTTAATTTAAATATTTCTGATGCAGTTTGTCTGTGTCCTTAGTATAAACCATTTTTTTGGAAGTTTTCCTGCCAGGGCATTGATAATTATGGGTCCCCTTCCCTGAAGGGGACACATATTGATTTTACTCTAATTGTTTTTGTTTTTTTTTCTTTTTTTTCTTCCTTTTTTTTTCTTCCCAAAGTTTGTCCGACTCGTTTTTCCATCAAATGTTTGATGGATTTGGCTGAAATTTACACAGATGGTAGATATAGTTATGTGGATGTGCATCCCACTTTGTTTTTGTTGATAACCCCAGTATTTACCCCGCTAGCCCCCTAAAATAGGTATTTTTTCCCGGAAGTTTGTCCGACTCATTTTTCCATCAAATGTTTGATGGATTGGGCTGAAATTTACACATATGGTAGATATAGTTATGTAGATGTGCATCCCACTTTGTTTTTGTTGATAACCCCAGTATTTACCCCGCTCGCCCCCTAAAATGGTTGTTTTTACCCAAAGTTTGTCCGACTTGTTTTTCCATCAAATGTTTGATGGATTTGGCTGAAATTTACACAGATGGTAGATATATTCATGTAGATGTGCATCCCACTTTGGTTTTGTTGATAACCCCAGTATTTACCCCGCTAGCCCCCTAAAATGGGTGAGTTTTTAAACAGTTTCAGAATGGGCTGAAATTTGGATTTCTTGTATAGTATGCCATTTATAGGTGTCGATTGTTGTGTTCAACCCTGTAGTCCTAACATTTACCCCACAAGCCCCTAAAGTGTAAAACGTATTTGTATGTTACTGGGCACCACAAACGAAAGATTTCTTTGGAGCAATAGTGTTACAAGGGCAACCAGTTGTATGTTGCTCGTTGGTGGGTTGCTTGGTGGTCGTTTTTGCGCCATGGCAGTTAGGGGCTTGTTAACAGCCCTATGACGTCAGAAACAGTAACGGTTGTTGCTCAAAACACCTCTAGTGGTCAAAATTTTAAACATTGGCGGATTGGGCTGAAATTTTGCAGTACTATTGATTGAGTCATTGTGGTTTTTATATATTTTTTAGTTTGTGTGTCGAACCCAATTAGTTGCCCTACTAGCCCCCTAAAATGGGTCAGTTTTTTTAAACGTTATATAGGACATACTTCAAACAATATCTGGGGTGAATCTAATTTTATAGTTTGTATTCTACATAGTATTATTATTTAAGCCCAGTGCCGATCACTGTGTTTTCCTTACAACACCCAACTTTCTCATGGTTATCTCTTGAATTGCATTATTTTCAACTTTGCATGTGTGGGGACCCATGAGTTTTTGCCTGCAGAAACGACTTAAAGTTATAAAAGACGATGGCTAATATGGGACCCAATACAAAATAAGCATAGGAAATATATTCATGTTTTAAAATAGGTTATAGTGTAAATACAAGGGCAATATGTGCTAAGCCACCCTTCTAGTTTGGTTATGATATGTATTTAAATTGGCTCGATAGCCCATTAGAATTTCATATATTTTGTGCTGTCACCACAATAAACTGATGTTTTGTTAAAGATTAGCACACTAAATTAGTTTGGTAAGAACTCTCTGTTATAACCCTAGTAGCCCTATTACATGTTGTTAGTTTTCAAATATTTTTCAAGTTTGATCTTCAAAATTTAAAGTAGTTTAAAGTCTTCTCATACTTTTTTGAGGGTCAAAAACCATTTTTTAGTAAATCAAGGTCCTGAATATTGAAACTTTTGTTACAGTTTTTGTTACAATAAAACATACTGATAAGTGTATTGCGCAATATTCGCAATTCTTAACAAGATAAGCCATTTCTATCATCCTATTAAAACTTTGCATTTATCTCTGGTTATTACTAATAGAGTATGAATGCATCTTCCAATCAGTGGTTTGCAGGGTATTTCACCTGTAAAAACACATAAGTTCAACATGTTACTTCATGGGCCGTACAAAAAATCTTGGAGGGCCGCCTGCAGCCAGCAGGTTGCATGTTTAACACCCCTAAAGTGCCACTGGGGTGTGTTCATTGCTGTGTTTGATCCGAAACGGTCCCCCAAATTTCTTCAGCGGTTTCCCAAAATTTGGACTTGCTACTACAGTACTACTTTTTTGTATTTAAATGAAACACTTGCGGTCTCTTAAAACTACTTAGCGGTCACCCAAACCAAACCTTAAAAAACCCTGCCCCCTAGCATTCTAATAAAGCTAGGGTCCAATTTGGGTCCCTATATTTATGTGTTTAAATTGGCACTATACAGAAAAGCTACCTTCTAGGTGATATTTATTTTCCAATCAGAACTGAAAATATGTGACAAAAAGGTCAAAACTGAAATACCTTTTGCCGGAAATCGAAAAAAAAAAAACATTAAGTACACTTTTGAAGTAAAAACTGCACATGTGAAGTTTTTGCAGTGTTCCCAGTATATTTATTCAACTAAAATCAATACTGAAAGAGGAGGGATAAAAGTTGCCGAACAATATAGGAAACCGATGGGGTGCTCTGGGAGCTACTTTGTGATAATGACTTCTTTGTTGGGTGCTAATTCAAATAACGTTGGTGACTTCCTTGATGGGGGTGCTTTGTTTGTGATATTAATTCCAAAGCCGTTAAGGACCTTCGTTTTAAACTGGTCCTTTTAATTTAAAACTGATCCTGTCTTAATATAAAAGCATCAGCAAGCATAATACGGACAGTGCACATTTGTTAGAGCTATACAGTCTGGTACTGTATTACTGTTTTAGTTATTTGTGTGCAAAAAAACATATTCTGTAATCTTATGTGACTTTACTAGTGAAATTTGCAATTGTATTCTAGATATTGATGAATGCAGTACTAACACCCATAACTGTGACAATACCACATCCACATGCGTTAACAACATTGGCAATTTTTCATGTGTTTGTCTGTCTAGTTCTGCTGCATCTTCGAAATGCACTGGTGAGTTTTGGGTTTCATTGTTGCCATATTTTTTATTGTGTATAAATATTGCAGTAACTTTTTCTGGTTTTATTTGATTGTTTATAGCAATTTTGCCCCAGGAAACATTAAAAGGGTTAAAAACTAAACAAATTAACACCACTAGGAACTTTTACCGTATTTTACGGACCATAAAGCGCACCCGATTATAAGGCGCACTGTCAATAAATTGCTTTAATTAGTTTTTTGTTCATACATAAGGCGCACCGGGCTATAGAACGCAACGTATTTTAAGGAGTATGGGTTACCGTATAACGCTCATTAAACAAAGCATTAAGCACTACTTGGTCCATACATTAGGCGCACCGGCTTATAAGGCGCACGATCAATTTATGAGGAAAAAAAAGGATTTAAGTTGCGCCTTACAGTCCGTAAAATACGGTACTTTAAATCCTTTTTGATCTTGCAAGAAATGCTAAAACGATTTTTTTCTTTATTTCCCCTGTGGACAATGTCAAATTTACTTTTTGCAGTAAAATGACTAACTTTTAAAAACGTTTGGGTATTTTAAAGTTTTTTTTTGTTTAACTCTAATTTATTTTTAATCTGCAAACTTTTTATTTGGGTGGATACTTAAACAGTGCTGACATTTTCTAAGGAATGTCTTCAAACTGTAACTTTTTGCATAAAACAATGCCACTTACCATTCAATAATTAAATAAAACTTTCGCGAAGCCAAATATAAAAAAATATATGAAAAAAATTGTATCCTGACAGTTAAGAAAATGTATAGCATTGCGAAAAAAAATTAAACAAAAATCCCCATAGAACACAGGAAATAAAAATGAAACTGCTTTTTAAATTTTGAAGCTGGACATCAATTTAGTCAGGCAGTTAGTGGAGAAACTTTCTCGGATCAACTCAACCATCTTGGTTCTCCTGAAGCTAATGCACTCGCAAACAGGGTGCTTCCTGAACTGAAAGATGCATATCAAAGTGATGTAGATATCACTGGTTTTCGTAATGGTAGTGTCATTGTGATGTAAGTAAGGCTGGTGGCATATTAATTATAACCTTCCACAACATAAGTTGTTTAAAATCATAAAAAGTTAGAGTTTCATTTTTTTGCATTTAAGTATCTTATTCTGCAAAAAACACGTGTTGAAGTCCATTTTATAGTACTGTGAAAATGAACGTCTTTCTGCCACCACAATGAGTATGAATATATTTGCTCACAAAAACACAAATGGAAAGACATCAAATGGAATTGTGCCTATGTAGATTGGTTTGTCAAACTGGCCACCTACACGTTTTCCTTTTTCACTTTATTTGTTGTAAAAATTCAAAAATAAACTCAAAATTATTTTTTAGATATATTGTATACAGCAACCAATCAATCGCTGAGCTTACACAAACATATATGACTTGGGCAAGCAATAACCCAGACAAAGCCAGTATATTTACCGCTGCTCCAACAGAATGTAAGTTACTGTAATGAAATGAGATTATCCAACCATGTTAAAACTCATCTAACTCAGTAGCAGGGAAGGGGTGTCGAAATAATTTCATTTTTAAAATGGCGAAATTATTCTGGTATCAGTGACAAAATATAGATATGGGTTGAGAATAGAATATTCTGGTTTGGTTAAAAACTACAAAAGGTAGTTGTTTACCTTCTATGACACGAGAAAAGAAGGTCTTGTTATCGAACTCAATTCAGTGACTTATTAACTGTTTAAGGGCAAATGTGATACGAATTAAAAAGTGGTAAAACGTAGAAAAATGTTTACATACCGATTTCCTACAGTTGTGAAGGATCCGTGTGCATCGTCCCCGTGTTTAAATGGAGGCACATGTAGTCCAAAGGCCGTTTCATACAAATGTGCTTGTGCTGATGGTTTTTCTGGAACACAATGCACAGACGGTAAGCTTTAAAGTGTGGCGAAAGAAGCGATACAAACGAACAAAACATTTTTTACAATTTTCTTACGCATATTTCAGTGGACTTCTGTCACTTCAAAACATGTGCCAGCAAAGCTACTTGTACAAACTTGGAAAACGAGGCCGTCTGTGAGTGCATTCAACAACACAAAGGAAATCCCGAAGCACTTTGCAGTCGTAAGTTTCATTATTGTGTTGTGGTAAAGTACATGTAAACGTAAGTGTTTTCTGCATTGAGCCAAAGGCTCCAAAGCCGAGTCGTTTAGCTCAAGCTAAGAAATGTTTTGCTCGAACAGCCAGGTTTATTATGTAAAGACGTATTTGGCTTTGTAACAAATCGAACGAAAAAAAGATCGGTTTGGCAAAAAAATGTACACAGTATTACATGAAGTTCAACCGTGAGCACATCGCAGCTATTTCCGACTTGGTGATTGTGTTAGTGCAACTGTGTCGTTATGTTTTTTTTTTTCACCAAGCAAAAAATCTCAACTTTCTTGGCGTTTTTGTATCTGGTGAAACTAACATTTTTTTCATCAGTAACTCAAGTTGCGTTTTACGTTTCCATTTTACTTGTACAGCTTACTGTTCCGCTGGCATCGTTCAGACTTTTAACTTTCCGGAAACGTGGGTTGACCAAGTTGCTTATTCCACGGAGTTATGTCCATCAGGTAAAGTTGATTTGTTTAAACCACATTTTTACGTTTTTTAGACATTTTTAAGCCGTGATAAGAGTACAAAATCGGTTAGGTGGATTTGCTCTCAAATCCACATACAATTCAGATTGTTTGAAAACTGCTGGCTTTCTCTGCAAATAAAACTTATTTATTCAATACGCAGGTCGCCATGTTGCGTCTGTTAGCTGTGGTTCAAATTCTCTTTTCTCGGAAGAAACTTTCCAGACAGTGAGCTGTCAAAGTTCCATTATCACTTACACGGAAGAAAGTAAACTTCACACCCAGGTAAGTTGAAACCAAAGCTGTGACCGGGCATTTGGGGTCGGCTTTCGGACGGGTTCGTTTTTTTAACAAACGGACCTGACTTCACATTCTGTTTCCGTATTTTTTTTTAATATTAATTATCTAGCTAAGTTGCTAGATGTTGGATAAAACTTAATGCCGACCAATACGTCTTGTTTTATGCCATTGCCTATTATTATCCATTGTGTATGTCTTTTTATTATGGGCTTGCCATTAAACTTTTTTATTATAGGCTGTCATAAAACTTTTAAGTCTAAACGGGTTTCTCAAAAACGATTCGGATTTGAGCTATAATTTCGGGCCGGTTACAACTGTTGTTGAAAGTCCAGTGTTTTTTTTAAGGTGTTTTGGGGGACCGAAACGGTCCCCCAAATTTCTCCAGTGGTTTCCCAAAATTTGCCAGTAGCCTAATAAATAATTCGTTTAAGCAAATATGGCTATTTTTTGGTATTTAAATGAAACACTTGCGGTCTCTTAAAACTACTTAGCTGTCACCCAAACCAAACCTTAAAAAAAACCTGGTTGAAACAATGGTCCGGTAGCGATTTAAGTCTCAAAAATAATTGTGAGCGATAATTTAGAACAACACGGAAGTGACGACAGAGACAGTGGAGGAATTCTCAAGTAATCTGCAGTTGCTTACGTCACAACCGGAACTTTCCGAAGCGGAAATCGAGGCGGTGACAGAAAGCATTGAAAACGTCACTGCCTTGGCTGAGATGTCGGAAAATGTTAAGGTGAAATGCCCAAACCGCCAAAACATATGGCAACGTTTAATTACTAGCCTTACCTGAAAGGACTGTAGTTTACCACTACAGACATAATATTTTGACGCTGTTTACTATCCAATGAGTAAAAATCGTACAAATACCTTAATTTATGATTTCCTTTTACCTAAACCACGACTGCAAGCTGGGCCGAATAAAATCCTAAATCTTAAATTTACACAGTCAGGCCGGTGTGTAGGAGATTGTATGGGTTATTCATAGAGCTGTTAAGGCGAATAATGAGCTGTAACAGTATGAGAAAACAGCTTTTTTAGACAGTCGTACTTTTGGTAAGACTGAATAGAATGGCAGCAGGTGTGGCTGTTTTTTTAAAGAACTATAGAAAAAAACAGTCTATTTATTTGTAGGTTCATTCGTTACCAAGGTTTCATTTCATTTTGGCAGTTTCATGTGTTCCATTTTGAAAAATGGTAGGAATGATCAGTGATCACCATTCCGTTTTTCTTTCGTAAAGTCTAGTTACCTATTTTCTGGCCGCGTGGCAATATGTGGTAGAGAACTAGTAATGTCCAGTTGTCAAGCTAATTCACTAAATTGAACCCATGCTCTCTAGGTGACTCCCAAGTCTTGGCAGAATCTTCTTGTCGCCGCTAGTCATGTGATCCACACTGTAGACTTGACGCAGCCGTCGCCTGAACTTAATGAAAACAACAAGAAACTTCTGGAAGCGATCGAATCACTCAGCGAACACGTTGAACTTGCGGCCAGCCAGACTGAGGCGGAGTTGGAAAGCGACGAAATTTTGGCACTGGTGCGTCAAAAAAGTCAAAATTAATAATTTAGAAATTAATAAAGTATCAGTGTTAATAGGATTGTTTCAGGGTTTTTTGATGTTGTTAGTTGTATAACTAGGCATCTATTAACGAAAAGACTGAAAAGCATGGTAGCGAAAGCATTTACCCTGTTGTTTTATAGTAGGCTAACATACATTTTAGCCACAATATCTATTTTAGTTGGTTTAATAACTAAAATTGGTGTATTTTTTTTCTTTTTAGATTGCAGCTATCAACAGCCCGTCGTCAACCCGACTTGAGCGGTCAACATCCGGGGCCTCTTTCACCTTCCAATCACGTGACGGAAATTCGACCTCTCTCGGCTTGACCTTTAACCTACCACAAAGCGTCATCGATAAGGCACTGGAACAAAATGCGACGCAAATTGCGATGATTTTCTTCAAGACTCCAAGTTTGTTTACATCAAGCTCCAACGCTATACAGGTAGAAACAAATATGTTTTACCTAAATTGTGATAAATTAGATTATGGAAAGCAGAGTTTTCGGCTTACACAGACCATCACACATCCTACATAGTTTGAAAAGTGTTTCCCTTTTTTGTGGTTGAAAAGAGATTATAATAAATGTGGTAAAATAAATGTTTGTAAATTGTCGATAGTGATAAGTTGCGTAATAGCGACTTGTTGTGATCGCAAATGCATAAACTTCTTGTCGCCTTCTGTTGGGTTACAGTTTGCTTACACAACTTAATTTCATGAAAAGTTGAAATTTCTTGACTGCAAAAAATATCCCTGAAAAAGTGTCATCCAAAAACTTTCTTTTTTATTGCAGATTATTTCAGTAAACTTTGGAGGAAATGTAAACCTTGCAAACTTAGTTGAGCCGATTAGTTTTGTGCATGGTAATCAGCCTGAGAGATATGGTAAAAAGCCGGACCCGGAGCACGAAAATAAGGCAAGTAAATAAACTATCGGATACTTGTTATCTCTCGTACCTTCTGTAAAATTCGTCATACACACAAGGATGACAGACAAAACAGCTTATTAACTATTTATACTTAAAACCAGGTTGAACGAACTTTTCTTTCTTGCGAATACTGGGACGTGTCCGCTTCTGATTGGGCAACACAAGGCTGTTGCCTTAACAACAGTGACCCCGGAAATCCTGTGTGCCAATGCGACCATCTGACAAACTTCGCTCTAATAGTTGTAAGTTGTATCGCTGTATTTGGTTTAACTGTCAGTGAATAATAAATTGTCTATTGACCGCTAGTTTAAGGTATTTAGTGTTTTTTAACATTTTTACCAAGGTCACGGGTGTTTAAAGGCCAGTTGTTACATGATTCATACAAAAATCAGCAATGTTCGTGAAACGAATTTTGCTGATTTTAGATTTCATATTTCCATAACCCGTCATAACATTTTTTCTATACGTGTTACAATGTTGAAGACTTTATTAAATTGTTTTTTTTGTTCGTCTGTGTTTAAACACGTGTGCTTCAGGCGAGAGATTCTATTCCGAAAGATACCGTGCTTGAGATAGTCAGTGACATCGGATGTGTTTTCTCCATCATCTGTTTGGCGGTTGTAATCATCACCAAGTTGGCGAACAGGTAACAATTTAAACCGTTTCTTACAAGATCGCTCTTTCTTTTTTGTGTTCGTTTGGCAGTGCTGTAATTCCATAAATACATCTTTGAGATATCTTTAGCATCATTTGAAGAAATTCCCGATTTATAAGTGCTGAAAACATCAGTTACACTTTATAAGAAACTGAGGGAATAGTGTGTCCTTAGACGCATCCGGTTAATCGCATGACGGATTTGCCAAGCTTTTTCTGCATTTGGCCTTAGTATGCGACTAACCGGACCAAATGGCTACAGTAGGAATTTACGATCCCTATACAATGAAGGGATTATGCGATTAGCCGTATTCTTACCGCATAAGTTTTAGAAACATGACATCACAGATAATAAAAAGTTAATAAACGTTAACTATCTTCTCTCAGTGAGCAACGAAAGAGGAGATCCACCCAAATATTTCTTCATGTTTGCACCAACATTCTTATCTCCTACCTCTTTTTTGTCACAACGATCGGAAGCACTGATGACGTCATCCGCTGTACAGCTTTCACTTTCATCCTGCACTACTTCTTCCTTACATCTTGGTTCTGGATGGTTTCCTATGGTTACGACATCTACCTTAGCCTAGTTAAGGTAAAACAATGGCCATAAATGTTTTTGTTTCAAACTTACTACGGCGAATGCATAAATCTACTACGTTCCACGAACTGATATGAAACGCAGGTGATAGCAAATTCACCAAAAAAGCTTGTATGTCACTTGCCAACTGATTATATGTCACTTGCCAACTTCCGAATGCAATAGATACAGTTAAATGGGGACTTTGATACAACAGAGACGAACATGTTAAGTAACACATCAAATATCTTATTGCACCTGTCACTAACAGGTTTTAGCTCTGATTTCAAAAGACGATGGATAAGACCTTGCTGCTAAAGTTAATTAAGGCTTCCTGGGCCCCCGAAGCTGTTATGCAACATCTGCAATAACTACAATACATTGATGTAAAAACTATTGAAAAGAAATTTTGGGCCCATTATCTTAGACCAGGGGCGGGCAACTTCTCCAGTCGGCGGGCCTGATTTGGGAAAATGAAGTACTTGGCGGGCCGGATTCCTGAATCGATACATTAATCGCGTATTTATCCAGTGATTTAAAACGGATTTTTGACCACCTAAACTAAATACAATCAAGAACGTCGCAATTACAATACAGTCCAAACAATCTAACTGATATAACATAAAATTATTCACCACAGCAAATTTGATGCATACACAACAGACTTAGATACTGCTGAAACACTAACTAGGCTACACGTGTGGAAACAATGAAACCGTGAAAGCAGGCCACACACAAGGTTGGCAGTTATGTCGTAACAATGGACGTATGGTGCAATGGTAACAACGGCGGGAAAGTTTTTTACTATTGGGGAACGTTACTGTCCGTTACAACTATAATTTGACACAGTAAGCAAGTAGTGGCGGATTGCAGCAGACTGTAGCCGCGGGCCACATTATCATGTATGACCGGAAACTGTCTGCGGGCCGCTCAAAACCCCGTCGCGGGCCGGATCCGGCCCGCGGGCCGTATGTTGCCCGCCCCTGTCTTAGACTTAACAGTTTAACTTGAAAGCAAAATGAGTATGCACTTGTCAAAAAAGTGCAGTAGAGCATACTGTAGAATGTGATAGATGACGACACTCAAAACTGGACATAGCACACAACAGGGCAATCTGGCCACACTAGTCTAAACGACTTATGTATTGTAAGCAACTGCACTGATAAGACCTCAAACGTGTGCGCTGTTCGCAGCTAACCTATTATTGTAATGGGTCAATGCCAATATTAGAATTAATAAAAGCGCCAGGTTGTGTAATTTTGTTCAAATTTATTATTGAAGTTACGCAGCTAACCTCGGGTCGTGTATAGATTTGTTCACTTTTTGTATTACCTTATTCTATGTTGAATTTGGTTGGACGATTTTCCTGTTGGCCTTCCAGGTATTCCGCACCGAAGAAAGTAACTTTGTAAAGAAACTTTGTCTTTTCGCGTACGGTACCCCCCTGTTGATTGTCATCATCAATCTTGCCGCTGCCCTTGGATACGACCAAAGTGTTTCGACCACCGTCACCTGTAGTGGAGGTTGGTTGGGTATTTAAAACCGAAACAGCTTCCTCACAAGAATTGTAATCACCCTGCCTAAGCATTTGAACTTATTTTACGCATGGAATTCCCACAACTCGCTCGTTGTAAAAACCTTAGATCTTTCCTTTTTATGAATGTGACAAACTGTTACATGAAAAATATTCTTTTAACATATTGATTGGTAGTTTCAGGAAATTTCGAAGTGTAGGTCAAACATCGAGTATTTTTCTTTAACAGAGGACCTGTTTACTCCATCATCATACAAAGCAGCTCATATGTGCTGGCTCCATGGTTATTCTCTCTACTTTGGATTCCTCCTGCCGGTTGGACTACTGCTCATCACCAACATGTTCTTCTTCATCTGTATTCTCCGCAAAGTCGTGTGGCGATCTCATGAGGTAGGTTTGAAAATTAATGAGTAGTGCGTTAAAGAATTAATCCCGTTAATTTTTTTGCATCAGATGTGTCTCGAATAAGATCTAATTATAGTCGTGACTATAAGCCACAAAACTGTTCTACTTCAAGGAGTATTTTTTTTTGTTTGATGCGTTCATTCGGACCTTTAAACCAAACCTCTTAACAGTTATGTATAAACTGCCAAATCCGTGAATCATATCAAATTTGTTACAACAGCAGAGAATAAATTGCTAAATTTTCTACACACAACGACAAACTTAAATGCACTAAATTTTGATGCATATTCTTTCCTCGCTCGTTAAAAATAAATGCTTAGAAAAAATCTCAACCTTTAGATCATTTCATCTGGTCAAAGAAGGACAACAAAGGAAAACATGGAAGTCTCTGCAACTATGTTTGTTACAATGGGAATTTCGTGGATATTTGGATTTATTCTTTTGATTTCAACCGACCCAATATATGTTCGCGTTATGAGCTGGCTCTTCGCTTTATCAACTATTTCTCAGGTAAACTCTATGGAAAGTTATAGAATTTGTGGTAATATAGGTTTTAAGTTTTAAGTTTTTTGGTGACAAGACTATTCTTAAATGTGTGGGTCTATTTCATTTTTTAATCCAACAACCCAACCTGCACGTCTTCTGTCTGACTTTAACTTAAACCAGCTAACACAAACTACTATTACACACACACACTAGTGTAGGCTTTAAAAATTTCCAGCCTCTCTGCCAACCAAGTGGAAATCTGTGACAACTTTTTTGTAGGGAATACTCATCCTGATCATGAGCACGTTGCGACACCGTACAGCTCGTGAAAACATTGCTTCGAATATTCGTCGGGCGAGAGATTCAATCTTCAGTCGTTCAGAAAACTACAATCTTGGTGCGGGGTCAATCGGGGTCACTCCGTCCATTGAGCCTGCATCAGCCATTCAGTAACTTAAACGGCATTGTACATTAAAATATATTGTGTTCACTTTCGTTGTGTAAATTTGTGACATCGTGTACTACAGTTCCGTGTAATGTATTGTATACAGTTTAGAAACGTTAAAGTTCCATTTATAATGTTATTGTGCCTTAATTCCTATTTCGCTCTGGTACAAACTGCACTTAGTGACAATCTTCACTGTCTAATTGTAGTTCTAGTTGTTTATCGCCAATTGTGCATTCTTAACCACCAATTATGCATATTTTGGTGAAAATAATATATCTTTTAGTCGCTATTTAATGCCCATGTGTTCAAATAAAATCGTATTATTGACTGCTGCACTTAGTTATACAATCTATTAATTTATAAACACCACAAATCATCCCCACAGCTTCTTTGTTACAAACCTTGCTTGCATAGGCCTACTATATATTGTGTTTGGCGAATGTCCATCACCTCAATGTATGTTGTCATGCCATATGTTTTCAATCCTCTATGACGTAATAGTTGTATCTGTGTCAACTGAGAAAGTATGTGTGTGGTTTTTGTCAACCTGTTCTGTTCTCTCGTTTTTCTGAAAACTTAATAGCTCACAATATGGAAAGCCAAGAGCACTTTACTCCTGAGCAGAAGAAACTCCAGTGGTGTGAATATGTACGACGGGAAAAAAGAATGCGAAACAAGGCTTACGAGACGCTGGAGAAGCCTTTTGGAAGCTGGCTTGAGCAGGAAAAAATGAACGACGTTGTAACCTATTTTAACAACAACAAAAAACACGCCAACTACTCTGAATATGACAGACTTTTTCATCCGATATATCAATACGAAAAAAAGCTTCACCGGGACGACAGAGCCAATCGTATTGGGTTAAACGTAAGTAAGGAAGAAGCAGGAAAAGCTGTACCTGCACTGTCATCGTCAATGTACGGCTCTCGTCCACCACTGGAAAAGACCACACGAGAACACGTCATAATTGAAAGCGTAAACAAGGGATTCTACAGGTCACGTGGTACAAATATTCCCAGCAGCTTGGATGGTTGACATATTGGATGTGCTGATACTTGTTGGTGTAAATTGTTTGTTTTGTGTCTTTTTGGCGAAAACCTACTGGTTTACTTTCGATTTTTGTCGGTGCACATAATAAAACTAATTAAGTGGATTGAAATCTTCTGTCTTCATCCAAAGTTGTGTTTTTGTACAGTACTTAGAAAAACCTTTAAACACAAAAAGACATTTGATCGATTCTAATGTTTTCGCAAATGTGGCGGATGAGGTGTATTCTGCGTGAAAATAACTGAAAAGGGGACAAAAATTGGAAATACTGATTTAAAGGGAGAAATTACCAGTCATATTTTTGTGGTGAAACTAATTATTTTTTTATAACTTTAAAAATGTATTGCCACAAAAAACGAGTTTAAAACGAATCCAGACAAAGTTAATGACCGGATACCGTATTCGTTCAGGTTGACTGCCTTCACCAATAAGCGCTATGGCAACTTGCACACGCTAAACCATATTGGTATTTTGGTTATTTAGGGTATTTAGTATTTTTCTCCAAAATGCAGTCCAAGGGCGGGGGACAGGAGTGGTATTATCATGCTCCTGCATCAAAGAAAAAGGGTGAAAAGCAACCAGCTCCCCCTGCATCTCAAATTCCTCTTTTATCAGCTCCAGATGAACTAGATATTGAGGCAATGCAACGAGAAACTGGAACAAAGTACGTAAAAGTAATGTTTTCTCTTATTTAGTCCCCTTCACAAACCTTTATGCAGTTTGACAACGACTGTCCAAGAGATGAAACCTGAAGTAGTTTCTTAAAGCATCTGCACTCTGCAGATCCATATTGACAGAAACATTTCCACATATGTTTCTTATTTTGCCATCTTACAATTTCTTGATTGGAAAAATTAGCCCCATACAGGGTTTTCACTTTTAAAACACCTTAACTACATTTTAGTATCTCCAATTTAACCATCAGTAGAGATTTCAAGACAAATAGGAGTACACATTTGGTTCAAATGTAGATAAACATAACATTGTTCTAGACTTCTGTGACTGCACATGAACTGTGTGGTTTCGAAAATGGTGTATGATTGATGCTTAAACAGCATTGTTTTTTGTTAACCGGTTAACCAACAAAAAATACTTTCGTTTAACCTTGTAGACACTATCTGGTTAGCCCCTACTGGTAAATGCAAACCAACGAAAATTTGTACATTAACCTCAATGTCACCCTCATAAGGAGCTTTGGGAGGATTACATGGTGGAGCTTTTAATCATTTAAAAGATGCTTTGGAATGATTGAGTTTTTATTTTTTTCTTCTTGCATTTTACAGCAAACTAAACTGGATTCGAGATACAGACTCAAAATACATACAGCTTGCAAAGCAAGGAGGACGGAAAAACTTACTCACATTTAATGCTCAGGTGAACCTTTGCACCATTGTGTTTTTAATATTAGGCATATAAGTCCTTTCTATGCAATGTGTCATAAACAAGCATTCCAGTGTGTTAGTTATAAGTATAACATTCATGCATGTAGTTTCTCTTTGTTATTTGACAAAAAGTGCAGTTGTTTATGATGACTTACTAATTCTTGAAAATGTTATGTTCAAAGTATGACAAAGATGATGGTCCTCGGCCTTATCCTCGAGTTGATTGGTTCGACCATGCCCCTATGTCTGTGGAAGAAGAAAAGAAAATGTTAGTAAACCAAGTTTTTGTAAAAAAATATAAATACAGGCATTATTAGCAGTACGAAAACACTAAAATGTACTGTTTTCAAACTTTGTAGTTGCTATAAAAACATGTGTATTGGCACTAATGTTCTTTTAATTAGATTTAAAAGTAAGTTATATTTTTGTTGCAATATTTTGTGCATGAGAACATGACTGTGAATTCAAACTCTAACTGTGTATTGAAACATAATTCTAACAGTTAGTTTTAATTGCCTTACATATATTGATCATTTGGGTACAAAGTTGTAAAATACTACACTTGATGTAGTTTTACTTTGCATAGTATTTGATTTTCATCAACCCTTAACCTTGTTTTCAATTGTTTTACTGATGCAGATTAGCAGAAAGAAGGTGGAATCCACCTGAATATATGGTACATGAACCATACATGGAGGAGGCAGAAAAAGTATCTGAACCTGTAAAAGTTGACCTTGGAGCTGCCATAAAAGAGAGACGCAATATTCAGGACAAGTACGAAAACAGACAAGCTCCATTTTACGTTGATTCAATGTCACCTGACAAAGTACAGGTAAATAAATACCAATTCAGTTAATCATCACAGTTCATTATATCAGTGGTGTACATTGTTTTTTAACCATATTGTAACTCATAATCAGTGCTGTGAAGGTCTACTTTTAATTTTACCTAATGAAGTATGGCACCACCAACACAACATTTTTAAAATATATACATTTTTTCACAGGCAGAGGGGCCTGACCGTTTAAAGCTACCTGAAATACGCCAAAAGTAAGAAAAATTTGCATGTTTCTGTTACTTGTAGTTTTTTATGTATTTATCTCCAATGCTTTGATTTTTTGCCTAATTTCCCATTCATCTAAACCAGTGGTTTTCAACATGTGGATCATGACCCCGTGGGGGCTGTTGGTATTTTACTGGGGGTTGCGAAGGTCTTGTGCCACAGCGCCCAATGAGCAAGGTAACACCAAAACCCCGCTTATCGTAGGTAAAGCGCGCAGTGTGTTGTAACAAAATACTTTATGTATAAAAGCCGGAATGACCAGCAAGCTCAGACCCTTTCTCTTTACCCAAAGTAAGAGTTTATTCCAGAGATTATTAAAAAATATTGAAAGGAGTTACAAGTTATATTTGGTTGCTAAAATGGACCTCTGTATAAAAAATGCATTACATAAAATTTGAGAATATTTATTTGGTATTTGATTTTCAGGCAATCCCAAGGAATAAAAAGGGAAGTTGAATTCGACAAGCTGCTAAGTGGTGGTTATGGGACTGAATGGATCAAATCTCACAACCAGGCAACCAAAAAACCTGGAAAAAAGTTTAAAGAACCAAATCACAAAGGTTACACTAATATCCATTTTGATTTGGTAGAATTGGTCATATTTTTTCTTACTGCAGTTTGAAGACGATATATTTAAGACACCAAAAGACTCATGACTTAGAAACATAGCTATTTTTTTTTTTTTTTTTTTTCAGTAATACTACAAGAATACTTGACATGTTTGACTCAATGTCTGTGTAAAGAGGCTGACATGATCTAAATTTTTTAGTAACTTTCAAAAGTGACAAAACCATTTCTAATTTGGAACACTGTATATGGATCTGTTCATAAGTTTAATAATGAAAATAATGGTCCAAACATCTCTAATGTCATTTAGAAAATGTTTGTCACATTAGTGCCTGCCAAATATACAACCAAACTTTCTTGTCTAACCATACAAATATTTATGACAGGCTGGTTAAATCTAACCGAATATCAGCAAGCCATTTCAAAGAAAGAACAGCCAAGAAGAAAATTAAAGCCAATTGCTTACCAGCCTAAAAAAACAAGAGTTGTTGCAGAAGAAAAAGAACCCTTCAAAATGAGCAAGTAAGCTCACAAAATGCTTATTTTATAAAAAGTGAGGTGACCATTTCATTTTGCCTTACAGATTTTCTAAGGTGAAAACAAAACTATCAACGGGTGCTGTGCTTACTTAAATTGCGGGTCTGGATTGTACAAAGAAAAAAGTGCCTTATTTTGTATGTTTCAATTTTGCAGTTGATCTTCCGTGTGTCAATATATATACTTTTCAAAATGTATTTCTCTGTTTTGTTAAACTCCGACCCAACAAAAATATACCAGGAGATATAATAACACAACATCATTAGATTTCCAAAATTTATATTTAAATGAATTACTTGAGCTTTTTGGTGCAAAGCATAAATACAAAAATAATTGGTACCATTACACAATAATTTGCTTAGTAAAACACTTACAATGCAGTGGAAAATCAAAAGTCAAGTATAATAAGTAGGATTGCAACTTAAACAAATGCACAAGGATAGTGGGAATGATAGAATTACACAGGTCCCTTTCTCGTCATAAGTTTCAATTAAAAATCACATTGGAAATCTTTACATAAGCTTCATGTTAAAACATATGTTACATAAAAAACATAAACACTTAAAATAAAAAGTCCTTGTACAGATAGACAAGTAAAAAAGTACATGTAATGAACCACAATATAAGTATCTTAAAAACATAATTAAAATATGCAAAACAATTTGTCTGTTCTGTAATTTTTTTCCAACAAAAGCCGTTTAACATTGACAAAGTCATGAAGTAAGCACAAATTCAAATTGAGTTCAGACAGTAACCAGCGGAGTAATATCTTGTTACAAGCAAATTAAATGTCACATAATAAGGGTAAACCCAGGGGAGTAGCTAATACAAAATTTCAGCACCATGTAAAGTGCATGTTCAAGGGCTGTTTGTCAGTTCTGTTTGTATAAAAAATAAATGAGTGGTTCCAATTAGTTTTTTTTACATTAAAATTAAAAACAGTGGGAAGATATGTTTTTAGATTTGATTTTCCTTATATTCAAGGTAGATAATTTTGTGCACAATTAACACAGAGCAAATTGTTTAAGCATTTACGAGAGTGTGGAAAATATCAATTAAAAAAAGTTCATTTTCTAATTGGCAAAAAAAATATTTATTGTCAGGGACCACTGCTTCAAATTGATTTAGTAACTGCCTTGTCATTTAGCTAGTTGCATATCAAATAAAAATATTCTAAACTTCACAATGAACTAAAAATAATGCACTGTTTGGTTTAAAGCATGTAACTGCCATGAGAATTATACATGTTTACCTGGCAATAAGTAAAACAAAGAAAGTACAGTTCAACCAAAAAATAACATTAATATTGGTGATTTGATTGCCATACTATCACCCGCACCAAACAAACCTAAAACATTTGTACAGAAAATATATTACTTAAAATTGTTGGTTACTCAAGGTATAGTAATAAAGATTATTTTACAATTGCATTAAAACCCTAAAACCAAACAGCGTTAAGCACAAAATTATTTTTGGAACCAAATAGGAGGTCCATAATCAACAAAACTGCATTAAATGTAATGGAATACTGGAGTAACAGCATAATAAAGTAAAACAATCCTTTACAGCTAAACAGTTTGATTACTGTCTGCTTTTACCTGCACTTTTTACACAATAATCAAGTACAGAAGATAGGAAACTTACTAATATAAAACAGTCCAGTAACATAAATTATAAAACTACTTTTAACTTAAAGTTTGACAGGTGGACAGTAAAAACAGTGTGTCAACTAGAGCAGAAAGGACCATGCCTATTAAGGTAAAGAAACAGGCAGTACTTTTATCACAACAGGGAATGGCTTGAAAATTTTGTACAAGAAAAAAATCAGATGATTGCACAGGAATTCCACATCACATCACCGCAGGCAGCTGATTTTTCAGTGTTTTCAGTTTCCATGTCAATGACTGAGGATCTGGTAGTCACAACTATATCGCTATTAAGGTTTTCACTTGTTACAACTGCTGCATCATCCATGTCAGTTCCAGAGTCAACATTCATCACAGCAGGCGCATCATCTAGCGAACTTGTTTTGAGCTTGACAGGACTTAATGAAATTTCGGTGATGCTTCCATTGTTGTTGATTGTTAGGTCTTCAAACTCTGTTTCACTTTGCTGCTTTTGGTCGCAATGGTCACTTGCAGTTTCAGGTTCAGTGGTGAGGTCAGGAAATTGCTGACAACAACATTATTAATTGGTAAGGAAAAAGTTCATTGTGATGTAGGTATGCTAAGCATTTGGACAAAAATAGTTAAAAGAATAATTTTTGGAAGAATAATTTTCTTCAAAGCTGCATGCATTTATAACACTGTCGCACAAATTTGAATAGATGTCAGTCAAGGGATGTGATTAGTGCTGAGTAAGCTATCTGACAAAAAACTGCCTGCAACAAATTGCAAAGAATTGTCTGTCAATAAACCACATCAAGCCCTTAAACATCTGGTAATATATTTATTGATTTGTTTTGCACAAATATGTTACTGGCACATGTTCAAAAACAGATGTGTTGGTAAAATCAGACTTAATAGCACCAAATGGGGGGGATTAGAACATTTCCTTTCGTACTACATTAACAAATCAGTTTACACAGCTGAATAAACATTTTTTTAGTAATCAACTATTTATTAACCACTAAAATGGTAAATTGACAAAATTTATGCAAAAATAAAACAAAATAGCACATGTTTTTAGATGTAGAAAGCAAGTACTGTACCATAAAAAGAAGTTTTAAAGTGTTACCATAAAAAGAGTTTACAATCCTTATTTTCCAAGATTTTAACAAACATACAGAAATTCACAAAATTTTAAAAATCGATTCAAAATTATTTGTAAAAACAAACCAACATCATGTCACATTACAAAACGAGTACAATACTATAACATAAAATACTAAAACAAGTAACATGGTTATGTAAAAAATATCTAGACTACAGAAATATAAAATAACGGAACATGGAAGACAGTAGAATTTTTGCATAAACTTTTAATGATTTACATTTACTTGTTATACAAGGTCCTTTCAGTATGATTGACAAGATGATGTTTTAGGGTAAACTTTGTTACCATTGCATTTTTTAAATGGTCTTATATGTTAAAATTATGTTGTGTAATATTAGACTATGAAGCCTTTAAAAAAATTATTTACACATTTTTAATGTTACTTCCAAACATACAATTCTCACAAAGGTAATGATTTTAACAGACTTTACCATAAACAACACACACTGCATAAATATTACATCACATTGGTCACAACAATAACAGCAAAAAAAACAAAATTCAGAGGTGAATCAGTGCAGATTATGCTTCCAGCAAGACCTCCTACAGGCAAAACAAGAAGCAAATGTGATACTTGGAATTGAACAATTATTTTATCACTTTTGGCAGCATGCTTGTCTTTTACAAAGGTTGTGCAACCCATATGAGTAATGTGCATTTAAATAAAGTCCCCTAAACTATTTCGTAACAGTACTAGTAAGCACTTTTAATCATTAATCCAAACTCATTTGAAATAAAAAAAATCACTTGATTTTTACTGCTAATTGCTGATAGGAAATAAAGATGTTTGATAAGAAACAAAACCAAGACAGCCCTTGTTACACACACTGTGACCCCCAGGCTAATCAAGTTAATTATATATGGTCCAGGTTAATTACATTTGATCCCATGACAAAGGTTGCACATAACATAGAACGCAATGAATGTATTCTCAAAACAAGAAAACAACATGCCCAGCCAAGATCAGCAATACTGATAAAAGCTATGACATCATTCCCACTAGAGAACAGCAAACAACTCCACACCATTCAAAACAAAATTCATTTGTCAATGTCACATAAGCTAAGGTCAGTACAAATCCACTACTGAATCTTTGTTGATTTAATATGCTATGCTCTTGCTTGCTTACAGATGCAATTAAACAATGCTATATACCAGAGCTACCGAAATGGCAGGCCGCGGGCCATATCCGGACCTTTGAGGAGTTTGATGTGGACCACGACTGTCTTTTCATTACGGCTACATACACTATCAATTACGTGGTAATTTTATAATCATTAAAATGTAGCAGCAGTTTTTAAACTGGGGTCTGCATTGCGATTTTTGGGGGGATTACGATAGCTAGGCTATCCCGAAAAGCCTTTCCAAAATCTTAAGTGAGGTCAGATTGTGCAACTGTGAAGAAAAATGGACCATTATTTCCCTAAACAATTAACAAAACGGCCATTGTTTGCGCATAATTTATCTGTGACGTACTAAACTTAATTTTGAATAATTGTCCAAGTGATCCTACAAAACTAGATAAAATGTGTTTTGTATGTTGTGCCAATATAGTTTCTCAAAGAGTAAATTAACGTTTAGTGCCTAATACAAGCTTTTGTTTTGCTGACACACATTCGGCTTGAACAATAGTGTTTATGTTGGAACGCGATTAGTTACAACCAAAATTGGCTAAGACATGCTGCATTTACATTACTGAGAGATGTGTCCGGACCTTGTTGATTTTTACCTTTTGTATCTGGACCTTTGACAAAACTAATTGAGTAGCCCTGTTGTATACAGTAAACCTAGGTTAAACCGCTTCGGTTAATCCGGATTTTGCTTAATTCAGACATTTTTGTTTGGTCCAAATGGGTCAGGATTAACCAAGGTTTACTATGTACATGGTAACATGTACTGTATTGGTTAGGCAAATGTGAAAATTCAGGTTTTTTCAACTTTTTATCTGCCAGGCAACCAGCAACTTTAATTTTTTTATGCAACAAACAAATTTAAGGGTTTTACTTAAACAATTCAGTTGATTTTAGGGTTTTGAACTACATATTAAGGTTATGTACAGAGGCTAAAACTTTGACTAAATACTCAAATGCAAATTTGTCTTCTTACATAATTTATGTTAAAATGTTTTTTCTGCAGTAGGAAATTTTAAACATAATGTTTTCGTATTTTCTCTTGGGAGTTAACATCACATACTGATCGTGTGACTTTTTTTCTTAATCATTCTGCATTATCTGCCTTTTTTACAACAAATTATCCACACAAAAGCATGGAAGCAACAATAATCAATACAAAGTTGGTCAAGTTTATGAACCAATAAATAAATAATGTCTGTTGTATATATTATTTATTTTGTATGGTTTGTTTAAAAGAATAAATTTGATGACCTTAAATTTTTGTTTTGGTTTGATATTAATGATTAGTTTGGTTGGATTTCAGTCTATTGTTAGTTATTGTGTGTGACATGTGATGAACTGGTTTGTTGTAGGTGTATTTCCTGCCATTGACAACTGTGCTAGATTGAGTGATTTCAGAAGATTTATACTGAACTGTAAATGGCATGTTTGTATAAGATGTACCACAAACTGCTTTAATAACAATGTAATCTTTTTGCACACAACTAAAAAGATCACACTCTAACTACAAGCAACTAATCTTTAATAAAACTGACTTTATTTTGATGCAATATGGAGAGTAGTTCATATTACACATAATGTAAGCCAGCTAATAACCTAACCATGCAATTTGCGAAGTTAACAAACCTCCATGAGAAAGTCCCGCAACTGCTTGTAAGCTCTTTCCAGTATGTCGTTTATGATGATTACGTCATAAGCATCTTTTTCTTCACCTGTGGGCATTTAAAGAAAACCAGTTAGACAGCTTATACAGGTGAAATGGTAGTAAACCTGTAACATTTTATTTTGCAATAAGTATTTTCAATCTGGAAACATTATTTATAACAAAAAAAATTTATTTAATTACTTCTTGATCGAATATGGGTCTTCCAGTTTTTGGTACAACTGCAACAGGCTCTTAATCAGAGTTGGACATTTTAGTAAGTGTTATGTAAAATTTGTGTTTTTAGTATTGTGGTAAACAGATGTACACTTAGAAAAACTGTGTGTTCAGTATCATTGGCTACTATTAGCTTTTAATATAATTTTCCCAGAGCATAATTAAAAACACATGCAAGTGTTACATACTATATTTCATTGCTGAGACAGCAGTGGCCATTCTCTTCTCTATTGTTTCTTCAGATTCTGTTCCTCTTGATTTTAATCTTTCACGAAGAGCCTGTTAATAAAACAATCAATTACAAAAGAACAAAGCAATTTCATCACCCAAAATCTAATGTTTGCAAGCACAGTTTTTTAACCTGTGTTTCAACTTAGCTTTCCATAGTAAGGGAACAAGTGTTTCCAATTGGTATCAATACAAAGATGTATAACATAAGTGTTTTATTTCAGCTTACTTCAAGGGATGGTGGTGCAACAAATATGTACAGTGGATTGATGTTAGTTTTCTTGATACTCTTCACACCTTGTTCATCAATATCCAGCAGACAAATCTTCTTTTGTTTTAACACATCCTCTACAGCCATTATGCTGAAAATTGATGGTCATGTAAATAATTGCCGCTAACACAAATCTGTTTTACAGTTGATAAACATGGATATGTTTTCATAACATTTATGTTTGCCTCAAGTTAATAAACATTCAGTACGTTTTTATTTATGCTTGTACAAGCCATAGGGATTTCATGGTGACAATATGAACATGACACACACTAAGCTGCTTTTGATATTCACCTTTTGTGCAGGTTTTAAAATATTAATGACAATCACTCTTAATTGTAAGCTGCTTGTAATGATGTTAAGTAAAATGTTTGGTGAAATACACAGTAAGATAAAGCTGTGCCATATTTTAACAATTTTACACAGACATTCAAAAGATCTATATTTATCATATTTATTGGCATTAAAGTCTTTTTTTTATAACTAATAGTCCAGAGGTGACATCTCTAATGAAATACACAAAACAAAACCAAAGCTACAGAGGAAAAGCAGATCCCTATTTAAGTACCTACACAGGTCACATAAAAACAAGTAAGGATTGTGCAGTATAATCACCTTGTCCCATACATATTGCCAGAAAACTGGGCATGTTCAATAAACTTTCCTTGTTTTATCTCTGTTTGCATTTGTTCCAGTGTTGTAAAATGGTAGTGTTTTCCATCTTCTTCCCCTGGCCTTGGCTTTCTGGTTGTATCTAAAATCGATTACATGTGATTTTATTTAGTTAGCTAGTATATTTTTATTCTTATTAAACCAAATACTACAGTACTACACAAATAACAATAGAAAACACTGTGATTTTGATGACAAATGATTCAATTACAAAATGGACTTATCAGGACAATACTTACGTGAAACACTAAATCCAAAAGCACTGGGAAATTCCTTGAACAACAAGTTGAGTAAAGTGCTTTTGCCAGTTCCAGATGGTCCACTAAAGACAACAGGTCTAAGTGCCATGTCTACTTCACAATTTACCTGATACAAAACATAAAGTTTCAATCACATTTTGATTCAAGGATTGAAATTGTATCACTAGACAATTGATTTGGATAATAGGATTTTTATGTATTTCAAATGCAATAAACCTTTTTTTAGTTCCCCTTAAAATGGTTTAAACTGTTTTTAAACATTCTTTTTTACGTATATTTCATAAGAAGGTAAACCACTTTTAGCAAAGACCCCAAGTTCAGTCTGTACAATCAATATTTGGGTTAAAGCCCAAACATATAAAGAGACAAAAAAACAATATACCAAGACGCAGTGCTGACCGGCGTGGCCGCTAACCTCGCAGCCATATTTATTTATTCCTAAAACACTTTCTAATCCTGACCAAAAACTGTATACCATTTAAAATTAGAATTGATAAAACAAAGCAGTGGGAGGACATAGGGCTTCTTTTTGCACATTACCTCACAGTCACGGGTTTAACTACACTTCAATTTGTTCTTTTTGAACTTTTAGTTGTACACTACAGACAATACAATATTATAAAGGGTAATGATGACTGGAAAGAAGAAACTCGGCGTCATCGCACGCTTGAGCAAACGCATGAAAAAAACATCCCCTAACAAATTGTCTTCGGCAATATAATATTTAAAAAATAATAGTTTATTTTCAACAAAAAATATTATTACAATTTAAAAATCAGTTGATAAAAATTGACCAACTCTAATACATGAGTGTTGGTTACCGGTATTAAATTGCTCATTAACTTTCTGCGTGTTTTGTGACGTCATGGTTACAATGATTGATCTTGACCGGTATGCGGTAATTTCCTGCAAAGTGACACATAGCCTACATAGGCTATAGTTTAATCGTATTTTATGCAAGATATTAACAGTATTTTAGCAATGTTAAACTTCCCAGTAAATCGAATATTATAGCCTACCTGTTTGCAGTAGTTTGGCGTGAAGTTATATCGATCTGTATCTCTACATTCAAAATCGCATGTCCAAAAGGATTTACTTGAGCAAATCAATGAAACAATTACACAAACACGAAAGAGTAGCATTTCTTTTACAGTATGTAACAAACAAAAATAAAAACATTTTAAATAATTTTGTCTGAAACTGTACGTTTGGTAGGCTTTGGCTAATATCTTCAAGGCAGTGCTAAATAAGCTAAAACGACCCAGTAAAAGAATTATTACCTGAACGGCGTTTTACTAACAGTCTAAACGCAAAAGTAGTGGCTGTAGGCTACCTGGCATATTAAGAATATATTACAAACTCTCCGAATAATGTTCGTACTCTCTTAACAAACTTTACAATATTGTATCTGTAATGTTTTTATGTTACTTAGCCTCCAATTGTCGTTTTGACTTCTGTTTTTAAATTACAGAACGATAGTGACAAATTCGAAAACGTTCGTGTAATGAAGTTAGACATTTAACACTGCATACTGGTAGGCCTAATTTAGACCAAATAGGTTTCTACACAAACAGAGTCAAGTCGTTTAGAAAGTATAAAGCAGTAATAACCCCAAACAATCAAAAATCAAGCGTTTTTTGTGACACATGTTGGACATTAATTAAGGAACCACAAACACACCGAAAGAAATGAATGAATCAGGTTTCAAGCGACATAAAAAAACGTCGTGAGTTTTCTTTTTGTGTGTGTGTGGTTACTGGCAGGGTTGGAAATAACCATTGAGTGAATTAATAAGCACGCGCAGAGTAAGGGAGTATAAAAAACTTTTCATGGGTAGGCCTAAACTTTCGGTGGTATTATAGCGTATGAATATACCGCGAAAAGTCATATTTTTCGTCTAATTGGGCGTCGTTTTCTAGAAAATTGAGTATTGAAACAACACGACTATTATTTCAGCCTAAAGTCTTATTTTGCCGTCACTGTTTAGTTACGAACCATAATTTTATGGGAAGTCCTATTCCTTTATTCCGAAGTTCAGTACTTTTGATTAGTACGTAAAAAATACAAACTGCAGGACATAATTTGAACTGCAGTGAAAATGCACACACTTTTTACGCTTCTAATATAAATTCACCCAAATGTACCAGTTGGACTATTTATGTTTCATCATTGGACATACTTTGTTCTCTGCATTTCAACATCCTATGGCTACTAAGCTTAAAACAGTTAACTGAAAGTTTTGGAAAAAAACAAGCATGGCCTACACAAATAAATATCCTTTGCCACCGGAAAAATTCTAACTTTTTCCCAAAATGATTATTCAATGCACACAAAAAACAGCCTAATTTGTACCAGTCTATCCTTGTTTTCAAAATTCAGAATATAGTTGTTAGTTGTTTTGGCTGAACTTTTAACAAACATGCCTGTTGGTGAAATTTAAAAGTGTATTTACGGCACAAATACATTTTTACACATAAATGCAAATCTACAGTAGTTACAAATAACAATACAGGAACACATTCCTTCTTGAGGGGTAGATCTTCTCAGCGACAATCTCGTCACCATTGAAAATCGCCTTTTCTGCTTTGATCCTGGGTTAAAAAAACACACTCAATATAGTTTAACAATACTCCGTCAAAATGTCACTTTGATAAGAAAAAAAGTAAGTGGGCTGCACTGTCATTACCTAATATGCACAAAACATGAAAAAAATACCTACATATTGTTTCTTTGCATATTGTTCATTTTTTGTGTCATAAAAAACATGTTTTTCTTTACAAATTGTACAGTTACTGTTTAATATCGATATTTCAGTGACTTTATACAGAATGTGGTTGAGCTTAAGGAAATTAACCTATTGCAAAAACAATGCGATTGCAAATGTGAATAATTATTTTGTTTTGCTATGTATAGTCCCTGCCTCGACATAGCGTTTCCACTTACCGTTAGGTAGCGCTGCAGGAGTCTAAGGAAGAAGGTGAAATTTTTTGTGCTTTTCCAATCGTCGTTGTTGCGCATTTCATTCAAGAAATTCTTCTCCGTATCCATATCTTTTTCTTCAGGTTGATACGATCGCTTTCCGCCAGGCGAAAGAGACAAGGACCAATGTTGACGCTTTCCGCCAGGGGCCAAATGTGGGGACCAATGCTGCCTGGTTGCCCAACGACCGTGTTGCACAGGGTCAACGGCGTATGGAGGCGTCGGGCCCGCCCACTCTTCTGACCCGTCAATGCTGTCGCGAATTACGTGACTGTGGCATATAGCGATAAACATAAACAGAACAACCAAAAGCGAAGACATGATTCCGGTTCTCGTAACAAGCTTTAAATAACTAAAATCTGAAACAAAACAAGTTAAGTGATAACCCAACGTGTAAAGACAAGCAAAAAAGCGCAAGTACAATAATAAAACTTTCGTTTAATCTATTTCGCTGTTTAAAATAATGCGCACTTTTAAAACGTCGCTTTCAAACCCGTTGTGCTCTCATAGTTTATTCTCCAGCTTTCGCAAAGCTGCACTGCTCAGAGTGAAGTTACTAGAGAACCGAGCGCTGTGCAGCGAATAAACAACTGCATCGATGTCTACTATTGTTTTTTTACTTTTCCCGCTGGTTTATGGCCAATCCACACTGTAAATGCTAAAGGTGGATTTGTGTTGGGTGGATTTTTTTCCACCCTTTTACGTGGGTTGTATTTTTTACATGTACCTTTACGGGCATATTTTACTCCTTTTGCCTTTACATTAAAGGTGGAATATGGGTTTTCCCCCCGTTGTGCCAGTTTCGTGGTCAACAATGTTTCTTACCGGGCGTAGCCTACTTAAATTACATTTTGTGCAAAAATCAACTTGTTTGATTGTTGTTTACTGTTTTTTTATTCAGTAGTTTTGTAAAAGGCGTTGGAAAAAACTGCCGCCACCACCCCAATGGTCAACTACTGCGCATGCGCGTTTGTATTTTGTAGTCCACGTTGTTGCGAAAAACACGCGTTTGAGTTTGTAGCCTGTGTTTATCTGTGTTAATCAGGTAATGCTGTGCAGTTAGACAGTAAGAAGTTTGATGAGAAGTTTCTTAAAAACAAAACAGTTTGTGTATACTGTGTTTAAATTGTTTTTATTGACACGTTCCAATGCCCAGTGCAGCTATGCAGTGTTACTACTAAAGATTTCTTAAGTGCCGGGAAACATTACAATATTTGTTGTTTACAATACGAAACTATGATGTATGGAAAAACACATAATTGTCATAAGTTGGACATTAGTATGTTACCTACTGCATTAGTTATTTTTGTTTTTCAATTTTTGGAGATGTTTTTCTTATGGTGGCATGGATTTGTATTTTGATTGCTGCCACTACAAAATTAGTGACATGTTTGTGATTAATGTTGTCGATGATAATCCTGTTTTTTTAAAGTGAAATTTGGTTGGTCATTTAAACATGCTTGGTTTTTAGTTGGCAATATTTATGACCTATTTGTGAACAAACAGCTTCATGCATACTGTGTTCATTTATTATGCAAGTTTTGGCAGGTGGTAAAACTTGGCAGTGAGCTTGCTGGTCCCTTTTATACTTATACTTTACAACAGTTACATTAAATTAAAGTACCTGCATTGTTTGTAGGTTTACCACATTTGTGTTTTTCAGATATTCAGCAAAATGTCATATACATTTCATGTGACACATAACCAGACAAAGCAACTTGTCACTGTAAAATGCCTCAGTGACCTTTATGAGGAGATTGCCAATGTGTTTGGTATAAGTGATTTTAAACTTCAGTCTTATGTCGAACAGTTTAGTGACTGGGTTGATTTCGACACGCTTCAAGAAGCTCCTACCACAGGCAAACTTAAAGTAATAATTAAAGATGTGGAACAGTTCGACCATATGGAACAGGAGAATAGCTTCTCTTCAACTGCAGCGAGCTACTAAGCAATTTACGCTCGTGGGCTCCGCTCTGTATTTTGTTCACTCTGTGCCTAAAGGGTTATTTGTATTCCTGCACGGTTTAATACTGCATACCAGAATCAGACACAGTTGAGTTAAAAGAAGAGTTGCCTTCTACCTCATCAAGTGAAGACACCAGCAGTTGGCCGATGATATATAAAGTTCCGGAGCTACCGGCACATATTTTTTCAGAAATCAGAAGTGTTGAGGAGGGAGTCACAGCACACATTGGGGGAAAACTTAGGAGAAGGATTGTGGCCATAATTTTTGAAGACATGGTCAAGTATACTTTGTAAGAATAAGTTTAATGCTGTATTTTTTGTTGAGTTAACAAATACCATTGACAGATATCCAATGCCGTATCAATATCAAGAAGTGTGTCAGTCACTAATTGCTGAATACCCGATACTGAGGGATCGATTCTCAAATACTGGCTGTTACTTTGTGTGTTTTTTTTTTTGCTTTTTAAAAAGGATTTGTATAAAGCTGTTTTACATTTACTTTATTTGTAGACAACATGGGTGAAAATGTTGAGAACCAAGTTTACAAACTGGCACAGACAGTTTACCAATAACAGTTATCGAGAAGTTATGAAGCGAAAGTATGGTCATGTGAGAAGCAACAAGGCTGTTGTGGTAAATGAGGACTGTAGCAAAAAAAGAAAAACTGATGTAAATACTTGATTTATGAGAGTAGTGGGGATATCTGAAACACTAATTTTATATATATTGCAGGCAAATATGACACAGCCTGATGATTTCGGCACAAATATCCTTGTAGATCAGCTTCAAAACGAACCAAGCAAGCGAGAACCTTGTGAGGAAACAATAAGGGATAGACTAAAAAGAACTTATGAGTTTCGTCGAAATTTTAAAGGAACAGCTAAAGACCTACTTGAGATGTACCAACCTTTAAAATCATCAAAATGGGTGTGCATATATATTTAGTTCTTTGATGCCAATTTTATTCATTGATATTAGCTTTCTATAAAGAAACAGTGGTGATTTAAAATACTTTATATTCTAGATTTTAGAGGAGATGGAACAGGTATCAGGGATTAACATGAAAAAGTTGCATGCAGATGAGTTTCAAAAAATCAAAGCAAAAATTATGTGGGAAGGAGAAGTCAATGATGCTATTTTAGGTTAGTTTAAAAATGAATGTAGTATGTGGCACATGTTAGCAAAAAACATAGGTTTGGTGGGTATTATTTTAGAAAATAAATATTTTGATATCTTTTTTTGTGTCTGTAGAAATGAAGAATTCATGGATCTTGTTTTTACCAGCAGTTTTCCAAGAGAAAATGAGCAGTTTTTTTGTTTTTGATGAGGTAAGGTATTGTAAATTGACGTGGTCACTTAAATCTGCAAACTGAAAAAGATACTTTTGTAGAATGTCCATTGGCCATATCCACTTGTTACTGTAGCACCTTCGTCAACTCTGGTTCACATTGATGGAACAGAAATTTGTGTTGAGGGTGACCTTATTACAGCATTTGCAACTTTGATTGCGGCATATTGGGTATTTGATGTTGTCATACCTCCTCAATGTTGTAAAACCATGGCATTTGTGTGTGGCTATATTCTAAATTTATCTGGAGTAAAAATACCTTTACCTGTACTGCGCATTATCAACTCATTGTAATGCTACCAAGACTTAGATTTTGTCTACCATAAAAATATGTGTATATCTTTCTTTGCTGTAAAAGTTTTATGACTTGAAAACTGGGTTTACAGTGCTACATTTGAATTGTTCATGTTAGATTGTTTAAGTATCTACAGTGCATCATTTTAACTTGCTTGTTAAGGTAATACAAGATGTGTTCGTTAATAATTTGAAGTGTTGTTTTAGGGTGAGAACATTGTTTTGACAATGGTGGAATTGGTGTTTTCCTCCCAAAAGATATGGCATGTTAGGGTGGAAAGGTGGAAATACACCTTAATTACGAGGCCGTTTTCATTACTTACGGGTGGAATTTTTGCAATTCCACCTAGTAAAATCCAGTATAAAATTGGGTGAAAATGTATAAAAACACCCGCTTGGGAAGATCGGTTTGTTTCTACCCTTGGGATATTAAGAAAACTTCCCACCTTTTGGTGGAAATTTTGAACCACCTGTATGGGTGGTCGTTTACACCTTTACGATTTACAGTGCATCACTGAGCCACACAGCGTGGGTGCCTCCTTGTTGTTTGTTAGTTTAAACGAGCAAAAATATTCTATTCCTCAAAGCGAGCTATAAAAAAGTACATTTTGAAGCTGCAGTATTTACTTGCCTAATTATATGTTATTGTCCATTGACACATCGAATACTGCTGAAGGTCATATCGCTAATTAGTTGCCAAAAAACTTTACAATTTTTTGCCGTCATGAACACTTTATTATCTGCTTTCAGGTTTTACATGTTAACGTTGATTAAAATATTATATGTTCGATTTATCTTTTCGAGGCGAAGATTTTTGATATTTTAACATGTACTACTAGAGTTTTAAAACCTCTTTATGTATCATACAACGAAACACGTCGTAGACCTACTGTGCTTGTTGCACAAGTTAAAGTCCTACACCTGTTGTTGCTCAGCTGCGTATAGCAAAGAATAACGGTGAAGGTTTGTGCAGGCCGAATTTAAGAACGATACAAGGCTGCGAAAGAGAAAAGAATCAATTAATTTTTGAGTACCCGCTCAGTGAGTTTCCTTAGGGGTCGAAAGTATAATCGGATCGCCAGTGTGCTGCTTTCACACCGGACAGCAATCAAAACTCAATTATAAGCAACCCTTGGGGTCGGTAATCGATTGTCGGACATTGAATACCTCGGATTGGTTATCGCCGATTGTGCGATTATATGCATTTTCTTACTGCTCCTAAATTTGTGCCATGAGATGAGTATTGAATAAAGATTTTTGTGGAAAGGGGATTAGGATTAAATTCAGTAAACCACGCACGTGTAACTACGGATGTACTCTAACCACAAGTGTTTTACGTTAAAGCTCGGGCTTTTACGACGTCACAAATACATGACGTAATATCTTCCCGGGAATTTAGGCAGGTATTAGTTTTTAGCAAAAATAATAAGTTTGAACGCTTATCAACGATCGATTAAAAATTGCACTTCCCGGTACAAGATGTTTGCAACATGTACCAGTCTCGACATATCGCTCTGTGTGAGAGCATTGTGGCAACATTCCAACCACCTTATGCAATGTTTCCAAACTCGAAAACGTAGGTTAAGATCGTTAAAGGGTTTTGCTATGAAATGTAAAAATTTCTGTAACTGTAATCTAAAATATCGCATGATGTACGAGATTAGATGATATTGTTTCGCTTGGGCTTCGATGAAAGAAAGACTTTGTCATGTCTTAAATTTATTTCTACTGTGGAACAGATTAACGTGGCATCAAATCACCAGTAAAAATAATTATTAAACCAAACGGTGGAAGAAATGCCGTCATGTAGCTTAACCTATATTAGGGTTTATTAGAAATAGGCGTACCGTAGTGTTGTTAATTATACCAGCAGCCCCACATACTAGTCCACAAAAGTAGACTTTCTTTGAGGTACACAACAACCGCCGGCGCTCGTCCAAGGCAGACCACTTGTTATAAAAGGTCTTGGACGACTCTTGGTTATGCCTTGATCTTGTCTTGGCCTGCCTTAACCACAGTGAAATCCATTTCGTGCAGACGGCAGTGTAAACAAATGACAAGGGTTGCAGACTGACGCGAATAATTCAATTTTTATTTTTCTGTGAAATCGAATAGAGGTTACTGCTTAGCGCAGTGGTTCTCAACCTTTTTTCTTTCGTGGCCCATTTTCATTGCTCAAAAATTCTGTGGCCCAGTAAATTTTTATGAAAGAAAAAAACAACTATAAAATAGGTTCAGAAAAAAAGCAGAACATATTTCAAACAGATTATAAGTTCAAAATAACTTAATGCAAAAAAATCATAAAACAGCACTTTCCCTTCTTTAATCAAGCACTTTCAGTTATGACCGAGTAATTGGACAATGGATATGCTGCTATCTAGCTTTATTGTAATCCCAAAGTAGAACCGCTGTCTTAGCGTCAATCATAACTTTGAAAGACCGCACCAACACCAAGCAAACAAGGTCATCTATTTGCTGCGAAAGAATACTTTTATCCAATTTATATTTTGAAGTGTTGGTCCTAATTTGTGCATGTGGTAATCACCTTCGTAAAATCAACATCATAACAATTTAAAAACTGTGTACAACCGAAATCAGATTTACTGGTTTTTCTGGTATAAAAATTTGTCCAAAATTTAAATAAACGTTTCGTTGTGGCATGTGCCCCACATAGTGTTATTTTAGCAGTCAATTGAGATTTTGTGTTCTGTTTATATCTTTTTTTGGTTCATCGATACCCTGTTGATCAAGTAATTGGAGTTTTGAGCAGTAGCTTTATCCTGAAAGTTGGGACTTGAAAAGAACATCTAACAGTCAAGTTGTTGTCAAACCATCCGCACTGGCGTTCGGTTGAGTTGAAATTGATACATCAGTCGCTTGCTTTGATAACACAAATGCGTGTTTCTGGTTTAGTCCAACAAAGACCGAATGTAACAATTACAAACAGCAACATACGCTATGGGCGTGAAGTCACTATTGTCATCAAACACTTTTTGTTACCGTATTCGTTCAGTAGGGAACGAGGCACTTGTTACATTGGAAAAGTTTTGCGGATTTTAGAGTGATAGAGCTGTGTTGCAATAACTGGGATGTCATAAAGTGAGCACGGTCAAAACCAATCAGGTTTTCGATAAGGGTCATCACGGCGCATCAAAAGGTGCTTGAAACCGAACAATAAATCACTTCCTAACAGGGTGCACGTCTGGTGCAAGGGGAATAGGATTTTTACGGCTTGTCCCTTCATGTTTATTTCAAGACAGGTTGTAAATTACTTGACGTCATGGGGATATCAATGTTTTGTTGACCCGCTTTTGTCAAACGCTCAAACCACCACGGGGACAAAACGGTGTCTAGAAAAGTAATTTAAATCGTCCCTGAAACACGTGCAATTAAATTATTTTTGTCAATGAAAGCCCGCTTATACCGCAAGGGATTCGGCTAAAGGCCTTCCAATTATAAAAATTTCGGTTGACTTGTTTTAATTCTGCGGAAGGTGCTTTATGTTGTCAATTCTATGAAGAAACTTCGCTCTAAGACTTATCTGTGTAGGAATCACATTTTTAGCAAATAAACAAATCACAAGCATATGGTAACTATTCACATTTGCTTTATTGGTGACTTAAAATGTCGTAACGCCAAATAGAATGTTTAACGACAAAATTTTCAACTGTAAAACAAGCGCTGCTGGGCGCCAAGGGATTATGTACATACAATGAGACACGGTCAAATGTGACCTCTTTAGAAAGCACAACGTTTTGCAATGAAGTGCAATATTTTAAACATTGCAAGATTGGTGTTAAAATGGCTTAACGTGGTGCATTTTGAAGCCAGCAGGTAAAATGAAACCACTAGTTAAGAAAATATCAAATTTGCACAGTGCATGAAACAACCAAAAAAGTTTCTTTTTGATTTGCTAGTACCACAAACTTTTAATTTTAAAATTAACTCAAGAAAACTATACACCAAAGCGGACAGTGCACCGCAAAAACTTTCGTTAAAACTGTATCGCATACCGACCATACACATTTTGCTTGTTAATTTAAGTCAATTTACAGCGGTGGTATACAAACTAAAATCATAAAATCGCACACACTCAAAATAAAAAAATTACTTGCGCAACCATAAAGGGGACTTAGCTTCCCGCAATTGCGGGCAAAACAATTTTGTTAGCGGCACCAAGCTAATGGGAAATCGTAAAGTACCATGCCAGACTGTTTACTTATGACGACGGCTGCGCAGTTCTGGCTCGTCCTTGCGTTGCCAACAGGACAGGTTATCCGACATGAATGGCACCTCCCTGCTGTTGTACTTGGCCTGAATCAGCATGCGTTCCTCCCGGGCTGTGAGCTGTTTTGTTCCTGCATCCACATTTGTGGTGCTGCCACTGCCGTTTGGTTTGTTCTCATGGGTCATGTAGTCCGGCGCATGCCATTGGCGCTCAGCAAGTCTTTGGTACAAAAGTACAATTTGGCAAATGTTTACCATATTTGGCAGAATTTTGTAACTTTAATCATGCAAACCCCAAAACTATTTCAGGATAGTTGCGCAACACCTGGTTAAAACCACGACCCCAAAAAATGCTAAAGTTATTGGACGAAAAAATAATCCACAGGCCATAATGTCAATGCATAACTATAACGTCAATTCACTTTTGAAATTTAAAGTCTTACATTTTTTCCTGTTCACTGGATTCCATTGAGTGGTGACCAAACCAATCTGATTTTGGATAATCAACAGCCTCAGCATTTTTGTCATTCTGTAATCGAGAAAACTTGATTATTTTGCTGAACATAACAAGTCTATTGGACAAAATACAAAAACAGCTGTACTTGCCGCAGCAATTGTCAGGAGATCTTTTGCTCCACCCTGCTTGGCTAATTTAACATAGTCTGAGTCAGTAGATTTGATGTAGTTCTGTCTCCTTAAAAGAACAAAAACAAAACAATTAAATAAAAACCTGAATTTGGCATAAATGAAATTATCACAAAAAATGAAATTCAGTTGCTTATTAGGATTAAATAAGCATAATTTTCAACATTTTTCGTTTCCAATTTTGTGACTTATACATCATGCCTATTGTACATTTTCAGTCACAATTTTAAACTTAATTTTGATGTAATTAGATCATAAACTTGCTTCTTTTCTGCAAATTCTGGATCTGTGTCAGCAAATCCATGATTTTGTGGACCTCGATAATCTCCACTTGCTGCAGCCATTATATCAGTTTACCACTTGAAGATGTTAATCAGAAAATTGTCAAATTTGAAGCTGCATAAAAGATAAAGACTTATTTAAAGTTATTGAAAGTGCAATATTGATGCATACTATTCACAGTATATCATAAAAAACATGTGAATTTTACATACAAATATACATTTTGGTTTTGTGATCATGAAAATTTTTTGCTATGATCAGAAAGACTGAAAATGCACTTTTTTTTCTATAACGCATACTCATTACTCAGTAAAAACAAGTTTTGCTTTTTACATTTTTAACTAGATTTTAAATTTACTAAGTAAACTATAGTAGTTTACCTGATTATAATCAGGTAAACATCCAAACCTATAAATCACAAATACTAGGCAGTTGGCTGCAGCAACAACAACAGCATAAACACACTTTTGATCTACATATATTTACTATAGTTTCAGACATGTATGGTGCTTCATTATATGCCAGCATAGACAATGTTTCACGTTAATGCAAGGTACAAAAAACATTTGCTCTTCTAGCAAATTGACCAGAAAATCCGTGCCTTTCCATTGAAAACTGGTTAACAACCAACTAAGCTACAACTTGTACGACTTATTTGCTTTTCCACGCAACCTCGTTCCACATAGGTTGTGAAAAGCCGTCTTGCCAAGTCAATTAATTCTTGTCCAGAATCCGTTTGATTTCAAACGTTTAGTGTGACGTAACACCAGTGTTTATTTATTCAAATTTTACCTGTTGCCAAGAATCCGCCGCTGTGAGAGATCACGTGGACAATTTACAAGACCAGTAGAATCAAAATCTCCATTGAAAAGGTGTTATTAATAATGAAATGCCCACACTGCCCAAATAGTTTATTACTCATAGATGTGGTGCAACCAATCTATTTTTTAGTCTATCTGAGTAATTAACATTAATAGCTTATTAAAATTACAGCGATATTAAACAAAACAGAATCGACCGATGTAGCCTACCCTGGCACCTGTAAACTGTTGTAACTTTAGTGCACGTTTTGCTTTAAAATGCCCGAACGCTGCCTAACGCTTGAGAAGCAAAATGTAACCTACAAAAAGTTTGGCAATTATCCTACAAAGGTTTATGTTATTGAGACTAACAAGAACACGCATCAAAAACATGTAGCCTAACGCCTTCTTACTGCAACACATAATAATCACAATTCGATTATTTGTTTGCCACATACTGCTTCAATATTGCAAGATAATAAGGGATAAGATTTGAGGATTAAGGAAAAAACATAAAACAGACTCCAAACGGCAATGGCCTGTATAAAACGAACTGCTGTTTTTGCCAGGACATCCATTCATGGGCGCCGGCACGTGGGGGCACTTGATCCACAGTTGCGTGGCTGTATGGCAGTGGTTCTCAAACTTTTTTGACCGCGACCCAAATCTGAGTTTTATGAACATCTCACGACCCAAGCCTCAAACATTAAAAAAATGTAACAATTTCGAGGCCATGTTGTCGCCGCATAGGAGTCTGCCCATGTCAAAATGGCTGCAGGTTTAACGAGTTCGATTCGACAATACTACATTACACAACACACATTGTGGCTTTGCAGCACCATGATCATTGATAGAAGTGAATCCCAAATCTAAAAATGTTTCTTTGTACGAATACTTACTCATCCTCAACCGCTAACTGTTACATCTCAACGTTCACTTTCGCATGATTAACTTGTCCTATTATTTGCCGTGCTATGACGTAACAATCGCCATGTGCGTAACAGTAAAATTGGAAGGCTATTGTCAGTATGTTGCAATGATTAGTTCATTTTACTGTACAACGTGGTCGAGTGAGGGGACTTTACTACTACTACATTAAGTAAATTCGTTTGTCTTTACTTAATGCAGTAATATTTCGTTTTGGAAGAATTGAACCACCATTACGCGACCCACTTTTTGACCCTGCGCGACCCATGTTTGGGTCGCGACCCATACTTTGAGAACCACTGCTGTATGGGGATGTTTCGTCGTTGACGCAAATCTACTGCATATATTTTATGCCATGTGTACATAATTACTTGATGTGGTAATTTACCCCTGCAAGTGTGTTTTTGTCAAATTTTGACCCCCTGGAAAAATTTCTGCCGGCGCCCATGCATCCATTGGTCAATTTTCTTGACAGGGGTAAAAAAAAAACTAACAATATGCCTTTATTAACAAAAAATCTACGACGGTACAAATGATAAGTGTACAGACTGGTGAGCTCTAAAATATACTAATTAGAATCAAAATAGTTTTATTCGCGCTGTCAAACGATGAAAATGCACGGACCATAAAAACAGAATCAATAGCTGCTAAGGCGGACAGCAGAGATAGTGCGTGGTGACAAACAATGCGACAAAGAAGATAAACCAATCATGCGGAAGGTTATTGTAGGTTATCAGGGTCACCGTGGGTCATCATCGCGACCTTTGTATATTGGTCCACACTTGGCCATGTATTTCCGAACGTATTCCTTGGCTTTGTGCTTAACATTAGCGTTGCATTCCAAATCTTCCCAAACCTGGACTTGCTTAATTTCTTTGGTGAGGACGTTGTGTGTAAGCTTTGAAAACATAAAGTCGCATTTGAATTTTAAAAGCAACAACATGTATATCAGTGTTTAAAGTCCCATGTTACTAGTAGAGGAAATTCATTTTCCTGTTTGAAGTGTATGATGAAATAAAATGCAATTTGGTTAAGCATACCACTGCCCCAATCAACACTAAAATTTATGACGTTATCATGTCATGGATTTAGAACAGGTTGTCCTCAATCAAAAACAGTTTTAATAAAATTTTAAACCTTTTTAACTGCAGGAATAAGGAGTCAAATAAGGTCATTGATATGAGGCGACAAAATAATTTGCTGCCTATATTTAACGAATTCGGGTATATTTGGCATGATCCGAAGGAAAGTTTTTAAACATTATGTGCAGGAACATACAGCTACATTAGTTACATTTTCTTATTTCCTCTTAATGCATAACTTGCATGGGACTACTTACCTTGCGGGCGAGGTGCTTAAAGTCATCGGTCGATGTGATGCGTCCAATCTTGCAGTCGGATTTTCGGTAAGCACTCAAACACTGCACGACATGCTGTGACATTTGGGATCGGAACGCCTCGCGCGATTTCTTAGCGCTTTCGGTGTCCGAGGCAATTGACGCTGATCCTGTAAGCTTGTCATTGAGCTGAAAGTTGGATTATATGACGTTAAGCTGTAAACTGTCATTACAATGTGTACAAACAAAGATTAAGGCAGCGATATTAAATAAAAACAAAATGAGTTGCGTACTTCAATCAATAGCGGATAGATTTTAAATTAAACATATGTTTTTATGGAACATGCGTTTGCATTAGACATATTCAAGTGTCTCATCAGCATGACAATAATCATGTTCAAGTTTGAGTACAACTTTCCTTGTTGCATGATGCGGTGTATATAGTAGCCATTCGCAAAACAAAATGCTAAAGCAGTGGTTCCCAACCGGTGAGAAATTTCAAAACTTGAGGGGAGGAATTTACTTTATTTTTTTTCATGTGGTTTGTGAACAGACACTTAAGCTCTTCAAATAAGACCTATAAATTTGATAAAAGACCCAATTTCAGTTTATTTTTGTATGATTTAGCATTTACTATGTTGTACATTAGGAACGAATTAAAATATTTTGAATTGTTAAGAGAGAAGTTCATCGGAAACCTCTCTAGCAGCTAAAACATTACTATGAAATTTTTGACTACCTATCCTGCAAGTTTATAGCCAAACACAAACAATAGATTGTGATTGCAAATATATATCTTTTTGGTGTATAAGGTACAACACGTGCTGCAAAACATTTTTCTGGTTTGGTGACTGACTTTTCCCCAAATATTTTTATCCTTTACCTTTTTGACCCCATCCTCGGATGTAGGTGTGGAAGAAATATCCATTTCTCCCTCTTTTTTTCCCACTAAGTCTTCTTCCGTTCCATCCCAAGTTGGCGGATCCCACTGTGTTTGTCTGTGACAAGAACAATTTGACTGGTAACCTATTTAAAATACGTTGCACATGTAAACAATGTCAAGGAGATAAACCAGCGCCAGCTGCACAAACACTAGATCAGTTCACTAGGCTGTAAAGATTTTATTTAAGGGCTTAAAAATTCCTCGCCCAACAATGTCCTAATAGTTCGTTTGAGTGTGAACACATTTTTTTCAAGCAAAATGGCCGATAAACTGCACTAAAACGTTTGAACTAAGCACAAATACTTTTTTTCACCACTAGCCTTGCTAGGCGATAGAATTATTTATTCACCTTCTTGACAATGCAAAATGTAACCCTTAATTTAATCCTCTACTCATCAAAGCAAGCTACCTTGTAATCACGTGATAATAATAGACACAGCCATCGGCGTCGGAAGCAGTTTTCCAGTTTGGAGGTAATCTGGGAGGTCGGGGATCGCGGGGCGGAGATGCAGCTTTGGATGCAGTTTCTGACACAGTTGAAAGTTCCTCCAGACTTAGGTCGTTAACTTCGGGTAGTACTACAGAATGTTCTGCTGCAGGCGCGGTATTTGTAACAACCGCGGGAACTTGTCCAGGTGGGTTGACGGTCAAAGTCGGCTGCTGTTGTACGATTGGTTCCGGTACAGGTAAATTAGTAAGAAGCTACCAAAGATAAAGGATATTTTAACATCACAACAGTAACGTATTTTTCTGATTTCGGCAGGTTTCAATTTTCCTATCTCTTCACTTAATATAAAAAATGAGTTTTACCATTCGTGCCATTAAAAAAAAACTTTTCCCGAAAACAAAGTGCTATTAGGTGTGTATACTTCTCTTTACACAAGAGTTTTTCGGGAATCTTAACATAGAACCAGAACCTTTCAATAGTCAATAGTAGGGTTGGCCTGATAATACTGTATCGGCACCGATTACACGATGCTAAGTGCCGTATATCGGTACCTGTCCGGTACTTATCGGACCAAACACCGATACCTTTACAAACGAGTAAAATGTGCTTCATACTGTCGTTTATGCCATACTTTTAATTGAGACCCTTGGCACATACTTTAGACCCAGTCGCTAGTGACTTAAAATTTCTACGTCTGGCTAGGACTTTTGCAATGAACGAGATTTTTAAAGTGAATAATGCATTTTTATCAGATTGCAGTACTTTTTGTGCAAAGCATTCGTACTATTAGCATTTGAACTGGTATCGGATTGAAAACTGGGACTCAGGCCAACCCTAGTCATGAGTAAGCCTTACCGCGTTGAGTTGGTCAGTGGTAAGTAACACAATTGCTTGATTCGCGTGAGATGCCAAAACACTGATGCCCTGTGGACAAAACAAAGCCGTAAGTCGGTCACGATAAAAGGCTTCGAAGAACTACGCAAATAGACATAAAGCTTCAAAAAGCGTCTTACAGAAGGATAGGTAGCAGCTTGTGGAAAAGAATGAAGAATGGCTGCAAAGTTTTCTGGAGTGGTACGAGTTGGTTCGAGATGAAGTATCTGAAAACATATTCCAAATAGACATTTGAGTTTATATATAACCTAAAAGTGTTTATTTTAGACGAGCATATCAAACGCTGCTAACTAAGCTTAGCACACGAACATTTTAACAGGCAAACTATTTTAAACGAATTTTTAAGGTTTTGAAATCACGTTGTTATGCACCTAAGCATTTATACTAGAATATTATGTACTTATTAGAATACCGAAAAGTAGTCCTACCGGTTTTTGAGTTGGTGCAGCAGGTGCTCCTATTACAGTGATGGATTGGCATTGCTGATTGGTGGGTAAAAAAGTGGGTGGAGCAGCTGGGGCGTTCTACAATAACACAACAACATATTACTACAATAATACAAAAACAAGTTGCTACAATAACACAACAACACGTTCCCATAATAACACAACAACACGTTGCTACAATAACACCACAACACGTTTCTACAATAACACAAACACGTTAAAACAATTACACAACGAAATGTTGCTACAATAAGACAACAACATGTTGCTACAACAACAACACAACAACTTGTTTCTAAACACAACAACATGTTACTGCACCTAAAAGTAAAGTCTACATTCAAATGCCTAAACTTAAAAAATAAATATATTCAATTTATAAGTTGCCACCCATTTACCTGCAACAAAACCTGGCTATCTGCCGCATACGCAAACGTTGTTTGTTGAGGATCTTGGTTTGTATAAACTGCAGGGTTGGGAAGTACAGAAGGTTCCGGAATTGGGTTGATTTGGATTAAATTGCCGGAGTAACCGCTAGGAGTAAACGTGGCGCTGTCGGGCAAAGCGGAAATAACGCCTGGTGGGTTACCGAGTATGCTTTGCTGCCCAAGTGCTGCTTGCCTGTATAATAATCATTAAAAAAAAACTTTTAAAATGGAAGTGAACATATACAAAAACTCAAAGCTTTTTCTTAGAAAGCCTTTCATATCATTGCAGTTCAACATGCAAGATAGTTTATAATGAACCATGAGCAAGCAGAATAGTATATGAAATATGCCTGCCAACAACACTATATTCAGATCTTCCATATCGCCATAAAACACGTAGGGTAAAAACACAAAGAAAGTTATGGAAATAGATCAACCAAATTTCTTTTCCCGTACTATACAACACCATTGACGAAAGTGGTGTAACAACACGGAACTTACGAAGGATTGGAGTTTGCTGGCTGTGGCCAAACCAACAGTCCACTCGATGGTGCTAGAGACGAGTCCTTATGCTTCTTCTTGTCGTCCTCACGATTGCGCGCGTCACGCTCGAATTGACGTCGATGCTCCTCACGTGACATGCGGCTCGCTGATTCGTTGAGCCACGAGTACTTTCCTATTGCACAACAAAATGTGACTCGATTGAGAACTTGTACTGTTTGGCCCACTACCAATCATTTCATGTTGGTGTTCGATTAGGCATTATGACATCACGCAAAAGTGACGCAAAATGAAACTTATGACGTCACAGACGTAGGTGCTTGGTTGGCACATCACCACCAAATTATGAGGTAAAATATCGGTATATTTTTAATCTTGGCCTGATTATAGCATAGCAAGCAAAATGGGTATGTCGACATGCGATTGTAAAACAGTCAGATTTTTAAAGCCAGTCAACCTACCCGCATCTTCCCGTTCATTCGAGCTTTGTCGTCCGTATTTGGATTCGGATTCACGCAATCGACGTGTAGGCGATCTCCTCGAACCTCGCTTGTCTCCATCACGTTGCCTGCAAAGTATATGGTTTCATTTACGAGATACTCTTCATAAAAAAATTGCCTAGATTCGTTATTAGAGTGTCTTTTCGGGGTTTAAAAATTTAGAACATAATTATTTTTTTTAAAAAACATTGGTTTGAACCACAACTAAAACGTGGAAAAACAACAGCGTTTGACAGAAAAAAAAATTACGAAAAGCATTCAGCAAAATACAAGACATAAGAAGTTCTACCTGTTTTTGTCCCATTCCCTTCCACCATCTCTGTCAAATCGGCTTTTACTGCGAAGAGGAGATTTATCGCGGTCGTTGTCATGGTGACGTGCACTCCAGTCGCCCTGGTTACTGTCTCCATGGTTACCAACACTTGGCGAAGAAGCCTGTACATAAAATACAGCCTATGTTACTCTAACTTTATCATGAACAGCAATAACTGAACGTTGTAAACAAGTCCATACCTGGGAACTAGACCGGTCTTCCAAACTTCGCTCACTATCACCACCTGGCGGCATCTTAATCGGACTGCGTTGACGCTTAGGTATTCTGGAACACAAATGTAAACAAAAAAATCAGTTGGACTTCAAAACACAATTTAGTACAAATCATACCGGTATATTTCCTTCAAATCTTTCCACAAATCCAGCAGCTTTTCTGTGAGGGCTGAAATTTTTTGAGATAGTTCGAGATGATTAGATGTTTCATTAACTTGCTCAGGGATGACTTCAAGTTTTGGAACATCATTTTCCGTTTCCTGTAAACCATTCACTTTGTACACACAACAGAAATAAATTGTTCAAAATTCAATTCATACCATTTGTTCTGATTTTGGTTCGGTCAATTCAGCAGCATCAGCTGTGTTACTTTGTTCACTGCTAGCAACAGGTTCCTTGACAGGTTCTGGATCATTCTTTTTAGCTTGCATAGATTCTTGTATACTTTGCTCTGCACACAAATTAAAGAAAAAAGTCAATGTTAGGTGTTGTTAATACAAATTATGCATCAATATTCTTATTCAATGTTTCAATGTATGTACAAACTCATACCAATACTGTACATCATGTACATGCTGCAATATTTCTTATTTTGTTTTTACTATAACTTGGCACTTTTAGGACAAAATTTCGGCTTAAAACAAACAAAGTAACTGTATTAAATAAAGGCACATGCAACTCAACAGAAACCCATTTGAGTGGGTGGTTTATTTACTATGTGACTAGCTGTTTGTAAAGGTTGGTTTTACAGTTTACAACTAACCTTCTTCTGACCATCTTTTAACCATAGGCAAAACTTTGCTGTCTTCCAGAATGTTTTTGTTGGTGATGGGAAGTACAGATAATGTGTTAAGGATTTCAATACGAAGATTTGAGGTGGTGGAGTCAATATCAGATGTAGAAGTTGCACTAAGGTCCACCATCCAGCTCCACAACAGTGGTAAACCATGTAATTGAAGAAACGATCTAAAAACAAGTATCATCTTAAAATTTTGTACCAAATTTTGCTGTCAAATAACAGATTGACTATTTAGTTTAGAACACCACATGCACAAAACAAATGTAGTTTTTTTGCCAATATATTTTGCAAATTACCTTAAACAAGCCTGATTTTCTGTTGTACACAAGACTTTAAGACAGAGATGTCGTTGTTCCATTGTGTCGCATCGCACCATGGATCGGGAGAGCAACAAAACATCCTTGTCAGTTTGTAGACCAGTACGTAGTCGAAATATCTCACTTTCAAGCTAGTAAGTAAAAAATTAGAAGTGTAAAGAAACCATTGCCTGGTATTTTACAACGTACAAAAAAACTGATGAACAGGAATATTTGTGTCACTTTATTGCCTTTTGCAAAACCAAGGTACTTTTATTTCTCTCAAATTACTTGCACAAAATGGATTGCATGCCAAATTAAAAAAAAAAATAATTAATTAAATCATTTCTCTTTGATACATTTAAAACAGTGACACAGAGAAACACAGAACGTTACAAAATACGACTGTTGTTTTTCATGTGTTAAACTTACTGTATTGTCTGCGAAGGCTCTTTTCTTTTTCTTTTTATTCAATTGCTTTTCCAGTTCTACATCAACAGTAGGAATAGTGGCCAAACTTGTATCCCATTTTTTCCACTTTGTATCATCAAGTTCATCGTTTTCACTCGGAGCTTTGCCCAAATAGCCTCGACAATTGCTTGATCCACAATAGCATTTCTGTGCCTCTTTCCTGTAAAACCCACAACAATTGATTAAAACAATGAATTAAGGTAAAAATAGACAATAACAAGTGGTAAATAGCCACCTACAAAAGTTTTGTTTAAAACAGAAAGCATTTGAAAAGTATAACACAGTTTCACATACAAATATAAACTGTGAGAAGCATAGAAAATACCAAAGCAGTTATATTAGATTGGCACCAAAACCAAATAGTGGAAAAATTGGCTGATTAAACTAGGCCAAATCACTGAAATCATTTGTGATACAACAAGTAGTTCACTATGTTTTTTACATAAAAACCTCAGGCCAATTGGCACTAAAATGATATGCGAGGGCAGGGTTCTCGCACAATTTTCGTTACAAATTTCATGACTTTTCCAATACTTTTCCCGAAAAAAAATCCAAATTTCCATAACCTTATTTTACCATACTTGCATACATATGTAACATAATTTGAAATTTCTATCTCTATCTGGCATTTTCAGGGTAAAACAGGCGCCAAATTTCATACTTTTTCAAGGACTTTTGAAAAGTTGGCTTTTTTCAAAACTTTTCCAGGCCTTAAAAATACAAATTTAAATTTCATAACTTTTTCAGGTTTTCCATACCCGGAACCTTGTAAGGGCCATATAGCTTAACGCCAAAATGAAGCACTTTTATGGGTACAGAATGCATACACAATCATATGAAGAGTCAGATATTGCTGCTGCCAAAAAATAAAAATTGAAAACTCTTCTATCAGCAATACTCAATTATTTCATCACAATTAACAAAAGAAAGACATTTGTTCACACACTATAATGAATGCATTGATATTTTTAGTCCTGTCTGTAATATAGCAAACTGCTTATTCTTATGGGTTCTTCGAAACTATGTGAAGCTTTATTTTTTGTAAGATATTTTTTAAGACCAAATCCCTTTGTGGGCTTGATGAAATGAGGTAGTTTAGTGACCCCTGATAGGGATAATAACGTTGTAGTTATTTAAAAACAGTCATTCTAAAATATATTATAATGACTTGGTATTGATTTAAGCCCTAAGGTTTCAACAATGACAACAACAGAAGATTAAAATAATGATGTCTAATAAAATTGAAAACATGCTTTGTAAATGTTTACTATTATAACTTACCCATATCTTTCGAACTGATAGTCAAAAGTAATTTCTTCTCCTTTGTCAATATTTCTGATGGAAAAGAATCCCACTCGAAGTCGACCGTTAACTGTCCATTTTTGTGTTTCACAGTTTGGATCACAACTGTGGTTTATGAAGCGAGATATGTTGCCCTTGTACATCGCATCAATGATCTACAAAGATTCAAAATACAATCAAAAGGGCTCAATTTGCAAAGATAGAATACTTATACTAACATATATTGGATTTTTGTTCAAAAACAACCAGTAGTTTAATTTTTCTTAAGCCAGACCTATTATTTATATGAGATTAAGCCTGTTCACATGAGCAGGTAAATTTCAAAATTGACCCTCAAATTTATTCCGGTTTCTGACGTCATATTCAGGGTAAATTTTTACCCCAAACTGCCCTCTGTTCACATGGCGAAAAATGTACCCTGATTTTAATGTAATAAAACATATTCTTGGGGATCAAATTAGCGTCGGTTAGGTGTAACGGCTTCCTGGACAGCGTTCTTCTTTAATGTACACCTTTTTGAACATGTATTAAATTTTCAGCCTATTGTCCATTGTCTGAGCATTTAAACTTTCAAAAAAAAAAAAAAAATCAATTGTGTTTATTAGCAGTCAACAAGTTTTTAATGATCATTGCTGTTTGCATGTTGTTAAAGTTTCTACCAACAAATGTTTAAACACATTGCACCTGTGAAGCCACAGACGTTGTGAGAAGAGCATCCGGTAAAATTTACACAGTGTTTTTGAAATTTACCCACCAAATTTACTCAGGTAAATTTTTCATAATTTACACCATTTGCCTTTTTTCTTTTTCTCTTTTCCGACAAAACGGGGCACATTTTCGTAATTTACCCGGGTAAATTTGTGCATGTGAACAGGCCTAATGTGCCATGATCGCTGGTCAATGTGATAACCTCCAACTACAAAACTGACATGTACAGCATATGAGACAGGCAACACAGCTTGTGATTTGACTTAGGCTGAGCCCATGCAGCTCAGTTGGTAGAGCACAAGTCCACAAAATGCTCTAGTTGTGGATTTGAATCCCACAATAGGCTTGATTTTTCTATGTTTATATGAGTGTGCTTTCAAATTTATAGAGCTTTTCTGGCAATTGTATTTTTATTCCAACGATTCGACGTCCTATACAGGTCACCTTCATCAGGGTAAATAACACTGAATGCACATAGTACAGTGCACAGCAACAGTTTATAAATGATTGTGCTGTGATCACTGGTCTGCATGAATGATTCAGACAATCCCAGTTATGAATTTAGTTTAAAAATGTTATTTATCTGTAAATTTATAAACATGCAAAAGATGAAACAAACTAAGATAGAGATTTTGTTACCATGCGTTTGAAACAGTAAGTACATTTTAACATCAATTTTATGTCAAATTTTAAAAACCACAATAACTTGCCATTTAGTTTGATGCCATTAATAAATCTTGTTAAGATGCAACACATTCTGGTTTAAGTAAATCAATTATTAACTGTTAAATATTTACATAAGTAGTAGTTTGACATTTTATGTACAAAACATAAATGTCGAATTTCAAACTAACCTCATCCTGTGACAAGGCCATGAAATAGAAATGTTGTTGGTTTTCCATTGAGTAAACTTGCGATCTCCTTTCAAACTGAATTTGGTCAAGAACCTCTCCACAATATTCCATAACCAAGTTTCCTGCCCCGATAGCTTGTGAAGCTTGTAATCCCCAACCTTTCCAAGAGGTTCGGAAAACTTCTGTTGGTTCATATTCGAAACGCTGAAACCTAAAAAGACAACAATGAAACTGGAAAGGTGGCTTTTTTTTATATTGGCAATTTAAAGTTTATCGTATTTAACGTTTTACTGTACACCCCATTTGACTTGCTAGTTTGAATGCGTTTGCAAGGAAAACAAATGGGTTTCCACACATGTGTATGTGCAAATTAGTAACAAATATCAAGGATGGGCATTTTTTTAGATTGAGGAGGACAAATTAGCAGAAAGAATCAATCCCCACAACAGTTTTTGACCATGGTCATTTTTCATCATTATAATGTTATATATTTTTATAACAAACAAGAAACACTCACCAAACACCTGTATTACTGACCCAAAAACATATTTTTGTGAGTATAGGGGTAGAAAAAGTGAATCCAACTAAAAGCTACAAAATGCTTGACAATGCACCAACTAACAAAGCATGAAACTCCTGGATTAAGCACTTTATAGCCGCTTTGACAATTTTATGTTTTGGGACTGGGAGCCTGTGGGCGAACTACAGGGTGATCAAGGGTCAAACTTTAGGACGTGCAACAAACTAACTAAAGCAGGGGTGTCCAACCCATGGCCCGCGGGCCACACTTTACCATATCTTGGTGTGTTTATTGTTATATAAATTGTAAACCTGGATAATACACATTTCAAAGATTAAAATTTCGGTGTGAGGATTTTAATTAGAAATTATAGCCATTTCTAAGATTCCAAATTAGCAATAACACCCCAGTGGCCCGCGCCATGATTCGTAAACCGCATGTGGCCCTTCGGCCAAAAAGGTTGGACACCCCTGAACTAAAGTGTGTGTAAGTTTGAATAAGTTTCTGGATCAAATGGGTGGAACAAACTAGCATTGACAGAAAAACGAAAATATGTGCCAGTTGATTTCTTAACATATATATAACACTAATTAATTTTATTGTCAGGTTCAAAGGTTTTAGACAACATCCAGTTTATACAAACCAACAGTGCTGTACTTTTATTGAAAAACATTTTTTATGACAAAGATATATGCCTTAATTTCCATCCTAACATACAATACATAGTACTAGTGCAACTAAATGCAGTACATATGTTCATGTGAGGTTTTAACAAGTGTACCTTTTGTTTGAACATTGATCAGCAAATGGGCAGCGAGAAGAACATTCAATCATAAGCAGTCGATTCAAGCAGTTTTCACCACAAGGTGGCTTTCCATCATCCTCTGAATTAGCGCATTCGCAAACCATCCTGCGAATCTCCTTTCGTACTCTCGACTTTTTCCTTTGTAAAAAGAAATGTGCAATGAATTACACCAAGGTTTATAACTTAGTACATTATAGCCAGACATAACTTCTGCACTTGCTTATACTTTGTTTAGCTATTCTACCACTTCTAACTCAGAAAATATTTCTATAATAGGACTGTTGTAAATTGATCGATATTAATAGATCTTATGTTCCAAACAGATCTTGCAGCTGACAAACTGACTTGATTACCACAAGTGCAAAACTTTTATTTCACAAGTGCATAAAGACACAAACATAAGAGGGTTTTGATTCAGAGGTCTGTCGATGACCATTACCAAGGTTTTATTTTGGACATAAATAAGTGCAACACCACACACATAACACACTATTGTCTGTTGTTTATCCAAAGTTAAACACCTATTTAAAGTTATTTTACAGCAAAACAGTTCAACACATTAGCATAAAAAGTGTTTGTAAAAAGGTTTTTAATTTTGAAAATTGAACAAGAACAAGCAAATGAACAATAAAAGAATTATTTTGATACATCCATAAAATACAATTTATTTTGCAACAATTAGAGAACTAAGACAATGGCAGATGTTGAAGTATTGCAATACGATCCCAGTCTTGGCCGGTTGGCGAATATGAAACACACAAAACTGACTGAAACAAGAGGATTGGATTAAATATTATTTGTAACATGTTTTTATAACTGCTCTGCAATCTGCCTGTTCTTGCAACTATTATTCTCTTTTCAAACCGTTGTCTGACATTATCGGTTTTTGGCAGTCATTAAAACAGCTTTTGTGACCATTGGTCCCATGGCTATCATGCAAAAGTCATGACATGGAAAAAGGATTTGGATACAAAGTTCATGTCAAAGAATTGAACATAATTTTTTTCTGCTTTATCATAAACAAACTGTTTTATTTCATATCACTTATTTGGCAACCACAACCAGCATTTGTAGGCCAGGAGCAGACAGTTGCAGTAATTTGCTGTTTTCATGAATGCCAGAACCGTAACCCTAGCTCTACAATAAAATAATAAATGTCAAAAAAATTTGATAAAGATGAATCCGGTTAATCACAAAACCAATTTGCCAAGAAGTTTACAAACATTATGCAATTAACCGGATTTGTCAATACCAATGTCTTTCAACATGCTACTTACTTTAGGGCAAGGTAGATATTCTCAGCTATCACTTCAAAACTGGGGGGTTTCTCCTCAGCAGAAATTTCACCAGTTTCTATTCTAAAGTATTACAAAAAACAAACAAACAAAGACTGTCAAACAGCACGAAATACAACACAAAAATATAATGGTTGTTTATGACATAAAAGAACTGATTTTTTTTACATACACTCAATTTACATTTATGACACCATTTTTATTGGTCAAACACATACACCATTGGCCAAAACATGCATAGATTTGTTTCAACTGGGTACCCATCAATACCTTCTATCTAACAACATAAGCAGAAACAATTGGGTCCCAACACATGTGTGTGTACAAATCGGAAAGTAAATTTGTATTGTGCTACCAAAAAAAAAAAAAAAACATAACAAGAATGTAGTTACTTTACTGTTTGGGGGCCTGTGAGTTAAATGTTGGGTCAACCAGGTTTAAAACTTAAAAGTCAATGGTGAGGAACCGACTTGCATTAAGCAAGAAAAAGTGGAACAAAAATAATTTGCCTTATATGCATCTCAATAAATTTAAGAAATTAAAATTTAACACTGGACTAACTTGTTTGAAATCACGGCATTGATGCTGCTGGTCATGTGATCAACAATTGGTGAACTAGAAATCTTCAAACCAACCTAAAATAAAAAGCACATCAGATTTTTTTGCTGGAAAATGATTCAATGGAAGAGTAACAGTTATCCACAGTAAAGGTTGGTTTGATACGCTTTACAGTTCAATTTTATGAATTTCAAATTCAAACTAAAAGTGTTTAAAACATTCACCAAAAAATCTATAACCAAGTTTCAGAAAAAAGTTTTCACAAAAAGTGATACATATGTTAAAGTAAACTTTAAAACAAAACCTCTAAATCAGATTTAGCTGCAGCCGATTCACAGTTCAGTCTTGAAGTGATCCTTGGTTTGGTTTTTTCCTGCTTGGTCTTAATTCTGGCTGATCGACGACAACCTACATGCAACAAACATATGGTTTTAACTAGAAGGGTGGCTTAGCACATATTGCACTTGCACATACACTATAACCTATTTTAAAACATTGATATATTTCCTATGCTTATTTTACATTGGGTCCCATACCATCCACTGTCTTTTATAACCTTAGTTGTTTCTGGAAGCAGAAACTCATGGGTCCCCACACATGCAAAGTTGTAGATAATGCATTTCAAGATAACCATGTGAAAGTTTAGTGTTGTAAGGTAAAACGCAGTGATCAGGACTGATAAATATTAAATATTAATACTATGTAGAGTACAAACTATATAAATTTAGATTCACCCCAGGTATTGTTTGAAGTATGTCCTATTTAACGTTCTTTTTCAAAGAAACGAAGGAGTAAGTAGTGGCATAATGAGGTAAAACAAAAAATGAATAGCAAATTCTACAAGCTGTCCAATTTTCATTCAATTCGAACATTGTGAAAAGGGTTACACATTTTAGAGATTAGTTGGTTAAGTTGTGGTGCTACAGGGCAAAACATAACATTTGAGGACTTAGTATGTTTAATAAACTTTGCAAATTTCATATAATTAGGACATTTTTTAAAAGTTTATTTATTTTAGGGGGCTAGTTAAGTAAATGTTGGGGCTACAAGGTAAAACAAATCAATTGAAACCTACAAATAGCATAGTCCACATACTACCCAAATTTTATCCAATCCCGACACTGTTAAAAAAACTGACCCATTTTAGGGGGCTAGTAGGGTAACTAATGGGGTCCGACACACAAACTAAAAAATATGAAACCTCAATGACTCAATCAATAGTACTGCAAAATTTCAGCCCAATCCGGCAATGTTTAAAATTTCGACCACTAGAGGCGTTTTGAGCAACAACCGTTAATGTTTCTTCTGTCATAGGGCTGTTAACAACCCCCTAACTGCCATGGCACAAAAATGTTCACCAAGCAATCCACAAAGTCACAAACGAGTAACATACAACTGCTTGCCCTTGTAACACTATTGAGCAACAGAAATCTTTCGTTTGTGGTGCCCAGTAACATACAAATACGTTTTACACTTTGGGGGCTTGTGGGGTAAATGTTGGGGCTACAGGGTTGAACACACCAATCGACATCTATAAATGGCATACTCTATAAGCTATCCAAATTTCAGCCAATTCTGACACTGTTTACAAACTCACCCATTTTAGGGGGTAGCGGGGTAAATACTAGGGTTATTTAAACAAACAAAGTGGGATGCACATCTACATAACTTTATCTACCATCTGTATAAGTTTCAGCCACATCCATCAAACATTTGATGGAAAAACATGTCGGACAAACTTTGGGAAGAAAATAACCCATTTTAGGGGGCTAGCGGGGTAAATACTGGGGTTATCAACAAAAACAAAGTGATGCACATCTACATAACTATATCTACCATCTGTGTAAATTTCATCCAAATCCATCTAACATTTGATGGAAAAACGAGTCAGACAAACTTTGGGGAGAAGAAAAATGAAAGAAAACAAAAGAAAAAAAACAAAAACAATTTGAGTAAAATCAATACGTGTCCCCTTCAGGGAAGGGGACCCATAATTAGTGATGGGATGAGTACTCGGTATGGAACAATTTCAGTGGCATCGATACTCGTACTTGTATCGAAATATTTTGTCTCAGTTTTCGATACCAACATGCCAGTACCGAAGGCCGATTTACACATAACTTTATGCCAATATTTGCTTCGTACAGCACAAAATTGGAAAAAAGTCCCGCAAGTTACGTATATCTTTTTCGCTATCACGTGGAGATTACATTTTTTGGCATGTGTGTGTGCCCCCGACCATGGCAGATAAATTAGCCAATGATATACAACTAAATACAACACTACACTTAAGTACTCGGTAATCGTACTCGGTATCGAAGGTATATACATGTGGTACTCGTACTCAGTACTCGTTTCAAAACCTGGTATCGTCCCATCACTAGTTTTAATCCTACTTTTTCTTTAAAATTCAGATAATAAAACAGTACCTTCATCAAGCATTGAAGCATCTGACACCACATCACTTTCAAGTTCTGCATAAAAACAATATTTAAATGTACAAACAAAATTTTTCAATGTACGTTTTACATACGATATGTTCTGCACTGAGCAATTTTTTTCCTTTATGTAAAAGTAATATTGTCATAGTTGTTTGAATTACAAACTCCAACAAGGCAAGATAGGCAAGTAAAATGCATGACACTATATTTAGTCAAATAAAGATAACACATGCGATTCTAGTAAATAGCATACCCAATATGAAATGCTTGCAATAAGTTGATTCAGTAAAAAAACACACCTTAGATTTACAATCTGTATGTAATGTAAACAGGATATGCCTAAAAACCAGATGCATGTATTGAGTTTTGTTTTAACTTTTACAACTTTTATCAATTACGATGCAAAAAACATGTGATATACAACAACATCATTTACACATGAGAAAAAGTCAAGTACTTAAACAACTTGGGAAGTACTTTAGACCAGTGCTCTTCAACCGGTGTGCACGGTGCACCCTAGGGTGCACCAAAATATGCATGGGGTGCACCAGTACGAAAAGGTATACAAGGGTGCATCACAAACTTTTAATGAACCATTAATATTTGACTTTCAAGATATTAGAAAAGGGATGTAGGTTTCAACTTATGTATAACCCAGGTAAACTTTTTCAATGGTTTATCCTCGTGTCTAGTTTGAGAGTGGCTGAGTTACATTCGGGTGATGTTAGGATATCTAGTGTTGGTATTTTCGCCGATGTTTCATAGAAAATTCACGAACATATGCTTGGAGTAAATTGACAAGATGATATGCATAACGATTTTTCATATCGCTTTTTATCTCAGTTTACCTTTTAAGTAAACAGGGTGCATGAGTTTGTCACAATAACTTTAAGGGTTCACCACACCAAAAAAGGTTGAAGAGCACTGCTTTAGACATATATAATGTAGGCTCCAAATAAGCACGCTCAGTTCCAATCTGTATCACAGTTGTAAAGTAACATGTTATACTACCTGAATTTGTAATTGCAGATATTTCTTGATTTCCATGATCCTTTATAGCTGGATTTTCTTCCATTTCACCCTCCAGAGGAGCAACATCCATCTAAAAACACAGAGTCTATATGTAAATCTACACAACATTTGCACTTGCTGTTGAAATTTGTTACGCATGCGACTAACATGTTTACACAGTGTTACATGAAACAATACAGCACAGCTACATTAAAACATGTGTTTTACATTTACCTTCACATTTTATGAATGTTAAACATAAAATAGAGGTGTACCTATTGATTAATTGAAACTGCAAACAATACACCTTGGTGAGTCATCCGTTTAAACGTAAAAACAAAAAGACATACACTTGGGAAATACATTGTGTCATGTGCATAAAGAGTTATACTTTTTACCTTGGAATTTTCCTGAAAGTTGTTCTCTTCTCCATCGATGGGAATTCTAATCTCAACTACAGGGTCATAGTCTTCAGTTCCAGACGCAGAACTTAGATCATCAAACGCAGTCATTTGTGGAGCTTGCAGGGGACTCTCTGAGCCGGGGGAAAATAAAGGAGACTCTGGAGATGCTGGACAAGTCTCAGTAATTGTATTATTGCAAATATCATCAACCTCCACCTCATCAGTTTTTCGCTCAGTTGTTACAGTGTCAATTGCAGCGACACTAGACAAAGTTTTCACTTCTTCGTCTTTTCGCTTTTCTTCCTCGGCCAAGGATTTAAACCAATCTCTGCACCTTTTCTTTGCAGGTAACATTGGCTTGTTGTTAGCCTGTTCATAGGTTTGAAGCGTTAAATCAGAGCTGGGTTTACCAATTTCTTGTGCATCATTTAGGATTTGGGTCGAAACAGTTTGAATTGAGTTTTCGACTAATGCGGAGCTTGGTGAAACTTCTTTAGGCATTTCCGAGTTCAGTTGATCAAACAAGCCAACAGGAGAATGTTTTGTTGATTCTAAATCACATCGTTGGCTTTTTAAAGTGTGTTCATCAAATGGCGATGGCATTTCACTGCTTTGAATATCTTCAGTAATATTATTTTCGACATCACCATTTATTGCAGGTTGGTCAACTGTTGGACATTCAGAAATTTCATTTGTCCTTTGGAAAGTAGATTCGTTACCAACAAGTTTAACTGATGGTGCATCTACATTATGTTTATCTGTTGCAAAGTTGTCAACCAACTCGCTTTCCAATTTGGCTAATATACTGTTTGTCTCAGGATGTAATTTTTGGTCCATATGGCTATTCTTGTCTGTTGGGTCAGTTTCAGCAAGCCTAGCTTCAGTAGAAGTACTGTCCAACTCTTCAGAGGTTCGTTCATTATCGCTCAAAGTGCTTTCTTCGGGCATGTCATTACTGATAATGGTTTTTGCAGGATTGCTGTCAGAGGTAGAAGATAATGGGCTAGCTTCGGATTGTTGGTTGGATAGAAAGGAGTCAAAGACATTTCTGTTGGACTAAAACACAAGACAATTGGTGAGATTAAAGTAACTTAGTTGTTCACATTCTTTCTACATCATTAACATGTCATGTAATTGGTCACTAAACCTAGCAACATAACAAAAAAAAAATATACATGTATGCAGCGTTTCATACCGGAACGGAACGAAACCAAATAACGTTATTCGTTCTGAGCAAATTATTTATTTCGTTATTTCGTTCTGGACCGATATTTTCATTTCGTTCCGGTCTGACCGAAATAAAATTATAACAGTATTTTTCGGTATTTCGGTCTGAAAGCAAGAACATTTCTTCGTGGTCTTTACAACTATTAAGCGAAAAAAGAAAGAAAGTTGCAACACACAAGAATTATTGTCGGTAGTTGTTACGTCACATAACATTTGTCAATAATGGTCAAACGGATGTAAATTGTAGGAGCCTCAATTTTTATTTGATCTTAACTGCGCGAAATTTTCAGCAATTGTTTCATTTCAAATGTCCAGAACGATATACCGGAATAAAATATAACGGTATTTCGTTCTGTTCCGGTATTTTGAATTTTTTTATTTCGGTATTTTGTTCCGGTATTTGAGCCAAAAATTATTTATTTCATTCCGGTATAACGTTCCGTTCCGTTATGAAACACTGCATGTATGTGTGATACATGTACGTTCATGTGTGAAGCACACTTATTTGTCCTACTGCGGATAATCATAATGTACCCTACTATAAAGTATGCATAATATATCTGGTGTTGTAGAAGTTCTTAGCAACAAAAGTTTTGTGATTTAACACATATATAGTGCTGTAAGAGTATTCAGTAAGCTGATTAGGCTAAAATTTTAAACACACAACAATAAGTTATATATCTGAAATTATTAAACATATTAGTGCAAGCATTTATTTTTCACCCAAAAGATCCTGTAAACATATCTAGAAATGTATGAACTCAACTAAACATTTGCAAACTCATTTAAATACTTATTAGTCACATGCATTTTAGAAGTAAAGCAATTTTTAAATTTTCATGTTTACTGGGATGGTGGACTGTTGGGTGAATGATGGTCAAATATCACAAAGCAAAATTTTATGTACTTATCTATGAATATGTGTAAAGTTGAATCATATTAAACCCCTCTTCTTAAACAAAACATGGGTTATAACCCAATATAAATCATTAAATGTTGGAAAACAATATGTGCATCCTGCAGGTAAGGGGATCCCAATAACTGAACAATATCAAATATAGCGAAAAGCTCACAGCAAAATCTTTATATCTCACCTGGTTTTCAATGTCAACCGAGCATGTTGGTGATTTTGGATCAAGTTTTCTGGGAGAACCAAGATTAAAATCTTCTTCATCTTCTTCCCGTGCATCATCTAACCAGCAACCGATGCTAGCAAGAGGAACAGCAGACTTCGGAACCTGAGGTACAAACAGGTTTTGTACAAAATGCAATGCAGTATTGAACTTCACAATAATATATTAGACTATCTCTAACAGACAAATGGAATTGAAACATCTATATATTTTCCATATTTGATTGAACCAATGTTTATGACCACATACTCTTTTTGCAATAAAGTCAGACAAAATGCAGAATAACATTCCTTAACATTTTCACCCCAAAAGATTTGTTACACCAACCGTATACTTTTGGAGTGATAAATGAAGTGACACCTACATCATATAACTTACACACCACAAACTTTAAATCAAGTAGGAACAAACAATCCACCAGTACAAGGTAAATATCTTGTGGGAAAAATTGATTTAGTACAGTTTATTCAAGTATATATCATTTTTACCACTGGTTTCTGAGAGGTTTTTGTTATCTTGTTTTCTGCACCCTCAGTCTGTTCTGGTGACATCGTATCATGTTTAGCTGTAAAAAATGGTTGACAAATTATATTTGAGACACAACCCAAAAACCTACTTTTTTCTTAACAAAGCTAAATTTTAACAAAATTTAATTTACAAGCTAAGCTGCCCTTGGTCTTGAGCTAAATATTGGAAGTCTTAAAAGGGTTACGATTTCCTAATCAAACTAGAAGGGTGGCTTAGCACATATTGCCCTTGCACATACACTATGATCTATTTTAAAACATAAATATATTTCCTATGCTTATTTTGTATTGGGTCCCATATTAGCCATCGTCTTTTATAACCTTGGTTGTTTCTGCAAGCAAAAACTCATGGGTCCCCACACATGCAAAGTTGTAGATAATGCATTTCAATAGATAACAATGAGTAAGTTTGGTATTGTGAAGACAAACACAGTGATTGGTACCATGGGCGGATCTAGACGGGGGTGTTTGGTGTTTTGACACCCCCCTCAGAAAATTGGTAAAATTTGCCGAACTCCTATTTTAAAAAAGTTGTGCGGAAATTAAATAGGCCAAACATTTCGTTTACCGCTGCATGATTACAGGGAGTCATTATCTCAAAGCCTTGCGCCTTTATCGTTTTGTATTGGGGGTGACATAACAAGTCTATTGTGACGTAACAAGGGTTTAAAATGAAGAGTTTTATGCGCTGACGTTACAAAAGTGATCATCCGCCAAGGACGCTGAAGTCAAAAGTGCTGACTGCACAAAATGTTATGTATAAAATTGTTTTCGCAGTTAAACAATGTTAAATCCGACTAAACTGATTTAAAACGTTCAATGCTAAATAGTTTATGACCCACCAAACACGTAGTTGTTTGTCACCAACATTCGATCGGTGTATATCAGTGGTTCCCAAACTTTTTCATATTTTTTTCAAAACGGTCCCTTTGCCATTATTTCGAGGGCTCGTGGTCCTTAAGCCTAAATGTGTATTTCAGAAAAACGAAAGTTGATTGCAGGATTTTAGCTAGTTATGCAAAATTGCGCATAACAATCATCCAAAGACAGCATATGACATCACAAACAGGACAAAAACATTACGATTGTGCGCGAACAATTGCATTTTTGATAGTTGCATTCAATAAAGGCCATTGTTTAGTAATGGAGACAGTCGATTCTCAATTCTACTTTAATTTAAACTTATTCAGTGGCACAAACTGACGCCAAATAAGATTATAGAATTACTTCAACCGCTTCGCGGTCCCCCCAAAATAGCCTCACGGACCCCAGTTTGGGAACCGCTGGTGTACATCGAACCATGTTGTTCAGGTTTATGTAATTGGTAACTTGCCAATGCTTGGCACTATTTATGCCTTGCATAGTAACCAACTTTGTTGCATATTGCATTCTTAACGTTGCGCAACTTAAAATGTGAACAATCCTTTCAAAAAGGCGTTCAGCCCTTTAAATGTTTTTTTAGGCAACTGACGCATTTTGGTTGCCTGACAGTCACGTTTATCATGCAACAGCAGTTTTTTTGATTAAGCCAGATAGTTGAGGCGTAATTGGAAATTTTAACGATTTCACTAAAATCAATAGTTGTTTTTTTGTCTTTTGGATACCAGGTAATAAGAGATGCTGCTCGTCTTTGCGAGTTAGGTTGAGGTCTTGTACTTTCTGGTTTGGACTTGCTTGCAATTCTGGACAAAGTACTCTGCCGCTTAACGCGTCGTTTTGAACTAGAAAACGAAATTGGCAACGAAACAATTAACTACTTGTAAATTAAAGTATTTAGCGTGAGGCGTATTGTGGTATAAACGCGTTGAATTTTTTGTAGCAAACTTTAGAACAGAGCAATTTTAAAGGTGCATCGGGTAATATTAGTTAGGTCTCAAAACGTGGAGACGATTAAACAGCAAATTCCTGTTTTCATACAAAAAAGTTCCTCTTCTTGCGGCTCGCCAAGAAAATTTATCGGTAAACATTTTGTGTTGTGTTAGAGTGAGAAGAGCAATGTCGTTTAAACTTCTTACTTAAAGAAACGCAATTGATCAGGGCAGAAACTATGGGTTATGTTTTTGTATTTATAAACAATGCAACTCACAAGCTTTGTGCGTCCATGGTAACAAAACAGTTTTTCGCAACCCCGAATCTCTGTTATGCATTATGCACTGCGTATAACTATAGTTACAAAAGTGATACCTTGTGAAGGCAGTTTTTTGGTGCGTGAGTGACGTTTTTTCAGAAAGGGAAATACCCGAATCGTATCATACAACGTCAGTATCGCATCAGGGAATTTCCAAACTAATTGTTGGACACCCCCCTTAATTTTTTTCTAGATCCGCCCCTGATTGGTACTGTGCATATCTAAATATGCTATATGGAGTAAAAACTATTTAAATTAAAAAACTCATTTTAGGGGGCTAGTAGGATAACTAATTGAGGTTCAACACACACAAACTTAAAAGTAGGAAACCACAATGATTCAATCAATAGTACTGCAAAATTTCAGTCCAATCTGCCAACGTTTAAAATTTCAACCACTAGAGGTGTTTTGAGCAACAACCGTTAATGTTTCTGACGTCAAAGGGCTGTTAACAACCCCCGAACTGCAATGGCACACTAACGATAATTGGCATACTTTACAAGCTATCCAAATTTTAGCCAATTCTGACATTGTTTACAAACTCACCCCTTTTAGGGGGCTAGCGGGGTAAATACTGGGGTTATCCGGACAAACAAAGTGGGATGCACATCTACTAAACTATATCTACCATCTGTATAAGTTTCAGCCACATCCATCAAGCATTTGATGGCAAAACAAGTCAGACAAACTTCGGGGAAAAAACCATTTAGGGGGCTAGCGGGGTAAATACTGGGAAACAAAGTGGGATGCACATCTACATAACTACATCTACCATCTGTGTAAATTTCAGCCGAATCCATCAAACATTTGATAGAAAAACGAGTCGGACAAACTTTGGTGGAAAATACCCATTTTAGGGGGCTAGCGGGGTAAATACTGGGGTTATTAACAAAAACAAAGTGGGATGCACATCTACATAACTACATCTACCATCTGTGTAAATTTCATCCAAATCCATCAAGGATTTGATGGAAAAACGAGTCGGACAAACTTTGGGGAGAAGAAAACAAAAGAAAAAAAACAAAAACATTTTGAGTAAAATCAATATGTGTCCCCTTCAGGGAAGGGGACCCATAAAAATAAAACAAACAATTATGAGAGGTAAATTTTTGACAGTTCACAAACATGATAACTTTACTTATTAGAGCAAAAAACAAGAAATACTTTTTTGAATGTTTTTTAAAAAAATATGAAGACACATGCTTAAATAAACTTGGTTACATACTATTTCAACCATTGGATTTGGAATGCTTTCAAAAAAATTCATAAATACAAATACCACATTTTACGGACCATAAAGCGCACCCAATTATAAGGCGCACTGTCAATAAATTGCTTTGATTAGTTGTTTGTTCATACATAAGGCGCACCGGGCTATAGAACGCAACGTATTTTAAGGAATATGGGTTACCGTGTAAAGTATGGTTACCAGTATGGTTACCGTACAATAGTATCAGTCCTGGTTTTGAGTGTAGGCAATAAAGCACTACTTGATCCATACATTAGGCGCACCGGCTTATAAGGAGCACGATCAATTTATGAGGAAAAAAAGGATTTAAGTTGTGCCTTATGGTCCGTAAAATACGGTAAGTAACTCACCTGCATGACGGCTTGGCGATTTGTTGTGCAAATCATTTGTTTCTATGTCACCATCGCTTAAGTTTGTTCGTGGCTAAAAAATATGAGGACAAGTTTATAATCAAGAAACATAATCAACCAAAAAAAAGTTGTTTACAATACAATACTAACAGATATAGCTAGATTACATGACATTAGCTTGATTAAATTATTGAGAAGTTTGTCTAACATACATTTCACAAGAACTGGTATATATTCCAATGCATCAGTAGATTTTTTTATTCCAATGCATCAATAAGAATTAAAAAGTCTAATTTGTATAATATGCATAAAAAACCTTTTTCGATTTGTGTTTCTCAGGTGACCGAGACCTGTGCAATCTTCTTTCGTAATTGTGTTTGGTTCTTTCACCAGCGCGTTCAGTTTTTGTTAATGCACCATTAGAAAGTTGTCGCTTTTTGCCAGAACGAGGCTTTTCCCTGCAGTACAAATCATAATCACCTCTTAGCAATAAGTTTCTCTAAAGCAAAGGTGTCCAACACATGGCACTCATGACAAATGTGGCACCAGCCATATTTTAAAATGGTCTATTAGCTATCCAATACTGAATACAAATACTGAATAATACTGAATACAAGTCTAAACTTGCATGTTCAGGATATTTGCACGTTGGTTGGGATCTTTTTTTAACTTTTAAGCAGCCAAGTTAGAAAAAATTATGTACATATACTTCTAGGCATAGTATAAACCAATAGCTTTTAAGGCAATGGAACTTTTATTTGCCAATTTACCAATATACAATCGCCTGAGGAGCTATATTAAGTTTGGTATAAGTTTGTCAGGAATTGTTTACCAAACATTGGTGCAGGCTTGAGTTATATAACAGAAATAGACAAGACAGCATGTTCAACTTAAACACTTCTGTTCTAAAGTGAAAATGGAACACATATCCTACAAAAATTATACAGCAACCTGTTATCACTAGATTTTCGACGTTTTGGAGAATATCTTTCATCAGATGAATGGGGCCGTCTATCATGTGATCTTGAATGTTTCCTGTTGACAATAACAGTGATAATTTAGTAGGCACATTTATCTCATTTGTTTTAATCTATTTTTCTTTCTTTTTTCAGTACATTGCAATTTTATCTTGTGATCTGCTTGCAATCTTGGGATGAACAAAATGTTCAGTGAACCATGCATTCAATACAACACCTGCTCAAATGTGATATGTCACTTCTTGAACTGTATATACTTTATTAAATTTATGTTTAGTTAGATAATTCAGCAGTTCAAAGCCAGACCTTAAGAAAATTATTCGTTAAACAATTTGCAACCTATTTTTTCTGTTTCGCTTTGAACTGCTGAATTATCTAAACATAAATTGAATATAGTATATACAGTACAAATGTACACACTTCCTGTGTAATCAAGCTACATTTCAAATTAGGTGAAAATTGTTTTACAACTGTTGATATTCCTTAAGTAAACATTGTTGCAGTTGTTATGAACTCTAATAGTAACGGGAACAAGAAAGGGGTCAAGAAAGAGGAGCATGCTTGACTAGCTCCAGATTTTTCAAAGGTCGATCCGAAAGATTGTGAAATGATCAAAGGCAACTATTACATGTTGCACAAAATATAGAGACTAGCATACATCTCTAAGTAAAAACACACACTTTTACATCCATAACTGACAAGCATGTATGCATGTTAAACTACAGTAATACTAAAGTCTGCTAATGTATAAACAATCTTTCAAGATGACATGCAAAACACGTCAGACAAAATCTTTTCATAAAAAACATATTAAAATTGTTCTACCAGGTTTTTCTGCAACAAGCACCCAGGTCAAAACTACAACAATGTGTCAAGTGGTTATTAACACCCAGACACATGGCATTGATTTATGTACGTGTAATCAAACATTTTAAAACTTATTTTATTTTTACATCTTTATGCTTCAATGTAACAGACTATGATGCAGTGAAATTACACTGACAAAATCCTAAACAGGTTGGTAAAAAAAAGTTGTCAAACCTGTAGTTTTGGGAATGTCTATCATGTGGCTGTGATTGTCTGTTCCTTGGTGGTGATCGATGTCTGTTGGAAATCTCAGATGAACTGAGATTAGAATGTGGCTTGAATTTGGTTCTGTAAAAAAGGACCCAATTATTTGCACTATAAAGTTGAACTAATTCATCAAACATAAGTTCTAATCAGTATAAGCCCAACAGAAACAAATTGCAAAAATCCTGCGTTTAAACTAAATCACAAAAACTTAGTGTGTTTAAAAAGCTGAGACACTAACCTTTCTTCAAGTCTTGAACTGTCATGTGTAGAATGCTTTTCTGTGTCCTTATTGGGTGTTTTAGGTGTAATCCGAGGTTCTGAGAAGGATTTCACAGTGACCACAGGCTCTTTAACAACAGCATGGTTGGTATTTGACAACAGTTTTTTTGCAGGGCTGATATCATTGGAAACCATCGACAACATTGGCATTAAAGGTTTTGGTGGAGAAAACTTGGGAGATGGAAGCTTGATGGAGTTGGATGATGAATTCGTTACTTTTTCCTCCTTTTTCACAGCAATAGGCTTTGATGTAGCATTCTTGAAATTGGACTTGATCAAAATTTGACAGTTTCCTTTCAACTTGAATCCTTTGAAACCTTGAAGCGGAACGCCCTTGACATGATTTCCACCACCCATCTGTAATCAAATTTCACCAAATGACAACAAACAGCGGAAAATAAAAGCAATGTAGGTATTTTTAATAGATTAACTGCTATTTTATTGTATAAATGTTTATTTACTGAGCCAACGGGTTAACAAAACTACTAAACTATCTGCAAATTATGATTGTGCATTAAAAACACACTACTTAAAACTAATAACTGAACAATTACACACCTTTTGTTCTGAGCTTGCCATGATGGTTTACATAGAATAATGCACAAATAAAAAACAATGACTATTTATAATTTGTCCAGTTTTTACATGCCCATTTTACATTTCAAAAGTTTACAGAAAATAAAAACCACACGTCTAAACAAAAATATTGCACAATTTGCATAAAACATGATATGCTGTGTTTGAGTCTCGCTTTGTTTTCTCTAACACTCTATACAACAACAACTGCCACCATTACTTTACAAACGACAACCATCACAATTACTTGCAGGCGCTGCCTACTAAAAATTCAGCATTTTCTAAAACAATTCAGTGCAATAGCACACTTGTTTGATTCGTTGTGAATATAAATTTCGAGGCTGTTTTGCATTTTTTGAAAACTTTTTTTTCACTTTCATTGTAACTAATAACTATTGGTCTTTCTAATGCTAATGCTTTTGATGCTTTCTGTTAAAATCCCTGTTCAGGTTTGAATCATGTTGGTCGGCATTCGGCAATCAGCATGTAGTGCAATATACTTGGGCAGGATATTTTATTATTTTATTATTTTATGGCCTGTAAATCTACATTTCTTCCATAAGACAATTAATTTCGAAAAACAATTAACCATACTCAATATTCCATACAACGGTACTGGGTAACACAACGGCAAGGTGGGGCATTGCAACTTCATTTGCAAGGCAAAGAGCAAGTGAAATCATCCAAGCGAAGCAAATTCGACATCGGCTATAAATGAATAAACGCTGCAAACGAAACGTTTTTACTTTTGTGTGAAGCAACTATGAAGGTTGTTGTTTGTGGCGGGGGAATTATTGGTAATTGTACCGCCTACTATTTGTTGAAACATAATATAAAATGTACGGTTGTTGAGCAAGGTACCGTAGCGTGCGCTGCGTCCGGTAAAGCAGGTGGATTTTTGGCTCGGGATTGGTGCAAGTCTGATGGCGCGTTACACGAATTTGCCAAGTTCAGCTTCGATCTGCATTGTGAATTAGCTAAAGAGTTTGACGGCAAACAAAAATATGACTATCGAAGACTTGAGGCATTTTCAGCGGAAATAAACCGGTTGCCAAAGAAACAGACCACTGAAGCCCAAAATAACAAAGTTCCCTGGGTAAATGGAACTCACATTGAACAAAGAAGTATTCAATGCATTGGAAAGGCGGGCAATGTGGCCCAGCTTCATCCATTCAAATTTGTTAACACACTGTGTGAGTATAGTAAATCAAAGGGCGCTCAATTTATTGAACAAGACAGTGTATGTGATTTGCTATCTGAAAACCAAAACTTGATTGGAGTAAAGCTCACATCTGGACTTACAATTGACTGTGATGCTATTATTTTGTGTATGGGACCATGGACAGGTTTAGCCTCAAAGTGGATACCAAATTTTCCATCAATACATGGCCAAAAGGCACACTCAATAACAGTTGCTCCCAAAATACCAATTCCTGCACAAGCTGTATTTACTGACTATGGCCAGTATTCACCAGAGTTATATCCAAGACCTGATGGCGAGGTTTATGTATGTGGAATGGCAGAGAATCCAGTTTCATCTGCCCAACTTCCATTACCCCAAGACATTCACCCCACTTCCAATTCATGTCAAAAGATCAAAGATATGACCGATTTGGTTGGCGATGCACTAAAAGAGGGACAAGTAACTAAATCTCAGGCCTGCTATCTGCCACTAACTCAAGATGGCCTTCCTTTGATAGGGAAGTTAAAGGAATTAAATGGTGTATTTGTAGGTGCCGGTCATGGTTGCTGGGGGATTCTGAATGCCCCTGCAACTGGAAAAGCTTTGGCAGAATTAGTTGCCTGTGGACACTCAACTATTAATATAGATGCATTTGATCCGAACAGATTTACCTGAACAAGAATTTAACTATTCCTAAATTTTTAATATGTAATTCTATTTTATTGTAAGCCATATGTGTTTATAGTTTCATAATTTTTTTTTATTTTTTATTTTTTTTTTAGTTCTAAATTGTGTATTTTTAGGATCTCACTTGGTGTAAAAGAATGGTTGTAAAACCAAAGTAGTAGGATTGTGATAAAATGCTTGGCATTAGCATTACATGCATTGCACTCAATTGTTGATTTATGTCTGTTGCTCAAACATTGAAGTTAACCAACTTTTCGGTCAGAAATTGTTTTGAACTTTTTAATTTTAATTTAGGTGACTATAACATTTATCAGGACACATTGTCTGATTTCTCACACACATGTTTTATTACGATACATACTACGAAAGCACCAGCCTAAAATACAAAATCGCAATGAAACGCAGTGAAAACTAAAAATGTGATGGAAGGCAAACAATTAGTTGCTTTCAACTTCTAATCACATTTTTCCATTTAAAACTGTTTTTTAGTTTCAATTCACGCGTACGCATGTCAGACAGTTTGCGAGAACAGTCGTAAAGTTTTTCCTGCTCGAAGTAAAGTATATTTTCAGTTTGCACCATTTCATTGTCCCGTTTTTGCTTGAGGCGAGCTTTGTTAAGAACCTTTAACTCTTGCGCCCTCTGGCGGTTTTGCTCTTCAGCAGCTTCAACCGCTTGGTGGTGCTCCTGCACGATGACTGAGCAGCGAGTGAGCAGAACACGAAGTTCGTCGATTTCTTCTCTCTGTCGTTTCAGCATTTCCAACAATGGTTGATAATTTTCCTCATATTTCAACCCTGCATCTTGTTGCCAATCCAAACAGGGCATGAAGTGGTTGGAATATTGCACTGGTACGGGTTGATTTTCTTGCCAGAACGTCGGGTAGTTGAACATAGTTGAAAATCCCTCATCGGGAATTTCTGCAGATTCATTCCAACGCGGTGGCGTAAAATTACGACTTGGACGTTCCAACTCGTCGCGTATTACAGGATGATGTTCGGATGTTTCGTATAAACATCCATGATCCAGTCGATTCATTTCGGATTGTTGTTCAAACTGGAACAAATGACCAACATTTTGCCCTGCACACGTATCTGGTTCGTCTCCGTTTGACCATTTAGCCTGATTAAAATAGTTGGTTCCATTGTGGGTCATTGGGCAGTTTCTGCCACTTTCAATCCAACCCGAGGGAAGCAATGTGTTTTCTCCCGTTGACCAAATGTTTACAACTTCTCCTTTTGTATCCTCATGAATTTGTTGATCACTGCTGGCTACTGATGCTGATGACGTAATTTGTGACGTGTTTGCACAGCATTGAGCTGACGGGAGGAAAATATTTAACATTTTCGGCCCAGTTTGTTTAACAGGATTTTTCCCTCGTTTGTTGTCACTTGATATTGATTCTTCTGTGGATAACACGACGAAAGATGGAGAAGAAGAATCATTATCTTCTTTTACCGAATCACTTCGATTGGACCCAACATACTGTGGTGTATTGTCACAACATGTTACAGATGGAAGACAAATGTTCAAAACTTTAGGCCTAGATTGTTCATTGAGATTTGTTGCATTTTCACTGCCATCTGATGTTGATGATTCTTCTGTGGATAAAACCACAAAAGATGGCGATGAAGAATTGTTATCTTCTGCCACTAGAACTCCACCTCTGGGACGATCATATTGTGGTAGCTTGGAATCAGGTGGAACATTTGTTTCGTGAAGTTTTTCTTTCTGCGAAGCATAGGATCGATCACTATCAGAATATTCAGGCTCAGTTAATAATATCAGACTCCAAGTAGAATCTGAATCAATCGAACTTCTTCTATCGCCATTCTCCGAAGCATGGGAAGAAATACTGCGTGATGACGACAAGTCCAATATGACGTCACTGTAAGTAGAATGACGTCCGTTTCTACTTTGAGTGGACAAACTACTTTCATAAACATCTGCTTTGTTGAGAAACATTGGTCGAAAAGTCGGATCATTTTGTTTGTGCATGACAAATACTTCACTGGTGGATTTTTCATCATCATACACGTCATCAGGTTTACACATGAATAAAATCTTGTTGGGTGGCCGTTCGTCATCACTTGATGACGTGTCGCTCTCGATCTTTCTTTTCAACAGAGAAGATTTCAACATCTTTTCCTTTCTTGGTTTCTTTTTCTTCTTCTGCTTGCATGGTTTTGGTTTCAACAGAGATTTGTGAAACGTCGAAAACGTTTCAATCAACCCATCTTGATCCGACAAGCAGTTGGTGACGTCAGGATGGCAAGGAAAAATTTCGTCGAAAATTTGACGCAAAAATGCTGCTAGTTTCCAAGCAAGTGTCACCATTTTTGCCACTAGTAACCTTAAAAAACAAAAATCGATGTTAATTTCAACATAGGCTACTTCTACATAAACCACTACTTGTGTGTAATACTTTCACCTTATTAAGCAGTTGGTACAAAATTTTAGATGTAACTGGAGAAAATCAGAATAGAAACATTTTTTCATAAACTCGACGTGACCTCCGACATCATGAAGCAAAATTGGTCCATTCAACATTTCCGGAAACAATCCTTGAATCTGAGCAAAAACAAGTTTTGCATCAAATTACGTCACCAATTTGTGTATTTTTTCAATGACATAAAAAGACTTAAAATATACATTCATATGTATGGCCAAAATCACCTTACCTTGCGGCCAAGAAGACACAGAATGTAGGCGAAACTGCTGATCACAATAAAAGTGCAGAGACATAAAGTGACGTCATCTACCAAGAAAAGGGACTGGTCTGTTGTGACCATGTTATCATCGCTTCCAGGATTCACCATCAAAGGCTCAGAGTTGGTTATTGTAGATTTTGGTGCGTCATCTTCATTTAAAACATTGTGGTAATCTTTACCCGCTTCTGGAAATAAATGTTCTGCTTTTTCCATGTTAGAACTTCTTAGAAAGTCCTTTGCTTTGTATCCAGCATCAGTATTGTTGGACTTGATGATCTGTTGCGTGTAACTCACGATTCTTCCCTTACATTCGAAGAAATAGTAATCCTGAAACAGATCTTCCAACTCAATACTATACCGCATTGCCACTGCCATGGATTTAGATCCCTTAGTTTTAATGCAATCCAGAGGAGAGCGTTGAAACTTGGTTGCATTTTGGCACGAATGCATGTGAAGCAGAAAAGACTGATCATCCAACAACACAGGATCTAACACATGTTGCTCCATACCACCACATGCATCTTGCTCTCCTCCAACAGACATCCTGGGGCTTTCCAAAGTCTGGTGAGACTCCAAATCATCGAAACACTTTGTTCCTGGTCGACAGAGGCTGGGTGCGTGAGCGACTCCGAAGAGCAGCCACACAAAAGTAGCAAAAACAAAAATTTCCTTTCCCATAATTTTCTTGCTGCTTACTGTACTCAGTTCACAGAGAATAAAATTAACATTTCCAATTTACTGTTGTAGTTGTTTCCTAGGTGCTGCCTTTATGACATTATTTCGTCTATGACGTAATAGTTGGAAACTTGCCAGCTGATTGCAGTTGTTGTGAATGCATATCCAAGATTGTTGGGTTGAATAACGTAATTGCCTGGGTTTATTGTTTAATAAACAGCTGGTATATGCGTGCAAAAGCGCTATATATAATTAACCGACAAGTGAATATTATTTTGTATTGGCTCCAGATTTAACTTTAAATATAGGGTTAACTTGCGACGGATTTTTTATCTAGAAACTAAAGACTTAACCGAGAATAATAACGTATTGTATTGCAATAATTTTGAAACCGGGCATGATAATGGTACATAGCAGTACGGAAACACTACACTATAGTGCCACAGAATCGGGAAACGGCTGCAAAAACCTCGCGGTTGAAAATACACCAATGCAAAAGTTTGTACATAACAAGGTAATTGTGTTTCATAAGTCAGAATCGGTGAGCTTTCTGCAGCTATTCTGATTGTTGTTGCTTGCTGTTATCTTGCATTCTTTTTTAATTTTTTTAGGCTCCTGTTATACACACCTAAAAATCTACCTTTTGGCCCCGACAATAAAAAAGGTTGAGAACCACTGATTTGGAGTCTCACCGGGCTTTGGAAAACCCTAGGATTTCTGTTGGAGGAGAGCAAGATACATGTGGTGGTAGGGAACGACATGTACTCGATCCTTCGTTGTAAGCTGATCAGTCTTTTCTGCTTCACATGGATTCGTGTCAAAATGCTGTTTCAACTCTCCTCCTCTGGATTGTATTAAAACAAAAGGATTTAAATACATAACAGTGGAAATGCGGTATAGTATTGAGTTGGAAGAACTGTTTCAGTAATTTTGTTTCTTCGAATGTAAGGGAAGAATCGTCAGTTAAGGTATTGTGATCTGCAATGAGTTGGTGGTAAAAAAACATCTCTGCAAAAAACATCTCTCACGAGAAAAGAGAACCATCTTCTGCGTCAAACTGAAGCCGAAACCTTAACATTTACAAATCACAACTCGACAAGCATGAACACCGCAGCTTATAGAAATGAGAAACATTTCGTTAAAAGGTGTACGTAAAAAATATAATTTAGTTGGAATGCAAATTATCAGTTTTGGGGGACAACCTGGAAGGAAGAATGCTTACAAAAGGCTCTGAAGGTTGCTGCTTACGTCCCATGGCGGTTTGAAAAAAATTTAATACATCACTAGATAGGGCTGGTGAGCAGTCGATCTAAAAGCTACTGGTAAAACAAGGCATGAGCTTCGAAACAATGTAGCAAAAATTTGGGATTAACACATTTTGGGTTACAGATTTTGTGGTTTAAAACACCGCTTCATGTTACCAAAAACACGCAGTTTAAAATTTTGGGTAAGAAGAATGCACGGCAGTTGACCATTTAACAAAAAAATAAATAAGTTATCATAAAAAAAATGACGCGTTTAAGAAAACAAAGGCAGTGTGCGTACCAGAATGACGCTAAAAGATAAGCCTTAACAATTCTGTGAAATATACAAGAAGCGTATTGCGTAGCCGATACGTAACGCACGTATGTTGTTTTGTACAACCAAAAAACTGTATTACGTATGCATTCAAAATTATTTCGCCTTTTGTGGAAATGATGCAATTTACAAAATATTCGTTTTGTTAAATTGGTTGCTTTTTTATTAGAAACTTATTTATGTTCGATAAATAATGGCCTATTAAAAATCAGATATAGCCTAGTCGAGCCGCCTTTTTGTGAGCCAAAACTGTATTGTACTATACACAAACCGTGCATACTATGCCAGGCAAACAGGGTAACAAAGAACCAGTTTCACTGTCGACATATTTTATTCATGGCCCGACAACTGCATCGCGCCAAACCAATTGAACACATTAAATTCAAACCCACACACGACAATGCTACACATTGTAGCTTAAAGTCTTTGGTACTAAGTGCAGACAAATCAACGGTACACAAAAAAATATTCGTTTTTTGCTCGGTTAAGCACATGCGTTTTAATCAAGAATACTTGACCAAGTACGTGAATATTACAAACAACGTTCTAAATCTAGTGTGGGCCTACACACAAGAATCGACGTGTCAACTAACCTAACATACAAAAACAAGAAGTAACATTCACTTGAAAGCGTAGAAATGCGGTTAAAAACCAATTAACAATATTAATAAGCACAGTGAAAATTCTGCCGACTACTTCGAATTGCGCAAGCGGGAGCGATAGTAAAGTTTATAAAAATAGACTAAAAGAAGCAGTTACAGCTTACAAGAACGTGCTACATTACAACATATTATACGGCCAAGCAAAAAAGTTTGCATGACGAGATATTATTATGTCGCAACTCGCAATCAGTAAGTGCTTTGACGAGACTGGGGTCATATTGCGCTGACATTACTTGTAATGTGACGATGGTAAAAGCTAGTGATGTACCGAATCGGCGAAATTTCGATTTGGCCCAAACCGAATATTCGGCGGTTTTGCCGAATAAATTCGGCCGAATCAACCGAATCATTTATGACGTCATGCAAAGTCGTACCCTACGCGTTTTACATGAAAACATACGTTTCTCCACCAGGCAATTAGTGCTGATTGGTTGTGTTTTGTCCTTTTTTTAGTTCTGTGGGGTTTACCATTGCCTCAAGCATGATTGCCAACCCGACAATGAAATACTAATGTTTTGTCTGCTGTTGGAAAAGCGATAATGTGTTAAAAAACATAATGATTGACGCGACTTCCGTAGGATAATAAGCAGAGACACGTTTAGCGCTTTAAATGTGTGTTCGTAAAGATTCGGTTTAAGCCGAATCGCAACAAACCATTCGGCCGAAACCGAATCTTTGCAAAAGTGGCCGATTCGGCTGAATAAATTCGGCACACCGAATATTCGGTACATCTCTAGTAAAAGCTATGTGCCGTAAGCATGTCGTATTTGGCCCAAGCTGATAATCACAAAAAATATGAAACAAGTAAGTGTGTAGAATGGTCTTAGTGAAGATACTTTTCGAAAAAAGATTTCTGTGTGGCTAATTTAGCGTTAATGGTTGCCATTATCATTCGCAACATAGTCATGGTATCGAATTCACGATACGGCAAAGACCTCACACAATCGCTTTGTTGGGGGCGCGTCTCTGAGTTATCCGATAACAGTAGACAAGTTTCTCAATCAAATTGGCCAAAAATTAAGTCAGACATGTAATGACCGTTTTTATAAACATATGTGTTACGCCAGTTTGATAGAATACGTACAGGTAAATATATGTCGACATTTTTAGTGAAACGCAAACATTCGTCAGGGACTAAAAAACATTTATCAAATATTACAGCTGACGCTAAGCGGTATGATCCTCCAAATATTTGCGAAAGCGGTCAGCAAAAATATCTGGGTGTACGGTGGAAAAGGACAACTTGGGATATATAACGCGCTTATACGCATTTGCCAGCTTTTTCTTAAACGTGTAACGTGTAAAAAAGTCAATGATACCGAGGTAATAACGTTGGTCATCTCCATCAATAACATGCAACTCGTTGCGATCATTCGGCAGCAATCTACGATTTTGCCGGCTTGCCTCTTCACTTGAAATTGTTGCGTACGTGCACGTCAGAGTATGTGATGTCATAGAAGGTGACGTAACGGCGCCGCCATTGGTCTGGGCACTGGATGATCGACCGAGGCATGGACAACCCAGGCTAGACGAAACGCATTCGCTGTCGGATGAGCATTTGGCGCCCGTTCCTTGGGAGTTAGGGGTGCTCAACGAAGACGTTTTAAGTAGGGGCGTTATGTTGCTGTGTTCTGTGTGGTGTGGCGATGGCATCTGATGATTTTGTAGCTGTTCATCACCTTGAAGTGATTGCATTCCAACAAGCAAACTGTAATCGAGCACACCTATGGTCTGCAGAAACTTGGTATCAATCTCAATTTGGTGCAAAAACCATTCCTTTTGTTGACCTGACTTGAACAAAATGGCATGTAAAGCCTAATCAATAAATTTAGAATATCCAACAAAAAGTTGATTGGTTAAATGCAAACGGTATGAGAAACAGTTAGATAATTTAAAACGAAAGTTTTTACCAAGAAATAGCTTTCCGTCTTTTAAATTTTGTTCTTTCAGTATTACAACGACATTACTGCCATCTTCAGCTGGTTTTGTGAACCTTCCGATTTTGCACCCCTTGATGTCATAGCGGTATTGAATGCGCTCCCCAGGGTAGTATATGCTCAGCATGACCACAAAATGAACCTAAAAAAGGCCAAAGTAACAATATTTGCCCTTGAATTGTACATAATGTGTGGCACAGTGAAAAATAGCAATGGGCACATAATGGAAATATATAATAATTATGACATGTGAGATTCCTGTATCGTAAGACATTTAATATATATACATAGGCTTAAGAGTTTAAAACTATCGGGGATGCGACTTTCGATCATCGGCACCGATGCCTATACCACGTGCAGTATCTGTACCGTACGATACTTAGGTGGGACCAAATACCGATACCTCCACATTATCTTGCAAAAAGTCACTTGACACATTTTCTTCGTGTGGTTGGGGCGTTTTCTGTGCGTCTAACAACTGTGCACATAGGCTACCCGAAAGGACAATTTGCCGAATCAGCAATTTTGACAACGATTTAGTTTTTTAAGTAATTTTTTACGGCGGGTACAGCCGAGTCTACATTATTGACGCCTACACTTAGGCCACCTTAGATCAAGTTAAGGCTGTTGCCATGCTTTGCAAATGGACATTAAACACCGCACCTTGCATTGTTTTATGTGAGTGCGAGGAATTTATTATCTACAAAATTCAAAATACTTTAACGAAGAAAGTTATTGCGCCAAATAAAACTAAAACGTTAGTTAGCTTCTATATAATCTCATGTTTATGTTGAGTTGAGTTTATTTCGCCGGTGATACAAATCGTAGCAGCACAATTACGCTAAAATATTCACCAGGCCCGAAATAGTTGCGCAACGTTGGGACGTTATAAAGCGCGATAAAGGTAAGGGCACAATTGGTGGAAAGATGATAAACGCCCTGCAGCTACACCGTTACTAAAGCGTTATATGACAGGGACACATGCTCGAGGGTGAGGTTGGCGCATTGGGACATCAAGACTGGAGGGGGCAACGTTGGTGGAACCAGTCAAGTTGGGACCTAAAATGTTACAACAAAATACCACTTTTTTCGAAACAGTGTAATTGTTACGTTTCAACCCATGTCTGTCAACCAATGACGTGACTACAAACCCATTTGTGTAATGCATGAAACACGTTTTAAAACCGACGTAAATTGAACAAATATGCGATTTTGACGTTATACAAAGATCACAGATGGGGTGCAATAATAAATAATAATCAGGGAAAACTTTTAGGTGTGATGCCATATGCCATTTACGGTTTGATACATGATTAGGAAGATACACAAGTTTATAAAAAGGGGACAACTAAAATAAACATAAATTAAACCATTTTGTGTCTTACGGGTTTTTTAAATTTGCTGACTTGAATGCTGTACATTCCAACAAACTTGACCAACAAACTGTGTGGAAAACTTTCAAAATGTTGTATGTATCTGAAAATAATTTAGCCATTCAAATCTGCATTCACTTTACTATTAGTCTCTATGCAATTTATTTTGTAATCACTTTTTACAAACAGGATAAATATTTAATGTATTTAACACTAATGCATAATTTATCTATGAAGTCTATACTTTTGATTTGTGCAAAACGGGGAACAGAAAAATGTAAATCTTAAAATTTTGCAAAAAGTTTTGCACTTACTTGTCAAGAATTCTCATAAAAAAATCAACTTCAGATTTAGCTATGGTTTTAATCATATATTGTTGGTTGCGCCTGTTAGAAATAATTGCATTACAAAAAAGCTTCTTCCAAAAAGTTATGTATTGTTTTAAACTTTTCCAAAAAAGAACAGTCTATGCACAAACAGGTTATTATTAATATTAAATTGAACATTATTAACATTAAATTAAACTTTAAGGCAAAGATAAACAAATAAGTAATACTACTAAACCTACACTTATTAGCCTGAATGATGAAACTTACTACTTACTGTTTTAAATGAGGGTAACAAAGAATTTTTTTAGAAGTTTAACTTACGTTAAAAAGAAACTTTGACCACTTTTTGAGTTTGTCAAAAATTCATAATGAAAGTTTTGATTGTCAACAGGTGATACAGTTTCTAAATATTCAACAGATGAAAGTCCAATTCTTTGTCTTAATGAATAAAAAACTCCAGGGGCATAAGATTCAAATCCAATTGGCTGTAAAAAAGAGTTTATGAAATATTTTTCACAAAACAACATTAACAAAAAAATCCTTTGTTGTGGTTTTGGCATGTTTGGTCATACAAAACTTTAAAAAAACATATTATTTTGTGTAAACATACAGATTGATGTAATGGGCAGGTAAACTCATGCCTTGTAACCTCCTCGTGATCTTCCTTTGATAGAAACATCTGTAAATGGAGTAATTTTTAATGTTTTAGTCAAAAAATGGTTTTCAAAAAAACCCTTGGTCAAATTGTTTTTATTTTACTATTTTGTTTTTATCACTACACACCTTTTTCTTGTCATGATTTAACAAAAATGACCTAACACCATGACGAATATACTGGGTAAAGAGATACTTTGGGTGCTGATCATCAACTTCTTGAACACCTTTTTGTTTCCAACGCTTTCGCACATGGGTAAAGTACCCCTGCCTTTTGACTGCCGTTAATTTGGACATTTCAACTGGTTATGGTTGATCCATGTACAATATTATAGCTAGAACTTCTACTACACACTCCTGCAAACAAACATTTGTATATTTTCTCTTTATGTATTTTTTTACATAGAAGAATGGCAATGGTGGCCGCAATGTTATCTTTATCAAGGAACACGTGTTACAGAAACATTGCCACTAAACAAGTGCCTTATGAAGATTTTAATTTCCCAGGTACTTGTTTTCGCAAAATAAAAATTATTTCATGAGTATAATAATTCAACTTACACTCACTAGAAAACAACGCCAACATCTAAAATACGAGTCTATGCGCTGAGTTGTTACAAATGTTACAAAAACAGATTAACACTATCAACATAACACGAGAAACGAGAACTAAATTTTTGTTGTCAACTTGTCAGGTTGCCGCCATGAAGCAGTGGATGAGATCTGAAATTTACTCAAAAGCGCTCCCAGTGGATCTGTGAAATAAGTACGGTATTGGTGGGTATTTTAAAAACCTTGTTCCAGCATAGAGCAGTATGGTTCCAGCCATGTATGTAGTATCTATGTTCCAGCCAAGAACACTGTTCTTTGATTTTAGTAAAATATTAAAAAAGTAGCAGCTACAAGTGTTTTGCAAACTGTTTAATGACCAAGTGCCCTCGTGTTTCAGGGTGTTGGTTCTTGTGTTTCCTTCAGCAGGACTTTTTCAGCGGCATTGCTCCAACCCAGTGGTTCCCGATGGGTAGAACTTACTTAAAGTCACCGACTGCATAAGTCGAAACTTTAAACGTTTAAACATCTGCGTGAGTTAAGATGAACATAAATCCATAACTGGGATCAGCCCTGAAACGTCTATAGCCTACAGACTAGTGATTATAGCACACCCATAGATAAATCACAGTACGCCAGGCCCATTGAAGGCACCATACCGGAACAGCCGGTCACCTAGCATTCACCACCATATGGCAAGGCGTAGGCCAGTGGCGTAGGCAGTAGGCAGACGAAAATTTTGGGAGGGGCCAAATAGTTTGCTGTCCAACTCTAATACAACTTTTTGCTAATGCTCGGCGTAAGGCGTGCTTTTACCTAACACATGACTTGCCAAAGTTTGATTCGACAGGACAGCCAAACGCTTTATTGATTTATTCCATGTCTACATAAATATAAAAAGCATGGATTTCAGCTTACAACTTGGTGACAACAGTCATTTTTGTTAATTTATATATTCCTTTGATAGTTGAAAGACGAAACCACAATGATGAGGGACAAAATGACACTAAATTAAAGTTTCTCAGCATACAATTTTGAAAATTTGGGAGGGGCCATGGCCCCTTTGGCCCCTCCCTGGCTACGCCACTGGCGAAGCTAAAATAATCTAGAGTCTAGATTCTAGACCGTGGTGGGATTCGAATCCATGACAGGTCTTTGCGGGACTCGTGCTCTATCCACTGAGCAACACAGGCTCAGTTGGAGAATCCGCCGAAAGTTGTATCACAAGCACCGTTGCCTGCCTCGTATGCTGCACATGTCAGCTTCGTAGTAGGGGATCGCCATGCAGATTGACCATAGTATCCGTTAAGATGAACATAATAACTGGGATCAGCCCTGAAGCGTCTATGCAGACCAGCGATCACGGCACACTCATATATAAATCAAAGTACGCCAGGCCCATTAAAGGCGCCATACCGAATCAGTCGGTTATCTCAACTAACACAGATGTTAAAACGTTTGATTTTTCGACTTATGCAGTCTGTGACTTCAATTAAGTTATATCCATCGGGAACCACTGGGTTGGAGCAATGCTGCTGAAAATTCCTGCTCAAGGAAATGCAAGTCACCGTCAACGAGATAGGGTTAGAACCAACACCCTTGTAAACACAAGGGCACTTGGTCACCTTGGCGACTATGTATATTATTGGTAAATAGCGCAAACGTGGAAAGAAAAGTGGAAAACATTTATAAGTGCTACTTTATAGGTTAATAATTTACTAAAATTGAAGAACAGTGTTTTTGGCTGGAACAAAAGTTTAAAAAATACTTATTTCACAGATCCACTGGGAGCGCTTTTGAGTAAATTCCAGATCTTGTCCACTGCTTCATGGCAACATGACAACAAAAATTTCGTTCTCGTGTAATCATTTTTTGTGTGCCATATGTTACAACTCAGCGCATAGACTCATGTTTTAGATGTTGGTGTTGTTTCTTAGTGTGACCAAGTTGAATTATTTTACTTTGAATTTATTTATTGAATTATATAATAGTTTTCATTTTGCAAAAACAAGTACCTAAAAAACAGGCCTCCAAAAGGGACATGTTAAGTGGCAATGTTTCTGTCACAGTTGTTCCCTGATAAAGGTAACACAGCAGCCACCATGGCCATTATTTTATGCAAAAAATACATAAAGAAAAAATATACAAATGCAAATAAATGTTTGTTCGCAGGAGTGTTGTATAGAATAATTTTTTCTAGCTATAATATTGTACATGGATCAATTATGACCAGTTGAAATGTCCAAATTAACGGCAGTCAAAAGGCAGGGGTACTTTACCCGTGTGCGAAAGCGTTGGAAACAAAGAGATGTTCGAGAGATTGATGATCAGCACCCAAAGTATCTCTTTACCCAGTATATTCGTCATGGTATTAGGTCATTTTTGTTAAATCATGACAAGAAAAAGGTGTGTAGTGATAAAAACAAAATGGTAAAATAAAAACAATTTCACCAAAAGACATTGAAAACCTTTTTTGACAATAACATTAAAAATTACTCTATTTACAGATGTTTCTATCAAAGGAAGATCATGAGGAGGTTACAAGACATGAGTTTACCTCTCCATTACATCAATCTGTATGTGTACACAAAATAAATGTTTTTTTTAAAGTTTTGTATGACCAAACATGCCAAAACCACAACAAAAGATTTTTTTGTTAATGTTGTTTTGTGAAAAATATTTCACAAACTCTTTTTTACAGCCAATTGGATTTGAATCATATGCCCCTGGAGTGTTTTATTCATTAAGACAAAGAATTGGACTTTCATCTGTTGAATATTTAGAAACTGTATCACCCTTGGACAATCAAGACTTTTATTATGAATTTTTGACAAACTCAAAAAGTGGTCAAAGTTTCTTTTTAACGTAAGTTAAACTTCTAAAAAAGTTGTTTGTTACCCTCATTTAAAACAGTAAGTAGTAAGTTTCATCAATCAGGTTAATAAATGTAGGTTTAGTAGTAATACTTTTTTGTGTATTGCATTAAAGTTTAATAAAAAGTTTAATATTTAATAATAATCTGCTTGTGCATAGACTGTTCTTTTTTGGAAAAGTTTGAAAACAATACATAACTTTATGGAAGAAGCTTTTTTGTAATGCAATTATTTCTAACAGACGCAACAAACAACTTATGATTAAAACTATAACCAAGTCTGAAGTTGATTTTTTCATGAGAATTCTCAACAAGTAAGTGCAAAATTGTTTGCAAAATTGTAAGGTTTAGATTTTTCTGTTCCCCTTTTTGCGCAAATCAAATATATAGACTTCACAAATAAATTATGTATACTGTTAGTGTTAAATACATAAAATATTTATCTTGTTTGTAAATGGTCTTTTAAAAATTAATTGCATAGACTATAATAGTATGGTGAATATTGATTTGAAGTGCTACATTATTTTCAGATACATACAACATTTTGAAAGTTTTCCACACAGTTTGTTGGTCAAGTTTGTTGGAATGTACAGCATTCAAGTCAGCAAATTTAGAAAACCTGTAAGCTGTGAAATATTTTTATCAATGTGTGTTTGTATAATGTGCCATTTTTAAACTTGTGTATCATCCTTATCATTTATCAAACCTTAAAGTATCATGTGATATCACACCTAAAAAGTATTGTCCTGAATAATATTTTTACCACAACCATTACAATACTTGTAATAAAAAAACTCAACTCTTTTGTAACAAAAATAATTGTCTACAATAAAATTACAGACCGATTTTAACCAGGAAATAAGCGATTCCAAACTTGTGGTATTAATTTTCATGTTTAATTAATATATATATATATATGTTGAAGGAAAGAATACATTAATCTCACATTGTCATTATTATATATTGTCATTGTGTGCTTATGGCTTGGCAAGGGTGAATATTATTACTTTGATCTTTTTTAGGTTTATTTTGTGGTCATGCTGAGCATATACTATCCTGGGGAGCGCATTCAATACCGCTATGATATCAAAGGGTGCAAGATAGGAAGGTTCACAAAACCAGCTGAAGATGGCAGTAATGTCGTTGTAATACTGAAAGAACTAAATTTAAATGATGGAAAGCTATTTCTTGGTAAAAACTTTTGTTAAATTATCAAACTTTTGTTTTAAATTATTGTTTAAATTGTTTCTGAAGCCTTTTGCATTTAACAAATCAACTTTTATGAGATATTCTAAATGTTATTAAACAGTATTTGAGTTGAGTTGAGTTTATTTCACTTGGTGAAAGAAAACATAGCAACACAATAGCACTAAAAACAATCACCAAGCCAGAAATAGCTGCGCAACGTTAAAACGTAGGCTATACATATGTTTTGTTTAAACAAGGTCAACAAAAGGAATGGTTTTTGCAACAAATTGAGATTGATACCAAGTTTCTACAGAGCATAGGTGTGCTCGATTACAGTTTGCTTGTTGGAATGCAACCACTTCAAGGTGATGAACAGCTACAAAATCATCAGATGGCTTCTGTTGTATCAAGAATACAAAAGTATGCTACACCTTAAATTCAAGATTGTGTCAATAGATCACTTTGCTTAACTACTAATGAACTAAATATTTATATATTTAATATTCAAATAAAAAATACACTATAAACATTTTTGTGCAACAATATTCATTTGACATTTTTGATTCATATTACATCTTTAATGACATGTAGATTAGATTTGAAAGCCATATGTTCACCTTCCATGAAAGTAGATTTATTGTTATTAAGTCTATGGTTTTAGCTGTGTATAACAAGATTTTATTGAAAACTAACTTTAAGTTTCCAGTGATATGATTATTTAATCAGTGGTAAGTAAGTTTTCATTTTGTTTAGTGCCTTCTTAAGAATTAACACTATAGCAGTAAAATTCATATTAAATAATATTCAAGAACAACTTTTTTGTTCAATAATATGGATTTCTGTTGTGAACTTTGTTAGCCACTTGCTGTTGTTCCCCCTAAGGGGATTCCTTTGTTATTTTTTGCTGGTATAACCACAGAAACCAAGCACCATCACACAAAAGTTATTGTTGACACACAAAAGAAAAAACACTTTCTGCAGGTCGGACTTGGGCATTGTTCGGCCACTTGTTCACTTTTCTCCTAACAAGAACTAAACAAAACTTTGAAGAAGTTTTCTCACTGATTCACAAAAGATTTAACCATATTGATATAGTTTAACAATTATAATAAATTCTTTGTACTTTGTGACAACCATTTTGTAAGGGTGTGCGTTGCTTATTTGTTGTTCCTTTTATGATGATTTGGGACTTTGGATTTTCATTGTGAGATTTCATTAGCATTTTTTTGTTGAAACGTATCTAGCCATTACTTTTTTTCATTAAAGGTCTGTTTACAGCAGTTTTGATGACTGACTGAAACAGAACACCAACATAAACGAAAGCTGTTCTTTCAAATCTTAAATTGTTTTACTGCTTGGTGCATGCATCATAGACTCTGCTAAAAGTGACAATGTTTTACGTACACGTTTTTGAGTGTGTTTGGTGGACATATGCCTTTAATAAGAGCTTAATGCCAGCAGAATGATTTCTTCATGTTCCAACTTGTCCATGTAACTTGAGATAATACCCAAACCAATAATACTATCCGATTTCTCAGATCGGTCGCACGGGAGCACTGTGTCTTCAAGCCATCGCCACACCACACAGAAAACATCAACATAGCTCCCCTCCCCGAAACGTCTTCGATTAGCACCCCTAATACCCTAGGAACCGACGCCAAGTGCTCATCCGACAGCGAATATGTTTCGGATGAGGGCAGCACACTTCCGGGAATGGTTCAAGATTCGACTTCCGTTCCACAAAACCCGATCCAGAGCCGCAGTACGTCTAGCCTTGGCTGCCCATGCCTCGGTCGACCATCCAGTGCCCAGACCAATGGAAGCGGCGTTACGTCACCTTCTATGACGTCACATACTCTGACGTGCACGTACGCAACAATTTCAAGTGAAGAGGCAAGCCGTCAAAACCGTAGGTTGCTGCCGAATTATCGCAACGAGTTGCATGTTATTGATGGAGATGACCAACGTTATTACCTCGGTATTATTGACTTCTTTACACGTTACACCTTCAAGAAAAAGCTGGAAAATGCGTACAAGCGCGTTATATATCCAAAGTTGTCCTTTTCCACCGTACACCCAGATATTTTTGCTGACCGCTTTCGCAAATATTGGGACGATCATACCGCTTAGCGTTAGCTCTAATCTTTGATAAATGTTTTTTTTAGTCACTGACAAATTCTTGATTTTCACTAAAAATGTTCACATATATTTACCTGTCCGTACTCCATTAAACTAACATAACACATATATCTATAAAAATGGTAGTTAAATGTCTGACTTGATTTTAGTGCAATTTGATTGAGAAACTTGTGTACTGTTATCGGATATCTCAGAGACGCGCCCCCAACAAAGCGATTGTGTGCGCTCCTTTGTAGTACCGGTCATGGAATCGATAACAATGACTATGTTGCGGATGACAATGACAACCCTTCACGCCAAATTAGCCACACAGAAATCTTTGGACTTGTCTATTTTTTCCAAACATATCTTCACTAAGACCATTCTACACATTTACTTGTTTCATATTTTTCGTCTGTTTTTCATCATATTTCATATTTTTCGTCACATTACAAGTAATGTCAGCGCAATATGACCCCAGTCTCGTCAAAGCACTTACTGATTGCGAGTTGCGACATAATAATATCTCGTCATGCAAACTTTTTTTGCTTGGCCGTATAATATGTTGTAATGTAGCACGTTCGTGTAAGCTGTAACTGCTTTTTTTAGTCTATTTTTGAGAAACTTTACTATCGCTCCCGCTTGCGCAATTCGAAGTGGCGGGGAAATTTTTCACTGTGCTTATTAATATTGTGAATTGGTTTTAACCGCATTTCTACACTTCAAGTGAATGTTACTGTTTGTTTTTGTATGTTAGGTTAGTTGACACGTCGATTCTTGTGTGTAGGCCCACATTATATTAGAACGCTGTTTGTAATATTCACGTAAGTATTCTTGATTAAAACTCATGTGCTCGACCTAGCAAAAAACGAATACTTTTTTGTGTACTGATGATTTGTCTGCACTTGGTACCAACTTCTTAAGTGTAGCATTGCTGTGTGTGTTAGTTTGAATTTCGTGTGTCCAATGGGTTTTACGTGATGCTGTTGTTGCGCCATGAATAAAATATGTCGACTGTGTTCGTGTAATATACTGTTAAACGGGATCTGTGTTACCCTGCTTTCTTGTGTTTAAATCCGCTATAAAATGTTTAAGTCCTTTTCAGAATATGAGCCCTTAACGTTTTCATATTCTCAAACGGATAAATTGTAAATTGCATCATTTCCACATGAGGCGAAACAATTTTCAATATATACGTGATACATTTTTTTTCGTTTTACGAAACGACGTACATGCGTTACGTATCGGCTACGCAGTATGCTTCTTGTACTGCGTCATCCTGATACGCACGATGCCTTTGCCTTCTTAAACGCATCATATCTTATTGGTAACTTATTTGTCTTTTTTTTACATAAACTAGCTTTAATTTTGCAGAAGCGAAAAAGTTTAAAAGTCACCAAAACGGACATGTTTAGTTGTTTCTGTCACAGTTGTTTCTGCATAAAGATTACAGAGCAAGCGTCAGTTGTACTCCTGTTTATAAAAATATATAAAGGGAAAATATACAACAGCAAGTAAATGTTTGTTTGCAGGGGTGTATAGAATAATTTTTTTCCAGCTATAATATTGTGCAACGATCAATCCTGACCAGCTGAAATGTCCAAATTAACGGCAGTCAAAAAGCAGGGGTACTTTACACGGCTGCGAAAGCGTTGGAAACGAAGAGATGTTCGAGAGATCGATGATCAGCACCCAAAATATCTCTTTACCCAGTATATGCGACATGCCATTCGGTCATTTTTGTCAGATTATGACAAGAAAAAGGTGTGTAGTGGTGCATACTAAATGTAAACATTTTGACCAAAAGTTATTATGAAAAAAAAATGAAAAGTTAACAATTATTCCATTACAGATTTTTTTGACAAAGGAAGATCATGAGGAGGTTGCAAGGCATGAATTAACCTTTCCATTACATCGATCTGTATGTGTATATTGTGTTTACAAAAATAAGTTTTGCATGAGTAAACAAGTCAAAACGAAAACCACAACAATGATCTACAAATGTATTTTTTTAAGCATTTTTTTTTTCTACAAACTCTATTTTGCAGACAATGGAATTTGTATCTTATGCACCTGGAGTTTTTCAATCATTAAGGCAAAGAATTGGACTTTCATCTGTTGAATATTTAGAAACCATATCACCTGTGGACAATCAAGACTTTTATTATGAATTTTTGTCGAACTCAAAAAGTGGTCAAAGCTTCATTTTGACGTAAGTAAAACTTTTTTGTTTTTGTTTTGTTGCCCTTATTTGAAACTGTGAGAGGTAAGTTTTATCGATTAGGTTAGTAAGTGTATGTTTAGTATTAATAGCAATACAGTTTAATTTGTCCATAAAAATACAGTACAAGTTTAGAAATATGTTTCAAATATAGGTTCTGTGCATAGGCTGTTCCTTTTTGGAAAAGTTTAAAAATAATAAATAAGTTTTGGAAAAGGCTTTTTTGTTATGCATAAAATTATTTTTAACAGGCGCAACAAACAACTTATGATTAAAACCATAACCAAGTCTGAAGTTGATTTTTTTATGAGAATTCTTAACAAGTAAGTTCAAAACTATTTGCTAAATTTTAAGGTTTAGATTTTTCTGGTCCAATTTTTGCACAAATGAAAGACTTTACAGACAAATTCTGTATACTGTTAGTGTTAAGCACATAAAATATTTATCTGGTTTGTAAAAAAGTGATTATAAATTAAATCACATAGATAAACTATAGTAGTAAAGTGAATTAAGATTTAAATTGCTAAATTATTTTCAGATACATACAACATTTTGAAAGTTTTCCACACAGTTTGTTGGTCAAGTTTGTTGGAATGTACAGCATTCAAGTCAGCAAATTTAGAAAACCAGTAAGCTCCAAAATATTTTTATTCATCTGTATTTGTTTGTCATTTTTGGACTTGTGTATCTTCCTTATCATATCCTTATCATTTATTAAACCCCAAGATGACATATGGCATCACATCTAAAATATTTTACCCTAATCATTAAATGTCATGAATTTACGGAGACTTATGTTCAGTTTAATTTTCTATTCTATTTGAATAAGACACTGACAATGCTGTTATAGCCATTATATTTATCTATAATATGAAAGCTAACAGATTTTAACCTAGAAATAAACCTTTCTAAACATAGGGTTTCAATTTTTATGTCTAATTGATATAAATCTTGAAAGGTAATGTGATACATTAATCTCAAAGTGTCATAACTAAGGCGATTATTTTTTGACTTGTTACAAAAAGTCAAAAACTTGTCAAAATTGTTTACAAAGTCAAAATTTATTACAAAGTCAAAATTTATTACAAAGTCAAAGGTGTTTACAAACTGCATTGTCGTGGTGTTCTAGAGGTTGCACTGTCAGTGAACTTTCATTTTACACCTTGTAGCCTACTTTATACTGTTGTAAATGGCCCATTGTCTACTTTTTTTGTTTCGTTTAGCCCAGGGGTCACCAGATTTTTTTCACTGCGGGCCGGATAAGTTCAATAATGATTGGCCCTAGCGCCGTCTTTCCAAACTTTGCCTGCGAGGCGATTTTGATAGGGGCACCAAGATATTGTCTATCATCTTTCTGCAATATGGTGAAGTGACTGTTAAATTGTATAGTTCAGGGATGGCGAACCACTGACCCGCTGGTCACGAAGTGACCCGCCACGTGAATTCTAGTGACCCTTGAAGTTTTCAAAATTTATACTGATCACTATAGGCAGGGTTACCAGACTTCCAACATTTCGGTAATTTCCCTAATGACGTCATTATACTTCATTAGATTGCTTTGGAAAATTTCCCACACAAAAGTGCTAGATCGCACGAGACTGAATGCGCAATTAACACTTTAAAATGCCACTAAATTGCCCCGTTGCCTATTTCGTTTTCGGTTAAAAACGACGCGTTAAGCGGTAAAGCGCTTTGTCCAAAATTGTAAGCAGGGCCAAACCAGAAAGTACCAAAACCGAAACCCAGGCCAACTTTCGACTTTGGCGGTTTCTCTACCCGTCCAATTGACAGAAAGAACAATTATTTTAGCGAAAGCTTCATAGTTTTCTGATTTCGCCGCTGCTATCTAGCTTAATCAGCAAAACTGCAGCTGAAAGATAAGCGTGACTGTCAGATAATCAAAATCGTTGCTTAAAAAAACGGGGAGCAATTTCTAAAGAAATGAACGCCTTTCTGAAGCGGTTAAGTTGCGCAATGTCACGAAAGCACTAAAGTTGGTAATTGCAGAAGGCATAGTGGCCAGTAACAAATTACGTTTACCTCAATAACATAACTGGATTAACATCGATCTATTGTGTGTGGCAAACTATTACGTATTTGGCGGGTCGAAACTTTTAAGTTATTTTATTATTAACAAAGTTAACAGAAACAATACAACATTAAACGTTTTCAACCATTTTTTACTCATTTTACATTGTTTAAATGCAAAAACAGTTGCATTTAGTACAGTTAACACTTCGAAACAAATTGCAACCAGCGTCCTAACCGGAACGTAACTTTCCGATTGTTAGCGAATAAAACTCCTTATTAAACCCTTGTTACGTCACAATTGACGATAAAAATAACAAGCGAATACAAGAGATTGAAGGCTCACGGCTTTAAGATAACGACGCCCTGTTATCACGCAGCGGTAAACGGAACGATTTGGGCCTATTTAATTTACGCACAACTTTTTAAAAAGGGGGAGTCCGGACCCCCAAATTTTAATTTTTTAATTTTTTGGTCAAATTTTTTCGTTTTTCAGGTCAAAAAATAATCGTCCTAGTCATAACTATATGTTGCCATTTGTGCCCCATGGCTTATTTTCACGTTGGACACATTATGTACAATCCAAGGGCAAAAAATCTTACTTTGACCTTTGTTAGGTTTATTTTGTGGTCATGCTGAGCATATACTACCCTGGGGAGCGCATTCAATACCGCTATGACATCAAGGGGTGCAAAATCGGAAGGTTCACAAAACCCGCTGAAGATGACAGTAATGTTGCTGTAATATTGAAAGATCAAAATTTCGAAGATGAAAAGCTATTTCTTGGTAAAAACACCTTTTTGAATTATATATCTGTTTCTTGTACTTTCCATTTGACAAATCAACTTTTTTTTCAGTTATATATTCGTTAAAGAGCAGTATTTAGACCAGGGGTCGCCAACCCGCGTCTCCCGAGCAGCATGCGGCTCTTTGATCCCACTGATGCGGCTTAGTTTTTGAATTTACCAAATGCTGTACACTTGATTACAAATTATGTGACGATTATGCCGATCACAAAGGTTAAACATAAAAACTGCAGTGCAGTAGCATGATTGTACTTGTAGTTACCTGCAATCCCGTCTCAGTACCACCAAACGTGAAGTCTGAAAGAGGCAAACTGGCGGCACGCAGGCTAACACGCAATGTGGGTGCGCGTAACAACAGCTGTTTGTTAATATTTATGTAACAAACGTGTTAAACAAAGGAGTAAAAATCAGCGAAAACAGAACATTCAATGCGACGTGAGGAGATACATTTGCTTTCTATGCTGACGAGACTAGTTTACCGGTGTGTCTAATATGCAATAAGATGAGACACTATAAGTAACAACAAAAAGTCGAGTGTCATGAGACAAAAAAACGTTTTGCAGTGTCATTTCATTTCAAATTTCAAAACGGCTTTGTGGCTGATTTAACTCCTGATTTAGGCTATACACACTATAATGGCACTACAATTATTTAAACAAGGTCAACAAAAGGAATGGTTTTTGCAACAAATTGAGATTGATACCAAGTTTCTACAGAGCATAGGTGTGCTCGATTACAGTTTGCTTGTTGGAATGCAACCACTTCAAGGTGATGAACAGCTACAAAATCATCAGATGGCTTCTGTTGTATCAAAAATGCAAAAGTATGCTACACCTTAATTTCAAGATTTTATCAACAGATCAATTTGCTTAGCTACTAATAAACTAAAAAACTAGTCACTTAAATTTTAGACTAATCAGACACTATAAATTTGCACCCCTATTAGCACCCATAACTCCCTAGGTATATCTTTGATATGATCTTAATGCCAGCAGAATTACCCCTTCTTGTTCCAACTTGTCCATGTAACCTGAGATAGTACCCAGACCAATAATACTATCCTGTTTAACAGATCGGTCGCACGGGAGCACTGTGTCTTCAAGCCATCGCCACACCACACAGAAAACAGCAACATTACGCCCTTACCTGAAACGTTGAGCACCCCTAATTCCATAGGAACTGACGCCAAATGTCCATCCGACAGCGAATATGTTTCGGATAAGGGCAGCACACTTCCGGGATTGGTACAAGATCCGACTTCCGTTCAACAAAACCCGAGCCCCAGTACATCTAGCCTGGGCTGTCCATGCCTCGGTCGACCATCCAGTGCCCAGACCAATGTGAGTGGCGTTACGTCACCTTCTATGACGTCACACACTCTGACGTGCACGTACGCAACAATTTCAAGTGAAGAGGCAAGCCGGCAAAACCGTAGATTGCTGCCGAATGATCGCAACGAGTTGCATGTTATCGATGGAGATGACCAACGTTTTTACCTCGGTATCATTGACTTTTTTACACGTTACACGTTTAAGAAAAGGTTGGAAAATGCGTATAAGCGCGTTATATATCCCCAGTTGTCCTTTTCAACCGTACACCCAGATATTTTTGCTGACCGCTTTCGCAAATATTGGGACGACCATACCGCATAGCATTAGCTGTAATATATGATAAACGTTTTTTAGTCACTGACGAACGCTTGCGTTTTACTAAAAATGTCAACATATATATATTTACCTGTACTTATTCCATCGAACTGACGTTACACAAATATTTATAAAAACGGTAGTTAAATGTCTGACTTTATTTTAGTGCAATTTGATTGAGAAACTTGTCTACTGTTATCGGATATCTCAGAGACGCGCCCCAACAAAGCGATTGTGTGCGGTCTTTGTCGTAATGACTATGTTGTGGATGACAATGACAACCCTTCACGCCAAATTAGGCACACAGGAATCTTTGTATTAGTCTTTTTTCCAAACATATCTTCACTAAGACCACTCTACACACTTAATTGTTTAATATTTTTGTGACTATAAGCTTGGGCCAAATATGTCATGCTTAGACATAGCTTTTGCCATCGTCACTTACGTCAACGCAATATGACCTCAGTCTCGTCAAAGCCCTTACTAATTGCGAGTTGCTGCCTAATAATATCTCGTCATGCAAACTTTTTTGCTTGGCCGTATAATATGTTGTAATGTAGCACGTTCTTGAAAGCTTTAACTGCTTGATTTAATCCATTTCCAGAAACTTTACTATCGCTTCCGCTTGCTGAATTCGAAGTAGTGGGAGAATTTTCACTGTGCTTATTAATATTGTCAATCGGTTTTCAACCGCATTTCTGCACCTTCAAGTGAATGTTACTGTTTGTTTTTGTATGTTGGGTTCGTTGACACGCTGATTCTTGTGTGTACACTAGATTTAGTACGCTCTTCGTAATATCCACGTACTTGGTCAAGTGTTCTGGATTAAAATTCGTGTGCTCGGCGCCTAGCAGAAAACGAATATTTTTTTATGACGGTTTGTTTGCACTTAGTACCAAAGTTTTTAAGCTTCTTTCTGTTATAGCTTGAATTTCATGTGTGCAATGGGTTTGACGCGATGCTGTTGTTGCGCCATGAATAAAATTTGTCGACTGTGTTCGTGTAACGTACTGGGAAACGGGATCTGTGTTTTTGTGTCAGGCTAAAGTCCTTTTTAGGCTCATGAGCCCTTAACGATTTCATATTTTGTTATAATGTGAGAAGTTTTTCTTTCGGCTGTTGGGTACAAACAGGTTTTTGGTTTAAAAAATCACCAACTTATTGAAACCGCTAATTTATAAATTGCATCATTTCCACAAAAGGCGAAAAATTTTTGAATAGCCTACATACGTGATAGGTACAGTTCTTTTGTCGTACAAACCAACATACGTGCGTTACGTATCGGCTACGGCTACGCAATACGCTTCTTGTATATTTCACAGAATTGTTAAGGCTTATCTTGCAACGTCATCCTGGTACGTAGCTTACATTGCCTTCGTAATCTTAAACGCAACATATCTTTACGATAGTTTAATTACCCTTAAGGACGAAAACAGCAACCTTCAGAGCCTTTGGTAAGCTTTCTTCCAACCACGTTGTCCGCTAAAACTGATAACTTGCATTTCAACTAATTTATATGTTTTTACGTACACCTTTCAGCAAAATGTTTTTCACTGGAAGGATAAATATTCAATTCAAGCATGCTGCGGTGTTCATGCTCCACCGGTTTCATGTTGGTGGTTTGTAAAATGTTAAGGACAGGTTTCGGCTTCGGTTTGACGCAGAAGATGGTTCCCTTTTCTGGTATTTCCTGTGTTTACGAAGCTGTGGTTCCTCATTTTGCTATGTGATCTACTCTTGTATTATTGTGTGCTTTGGAATTGAATGTGCTGTTTTTGTAACGTGATATTATTTTCAACAATAACAACTTCAGTCCAATAGGCCTGTATGTAAAAACAGAATCTCACGGAGTTAAGGTTAAATTAGTGAAGGTGACATTGCGTTGTGTGTTAAACCATGAGCCAGACTGAGCTAGCCAAAGTTTTCAGAGATGTTTTTTTTTAACCGAGTGCACCAACTCATTGCAGATCACAATGCCTTCTGGCGTCTGTTAGGTATATTGGTTTGCAGTCAATTTGATGTGTATAGGACTAGGACTCTTGAGTGTAAACCAAACAAAGCATGCACATTGGAAAGTCTTGTCTTGGCCTTGTGTATCGTGTGTGTTTTTGTGTTCCAGTTCCAGTATCTGTTCGTTCATTTAGTGCATCTGCTATCCTTTTGAGTTCAACAAGCATGGCACCAGAAAAGAAACCATTTTCTCGCCTTCCAACAAATGTGACCCCACTAAACTATAATCTCTGGTTGAAGCCTTGCCTGAGTAGCTTTGTTTTTGACGGAAAGCAAGCTGTTAAAGTCAAGGTAAATTTAAAATGCAATATAATTAGTACCTCCATCTGCTAAATAGGACTTTTTTTGCTGTGGAATTCTTTCATTTTTTGTTAATTACTTCTGTGACATTAATTTATGATACGACACTGAACAACCTATTAATATATATTAAAATACGTAAAAAGGGCAATTTTGGAGATATATATATTAAAAGGTACTAATTTTACACCCACATACCAAAGTTAGATTACTACACATCAGAAAATAATTCTAATTTCTTGTCTCTTAAATGTGTAGATTATAGTTATCATGGGACCATCTAATCATAATACACTTTGAATCGAAACAGGTCAGCAGTGCAACCCCAAAAATAGTTTTGAACTGTGTGGACATTTCAATTTCTTCTGCCAGTTTTGTGTCTGAGGGAGGGCAAGAAATAAAATCAAACAGCATTGATTATGAGGTGGACCAGGAAAAAGTCACTGTTCAATTTCCAAATGATTTGCCAATAGGTAGGCTCTGTGTTCATGATTTAAAAAAAGCATGCATCAAAGTTAAATAAATGTATAAAACAGTATAAACTTAATTGTTTAGTGGTGACAATAACGGCCCAAATAGAAGTAAAAAGCAACATGCTTTATATTTCAAATGTTTCAACTAATGCTCATGGAATCATCAATGATAAAGCACTTCAGTTTTAACTTCTATTTGGGCTCTTATTTTCACCAATAAACTTATAAACAGTTCCGTTTATAGTGTTTCAAACTTTAATGTGTTATAATGCATTCACAGGTGATGGTGTGCTAAATATGTCTTTCAAGGGAAAGCTGAACAATAAAATGAAGGGATTCTACCGAAGCAAGTAAGTTGAATCATGACCAGAATATTAGTTTTCTGATAGATAGATTACTGATCTTTGTTATGTCAAGATATGTTGGGACCAATGGAGAGGAGAAATATGCTGCAGTCACTCAATTTGAAGCAACTGATGCCCGCAGATGTTTTCCTTGCTGGGATGAACCTGCATTAAAAGCCTCATTTGATACAACTTTGGTTGTTCCCAAGGAGCTTGTTGCATTGTCAAACATGGTTAGCATTTCAATGGATTGTTTGGAGTTACGACACATTTACTAAATTACAGTTTATTTGTGTAAACGCCATTTCGTTGGATTTTAAAAGTCAAATGTCTGTTAATGTTTAGAATGTTGTTGCTGAAGATGAATACTCAGAAGACAACACTAAAAAAGTCCTGAAATATGCACAAACACCCATCATGTCAACCTACTTACTTGCATTTGTGGTTGGTAAGTATGTTTTCTTTTTTGCACTCAAATTCATGCTTCAACTATATTGAGGTAAATTTGTAATGTTTTTTGCATTTTCTTAGACTAAATACCCGTGCTTTGATAATTCACTTTTATTATATTAGGTGAGTTTGATTTTGTGGAAGGGCAGACCCCAGATGGTATTAAAGTTCGAGTGTATACACCAGTTGGAAAATCTGCACAGGTACCATTTTTTATCATGTTATCTCCAAACATTTCTCTGGTCAAACAGCATCAGTCTAACAATGACTATTGGTCGCTTTGTTTTAGGGCACATTTGCTTTGGAAGTAGCTGTAAAAGTATTGCCTTTCTATGAAAATTACTTTGGCATAAAATACCCACTGGCCAAGATGGACTTGATTGCAGTTGCTGATTTTTGTGCTGGTGCAATGGAGAACTGGGGTTTGGTTACTTACCGGTAAATAAATAGTTTTGCAAACTAAGTTTTTGATTTATTTTAAACAATTATTTTATATGAAAAATGTAGTTTTTACTAGGACTTACATATGTTGTTTTTTTGCACTGGTGTTTCGTGCAAAATAGTCTATTTTACCTAACTGAGGAAGTGCCCTTTTCTATGATCTAATGATTTCCTGTATCATCTTACATCTGGCAGACTATTTTCTTCTTTGAAACAAATGTCTGTAAATGTTAAAAATCGTGAGTTGAAATTCAATTGAGTAAATGTGGCTTTAAATTTTGTTACAGTGAAACTGCATTGCTGATTGATGATAAAAGTTCTTCAGCCCATACTCGCCAGTGGGTGGCACTGGTGGTTTGCCATGAACTTGCTCATCAATGGTTTGGAAACCTTGTCACAATGGTGTGTGTCTTCCTGTATCATTTTTGATTTGTTATTTCAAACTACCCAAAACGCTTTTTCTACACCTTTTAAATTTTTTTATGACATAGTGGCAATTAAATAAACTGTCAGTGAAACTGGTACCCTTCGTGCCATAACTTATATTTTCATATCTGCAGGAATGGTGGACACACTTATGGTTAAATGAAGGATTTGCCTCATTCATGGAATATCTTGCCACTGACCACTGTCACCCCAAATTCGATATTTGGACCCAATTTATCACACATGACTTAGTTCGGTAATGATTCCAAAAATAAATGCTTCATAATAATTTTTGGACAAAGATTATGTTTAATATTTGAAAATGAAAACTTAAAGTTAGACAAAAAAGTTATAATGTTTGTTGTTTATAGTGACACTAATTCAACCTCATTTTTGCAGAGCCATGGATCTTGATGCATTGGACAACAGTCATCCCATTGAAATACCTGTTGGTCATCCTGATGAGGTTGATGAAATATTTGACATCATTTCATACAGCAAGGGTGCATCTGTAATTCGCATGTTGCACAATTGGATTGGAGATTCTGTGAGAACTTAAACTTAAAATTGTGACTTAAACTTAAAATGTCTGTGTGACTTGAAACTAAATGACTTTCACTAACTTTAAATATTTTTAGTTTGTTTATGGTGAAATAATATCACCTCACTTTAAACATACCAACCATGTTTTGGCCTTGTACCCTAAAACTACATAAGCAAAGAATATGTATTCCAGTTTAAGAACAATACCAATTTATTTGTATGTGTGTAATAAAACAATTATAATAGGGAGGAATTTCTCTACAATAGTTATATAAAATGTAAATGGTCTTTGATTGTGTTCTTTGTGCTGATTATATTACCATCCTTTTCAGAGTTTCCAAAAAGGTATGAACCTTTACCTGAACAAGCATGCTTACAAGAATGCCTTTACTGAAGACCTCTGGGAATCACTTGGTGAAGCCAGCGGAAAACCAGTAGAAAAGGTTAATTTGATCACAACTCAAACTATGTGTCATTTTTAGGTATATTATTTGAGCAGGTTATGAGCACATGGACATCCAAGATGGGCTACCCTGTGTTGGATGTGAAGTGTAAGGCAAGAACTGATAACAGCGTCACCTTGCAAATATCACAGAGTAAATTCCGGGCCAACAACACAAAGGGAACAACTGGTGAGTTTGTGACCAGAGATCATTAAAATTTGATTCTGGGTTTTATTTTAGGTTTAACCTTTTCTTTTAGGACACCAAAAGGTTTTTCTACCTTTTTTAAGCCAGGGAACTCAGTGTGCATTTAAATAATCTTGCAGAACACCAACCGATTTTTTTGGGCTAATTAGTAAACAATTAAGTAAACAAGCACACACTTAACTGCTGTATTGTACTTAAACAGCAACAGGCCCACACAATTACATTTAATTATTTCACGAGTCTTACTATTACACAACAATAAATGAAGCAAATCAGGACGAAATGTTCAAACTTGAAATAGTAGGTAATTACTTCCATAAAAGATTCACCAATTGTGTAAAAGCAGTAATTTTGTGGAACACCTGACGATCTTTAACTGGACGTCAGTGTTCTGCGGAACAACAGCTGAGAATCACTGATCTGGGCCATATTCCAAAGGAGATGTATATTACCCAAATTGATATCGTTGCAGACGACAGTGCGCCAATCTGGTCCATCCCAGTAGCATTTTCGACCTCAACCTCACCACTTGAAGTCGCCAAATCCATTTTGATGGAAGATCAGTCCGTCGAAGTTACCATTGACAACGTACCACGTGACGGGTAGGTTTGAAAACGAATAATTAATGTTAGGTGTTGTTGCGCTAATGTGTTTGTTGTGTTTTAGTTGGGTGAAGGTCAACCCTGGCTTATACGGTTTCTATCGAGTTCGCTACAGCGCCGATTTGCTGACGTCACTTATCTCGGCTGTCAAGGACCAATCACTGCCTGCACGTGATCGACTTGGTCTCCAAGGCGACCTCTTTGCTTTGGTATGTGAGTCGATTTGACTCTCCATTTTCGTGCATTGTAGTGATACACTGAACTCGCTTGAAAGGTTCGGGCCGAAACCGAATACCCGGTTAAAAGGCCGAAATTTTACGAACCTAAAATCCCGTACCTAATGGATGTTGATTGTTTGCTGTTGATGCAAATAACCTCGTTAATGAAACTACGCTTTTGAAATTCAAACCTTTTTTGTGCTTAACGGGGTTATAATTAAATCAATTACATGTTTTTGGTTAAATACAATTACTAAAGGTAAAAAACGAAATATGCGATAACATGCCACTAAATTTCCGATTTCTGCACACTGTTTTTGTGCGCAACACGTTATTTTTTTTATTTTTTTAACATAACGTCATGTTTGACCAACTTGGTCGAGACGAATTGAAATTAATTCTTAAACTTAGCCAAGTTATTTTGAAAAAAAATTAAAATGTATAACTGTTGTAAAATTTTAAAAATCTTGTTACAATTATGATTACATAAACTCAAAAAGTTTTCATTTCAAGATTGACAATTGCAGCAAGACCAAACATAATAATTAGCCTAATTAAGGATGGAATAACTACTGTTTCTAAAGTGGCTCGTGTTTTGCAAATGGAAACGGTAGATTAGCATGTTAAGTTTTAACTGATTTGTTGTGAAATGAGGTTTTTGCCGATGTTTAGTTGAAACGGGATTTTCGGCAGCAATTTTTCGACGTCGGTGTATTGCTGGTCCAATGCTTACGCTACAAGAAAAAAAAATATCAAAAATATATCGAATAGAAAAAATCGAGAGAAATCGAGGATTTTAACAACACAAACCATTGTTTAGGCTTCATCAGGAGTCGCTCCAACCACAGACTTCCTTCAGGCGCTTGCCGCTTATGAGAATGAAACCAACTATACCGTGTGGAACGACGTATCAGCAAAAGTAAGCACACTCAACACGTTGTTATGGAACGACGACCAAACACACGAAAACTTCAAAAAATTCACTCGCAAGCTTTTCCAACGGATTGCAGACAACCTAGGCTGGGACCCAAAAGACGGAGAAGGTATGGAAAAGTGCTGTTTTTTATTTGTTCCGAAGCGGACTTTTGTTTGGATATATTTTTTGTGAAGTTGGCGTATGAAGTAAATGTGTGGCAACTGGTCGTACGAATACTTCGGTTCATAAAGTCAGTCCAAAATTGTAAGTCGGGCCATGCGTCAGGTAAACAGACTTGATTCAGGACATGAATTTACATTCAGGGACATTTGTAGTAATTTCACTTCGATAAAACGAATTTTTGGGCCTAATTCTGATTTTAGGTTTGTTACTTTGGGGTTAACTTACAGGTTTGAGCAACCTACGAAAGCAGTAGAAACTTTGGCAGAGCTACTGTAACCATTGCTCACGGCACACCCACATTTAGTTAATTTCCGATAGTTGGCGCAAAGAGCAAAATTATTTATTTAGCAGCTGAAAAGGGGTAGGATTAGGAATTAAGTTTTTAAAAATTTTAAATTATAAACTATGTTTTATTTCTAGTTTTATTGATTTTTTAATGCTAATACTTCAACTTGACCCTACTAGCTCTCACCGTAAGCATTTTTAGATATATATATATAATTAAACGGCTAAAATTGCGCCACCTATCGAAAATTAGCTAAATGTGGGTCTGCCATGAGGTATGGTTTTAGTATTTGTCCAGAAACTTTGACCAGTGATCGAAAACTGGCTGTAAAGGAAAAAGTTGTCAGTTTCAAACTGGTTGTATTTTGCACAGGTCACCTCGACAGCATGTTGCGAAGCTTGGTCATCGGCAAGATGGGAGGTTGTGGATGTGACAAAACTGTGTCTGAAGCGAACAACAGGCTGGGCATCCACGTGAGTTTATTACACTTTCTGCCGCTGAATGTCGAACCCTTGCATTATAAACATTTTATTTATGCAGGTCGATAACACTCGTCCACTGAACGCCGATTTGCGCTCATCCGTTTATGGCACAGTTTTGTCGCATGGTGGCGGTCAAGATCTCGAAACTCTCCTAAAGGTATTATGTGCGACATTGAACATGCATTTTATAAATTGTAATTAGCTATCCCATATTGCCATCCTTTACCTTGCATTTACTCTTAAGTATTGTCAAAGCCAGCGGATTAATACAGAATTACACTATTATGAAGCAAAACAAAAATGATAACCGTTTAATTACGAAAGCATCGAGCCAATACATGATAAGCTGCAGGGCACACTGTTTCGACCTATGATGTCTCATCATCATCAGTGCAGCTGATGACGAGGGATCGGCCGTGTGAGCTAATGTAAACCCTCCAGATTGGTGGGAGCAGCAAGCTGAAAAGCCATGCCTTCGATACCATAACTGGGTATTAACGGCAGAAGCATGAACCAGTTCTTCTGTTAATGTTTGTTAAAAGGCATGGATATTCAGCTTGCTGATCCTAACGAACAAAAGTCGAAACAGTGTGCGCTGTCTGCAGATAATCGTTTAAAATCTTGCATTGCTTTATGATACATGGTTTGAAAAAATGAAAATGGTAAACGAATACTGCTAAAGTTAATAAAAAAAATTTCAGCTTCACCAAACGACAGATCTTCACGAGGAAAGAAACAGAATCGAGAAAAGTTTGGGCCACGTCAAAGATCCAGAGCTTATCAAAAAAGTTCTCGACTTTTCGATGTCTGTAAGTATTACCAGTTTGTTTTAAGTAGCCACAGACGAAATTGATGTTAACGCATACTGATGTACATTTGAGAAGCATCGGCATACATTTTTTGTATAGTGAGGCATATGAAAACCAAACATTGATTATGGATTTCGTTAAATTTCCTTTTTACTATCTACCGTATTTAATAGCTGTGCACTGTCTATCCGATTAATTTAATGGCCAATTTGCCATGTTTTTGTGCAATTTAGCGGACGATTTCACAACAATGAAAAGGGTACGATCTCGCCATCGCTATGCCAATAAACGATTATGCGATTAACCAGTGTCGTCTGTACACCATTCGTCCGTTTTTAATAAAACTTTAGAAATCCAAGTCTCTAACGAGGCTTCATTTTCTCACAGGAACGTGTTCGATCGAACGATCGTGTGTTTGTGATTGGTTCAATGGCAACTTGCAACAAGACAGGTCGTAACATGACATGGGAGTTCACCAAGGCAACTTGGGACAAGCTCCATGATATGTACAAGGGAATGTTTCTGATATCAAGACTTGTCAAGGTGAGCAATTGTTCTCTTGGTGGATAAATGTAATTGATATTTCGTCTCTTATGTTTCTCCTCTTATAGTGGTGTCTGTCAAATTTCTGAATAAAAGTGCCTTTGAAGATTTTGATACTTTTTAATGCTTCTTTCGTAAGTACGGTGCAATCTGAATGGGTTTATAGGTTAAAAAAGGTCAACCTTGTATGCTCAAATTTGAAGCCATTAAACCTTGTAAACAAAGACCCATAAAAAAGTTTGTTAAATGTTACAAAAAATATGTACATAAAAAACTGATGATGCCAACATGCTGTTAAAAATACTAGTTCATTAAACAGAAGGAAATATTTTTGCCCCCAAAGCTTCACCAGTCAAAATGATAGTGAACAGTTTAACGCCTATAATTGCCATTAGAAACTGTTTGGATTGTTCAAGTGAATTTTAACCTCATTTTAATGATTTTCAGCAAACAACTGAGAACTTCGCCACCGACGAAATGGCCAAGGAGGTTGAGGTTGGTAAAATAATTAATTAACGCATTGTTTTTGAATGGCCTTCACCCCAATTTTTTTTTTGATTTTTGTGTGATTTTTGAAATTAAACTTAATGCATGTGATGATTGAAAACAATGATTTTTGAAGTTCTAATTTTATCTCTAACTTGCAGTAAAAATTGATCTTACCAAACATATATTTAGTGTTTGTCTTTTTTATCATTATTTTTACCAAGATACATATTGATTTACACTTAAAATATACAAAATTTTAACTACAATGTTTTTTATTTAGGAATTCTTCAGTAAAAATCCAGCAGAGGCAGCAGAGCGCACCGTCCAACAATCTATTGAACAGATCAAGCAGAAAAGTGATTGGTGGAAACGTGACGGCCAGAACATCTCTGATTGGTTGAAGCAACAGATGTCTTAATCATGCACTGAAAGTGACGGGACCAAATGTGTTTTTTGCCACCGAAAATTTCGTTTGTAGGCGTGTGAAATTTTGTTCCCGAAATTGTAGTCCTAAAAAATTCGCATATTTTAATTCCGCTTTATTTGTAATAAGCGTGAGTTTGCAAGATCGTTACTTTGTTGTTTGTGTGATCCATTCAGTTTCTGCCACAAATAGAATCAAGAAAGTTAAAAAAACGTGTTTTATTTTGTTGTACAAGGATATTGTACAATCTGTAGACAAAGAAATGTCATTGTAAAAAAGCTTTGATTGAGCCTGAAGTAATTCTCTGTTTTGTTCAAGTCACGAAAGGACACATTTTATCATGTCTTTATGTTTCTACTTGTATGATATACTATATTATTAACCAGTAATATATCGTGGCTTCAGTTGCACGAATATGCTGTTAAAAAATCGACCGAAAACTTTTAATTGAAGTAACTATTTTTGACTTAACGCAATAATCAAAGTAGACCTGTAGGCCCAAAATCTTGAAGCACAGCAGGAAAAAAGAATTGTTACTGTAGTCGAATGGTGGTTGTTGTTTTCCTGCCCAGTGTTTGTGTTTAATACGAGGGGATTTTGTGAAAATGTGATCAGCCATGTGGCTATTTACTAGTCAGGACGAACTTGGCGCATATTGCGTGGGAGCGGTGTTAGTTAAGTTAGGCTATTTTGTAAGCTGCTGAACGCAGCTAGGCCTTTATTGTGCAAAAAAGTAATGGTTATGGTTGGTTTGTTATATACCGCTACATATTTTGAGAGACAATTTCTAATTGATACATTTACGAAAAAAAAGTAGAACCCTATTTACAAAAATCTATTTTTTTTTAAGTATTTTTCTTATCGCAAAAGAAGTCCATTTCATCCAGAAACGTGCGAACTTTATACGCATAAATCTGATACTGATGAATACATTTTAGATCTCCAGCAATAAAAATACCTTTTTTAAATGATAAGGACGGGTTGTCCATCAAGTGGTTGGAGCATGTAAAATTGGCACAGTTGTGTGACAGTGGCAACGAGAAAAAAAACTGACCAAACAAGGAGGGCCGTAAAGAATGCAAATTACGGGCGTTGACAAAATGCAATCATTCTAAATTTATTTAATGGTGTCCGACGAGAAGATATATGAATGGGATAAGAAACGTTTTCAAAAAAATATTGCTTTTCTGGACTAAAGAAACAACATTTTCAGATTTTTGTTTCTAAAAAAAAAAAAAAGTATTTTTTATAAATCGCTCATAAGTGTTTTAATAGGTATAGGACTGAAAGCTAAACATGCCCTTGGTTAAACCGTGCAAATCATAAATTAAACTATTTCTGGCATTTGTTAGTTCAACCCAGTCAACAAGTTTTTAATCATTAAAACCGTATAACCGGTTTATTTTAAAGTAAAAGCAAAATTTCACGCTAATTTTGTGAAATGCATCTCTTGGCGTATTAAAGCTTTTTATAATGTATTGTTAAAAACTATAACGTAACATATATTCTTAAAAACGGTTAACAGAGCTGCTCCGAATGCTATCAACGGTCTTGACTTACTGTGTGTGTATTCCCAGAATTCTTTAAAAACGGACAAAGGCCACCGAGGGGAATTTATGCCGCGTTTTTCGCCCGAAGGCAAACGATGCCATTATTTCTTATTTCAATCGCTTCCAACTCAGTTTGCAGTTTATGCCTGTCGAAAAGGTCAGAAGGGGATTGAGAAACAGTTCAGGAGAGTTAGAAGCAGATTTAAATTTGTCATATAAAAGGATATCCTATAGTAATTAAACAATAGCAAAAATCGTAAATATTCTGAATTGAATTTTGAAATAGTTTAACATATACTTTTACGTAAAAATATATTTAAATCTAAAATTGACAAAAAAATATTTTGAATTTATACCCACTGCGTGACGAAGTCTTTTTTTTAAACATAAGGAGATATTTTAGCTTTTTAAATTGTTGTGGTAGGATAAATGTCTTGGAGGTTTTGAAGTCGCTTGCTGACGGTGTCAAAAGAGGTTGTTATTTTATGCGTTGTCTTTTCATTGTTTAAAAGCTTGCGGCAATGACATTTTCACTTTGTACCTGTACCTTGATAGAGACGAAACGATAGAGTACTTGTTTTTCCGCCACTTTAAATACATAAACGATGTTTCGAATGCCTTTGTTTGTTATGGTCGCAGCCGTTTAGTAAAGATTTTTGTCATCAAATAAATATATTTGTATGAATTTTAACACAATACAGTTACAGACGTATAGGTATTTTATTTACAATTTTTAGGACTAATTCAAAATTCTGAAATTAGAGAAACTAGTGTATTTCAAAATACTGAAAGACATTGGCTCGCCTGTTTATTATCGTAAATCAGACATACACGTTTGTTTGTAGAATGTTAAACGTTACACTTTTTGCAGAGTTTATTTTTGCAGAGTATAACTATCATGTTTTTCTTAAAAACTTGTTCAATTTCTCAAATCATTTTCTGCTGTGTCGTGGGACTTACAGTTCAGGGGGCATGTGCCTGGGATGACAATTACAGCGCCGAGGATGGTAAGTAGACTCGTCAGTGACAACACAACAAGATATTTACGACGTGCGGCCGATAATCTAACACCCACGTGGATAAACAGGATTTGTGTAATATTGCCTTTAAAGACCTGTCCATGCACGATTAGAACGTTTTTTTTTCCGATGGGAACTAATTTAAATGCTTTATGCAACCTGCAAGGAAATCGTAAACTCCAACATAAAACAAATATATTTTTAATAGTGAAAAGAACGGCCCAAATAGACGTAAAAAGCGACATACTTTACGTCTATTGGGCCGTTATTTTCACCATTAAACTTATGAACAGATCCGTATATATTGTTCCAAATATATTTTTAAATGTTAATTATATTAAATTCGCATTTTCTTTGCCAGCAGCCCACTTTGGACAACTAATATGTAATAAAAAGTAATGTTACTAGTTAACTGATCCGGAGAGGTTTTGGTTGTCATCCTTTGAGCTAAAACAAATTGGATTTGGGTTTACTTTACTTCGTAGCTGAAAAACTTTTGTCACCTAAGCAATCTCCCGCAGACAATAAAATGTAAAAAAGAAGAAAGATTCTTGCTTCTTATCAATAGTATATTTAGACTGCTTTGTACCTGTTCTTCATGAAACAGTCTAAATATACTACTTTACTTCGTATTACAATTTCTCTGGCAGTTGCCTACAGGAATAATACACCGTGACTATTATATTACGATTAAATTCGCCAAATCGCTGCACATCTTGGCCCACTGACATAACTCAGTGGGCTGAAGTCTTTCATCTTGTTCTTGCCCTTGGGTCTTGTTTATAAGGTCCCTGGCAATTTTAGTTTCAAATACACACCGCAAATGCGTTTGCGCTGAATTCGAAACCAATAAAGAACATTGCTGTAAGTCGTTTGGTACCACGGAGAGAGAACGAATGTTTCTTTTACCAAGATTATACTCTTTTACCAAGCACAAAACTTTTGCCCGCAAATCAATAGTTTTCCAATAACTAAATGCAACAACATTTTGAAAAGAATATTTCAAACTCATGAAACACGTGCCACACTACGATCAATTGTGACCATAGGCGCCGGCTTTAAATTTTTCCCGGGTATGCCACATTATATGACGTCACAAAATGACGTCATGAAATACCAAATTCATTTCCTGTCGCTACATAGTGTGAGACTACGTAAAGCTTGCAGTATATGAGTTAACACAACGTAATTCCACCGCCAGACCCTTCTGCTACTGTTGCAATTGAATGCATGTTTGTGCGCGCTAACATTGCATTGCACATTACAAAAATAGGACCAACTTGCCGAAATTACGGGGAGGTGGAACAATAATGATAAAAAAGATTTAGCTTGGACGTCACCTTACACCGCAATTTACTATAATGTTAAAACATTTACTTTCTTCTCTGTAACAACTATTATAAAAATGCTTTCTTTTCACGCAACAAAGCGCAAACACTTCTGGCCAAAAAATCGTTTCATACGTTTTAAAGTCGTTTGTTTCGTTTACAACGTGTAGCCTATTTAACGCAGTGAATTGTACGTGACACATTATTAATTTTAAAGTTTAGTGTACTTCAAACAACGTCCTGACCTGCCAGAAATTTTCGACAAGCTAACACTCTAAAAGTACCAGCCTTACGTTGTGACGTAACAATAACCGTTGTTGTTTTTTCGGTTGAAACTAGACAGTCTTTGTCCTTGAGGTAAAGGCAGTTAAAAGTTAGAACTGTATTCTCATAATTTAGTTCACAAACGCTAAACTTTTTATCACGTGGTTGTTGACGTAATAGCCGGGGTAGCGTCAGCTCCAACACCTTTGTTGTGCTTTTTGCCACCCTTTAATGTTTAAATTCTAATGCTGCTTGAAGCTGTCACGATTGTAATGAATGCGAATAGTTCATGTGCTGTGAAATAATAACGATTGAAATCAATTGTGTATGTTACGTATTGGTTCGAATCAGAATAATTTCCATGAAGCAATACCGCATGACTAACGTTGGTCCAATTCTCGGGTATGCGGCATACCCGAGGTTTTCGTCCGGGTATGCCTGGCATACCCGGCATACCCGTGTTCGGCGCCTATGTTTGTGACCTTTACACGCAACACAAAAATACTACACCTATTTTTTTCATTTGGCAATAACCTGTCAGGACAACGGACAATGGACAACTACACCTGAATGTAAACGAATTAAAGTAGTCTTCTTCCAATATAATTTGTATGAATCACATTAGCCGTAGATTTTGCCAAGAAAGACTTATTGTTATAACAAGCGTATCTACCACATCAAGCAGTTTCATTACTTTGATTTGTTGTAAAATTGCAACATTCCTTTGCTTTGTAGACGCAAAAGTGATTCCAATCGTTCTACCGATAGTGGGCGTTGTTGTTCTGGCGTGCATCATCGGTTGTTGTGTGCAAGGAGGCAAGTGTCGCTGCTTCAAGAAAGACGACGAAAAAGAGAAAAAATGTGAGACTGGCGTATGATGTTCAGTAAATATACGCAATTTTTGACCAATTGAGTGTAAATACTTAAGCAGTGTCATAATACGAGTAACGCAGTGTAGTAACAATTTTTGCTAACTTTGCTCATTTTTTTTTCTTTTGGTGTATCCGTTGCCTTTATTATTCCACAGTACCACCCGAACTACAGGGTAACACGTTAGGACGAAGCAAGCTGCCGATCCCAAGTTCCCAATCTGAAAACAAGCTAAAGTCGTCGCGAGCGTATATTCAAAGGTTTGTTTTCTTCAATAACCTGCTTAAGTTATTCACAGCTTAGTTTTGTAGATATTTAAGCCTGATAATTTATTTTATTGGCATTGTTACAGACAAAGTCAGCTTCCTGGATATTCACAGTTACATGGAAATTCGTTGTATCAGTTTCAACATGGAACAAGCAATCAAGGAGTTATTTCACGACCACCCACAAGATCTCAAACCTTAGGTAGGATGGACTGTTACATAAAAACAAAATAATTCCTTCATGAAATTGTATTTTTGTCTTGAAGCTAAGGCAAGTGACAGGTCATCAAGCGGTTTCAACACTACGAAAAACACGAAAACTTCAAGCAAGGAAGGTAAGCAAACATTTTTCTTGTTAGTTTTGTAAATACTTTAAACTTAAAATTGCCCGCTAGGTGTCGCTGAGCGATCATCGAGGGCAATTTTGCTCGATGGCTGAAATAAAAAAGGGTAAGGGCAGGAAACTTGGCCGAATGACCTGGCGCGCCTGACCCATATTCAGACCTAAAATACCTTGATCGGGATTCGTCCCCGGGAGTTTCCTGGGTTCGAACCCCGTGAAAAAAATAAGGGTAGAGCTACTGAGACAGGAACTCACACCGCATGCCTGCTAATTTCCGGTAGGTGGCGCAACGGGACATTGGCAATTGCGAGTCAACAATACTGTTGGGCAGGAACTTGGCCGAATGGTCCGGCGCGCCTGACCCATATACAGACATAAAAACCCTGATCGGGATTCGTCCCCGGGAGAGTCCTGGGTTCGAACCCCGTGAAAAAAAAAAATTTTTTTACTGTTGCCATCTAGAAACGCCTACGCGACGCCACCTATCGAAAATTAGCAGACCAGTGGCGTGAGTTCCTGTGTTAGCAGCTCTACCAAAACATAAAGACTCCCCTTGCTTAGGGCCTAGTTTTTAAAAAACCTGCCGATTTAGCCGATTGCTGATCATGCGTTAATAGCTTGGTGCCAACCTAAACGCGTTTATCTAAGCGGGATACAATTATCTGAACGTAGTTAAAATTTATTCTGTCTTATATGTTGTGTCAACAGTTGCCATTGGAATAGAATTCGTCTCAAATAGGGCGCCGAAATCCAGATCAACGTATCAACACCCCAACAAGAAATTTTAACCTTATTTTAGCAAACTAATCAAGCATTCTCTAATTTTGGAGCCTAATTGTGCTGTGTTTGTATGCTTGCAAACCTTACTGTACTTTTTAAACTGTGACATAAACATAAAACTAAACAAAATAGCAGCAAACAACTTATGATTTTAGACTGCTACTTATTTTTATTGGCACATAAGTTCAGTTAAATGACTACCTGACTGTGCCTCCTTAACAGCGTAACTGGTTATTGTTGTGTCATCTGCATTTTTTGTGACATCACAAGACTTATGACTGACATGAAATTGGAGTTTGATTTTCACTTCATTAGTACAATCTTAATATTTGCGGTTCATTTGTAAATAGATACTGTGACATTTTTTTACTTGTTGATATAGCGTTCATATAGCTTGATTGAAATGTGCCTTTTAACTAAAGGAAATCTTGCTTAGACTTCATAAGACAATTTAAATTGACGAAAAAAGTAGTGATGTACCGAATCGTCTAAATCAGGCCTGTCAAACTCGCGGCCCGCGGGCCACATGCGGCCCACGAAGCCCTCCAATGCGGCCCACGAACAGTCAACAACAATTGTAGTATTTTGTCAGATTTTTATCTAACTATACTAATTTTTTCTTACTTTTCAAAGTGAAAACAACCATTATTTAAACAGACATTTACCGAAATTTAATTTATAAATACAAATTCATATGTTATAAATAGAAACGATAGTAATTAAACCGTTCCTCAAAGTTTCAGTCAAGGGTGCACAACCCGCGGCCGTACGACCGCATTAAAATATATGTGCTAGCGGCCGTGATGTAATTACAATAACTCCTTTGCCAAAACATTTGATTTTCAAACTGATTTTGTGTTACTGAAAAGAGTATTACCAGCCTATAGCAGGCATATGCCACAGATTTTTTGTAGGCCTATTGTGTGCAAACAATGCGAAAAAACAGGTACGAAATGCGTCACAATATAGATTCTGACGTAATTAACAGTTAAAACTGATTTTCACATTGTGCAGCTCAATCTGTACACCAAGTTGGAAATTAATCAGGGCTTTTGGGGGCGTCAATAGACGGTATATATATATGATATAAGCCTTTTTCTTTACATCTGTAATTTTAAAACAAAAACCAGCAGATAATTGGCGGCTGTTGGTGAAATAAGGATCTGCAATGCGGTCGTCGCAGCGAAAAGGTTGTTTAAGTGTATAAAACTAGATCAAAAATAACATGCGGCCCTCGGCGTAATTCCAAGCTGCAATGTGGCCCCCGAACCCCACGAGTTTGACACCCCTGGTCTAAATCGTCTTCGGCCGAACCAACCGAGTCATTCATGGCGTACGCTACGTGTTTGAATGAAAAAATCTTTATCTACCAGGCAACTACTGCAGAATAGTTGTGTTTCCTCCTCATTTCAGTTCTGTGGGGTTCAAAATTGCCTCAAGCATGATTGGCAACCTGCCAATGAATTACTAATTTTTTGACTACAGTGGGAAAAACAATAATATGTTGAAAAAGATAAAAAATTACGCGATTTTTGTTATGTTTGTGCTTTTGAAAGATTGCGTGGTACCTTAATAAGCAGAAAATACACGTTTAACGCTTTAAATTTGTGTTCGTAAAAGATTCGGTTGCGGCCGAATCGCAACAAACCATTCGGCCGAAACCGAATCTTTGCAAAAATGACCGATTCGGCCGAATAAATTCAGCAAACCGAATATTCGGTACTAAAAAGCCAAATGAATATTACCAAACAAAACCAATAATCACAATACTTAAATGCACATAATACATACGCATAAATTACCGCGGAATTTAAACACTTCATTCATAAACATTATTGCCATTACCTTTACAAAACTACAATCATTTGAAACGATTTGCATTTCGACGATTTCCAAATACGTTCGTTTTGCCCTAACGAGTCTTGAACGGGGCTGCTGCAATAACCAATGCGCAGTAGATTTAGCTGAATTTCACCTGCCCAGCATATCGCCAAGTACATCAAGTTCCTGCCAGGACATTCGCACCCTAAGGGGAAATTGGCGATTTTTCTTGTTTGTTTGCAACAAGAGATGGGCAGGTCCGATTGCAAGTCAGCCCTGTGGCACCCAGACAAGCTGCTGCAGGTGTTCGAAAAAAATTGCTAAAAATTTTGACACAACAATACACGAACTGCAATTTGCTGTATTTTTGCGGGACATGTTTTGTTTTCGATTAAGATTTGTAATTTTTACGTTGCGTGATATTCGGTAAGGAAATGTGTATTATGTTATTGTAGTTTCAGTTTTACATGAATCAATAGATCAATTTTTTCTAGCAATAATAACAAAACCAACTCTTAACGTCAACCTAACATTTTGTCAATTACGGCTGAAACTAGGCTTGGTGCCACAACAATCACATTCCAAAATGTGGTCACCTTCAGAATTACTAGTTGCCATGCAGCTGGTATTCCACAATATTGAAGTTGACCTACGAGTAACCCGAAACAACGGATGTGTGATTATGTTCCAAGATCTTTAATTAACTTGCGGGGAATTCCAGCTTTGCCTTGTGCTCATACGGTTCGCTGCATTGATCGCCGAAAATATTCGATTTTGTGAAAAGCATAGAACTGGAGCCGTGTGTGCGGTCGTTTTAGTATCTTAAAGCTTATGGAATGCCTAGATTTTAAAGCAAAAATGTGCAGAACACTAAATTTATTTTGCATACACTATAGCATAGGGTTGCCATTCGTCCGGATTTTCCCTGACATGTCAGGGAATTTAGTGTTTAAATCTGCGTCAGGGAGAAATGTTAAAATGTACCTAAAAGTCCGGAATTCAAGAAAAATTAATTGTATATATTATAAAATTAATGTACCAACGGAGAAAGTTTCTAGTAGATAGCTACAACCGCGCCTATACCATGAAACGATAAGAGGTAAACTGGCGGCGCGCAGGTTAACGTACCTGTTACTGTTTGATGTGTGTGCGCGCGTAACAATACCTGTTTGTTACTAGATGTTTAACAATATGCGTTAAATACACAAATAAAAATCCGCGTCTCAAGAAAACACAGCATTCGAAGCTACATGAGAACGTGGGAACTTTCATTTAACTGTGTACCTATTATGCAGGGAACTAACTCACAACTAAAAGTCGAATGCGTGAGACATCAGAACATTTTTACAGTGGCATTTTTCTTCAAATTCAAAAAGGTCCTTGTGACTCCCATCGTTTAATTTTTTTGGTTAAACTTAACTAAACAGAAGCCTGCGCAGAAAGTTAATTGACAAGGATCAGAGTATCGTATGTAACGTTTTCTCGTGTCGCTGTCCGTGTGGCTTCCCAATATTCTAATTTATTCCGGAATAGAAGTGTTTGGATCGCAAAAATGGTCAACGCAGCGGTTCTCAGACTGGGGTCCACGGTCCTTTAGGGCATTTTGCGAGGCCCTCGAAAAGGTGGAAGTAATTCTATATCCTTATTTTATCCAGTTTGTGCAACTGGATAAGTTGAAATCAAAGTTCAAGTTAGAATCGACCGACTCCATTGTTAAACAATAGGCTTTATTGCATGACAACTAACAAAAATGCAATTGTTCGCGCACAATTGTAATGTTTTTGTCCTGTCTGTGATGTCAGATTTGGATCATTGTTATGCGCAATTTTGCATAACTATATAGCTAAAATCCTGCAATCAACTTTCGTTTTTCTGAAATACACACTCAGACACATTTAGACTTAAAGTTTGAGAAAAACTGGGTTCACGCAACCGAGATAAATTTTGTCAGGGATTGTGTTTCATAAAATATGGCAACCCTACTATAGCATATATTGCCACTAACAAAAGATTTCCTAATTTGTATAGTTTTTGTATCATGGAACTTTAAAAAAAGTATATTAAATGGTGAAGAAAGCTAAAAATATTTTTTTGAAAGTGTCTAATTGATAGGATTAACATGTGGCCAAACAAGTGACAACTGTAGGACTAGAAACACAACATAAATTTGAAACAGAAAATCGAGATATTACTGTGTAGCCTTTATACTCTGTATGCAATTAAAAGCATCGTACATGTCAGAATACGTGACTAATTGCTTGGAATTACAGACGAATAGGTTTTTTGGATAAAACTAAAAAATCTTGAGTTAGAAAACATTTTCTCGTGGCAGACTTTGCTATACCTTAAAAACCACCTCTTTGAGTTCATTTTTGCCCAGACAATCTGGACAAAGGATGGGCCTGCCGCTTTACAAAGGTGACATCAGCCACATAGTCAATGGTGATGCAATAATTGGCGGTGCGCAGATGTCTTGCTTCAGGGTGTTGCCCACTTGGCAAATGTCGATGGTTCAAGTACCATTGTGCTGCGGTTTAAATTTCGCAAAGCAGATGATATCAGTCGAAAATAATATCGTCGAACTATACAGTAGGCAAAAAGAAGCTAGATTAAAACTACATGTGTTTTGGCGCTGTAATTATGCTTCAAGACATAAGATTACTGGGTTCTGTAAATGGTTAATTTTAAGAGAAAACTTATTTTTTTTACTGGTCTTGTATTCTTGTATTTGTACGTTTTGCAAAATGCTAAAAAAACTTATAGATTTGAAAACGATCTTTATTCAATGTTCTGAACGCATTTTTCTTCCTTTTTATTGATTCAAATCGCCGAGGGAGGAACAATTTATTTCTGGCTGCAAACCTCAAGTTGTACGTATGTGGTGCTGAGAATGACAAGTCTGTAAAATGTTCCACTTGATGCGTCTGCAGTCTTAGGTCGTGGGAGAATCCAAAATGCCACGCTCACCACATCCCACAACAAGTTTAGAGCGTTGATGATAGCCCTGGAGTGCTGCGTTACACAATCACGCGGTGAGCTCAAAATGCAAAAGCGTCTCAGTCGCAAAAGAAAAAACAGTAAACAAGGTCACAAACATACATCTTAACTGACGTAGTGATTACTGGGTTTAGCTGTCAAAGCTTATGCGTAAAGTTTGCGTAAGAGCGTTTATACATCCGTCAGCATCAGTTCATAATTACATCCTGCTCACATTTAACATTGAAATGTAATGTGTTCGATAAGGCAAAGTACCCACCAAGCGCTTTGTAATTTTGGTTTATTTTGGGGTATGTTAGTGTGGAAACCTTACAACTACACGATTGAAATACCAACCTGAAGACTACTATGAGACAAATTTGTTTTTCTAAAATAAAATAAAAATGTTGATCAAGATAGCTAGGCCTACATGTTTATTTTTCTGAAAATATATGTCCGATATCTAAAGTTTTGCGCCGACTGCATGAGTTTTAGTAACATATACTTTTTTCTGCAAGACGCTTGCACTAATAAGGTATTACGTGTACTTGGTGTTGCGTCACTGGAGCGACAATGACGTTGTTTCAGATTATCTACATCTACTCACGTCACTGGATACGCTATTTTGCAATCCCCACCTATTTGTTTATCACCCTAAAATATTTTTTCTAGTTGCTGCTCTTAGACGCTCAGTTTAAGTTTCGGTCATGTGCGAAAAAATCTCAATCTGAAATTCTGCATGAAAAATATTTTCATTTAATTTGCGAAATTGTAAACATAAGTTTTTTAGTATATCTATCTCACAAAAATGTTCATGTGTGAGAGTCAGGTATTTCAATTACTGTCATCTGATAAGCATCTTACATTTCTTTAAATGAGATATATCGCATTGTAAAATCATTATGGGATAGGATGAATATGTACGAAACGTTTCTAAGTATAATTTTAGCGCGAGCGTGGGCGTTAATTCTAGGAAATCAGAAAATTATTCATCGTTGTTAAACGCAATGTACCCCATTTGCCCTCTCCCCAAAAAATCGGTTTTAGTTATTTTCAGTGAGTTTGGAGGTTACGTAAGGTTTGTATGTTTAAGGTATCAGACATAAATTCGACTATTTTTCATTTTAAGTCGACACAACTTTACGCAGGGACTAAGACCTTACCTTCAATTTATAATACAGTGCTGTTGGCAGCAGTGAAACATGCTGCACCCAAGATTTGCAAAAACAAACAAGCACTGTGCGTTGCCCTCAAATTCTTATTACGTGCGGTTTGGGCGACAGGCGAGAAGCCAAGCCTTCTCGGGCGCGTCCTTGTTATCGCGATAGCTTGATCAGTTTGTGGCCCCGGGCTAAATCGACCAAAATCACAGCCGCAACGTGCAGTTTGTCGAACGTCAACGCTACGGATGTCTTCATTTGTTTCCTATCGCCTGTCACTTGCTACTTACAACAGCCTATCCCTTTACAGCAGCGTTCTTTCAGTATTTGTATTTAACTCCCCGAGGTGTTTTGCGACAATTAGTTGATTGTCACTGTAACAAACGAGGTCTTCATCTTGCGAAGAAAAAAGGCAAGTTTTAGTTCAAAGACAATCAAGGGATTCTAACTACTTGGAAAATAATCAACCATTGTTGTCATATTGCAGTCTGGAGGCCAAGGCAGGTGACAAACATTGTGGTTTATATTTAGTGCGACAGTAAATTGTCAGAAACGTTAGTCTTGAATCAAAGTAGGAAGCAAGTCAATTCGCCACTATCGCAGGCGACTGTTAAGCGAGGAATTTAAAGTAGCTTGAGTTTAACTATAAGAACCAAAAAACAGAAGTGAAGTAATAGCAAAGGCAAGGAAAATCGCGGAACATACTTACAAAAAACAATTTGATATAATTTGCGAAGTGATACGACAGACCAGAAGATTTTTTCAGACTTATATATATACACAAAAATAATAGTTTGTTTGTCAACTGGTTAATGACTCAAAAAGATTACCTGTTTTTGCAGGTGAAAAACATGCAATTTCATAAAAACATAAAATAATAAATTTTAAACTGCTGAGATAAATATTTATTCAAATCAACAATAATTACAAACAGTTTGTTCAAATCGACGATGTTCTTAGTCTCAAGATGTCCCGAACAAAAGAATACCTCTTGATATCAAATCTTTTTTACTTTCCATGGTCGAAGAAACGTATTAAACGATGCATCAACAAGGCCCCTGCTTTGGTGGTGTGTTTTTTCCTGTTGCCAACCCTCTTTTCAGCAGTTCAAGGTAAATACATCTCAGTCATTAAATATTTCGAAGACAGTTTTGTTTTCCGTTTAACACGACATTTTTGAACTTTTTATGTAATCACTTAAATTAAAACACAACTTTTCCACTACCATGTATGTTTGTTGAACGTTAAACATCGTTTCAGTTATCTTGACAGATGTTCGTTGAAAAATCGATTGATATTCCAACGTTATGTTGTCAGTAAATTGCGGGAAAATTTGCTGGATTTATTTACTGATAGAGTTTGCGACATGTTTTCAACATTTCCGACGCTAAAAAACAGTCGATTAAATAATTTACTGCGGTAGAACAACTTTTTAAGAAAGCTGAAAAATAGTTGCATTTTTTAAGTAGGGGCAGATATTCTTGACACGTTGTACAAAGTGTTCTTTAGTAGTAGCATACATCTGAAAGTGTATGAAAGCGAACATTGTCTTTTGTAAAATCTTGCAGCTGTATGAAACTTAAACTAATTATTAGTGATGTACCGAATCGGCGAAATTTCGATTCGGCCGAAACCGAATATTCGGCGGTTTTGCCGAATAAATTCGGCCGAATCAACCGAATCATTTATGACGTCACGCGAAGTCGTACGGTACGTGTTGACATGAAAACATAAGTTTATCTACCAGGCAATTAGTGCAGAATGGTTGTTTCATCCTTATTTCAGTTCTGAGGGGTTTAACATTGCCTTAAGCATAATTTCCAACCCGGCAATGAATTACTATTTAGTTGTCTGCAGTGGGGAAAACGATAATGTGGTAAAAAATATAATAACTGACAGGATTTACGTTGGTACTAAGCAGGAAAGACACGCTCAACGCTTTAAATGTGTGTTCATAAAAGATTCGGTTTCAGCCGAATCGCAACAAATTATTCGGCCGAAACCGAATCTTGGCAAAAGTGGCCGATTCGGCCGAATAAATTCGGCAAACCGAATATTCGGTACATCTCTACTAATTATATTTGAGTCATTTATCATTTTTTTTTTAATTTCACCAGCCAGAGACAAAAACTAGAACTAAAAAGCTTTAGGAGTTGATTTTTTTCTGAGTATATATATATCGACCCTTAAACATACAAATGCGTCGTAAATAAAATTATTCTTACAACTTGCTAGTGCAGGTATTCCAAAACCGGGTTTAATTCCAACATTTACTGCAAGACAACAGACAATTGAAAGATTCGAGTTTTTTGTTGCTTGCGTTTCGATGTCTCGTGGTTCAGCTGTGTGTACGTGTTTATGTATTCTGCTATCTTCTGCTTACCGATACACAAAGTTTTTACATCAACTTTGGGATTAGAGTGTCTTCAGGCTGACTCTGACCCAACTTGACTGTGGCAGAAGTCTGTGGTTGCCTAGTTTACATTTACATGCTGGATTTTGAAATAGGGTGCGGTAATTTAAACATGCGTCAAAATTTCATATGTCCGCAAATTTGTTATTAGGTATTATTGCCATTTCAAAAGGTTTCTATAATCTATGTAACTGCGTGTTTAGGTTTTCATAACAATCATAGACACCAAGTGCTTGAAAACAAGCAGTTTCATGGACAAAGTTATTCTTTTAGCAGCAGAGGTGACCCGACATGTACACGTTCCTGGAAAATCAGTTGTTTTCTAAACAGTGTCCGAATATTAAAAAACTCCATTTGACTTATCTCGTGTTGTGACCAGTTTTATGGTAAACATTGAGGACGGCAACGCCTCCAGGAAATTTTCGACACCACAAATTTGTTGGCAAATTTATGTGGTTAAGTTTGTTGTGGCTTTCACTATAGACATCGAGCAAAGGTGTACATTAGCCAACTAGTAACGGCGGTCTTTCATTAACGCAACGTTGATATCCTGTCCCCTTCTGAGGCTTGGGTGTCTTTTGCCGTGACGTAGAAATGTAATTGTCGTGACTCGAAAGTTTTTGGGCTTGGTCGAGGTGTACAAGCCGTAATTAACTTCATGGCTGTTAGGTGGTTGGCGCGTTTTGGTTTTGCTTCTTATTATAGCTATCACGTTTGTCTTTTTATCACCTTTACACATACCATCGTTTTATGCTCGTTTAGATAGCTGCAGCATAATTATGTGCAATGAAGGTATGAATTGTTGCACTATTTTTACATTAAGATAATGTAGTGTATTCTATTTTCTTCCAATTTTTACTTTGGCGCCGACTTATCCATAGGAATTTAGAACCTTGCCTAAATTTCATAGAATCCCATTTGCATTTAACCGAAACCAAACATTCCAATGTGTCATTTTGACTTGCGCAAGTCCTAAAAGCCGTATATTGTGACGTTAACCTGTCGCTGCACACGCTTACGGCTACAAAAACACCTTAAATGTCATATTCCGACGTAACACAGGTCGTTCAAACTATCGTCAGTCAATGCTTTATCTGTCCAAACCAGGCAATATTGTTTGCGTTGGCTGCGGTCAATATGTGGCTCGTTTATAAAGAAGTCAGATATTTTTGTCGATACAACCAGCTGTAAACTTATAAGCGCCATTTTGTATCTACGTTATGACGTTGTTAAGCTAGCTTCGGGTTAAATATATTTGTGACTTGGGATTTTATTGGCAAAAAATGTTACAAAGTACAGTTAGTGTGTCCTGATAATAACCAAATTTATGCAGCTAGCGCATTTAAAATATAGTGACTCAAGCTCAAACTTGGACAACGTCGTTTGGGCAATTAACTTGACCTTCACACCTTTGCGATCTCTCGAAAATCGTTGGCGAACAAATTGCAGTGTTTACGTACAAACTGTCGGTTGTCGAACCTGGAGCTCGTGCCCCTCCAGGCAAAACACGAGCGATCACAAGATGACACAGACACCCTTATTAACAATCAGAAACGGGATGTTTTTGTGGCCACGTGCAAACACGTTTAGTTGTAAAACACGATTGGGCAACATACATAACCAATTTCACACAATCGTTTGCTTTGCACTGCGCATACAGCAAGCCTTTTGTACTCAAGTCTAAAAAGCAAGATTATTTTATGTTATGGTCGTTATTGATTTTACAATACTTTACAATACGTCGACTCGAAAGTCAACCCTGTGAATTACGTTTAAGTTGCCAAATTACAGCTTTCCGATTCGCTGGAGGCCTTTTTGGTTTAAGTTGTCGCACAATTTGTATCAAAACATGTTACCTGCCAACCAACCCTTTAAGCAGTTTAAATTTACAAAACCCGAATCATGTTTTTAAATTTAACTTCATTGCAATGCTGTATGCCAGAGGTCGGCAACCTTTTTTTGCACTGCGCACCAATTTTAAACAGAAAATTTATCGCTGGAATTGTATGAAATTTTATGGGCAAACAGAGCAAATGTTTTACAATGAAAATTTATTACAGGTCATATTAGTTGATCTTGGTAACATGGCCGTATGCAAGAGCTGCTACCAACATGTTTCAAAGCATTGAGCCTGGAAAGTATACGACCCGGTAACAAACTCATCGACGGCACCGGGCCGCAATGCTGCACACTTTAGAACAAAAAAACATTGTTGCTATATTATGGTGCAAATTTTTTTCCAATATTCAACCATATAAATTGGGCTTGCGTAGTAAACAGTCTAATATAGCTATTTATGTATTTTCAGCGACAACAAGCTTGCGGCGACACAGCAGCTATTTTCCGCACATATCTTATGACCGCCAGGTGTCATCAGTAAGAGATGTCAATGTAGATCAATCTAAAAATCGTTTTGTTCGGGGAACCGTTCTGTTAAATTCGATCCGTCGCATGTCGAAAACTCGCACAAAACGACAAACATTAGAAGATATCCCTGATTTCGAGTTCCTTGAATTTGATGAAGGTAAGGATAATCGAAAAACTGAAGCAGCGTTAATGTTAATGGAAAAAAGGCGATAAAAATCTTTTGACATGAAAAAAATTATGACAATTTTCGGCTGATACCTACTACTTTCAGAAGTACAATAAAAATATGGCAACAATTTGTATTGTGTGTTTACCTTTGTGTTCAATAGGATATAGCATCTAATATCATTTTCCTTCTTTTAGGTTTACCAGGGGCACGCTTTTCGAATGCCTTTCTCCACGATCCAAATCCCACGACAGTCTCACTCATCTATAATACCAACATTCCCCCCACCGACCCCCCGTTTTACCGCAACTTATCAAATACGGATTTACTATCTATGTTTTTCGGTAACAATACCAACTTTCCCTACGAGAGGCTTCAGCCGCCAGAAACTGAAGCAAGTGGCGATTTCGGCGAAGATGTTTTTAATCCGCCTATTGACGAAGGGGAAATAGACACGTCAAGGCAAAACCACGGGAACAACGACAGTGTGGCTGCCAGTACAATCTCTTGGCAGGACTATTTTTATGACCAATTCCGAACCTCGCCATCAACAACTGTGAATGCATCCACATCACAACCGTTGACAACGTCACCAATGGCTATGTCATCAGCCACGACAATACCCGATTCTGTAACAACCAAGAAAGCGGTAGTGACGTTACCGGATATTTCGACACCGCTTACTTCGTCAGTGGATAACCTCACGTCGAAAGAAACAATTGCTACTACTTCCGAAGCAGAGCAAATAACAGTCACTAAAGGTAATTGGTGTTAAAAGGTCTAACGTGATTATTTATTAACTAGACTTTTCAGAAAGCTTCAAATACCAGGCTTTAAATTAAAAAATGGAATTTACCCGCACAACTTTAACCCTGACAGGCTTAAACTTCGTCTGTCAACAAACAATGCCAATCTCGCCAGAACGGAATAATACCGTAATTGTATTCAAGACCGCCACCCCTGCAACCGTATCGCTCGAAGCCCGGGGCGACATTCCGAATTACAACTGTGCATTTCGATACAGTTCAGCAGTGTCACATTCGTTTTTCTGTAGATTTCATCTCTACTTCCATGTTGGTGAAAACCTCAACAGAAGATAATAGTGAAACGACTTACGTTGACGCCGATTTCGGCCCAACTGGAAGTCGACATCACAAAAAGAAATGGCGGACCATCGTCATCGCTGTTCTCGTGCCTGCCCTAGTGATTGCCATAGTGACCGTGCTGGCTCTCACGTGGGTGTATGTGCTGAGTGCGAGGTGGAAAAGACACAGACGAATCGACGTTGAAGCTCAACCTGTAAGTTACAACTGAAAAAATATAATATAACGCATTTGGTGGCTATTTCGTGATAAAAATGTCATCAAATGTTGGTTGGTATAAGTTTTGCAAAAAAGAACCTACAATGCATTGTGTTAAATAGGGGCTTTTTACCAATGTGCCTTGCGCACTTGTGATCGAGCCATGAGAGATTGACCAGTGTACCGCTAAATATTCGTTTTTGCAGAGTCATCCTAGATTTAATAGTTCAGTAGCGATGACCAAGTTTTTGTGCGCATGACATTGCTCAATCTCTATTTTGATCCATTTTCGGCCCATCGGTGTCTAGTTTATTGCATTAAAGAAAATAGATTATTTTTTTGTGTGTGTTTGCCTGCCAAATGCATCACGAACCCAAAGTTTGTTACTGGGGGACAATGCTTTAGTTGAGAAACCTTGATTTAGAGCAGGGGTCGGCAACCTTTTTTGCACTGCGGACCGTTTTTGAAACTAGAATTTTATCGCGGACCGGTCTTCAAAAAACTACATATATTTAGCAATAAAAACGCCTAAATTAGTTTGTCATTCCCGGGATACATGGGCAAAATGTTTAATAGGATTTAACCTGAAAACCTATACGGCCCGCGGACCGGCGGTTGCCGACCACTGATTTAGAGCACACTTTTACCCAAATCTTCGGGACTGGGTGTTTTGTTGTATACCGTATTGCAAATGCCAAATACACAGAGAAAGAAAGTCGAACAGAACATCACATTTTGCATTGTCACACAGGTCACAAATGGACATTCACACGAAAGACCTCCTGGCTCAGGTTCATCTGATACGTCATCTATGCACGTTCCCAAGCGGAACGGGTTGACCAATCACAACGAAGCGTGGAGTGAGAACGGGCACTCGGTGTCGCCCAGGTGAATTTTGCGAGGCGCCAGTCAGATCTTTTATGCAATTTTCTGACTTCGACACAGGATGAAAGTCGGGACTTTTAATCGGAACTGTGTGGTCAAATGAAACCGCAAAAGGTATAAAACACTTGACATTTTCATCCTGTCTGGACCTTGGCGGAGAAGTAGTTACATAATTACAGAAATCGCCGATATTTTTATTAGATGTTTAATTCCGAGACCTGCTGTCAATTGTCAATATATTATATGGGTGTGTCAACATCAGCCTTTCAGTTTAAAAACATTTTCGACATTGTGTTTGGTCATATTTTAGCTCACCAGCACATTTTCGAACTATTTTATGTTACATAGTTTGTCACATCTGGAGATTTTAAATTGTGGCGTTTAAATGTTCGTATCTTATTGAAAGCCATAAACCATTGTCTAACGTTTATCAGGGCACACACATATGGCGCTTTTTCATGTTTTGAATTTTCTTGTATGCTGATTGGTCGTTGTAACACCAACAAAAGTGGCAACTCTTTGTGATAGCTGCTTTTGCGACACAGTCGTACTTTCTTCAATTTTCCCTTTGTATGGGTGTTCTCTACCACCTTGTGTTCTACACAGGGTAGGTGTTTTATATTGCTATATTTTTTGCCTTCTTAAATTTAATGACGCGAGATAATTTCATCTCATAGCTGCCAGACATTTCCTATGCGACTGTTTACTATTTTTAAATGTCAAATTGTTTTTGATGCACCGCAAATCGAAAGATATTCAATTGCAATTGTGCACATGCAAAACATGAAGGTTTCTTTTTGTGAACAACTTTTCAGGTTAGGTGACATCCTTGCTTCAGTAACCATGCAACCCTTGAGTATCCTATTCTATAGGGCGACATCATCAGATCACGTTATGTTTTTTACATTTAATAACGCCAGGATGAACTAGACTTTGCTCGATGGTAGTTTGTACCCTACGTACACAAAAGCCCTCAAAGGCGAATCGTTTTAAAAAAAATGTTTTGCTTGAAGTTTGCCCGGATATATTTCTGTAGAGACTGTAGACCAGGGGTGGGCAAACTTTTCAGTGCAAGGGCCGCATTCAAAAGTTCTAAATCTTATCGGGCCGCATAGTATTTCACCAACGGCCGCCAATTGCTTGCTTGTTTTTGTTTTAAAATAACTGGTGTAAAGAATTAGGTTTATATTATATATATACCATTTAAAGCCACCTAAAATGCTTAGATTAATAGTTTCTAACATGGTGCATAAGTTTAGCCAAACGAAGCTGATTGTTTATGACATCATAATCTGTATTGTGACAATTACTGTGCCTGTTTTTTCGGATTCTTTGCACACAATAAGCGGATAAACAGGCACCGCATATAGTTAATAGGTTGGTAATCTTTTTTCCAGTCACACGAAATCTGTTTTTAGCAGTTTAAAATAGTTGGCAAAATAGTTTTAGATACGTCATGGCCTCCAGTGCATGTATTTTAATAAACATGGTCACAGCCGCACAAACCCGTCTCCGCGGCCGCATGTGGTCGTACACGCCTGATTTAGCCCAAAATATTAACATAGCATATTTTCAGCTATAAACATAAATTTGTTGTCAGTTGATTGGACAAACATTGGTTGAAACGCTACAATTGTAATTGTTTCAAAATAAACAAGCACGTTGTTTTGTTAATAAATTCCTTGCGCCAACATTAAACAATGCGAGCCGCATTTAGTATCCATCTTTAGGTGTTGTGCGGGTCTGTGTTAACGATTCTGAAGCTATTTTTTGTCTGTTTCCAAAGTACTGCAAAGACGTAAACTTGATCCAAAGTGACCAAAGTTTTCGCGTCAACAGTGCAAAGTGGGCTGTATTTAAAAACGTGAATCGCTTTCACTTTTATCGAACGAAGAAATTATGTCAAGTGACGATTTGTATAAGAACGTGGCAGGAACAACAGGCTAAAGCACGAAAAAAGTATCTGTGTTTAGTTCCAAAGTATGGTACGGTTACAGATACTGCACATGGTATAGGTATCGGCAAGTCGCACCCGCGGTATTTATTTTTATTTTTAAAAACTGTACGCCTGTGCTTATAATAACTTACTATTCAGCGTTGCTCGGTAACTATCTTTTTAAAATTTACTAACATTTGGCGGGCCGCATGCGGCCCGCGGGCCGTAGTTTGCCCACCCCTGCTGTAGACTGTAGAAGATTTAAATCTTTGCAAGGGTAGCTTTGTCGCAGGAAATAGGATGTAAGGTATAGCGTGGTTGGTTCGACAGTCGACACAAAACCTTTGTATTTGTCTGCATCTAAGATTTTAGGATGATCTATTTTCAGATGTACCTAAAGTCTGTCATATCAGGTTAACCTTCACAAAAATATACTCACCCAAAACAATATTTATAATTTTCCTGATAGATGAAACTTCAGACAAGTTGTTTTGCTTGTTTTTGTTTGAATTAAAACCGAATACCAGGAACAGCCCAGGGCAGAATTGCAAGCGTACAATTAAACTAAACACATCAATGCAAGAAATGTTTGCGGTAAAAACACATTCATGCAAAAACCAGAAAGCGAAAAATTACACAACACAAAGTTGATGGTAGAAAATGTTCAGCAACATATGGATAACTATGACAAAAACGCAAAAAATTGTTTTCTTACCATCAGTGCCGATACAGGATTGCAAATTCATTTAAAAAAATTAAAAACTTTTACATCAGCACGTCATAGTTTTGATAACAATGCTATTTTAATTTACTTTTTGGTCGTCTTTTGTGAAGTAATGTATTTTAATTGTTTGAATCAAAATGAATTTAGCCAGGGTAAGGATTTTCGTATTTTCCAAGACAGTAGGAGAGTCTATGGTCGATTTGCCTGTAAATGTGCTTATTGGCGTTTCCAACGTTGATTGAATGAGCTTGGTCGGCATAGAACTATCACAGAAAGTAAAAAGTTACACAATTTGGCATTTTTGCTATTCATTGGCAGTTGTACAAGCGTTCACTTAAGCGTTCCACCGCGAAACACTTTATCACAGCTATAGACGACAAAGTGTTCACCAAAAACCAATTTTTTGCGAATTTCGTAACACAGACCTAACACTTCTGTTTTAATAAAAGGCTCGGGGCGTTTGTAGTTTATTTTACGTTAGACCTGGGTCCTCAGACTTTTTTATAACGGTCCCTTTGACATTATTTCGAGAAATGTATGTTTTCGAAAACAAAAGCTTGAGTTAACAAACAATAGCTATTTTTACCCGTTTCCACAGCAAGGTGCTGAATTTAAGCTAGTTTTGAAAATTGCACTTAACAATGATCGAGTTTGTGACATCACAGACAAGACGAAGCATCAGGATTGTGCGTTAACAATTGCTTTGTTCGTTGCTAGTTACTTAATAAAGGATTGTTCAGTAATGAAAGCAGTCCTTAAATTCTACTTTGATTTACACATATTTACTAGACATCAAAATACATTGTCTTGAAACGTTTGGTGGTTCCCATAAAATTGCTTCACGGACGCCTTCAGGGGACCGCGGACCGTTTAATCACCGCTGTACCAGACGTACAATGCACAAACAATACTTACAAAGTCATCAAAGTCCACATCAGCTGCAACCAACGCCTTTTCCATTTCAGCTGCGCTCTGGAAATGTACATTGTCGTCTGCAGTACCATGGATTAAAGTGTACGATGATTTTTTGAAGTTGTTCAAATCATGACCTTCGATAATGGAAGCTAACTGTGGCAAAAAAACAAAGGTAAACTTTTTTGATTGTCAAAACTGACACACAATTTAATGATAAATATAATGCCATCATCAGTGATGCTCATGCCATCATCTGTGATATGAAGGGTCACATCAGGAAACGTTTGAACAATAAAGCATGTCGCTTTTTACGTGTGAATAGATCCGTATGTTGTGTTTCAATGACACGCAATTATTTTTCGATAAAGTTTTTTGATTGATTTTTTAAGAAACTTCAAAGTAATGTAAAACCAGAAAGCTATGCAAGAACATGGATCTATTAAAAAAATTCTTCACACTCCATACCTTGTAACCATTTTCATTTGTGGTCACATCTCCCATGTAACGCTCAGCATACATTGCATCTAAACAAGCGTATTTAGTTGTCTTAAAGATAGCAAAAACAATTGCAGTGATCATTTTGCTTACCATACCACCTCCAGTCACCCAGTGGTGCGACAGCTACACCACACTGAAACGTATTGCCAGCATCGTATCCCAAAGTATGAGAAGTAATGTAACCTCCATACGACTGCAAGAGACGCATGTCAGTCAGTAAAATTATATTGTTTTAGCATTGACTACAATAAATACATGCAAACCAGACAAGTGTGTTATACATAAAACAGAAATTTTGCTCTACACCCCCGCTTTTATTACTTTGAAGCTAATGTTGGCGGCTAGTCCAAATTTTAATAGCAATTCGCCTACATTTCGGGTAAAAATCGCTTATGCCATCAGGGGCGGATCAAACTTATATGGGGCCCGGCATGGCCTATATATGGCTATAGGGGTCTTATCCACACATATCACAAATAATTGGTCAAAACAGTAAAGCTTAAGGATGGGCTAACTATATGGTCAGTGTCGCCCATAATCCAAAACTTACTTCAATGCAGAATTGTTCCGTTATTTCTCCTTGTAGGGGACACACAGATATTTTACCCACATAACAAATTCTGTTTTTAATTTTCAAACTTACCCATCCCCATATGGCGACGTGCTGCGCATCAATGTAGTCGTATGTATTGATCAGATACCTAGCAAAGTCGGTTTGGTCGACCGGTTCGTTTTGTCCCAGCTTTAAATACGCCTCCCTCATAAACTTGTAACCTGTCCCAGAAAAGTCGTTAAATTTTGTGATGCGTTTAGAATTTTAGATAGCCTACACAGCGCGGCCCTGAAAGTTGTTGTAAGACTGGCAGTTGCATGAAAACACATTACACATTTACCTTCGAAGGCTGAACCTCTCCCGTCGACGCTTACCACGATGACGTCACGACCACTGACCATGTAAGTCTGAGCAAATCCCTTGCGCCATGTAGCGGTTACTTTTTGAAATTCTGGTCCAGCATATCTGCAAAAACATTTCTGATTTACACACAACGAAATTAAACACATTAGAAACAATGTTCCTTAGCAAAAGCCGCAGTGAAACTTGTATTTACATTTACATTGGCCAAGCAGATGCCTGGAACCCAAATAATTTCAGTTCAGTGTCACATATCAATATGAAAGTAATGTACCGATACAATTTCACTGTGGTTTATGTTCAGTTATGTTTTACAAGTTGTGGTAAGGCTTGACTTTCAGCCTATAAGAACCAACAAACTATCGAGTGCCGAAGCCTGACAATATTGGTCTGTATAACGGTCGATGTCTTGTCACTAGATGCACCAAAAAGACTTCATAGGTCGAATCATTGAGCACTTACAGCAGCCGATTACATGTTTTTCACACATTTTTTAATCGTACCTTTATCTGTTCCGACTAATAATTTTATTGCCACAGAAACTTACACTTCCACAAGAAGAGGGTATTTCTTGGCTGGGTCGAAGTTGGCAGGTTTCCAGATTTCATAGTTGTAAGCTAATTAACAAACATATTTTGTTGACGCATGTTTGTTGCATGTGTTTAGGAAATTATTTCATGATACAAACAGTTGTTTAACCCTCGTCTTACGCCCTAACACTTTGCCACAAAATTAAACACTTTTAAAAATAGTTTCAATAGAAAGTTAACCTTTTAGGTTTTATAAAAAGCAAAACCTTTTACTTACATTTTGGATACTTGTTAGAAGGGAACTTGCCAAACTCGCGAACTGGCCACAAAACTCCGTCCACTTTGGTCTGTATATCTTGGTTCGTTTCAATCTCCAGCGCTTTCTGCCAACCTCCATTTGATCCAATTGGTATCCACAGGGTGAGAGGCATCAGGTGACCTGGTCGAAAAACAAAACAATGCATTGCTGGCAAAATATTTATATATATATATATACGGAACAAATGGTCAAAAACTACGTTTATCGTTACAATAAAGCGAAATAACGTGTTTGTGGAGTTCTACAAGCATCTCCTAGGCCAGAGGTGGGCTACCTCTGTTACTGTGGGGCCAAATACAATAGCCAAAATTAGATCATGGGCGGCACCTGTGTATAACGCAAGGTGATTTGACTTCGTTTCTTACCAAATATGCTTAACTACAAGTAAAATTCGCATTTGATTCTAGCCACATATTGCCTGGTCGCAAAAAATCGCACCGGGGCATTAATCTGCTCAAAAATATATAATAGTTGGACTCGTTTGTCAGTACATTTCTAATTCAAGCGTCTCCGCGGGTTGCCAACCCCTGTCCTAGGCAAACCATTCTGCAATTAATGTTGCACTACAGAAAAGTATGAGAGTTTTAGGCTATCCAGGACATTGACCTACCCTTATTTTGGGCTTGTTTACGAAGGTAGGAACATTTTTAATTATTTGAAAAGTTATTAAAATATAAACCACCAAAATAATCTTAAATACCTCTACAATTGATCACGACGCCTGACCCATCCAAGTTAAAAACGGGGCTGATCCATCCACAGCGCTCAGGATATGTAGTTTTTTCAAAATCGCAAGTCATACATTCAGGTGACGCTCCATTTCTAGCAGATGATTTAATTCTGAAAATCTGTCGGTTTCTGGCTTCTTCCCAAATTCCGGTAAAGTATCTGAAAGTGGTAAATGTATGTTGTATGAAAATCAATGTCAAAACCAAAGGGGACTTCAAATTTTTGTCCAACAAAAAAACGCAGCCTATACAAACAAAGGTGTATAATTATTTCGCAACCACTTTTGACCTGCAGAAAAGTTCCCGAAATTTTAAACCTGATTACCACAGTCTTACATGTAGTCGTTGGCTGCATCGTAGTAGTTTAACTCCACAATGTCGAAATTAGTGTTTGTGATCCATGTACTTGTGTCAACACTCTCTTGGACGTAAGCGATTTGCCAGAAGCCGTCTGAAGTATCAGCACCGGCTCGAGCATAAATTGTAAAGTAATCGTGTTCAGTTGATCCGGTTTTCCAAAGAGGGTAAAAGGGTCCGAACTAAAAAGCACATCAATGCAAAAAAAAAGTTATTGTAAATAATACAGTTTATTTTGTAACATTTTTTATACTTTCTAAAAATGACAATGTACCGATAACGACACTGTTTAACAATGATAATAAACAATAAATGGCTTTTTTACAGACAAAACAGACCTTGTTCAATTTTTTTAAGCTATATTTCTAAGTTTCTATATTTGATATAAAGTGTGATCTACTTCCAGTGTTTGAAGGTCTTCTAAACTGCAATTAGGCAACAAAAAAGTAACATTAAAAAAAAAAACGGTGTAGTATAATAAACTTACCGACCCGACCCAGCCATTGCCAACTATTTCCTGATTGGCATAGTTCTGAAAGAAAACAATTCACGTTTTACGCGGAGCTAAACTTTTGAATAACTTCTATAACGTACGTGTGCACAAGTAAATGAGTAATCCATCTGACTTTCAACACAAAGTTGTGCAATGCTATGCGTCTGATACCGATTGGTCCAAGACACCAAACAGGTTGATGAGTTCTTCCATGTGAAACGAGAATAATAGCGGTCACTGGGACTAAAAAAGGAGACGAACAAAGGTTGAGTAAAAAAGGCAAATGCGGAAATACAATTTTATTAGCAGTGCAAAACGCTGTTGGGTTTAAACCAAAGAGTTCGTTTTAAAGTTATAAATTGCCAACTTACCGTTCAAATTCAAATAACCATTTGACGAAGGCAAAATTACCGTACTTTTTTGTATTTCGTTAAACCTTTACAGCCGCTGTTTCAATTATTAACAGACTGCATCGGTCTGGTTAATACTAGAAATGCTTTACAATTGCATAACAATAAATTTGCATGAAAATAGTTTTCTAGCGTGCTTGGTGCACATGTAACAGAAAGTATGGTTTTAATAAATCAGGACCAATGCTCCTTTATAAATTGTATTAACGTAAAAAGTCGGTCTATAATCATTCAACATAAATAAAAACGTTACAGAAGCACATTATATTTACATACAGTTTGAGTGGTATGTTAATTTTCGGAGCGTACCCTATTTAACCAAGGAGGTATGATTTACATATATTCCTTTTTAGACAATGCACAAGTTCAATAACTGACGTTGCTGGATGCATAGTTTTTAGTAAGTACCCAAAACTGTTTGCTTACGTAAACTCAGCGGGAGCAGCAAGTTCATGAAGTGAAGCATTATTTGTGTCAAACACCCACATCTTTGCAGTTCCTATAGTCGATCCAGCTTTAGGGTAAGCAATCTCAATTGTCTGTGGATATTGTCCATCACCATACCTGTAGAAAAAATAAGCCATGCAGGTCAACGTTGAAACGGTTACAAACCGAGGCATTTACTTACCAAGTGTATTCGATCAATTTTACATCGGTTTCGTCGGTTTCCAGAAATGCAATTTTCGATGAATCAGGGCTCCAGTAAAGAACGTTATTTGTCCCTACCATCTCCTCTAAATTTTCACAATTTTGTATTTAATAACATCAAAGTTTTGTTACCAAATGTTGTACTATACATGTGAACATCCATTTTAATTTGGGTCATGGTTTGAAAAACACCTCCACGTTAACTTATTCGCTTAGCAAATAGTGTACATAAAGATATTATGTGCTTAATTATTACTTAGGGATTGCCAAAATATAAACTTTGTATGTGATTTATTCTCTTGTTTCTCTTGTACAAAACGTTATCAGAAAGTTCACAAAAACTTTTCAAAAGTATTTTCAAATTGGTAAGTCACATTACGTTTTGGTCAAAGCGATAGAATAAAAACGGTCAAATGTAGACCTTTCAACCTAAAAAAATAGTAAAAGCGATGCAAACCATTTAGTCTTAACAGAAAACCCTTTCTCCGTTTATGGTAAATTGTTTGAGTTAAATATGAATCGAAATATCTTATACCTTCGTACATCCAATCAGGTATGCCGTAATATTTCATGTTTCGTGCACCGTTGGTTGGACTTACATCGACAACGGTTGGTGAAACTGAACCAACATCCGCAATCATCTTCACGTTAAAGTCATGCACGTAGGCCTACAACGTAAAATAAAATTGAGTTCAAAGTTTAATTTAAACTGTTAATGTATTTACTGAACCGCCAGCAGGCCAAACATATCGTAAAGGAGATTTGATTTAAAACTCACATGTGGGTCAGCCTCACTTTGCGGGCATTCCTAAATCAAAAATGCGCAAATAACTCAGGATGAGCTTTGGTGGTAAAATTGAACAGTTACCAAACAACGTCTTTAGTTTTCACCCTCTAGCAGACGACACAGCAACGTTTTAAAAAAGCAAGTTTCTCGCTATAAAATTGTTGTCTCAGATATAGATCCGTTTTAAAGGTTTAAAATAAACAATAAAACATTTTTTTTAACTATGGACTCACGCCTCTTCTCAAATTTATTTTGCAAACAGAGCATTGTTTGCGAGCAAGCAACAAACGGGTTTTAAAACGAAACGAATATTATGGCACAATACCTTATGATGCAACGCACATTTAAATAATGATATACATGGCAAATTTTTTAGCTTATCAGATTACAACATAGGCAGGAGAGACTTCTGCTGGTCCAATTTGATTTTGCCTGTATTATGTCGTATAGTTTTGCATGTTTCAGAAGGGGCGTGAAGTGTCGGACAAACATTTTAGGGTAGTGGTTCTCAATCTTTTGTGAATCGCGTACCACCTGACAACTTTTTTATCGCCGCGTACCACCTAAAGTTCTAAAACGCTGTTTGAATAAATAGATCAAGAAATAGGTCCATTTTTCAGTCTGGCTAGTATATTTAGCAATTTCAAAAGTCCAAAATGTCCAAAACACGAGTTTCGCCCAAACCAGGGCTCATCAATTGGGCCAGTTGAGCTGCAATTTTTTGGATCGGACTTAAATTAATATCACAGAAATCTACTCGCGTACCACCTGAAAAGTTCCGGCGTACAACTGCAAATCAGTGCAAAATGACAAAAAAGAAGCAGGAAGTTATTAGATCTACTTACTAGTTTGTGACCAGTAGGTGACCATGCCACATACTGAATCGCAGCATCTGCAGGAAATCCAGAAATATCTATAAACCCGTTATTTGCGACGTCGTAGATGTGGTATTGCGCAGTGTACGAATGTCTCCAGACCTGAATACAGTTCCATCACATTAACATTTTTGAAAAATGTTAAAATGACATAAACATACCAAACAGAATAAATACGTTTTTGCGCGATTTGATAATCGATGTAGGAGTAAAATTTTGCAAGCGGCTGTTTTAGTCTTTTGTTTTCATGCTCAAACATTTTTGATTTCATCCTAATGACGTATTTTACAATAGTTTTATCATGTGATGATGCGACTCACATAATTGTACCGTAGAAACGTTTTTTTTTAAGCTGACAATAATGTCCCTTTGTTCTGTTGTTCGATTTTAGAGTTTGAATTTCTTATAAGCGGAGCTGCATCACTTTCCCAAATTTATGAGTGCCGTAAACAGCTCAGATATTTAGCAGAGTGATAAGGTGAGAAACTAAGTTTTTTGAGTTGTTTTTGTTTTTTCTATAATACAACCACAACGCGGTCCCAACCGTCAGCATTTCTACACAATTAGCTTTTAATTATTCGCTAACATTCTTTACGCCACCTATCGACATTTAGCATACTGTGTCGGATGTCAGTTCTACCTGTATAGAACCAACGCCTGCTGTGCAAGCAATGTTTATGCTAAATACTGACTTTTTGTTTTGCCTTACGCCTGAAAATAATAATAAAAAACACTATTCAGAAAAGGCTTTAGTTTTTTACAATCAAGCTAAACTTACCTTTGTGTAGTTTGACCTGTACAGAATATACTGGGCATCAGCCGAAACGGAATAGCCGTTGCTGTTCTTTTCCGAATATGGAGAACCGGGGGCAATTTGCTGGAAGTTGTCATAAGGCTTATCGATGCGCCGTCTTAGTATTTCGTCGTTGCTACCTTTGGTGATGAAATCCATTTGGTCTATTCAAGATAAAACATCCGCAAATGAAATGGTTAAGCTCGGTTGAACTTTCTTTACAACTGACCGCCATTAGTGCTTTCATCCCATGAGGGGTAAATACTTCTCGGGTTGTAGGTGCTGGTCCATAGGTCGTTGAACTCGAACGGAACTCGATTGTCCTCAGCTTCTTTGGCTTTAGTAACAATGTTTTTTGTTTATTATATACAGTACGCATTTGAAGGGCGTGCGATTCCAATGGTATTTAAGGATGGCTTGCTCAGCATGTGGTATTTTTGAGTACATACTGAATCACTTAAATTTTCAAAAAAACTGCCAAAGCAACTTGGAGGCTTTCAACCGCAGAAGAAGGTTTGATACTTACTCAATAACGAAAATGTTATTTGTTCCGAGTTCGCTTTTTAATTAACTTAGTTAGAAACAGGAATAAGTTGACTGTGACCGAGAAAGAAGGTGCCGGTAAGTTTTGCAATGCAAATCAAAATATCGCACAAGACTGCTAGAAAAAGATGCTTGTTGCATAATAGGCCGATGTCTTGTGGATATATATTTATAAATATCTGTTACAACAATTACCAAGTAATGTGCTTGTGGAACTGCGCTTGCGCGCGTGATACTGATGTAATTTTGCACAGTTTGTGCCTGCGTACCTGGCACCGATGTTTACCCTGTATGTTGACCAAATGATGCTTGTCGATGTAATTCAATCTGGTCTAACATTTACCTGCGTTAGCACTTAAACAAAGAATGCATGACATGACTAATTTCTCGGCTAAGAATCCGTTTAATATTTTTGGCCCAACAAATTATGCGACTCGATCATACAATGTTATGGGATCGTAAATCCAGCAAACCTCAGCCATATGGCCGCTCAAATGCGGGAGTATTTTTTTCAGAACCAAAATTTAAAATGATTTAGGTCTTAGTACCGACCATGATAACGTTATTTCGCTTTAAACATATTTTTAGACTCCTTATTGGAAACACAAGCTTCTGGCCTACATTGAACCCATACCTGGAAGTAGGAGGACGCATGGTACCACTACGGCCACGACCACGACCACACTGACGCCCACAATCGCTGCAATCGCTACCGGTTTCATTGTAACTCCTTACAACTGTAAAACAAGGGGGACAAATTTGATATTTGTTGCCAAGGACAATTCGTGGCATATGCTGGTGAAACGAAATGCAAAAAATAAAAATCCTATTCATGCAACAAAGCTTTTATAAGACAGTAAAGCTTTTTTTTACTGTCGTTAAAGCTTTTAATTTGCGACCACTATGTAGAATATTAACCACAGAAGTAAAAGAAGTGTTGAGCTTTATTGACAAAGCAAAAAAAGAATTACCCGGTTTGAGGACAATAGGTTGGCTATTTAAGAGATTTTTAAAAATATAAAAAAACGATTTCGACTATCTTTCAAATAACTTTTACAAAACTTTTTTTTTACAAAACCAATATTTCTAAGAAAAGCGATATTAAAACTCAACTCACAATAATGCACGGTAAAATATTTTCTTAAAAGAAACAAAATCATTTTCGTGTAAAATATATCCAATAAATTTCAGTCATTTAAAACATATTGACATAAACTTTTGTCGATGAATTGTAATCATTTTTGTATATTTCTTCCGTTTTGTCGTAACTTATATGATTGGTGTCGCATATTTTCCGTGGTTGTAGGTGGTTGAGTTTTAGCACATTAACGTTAGTTCGTAACACGGAACAGTTTACTGTAGAAAACGTAAGGGAATAGCGCAGGGAAAGGGTCGGCGCGGCTATTCGCAAGACACCCATTTGCACATTGTCGAACAAAATGGTTGTTTAGCGACAAAATATGGTTATACTGTTATCGAACAAAACAATTATTTAACTATTTTTTTGAAATAGTTTGTAAATTTATTCAACAACATATTACCGTATTCAAATAATGAAATAACTTGTTTCGGTGCATTAAACCTCAATATAGCTAGAAATGTAACTTAATTGAAAAAACTAGTGACGTTTTTGTGAAGTGAAGATTTTAAAAATAATGTTTGATTCTACCTTTTACCACAGGCTGATCAAATTTACTGTACATCACAGTGTTGGTAACAATTTTGCTCTCGGTAACAATTTAGAATAATTAACCAGTTTACAAATAGTAAAAGTGATTGCATGCAATGTTACAATATTATGGACCAATTTAGCTTTAAGTAAGTATAAGCTAACATGGGGCAGTTGAAATAAATTAAAAAAAAACAAGTTCGAAAAACAATCAAATGTCTCGAAGCATTTATGGTAAATAGTGATAATTTGTCGAAAAATGCATATTTCGCTAACTGAGTAGAATAATAATTGCATTATTTATCTTTTTATTTATCATTTTGAGAAGCATAACAACAAAATTATTTGTTTAATAGGTTTTAATGCGTCTAGATCATGTCGACTCTGGGCTAACCGTCTCTCATATTATAATTTATTTAAATTATTTGAGTTTAAATGTTAAAATTATGCGAGTATTTGATAATTTTTTGAAAACCTTTGTTACAGCCCAACAGCCCAACAGCCCAACAGCCCAACAGCCCAACAGCCCAACAGCCCAACAGCCCAACAGCCCAACTACGATTTAAAGAATGTGCACCTTACAAAAAAATTTAACACATAGAAATCCAAACTTTTTAAAGACACCATGTGATATTATTTCATGTTAATAATGACAAACGTTCATCCCGTGTAACAATTTAATTGTGCAACATACTTTTTCACCGTGTTAACAAGAGCTAGGCTTTTGCTTGTAGGTCTTTTATTGCGCAACTTTTAATCGCTGTTTTTTACACGCTTTGTTTGAAACTTGAACCGATGCATCTTATTGCCACAGCAAAGAATACGACAAAGAAACAAAACAAAAATACGTGCATGCACATTTAAAAGATATTTTAGAATTTACAATATCAAAGCAAACATTGACTTACCAATTGGTCTAAAATTTGTAATTCAGTTCCACTGCTTCTTTGTTCCTGCTTACTTCGCAACGATTTGACTTGGAATGTGAGCCAACTGCATAAAATGCTCGTAATCACAGGGCAGTAAACGACCAGGCTGGCTTAAATATTAACCTCCTCGGTTCTCCCACTTCTTGCTGACGCACGCGGTTGCAAATCTGCCGTCCTCCCTGTCAATATTAGATTCGAGGGCACCTTTGAGCACGAGCAAACAGTGCAATGTACCTAGAGCAATGCATCCAAACGCGACTACAAAAACCATTGCTTTTAAATCTATGGGATGGAATTTTGTGAATATTAACATTTTTTAACAACAGATTGTGGCAAAATTTGTTTCTGCAACTTATTTGTTGGTTTGATTTTTGTCCTCCTTGTGCGGGCTACGTCTGAACGCATTGTGCTCACATTGAGCTGCCTGTTTTTATTGCAAATCGGTTGAATCATTTTTATTAGATTGGTTCAGTTGCCATCGGGAACCACTGAGTTGAAGCAATGCCGCTTAGATTTCTTTCTCAAGGAAACACAAGCAACTGAGACAAAATTATTAGAATCCACAACCTTGTGAACACAAGTCGGTTAAACTAGCCACTTGGCCATCTTGGCGACTTGTTTTTTTATAACTTGGGTAAATAGTAAAAAAATAGGCTTGTTTTTATAGCAAGCTGACGCTTAAAGCAGACAAAAAACAAAAAATACTTGTTTAAGGTATAATTATTGTTTTTATGTTTTTACGTCTGAACAAACGCCATCTTGGGTAGGCTATAACAGCATGTTGTTGGCGGTTGCTAATTTAACTTCATTTTGTTTCCATTTCTTCCGAAGTTTAAAGGGAACGATAACGTGAAGACTAAGCAATGGTTTACTTACCGGTAATAACAATTAACTGTGTGTAACCAGACAGCATAAAATTCTAAGACGTTGCAGCAAATATTTGCACTTGAATTCGGGAATCTTAAAGCTAAAAAGGGAAGAGTCGTAAAAAGGCTAATAAAATTGTTACAAAGGGTTAACTGTGCAACTTTCTTTTTTCTGGTAATAAATTGAGCAAAAAACACAATTTGATTGCAAAGGTTTCTTTGTCTCAAAAATATTGGGACATTAGCCTGTAGTCCAAATGTCCGAAATATACCCCAGCATTTAAATGCATTTAAATGCCGTTTATTGCGGACCCACATTAACAGTCCGCATATAAAAAACAGTTTTACAGTGATACGACGCCCGGTCTTACACAAGCCCGAATAAAATTGCTATGCTGTTCGTTTTGGTTTCTTATCGGTTGAATTCCAGTGTTCCAAAGTCAGCATGTTATTTGAAGTTGGTTTGGCCTAAATAAACTTAAAAAAAACGATTGGTTAACTTCCGATATTATGTAACAAATTTCGAAGAGCAAGCCCTTACACGCCGAATTAACCCATGACGACAAAAGGTCAGCACCAGTGCCTTTTGCAAGCCGAACAACATTTGCTCACAAACAAACCATAAAAGGTCCGTCATGTGGACCATTATGCAATATTTAATTGATTTACAGCTCTTCAAACACACTACATTGCGACACGGAACTGTTCAATTATGTCACGGTTCCGCAGATTTTTTTTCTTATCAGGTCTATTTCAGGATGCCAATGTACAGTGCTTAAAATGTATTTTAATAGACCAGAAACCTTTTTTGCACTGCGCACCGTATTCAAACAAAAATTTTGTCGCGGACCGGCCTTCAAAAACTGCAAATGTTTAGCAACGATAATTTATTACAGCTCAAATGAGTTATATATTTTAGACTTGGCACACGGCCGCATTTAAGGACTGCTACAGGTATGTTTCAAAGCATTTGAGCTGAAAAGTATACGGTCCGTTAACTAACTCCTAACAGACCGACACTTCTGGGCTGCAGCAGCTAGTTGCCGACCACTGTTTTTGCATTTAAAATAATACTTTAATAACTGGATATAAATATGCCTAAATATGAATAAATATGAACGCTTAAGAACCCGTGAACACGACTTTTTTGTATGCTTTTTTCGACTACAAATTTTGCATTGGGATTGAAACAATTTTGCTCTGCAACTTAAAAAAGGTGAGCGGATGTTGAAAAGGAATTTACGTTTACTTTTGATAAAATACTATTTACGGACAGTAATGTTTACCAATACTTTTCCCGCCGTTGCAACCATTGGGCCAAACATCCATTGTTACCACATAACTATATTAACCTTGTATGTGTCCCACTTTCACGGTTTTATTTGTTTTTCACGTGCAGTGCAGTTAGTATTACAGCGGTATCTGACGCAGTGGTGAGTGTATTTAGTTGGATACCTTCTAATACAGGGGTTCTTAAACTGGGGAGCGCGCCCCCCTAGGGGGGCGTGAAGGGTTCGCAAGGGGGGCGCAGCACAATCTGGCTGCAAAGTTTTCACTTGCAAACAATTGTAAATGAATGCATTGGAATTATGTCGGCACTGATTTCGAACTTATTGTTTAAAGTAAACGCTTCATTACTCTGAAATGGATGTCCAGTTGTACTAACCAAATTTTTCTACACTGCGGGCCGGATACGTTTAATACTAATTCGCGCATGCCGCATAGTTTACATGCCCTAGTGCCGTCTTCTCAAGCTTAACCCACGAGTTTATTTTTATAGGGGCGGCAAGATTATTTTTTTGGTCTTTTTGAAAACCCATTTAAAATCTGTTAAATTGTCTCATCTTACAAGGAATGTGTGTATGTTATGTCACAAGTAACACAATAAGGCAATTGTTTGCGCACAATTAACACATTTTGTTTTGTCTGTGACGTAATAAACTGGCTTTGGATCAATCCTGGGCGTTGCAATCCTATGAAAGTCGGTAATATTAATTTTACATGTCGTAACAGTAAACTTTCGTAAGGAGTAGATTAATTTTTGACAGTAACAAAGTTATCAATACGTTTTGGCAAACCTAAAAAATGGGATCGCGGGCCGTAGTTTGGTGACCCCTGTACTATAGTCGGCTGCACATTCTTTATTTGTTCGCAATTTCGCATTAGAGATTGCCTTGACTTTGAGTGAATCAACAATTTCTGGGCAAAATATGCGTAGTTTACAAGAATACTGGCAACGTGGCTCTGTGCGCGCGCAAAAAAAACTTTTTTTCCCAACTTATCAGTGTTGAAGTGGCTTTTTCTAACGATTGGAACTAACTTGACAGTAGCTTAAGACGGACCTACGATATATGTTGTTTTTAAAAAAAACAAGACAAGCATCATCAGTGCTAACGTTTTTTAGGGGGGGCGTGAGAATCAATAAATAGTGTCCAGTGGGGCACGGCCGAAAAAGTTTAAGAACCCCTGTTCTAATACTACAGGTGCGCTTGGAAACCTTTTATCGTGCAACGTAACTTAAAAACACTGCGACATGCAGATAACGCTCTTTGGTGCGAATAAACTCATAATAGGTACGACTTAATTCGTAAGTCGTAAAATACTGCAGCTGTCCTGTTTTTATGCGACGAATGTTAAATACTGCAGTTGCCTTTAAAACACGCAAATACTGCACGTATAAGCATTAAATGTTCTGTTTTCTTCAGATCTTAATTTTAATTCCTTTGTTTAATACGTATTGTTACACAACTATTAACAAATTGGTTTCGCACGCACACACACTGCGAACCAAAACAGTATCGTTCATTGTGTGTTTTAACCTGCACGCCGCCAGTTCGTTCTTTCAGACTTCATGATATAGAAGCGCGGTTGAGGCTATAACTACCAGAAGCAGGTTACAGTGCTGTTACTGCACTGCAATTTTTAATTCGACTTTTGTGTTCGACATTCGTCATAGATTTTGTAATCAAATGTTGTAAAGATTTGGTAATTTTACAAAACTGAGCGCATGCGACTCCGGAGCCGCGGGTCGGCGACCCCTGCCCCAACCCAACCCCTAATGCAGTACCTACAGTATTTTTAAGTTAGGTCGCACTAAATACGGGTTTCCTGGCTTCAAATGGGGTTAACTGCACCCCGCATTAAAAACAGTGAAGTATACCTAGCAGACTGACAGGGGCGGCTCGTGCGAGGGGGCTGCGGAGCTGCAGCACCCCCAGTATTTTTACTTGACATTCCTATTCCAAGTTGTTATACAAAACAATCTTTACATATAGTTTTTATGTTTGATCAGTGTATACTAAGAATAACTTTTATGGCATTAATCGGCATTTATTAAAACAAAATTAGTAAAAATTTTGTATTATTTAAAAAAAATCAAAATAATGATAAGTTATCTATGGCGGAGCTGCAGCTCCAGTTTCGTGACGTTTCATGACGTTTTCAGTTGTGCGCATGCGCACTTGGAAAAGCTACATGCCGGGCGTAATAGGCGAGAGGGGGCTGTGGCTCGCGCAGCCCCTCCCGTGACGTAGCGCTAGTTGTGTGGTCTGCTTCGCGTCAGTGAGCTCCAAAGCCAAACCCGTGTACTGTGTTTTTAAGTTCGACAGTGAGTGCAGTTAAATAATTATTTTGCTATCATTAAATTTATTGTTTGACTGTTAGTCGTGACTTTTTAAGATGACTGTAAGTGAGTTTCAGTTTTTACAGTTATCATTGAATTAAAAAAGTGTATCTAACACCTTGAAACAGAAAAAAGGTCATCTAACACCTTTAAAAGTCACAATTAAGCTTTATAATAATTAACTGAATTAAAAAGATTTGTGAAAGTATGGGACAAAACATCTGCTACTCCAATGTCATGCAGGAATAAGCAACAACAAGAAATACTCAGTTTTAGTTCCTATAATGCTACCAAAGAAAAATTAAATTTGTGACTGTGAAGTTAAATGCCTCACTGAAATTCAGGCAATATCAAATGCAGAACAAACAACTGCAAGCAACAGGAATTTTGAAATGAAGACAAAAAAAAGAGTGAAGACAATTTAAAGTGTGGATTTCTTAACACACCATGTGGACAGTATTTGCAATCAAGTGCAATCATGTGTATTGATATAATGGACATGTACTGTTTGTCTAACCAGTAGCTGCTAAATTGCTTCACAGGAAGTGTTTCTTAAGAATGAACATTCTACAGGGGAGATAGCAGTGACCACCAAACACATCCTATTGTTGACAAAGAAAAGCTAGTTACTCAAATGAAAATGTTTCTGTAGATCTGATGTTTATGATTACTTTTTGAATAATAATTAATCTAGAGATGATGTTTTGACAAATTAAATTACTAGGATGAAAAATCCTTTTTTGCTCTTTCCATGATTTCTTCAAAGGCAAAACAGTTCTTTATAACACTGAAAAAGATGCCAATTTTTCTGAGGAACACCAATATTTCCAAAAGACTTGCACTTGCAGTGCTAGCTCTAAATAGAAAAAAGTTTCTTAACTGTCATTTGGAAATCAAGGAAAAAGCTATCAATTATCATGCCCAAACTATAACTTCATAATTCATTTTGGTTGGAAAAAGGAAACACAAGATTTAAAAATATGGTTTAAATTTAAGTGAGAGTGTTGTAAATTTTAAAGCTTGAAGGCGTTTTGCACTTTTTATAATAAGTGTTTTATAAGCTATTTGCCAGCAAGCAGCAATTATAGCAGTTAAGAAACTAAAATACAATTAATAGTCTGTACACAAAAATTCAAGAAAGATGTTTAAATGAACAAGTTCTGAAACCAATGTAATGTGGTTGTTAAATTTGTTAGTTATGATACCAATAAAAAGCTGTATGGCTAGTTTTTTTGTGTGACAATAATCTGTGAAGTGTCATAGAATATGTTGAAAACGCTGACTGTGACTAAATTTACTTAAATGAAACATGACAATTTTTGTTGTCGAACTGAAATACTTCGACCTTTTTCGACTCATTTATATCTATTTTTTCTATATTCCTGTTGTGTTTTACCGTATTTACAACCGCTTCGTTTCGAAGCTGTGCCACGTGTGTTTTTGTTTTTCACATTATTACTGAACGTTATTGTGTTTGGCCCGTCGCTGTGCAAGTAAACAAAATACACAAATGATGCCGTCTGCTGTTTACACTCGTGTACATTATTGCGTAACAAAAATTACGTCACAATGGAGTTGCTAGTTAAGATTTGTATTACTTGTTTTTCTACACAAAACAAATGGCTAGAAAACTAGAAATGTAGCTTTTCAATATATTGCCAACTTATATATGTTCAGTAAAGGCTAAAATTTGTGGGGGCAGCACCCCCACAAATTTTAGGCACGAGCCGCCACTGCAGACTGACCTGTAGTGTTCGACGCACCGCATTAAGTTTGCTACAACGGACAAATTTATGTATTGTTGAGTAAGTTTATATTATTTGTAGTTGTGACGTTCTTCATTCTATATTTGAATAAGGTATTAGAAAATCGTTTCAAATCACTCTTTATCTTTAGTTATTAAAAAAAACAGTAAAACTGGAATAGGGTTACGGACCTAATTAAACATAAATAACTGGATTTTCAGGTTGATTTTATTGTTATTGTGAAACTTCAGACCAACCCTAATAGCTGTAATTGTCAAATATTTTTTACACAAATTCCATGTAACATATTTGAGTGCTTCACTTACCGGAAATTAGCAAACCGGACTACTGTGAGTTTTAGTAGCTCCACCGGTCGTTGTGGAGTCATTTTACGGGAAATACGCCATCTACCCCTGCTGGTGCGATTAGGCCCGGTATACACTTAACTGATATATGTGGTTCTTTTCAGCTGTTTAAGATTTAATAGCATTAGAATCACACAAACTTCACCAGTGGTAGCATTTTAAATGTTGCTTTCCGAGAAAATGCTTGGTAGAGAATAGTGGAAGTTTGAAAGGCTCTATTTGCCGTGGCTTTATTTATATTCGGGAAATAAATAAACACGATACAACGAAAATGCAAAAACTTTACAAGTTGTATGCTGGCGGACTGGCAACCATGAAACATACACACTTCCAACATTAAAATCACGTAAAACATAAAAATTGTTGTTCGTTGGAAAAAGACACTTCTAAAACGACCAGTAAAATATGGGCCCTGAGTCACTCAGTAAAACATTTAGCAGCAATTCAAGTCAATCAACGTAACTAAAAACAAATCAGTAAAATGATATTATGTCGCCGATTTTCTTATTTACCCTATAGTTGGATATTTTAAATCTTGTGAAAAAAAGCCTCGACGACATCGACAAATGGCTATTTTACTAAAGGTATAGTTTTAAAAATACAAAGATTGTAGGCACTACCTATGGTTGCGTGTAAGTACTCGATGTCGTCGAGGCTTTTTTTCACAAGATTTAAATGGTTGCGTGTAAGTAATCTCATACTTTTGAAATTGATCATAGTTTGAAAATGAAAAGGATTTTGGTTTCCGCACGTTTTAGTCGAAAGGAAAACCCTGCAAATGACGTCACAGTGACTTTAATCTGCAATGCATATCTTGGGAAATCAAACGCTTGAATCAAACACTTTGCGTTTGTACTTGAGCTCCGAATAGTTCATTGAAAGCAGTACCATAGCGTGAAGAACAAACCATGTGTCACCATCTAGCGGTAAAAATAAAAACCGTTTATAATCCATCAGTCAATCATTGGACAAAACCAATGTATAATACAAAGATATTGCTTAATTGCGCATTAATTTCTACGCTAAGCACATACAACACCTACCGTCACATGTAGTTGTGAGAGAAATCCAGTTACGAAGCCAGTACAGCATCGCTTGATGAGAAAGTTGGGCACCGTTTAATCCTCGCATCAAACAAGCCTAAAACACGGCCAAAGTTTACCAAACATTTGAACTTAGGTGACTGGGCATTGACAATTTGCTCGGAAAAGTAACGTAAGTTATGTTTAACAGGCCAAGTAGTCATATGCATGTTAGAAAACACTTGGGGACTCAAAGCATAGTAACATGAATCGGCAAACTGTTTACTTCACTGTATAAATAAAATTACATAAAAAGATAAGAAATTATAAAATGATTCTTGTTCCGTTATAACTGCAATATATTGGAAAAAAGTGGGTCTTCTTTGGAGATTATCTTACGACTTACGTAGACAAGTTCTTCATGTGACAGTTGTTCCACGAGTTTTGAACGATTTAAAAGTCTGTCAAGTCTTAATACAAGTTGAGCGTTGGAACGGAGTCTGTGTCGGATCCATGATGGTGGTTGTAATGGTGACACCATTATCGTGTAGCAAAACGCACGCTGAAAAAGGAGTCTAACTGTTTGGAAACTGCTGACACAGTTTGGACCTGGGAACTTTGTTGACAGGGGTCCTGGTAGTTTTAGAAATCACATGCTAGGGCAGAGGAGCAGTCGCGGAAACGAACTTTTGTGGCGGTAAACAAATGTATTAAAAATTACATACTAAAGATGGGCTATTTCGATCATCCTATTAAAACGTTGCATATACCACTATAATATAGAATGTTTATGTCATGTAAACTCACTGGTTTGACAGGGTAGTACGCCTGAGTAAAACACATAACTTCTAAAAGTTACTTCACAAGCCACACAAAAACCCTTGCGGGTCGCGTGTTTGACACCTCTGCCATGTGATAAATCCTATTTCTTAACACTATCACCCCTTTACAGTGCCTAAAAATTAGGGTTAGTAGCAATCGTTAGGTATCAATGTCTTGTATTGAACCATAACTCCTGTGGAAAAACTAGAAAAGTGGCTTTCTGATATACTTCCATTTTATATATTCTATACGATATTTACTATACTATACACAATTTTATCTACATATATGATTGTTTTTGCAAGCAAAAACGAATGGGTCCCCACACGCGTGTTTATGCGGATTTACGGTAAACCTATGTTGCGGTTATTTTTAGATTCTTAAGGACACATTTTTCACAAGGCATTAACTTAACTTTAAAAGTTCTTTTCCGTATTCTTTTTACATCATTATTGTGATATAATTACTAAAAATTGGTGAAAAAAAACGGGGAAAATACTTTCAATTTAATCTCTTGCTTTGACCTTGATATTGTCGTTCAAGTTCAGTTTTTAAACACAAATTAGACACTATATAAAAAAACTCGTTTGCTACAAAGGTATACATAACAACTTGTTTTTCACTTAACTTTGTTTCGCAAAAACGACCGTTTAAAGACCTTTTGACACTGTTTTTAACAGCATGCAGTCCTTAGTGTCAACAATACCCTGATTCTTGAATTGATTTGTCAAAAATAAGGAAGATACGTTATGACGAAAAATTCTTAATTGTGTTGTAATGCCTACAAGTTGACCTTTAGTGACGACGGCCAAGCTGACAACGAGAAGTATGCGACGGCCAAGCTGACAACGAGAATTTAAAGATCATTTATCGCCGCGTTCGAAAAAGTTAAGTTTATTTTTTCATATTTATGCTGATCAACGACGTTTTGCCCGACATAAACAAAACCGAAGTACGTTTATTGAGTTTAAATTACGTCTTAGGTGTAAAACCTTCGCCAAAACTGAAAATGCGCGTGATAACTCAATAAAACGAAACAGCATTGCTGCACAAAAAACAGCTGATTTCTAATCACCCAAAAGACTGTATCGTAAAAAGTCTGTCGGGACGTCAAGCTGAGCACTCCCGCCCTAATCGTAAACTAGTGAATTCCTCCCTTGAGACTTATATCTGACTGATAGCGTACACATATTATGGGTTGTAAAGGTAACTGGCAAAATTTTTAATACTAAACGAATACCCTGCTTAAACAATTGTTAATTATTTAAATATTTCTGCACCATAGGGCTTGTATTTCTGCCTTAAACTAAAACCGACTATTTCAAGGTTTAAAGGGTGAAAAATGGGTGATTCCGAAAAAAAGATACAAAATTCTTTAAAAAACCTTACATTGCACCAAACAACAAAGCATGAAACGCCAAGATGCTGTACTTTAGTCAGTACAGCCGTTTTAACAATTTTACGTTTTGGGGACCTGCGGGTGAACCGCTGGGTCAATCGGGGTCAAACTTCAGGAGGATCAAATTCAGGTTAATAACTAACATCTGTGCAAATCTGAATAAATTTAAAGCACTCTTTCTTAACCAAACGCATCTAACAAGCCAGCATTAGACAGCAAAAATAAAAAAAAATAAGGACAAAAACAATATGTGTCCCCTTCAGGGAAGGGGACCCATAATTACTGATTTAGCTTTTAATAAAATAACCCACCTGTTATAAACAGAATAAATAACACTTACCAATAAAAGATATACCATTTGATCACCATTTAATGCACCACCAGGTTGGCGACAGAATGGTCTTAAGGCCACCATGTCTTTATTTGATGGAATTTGACCATCAGATACCTACACATCAAACCAGTTTTAATGGTTTGATAGTTAAAACATACAAAGTTATGGCAGAAGTTATCAACTTATGATTTTAGGCTCTTCTTAAATATTTTATTTTGTATCAATTAGTCAAATTATTATTTACTATTGTAAAAGTGTACTGAAAAACTACAATACATTCTATATTCATGCACAATACAATTTAATGTTACACAGAATACAACTTAACTGTTTTGCAAATATCTTTCAAAACCATTTTCAGTTGATAATCTTCATTGTTAAGTTTGTGATAATTCAGGTGATGAACAATTATGCCATATTCAATTGACCTATCATTGTGGATTGCACTTAAAATTTGCCTTCTTTGCTTCCCAGTCCAAAATGATTGAGGCAGAATGTAACGAGGAAAAAGGTATCTTAAAAAATTACTCTTATTAAACACAGATAATACCATTAACACCAATACCATAAACAACTTACATTGGAACAAAAACAATGAAAAATCCCAATGGCATGACAAGTATTGGCAATAGAGGTGCAACTTTTATGGCATTTCGATGCACCTGCATAAGCTACAAATGTTAGAGGACTTGGAACAACTTAATTTAGGTAACCATTTGGCGCATACCACAAAAATGACAAGTTGAATTACCTTGCCAAGTAGCATGCTTTGCACTGATACAAAATCTACTGTTAAATAAGATCTACAGTATATTTGAAAGGATGTAATTACGAAAACTGGTGTTAACTTGAAAACATTTATTAAATGTCATAGTTGTTCAGTATCATCACCTAAAGCCAACAGTTAATGCTACTTGTTAGAAAATTGACTTAAAAACTATATTTTCAGAGGTACAATCGTGACTTGAGAATTGAACTGTGTTTCTTATTCATACTGTTCCAATTTAGTACGATTATTGTCAAAACATAGAACATGTCCAAAAAATAACAAACAAAATAAGCACGAAACCATGTCACACATTTTATTCTTTAACACAAAATGTGTGCAATTTTTTTACATTCCTCTTTAATTCTTATTTTGGAAGCATGCAAATGACTCACATTATACACAACCATTTCTTCTCTGTATGATTTTTTGAATGTTACGTCATTGCGTTCCTTTTTCCAAATTTTCCAATAGGCTTTAGAGTTTTTCCATTCTTGCTGCATACCTTAAAATGTACTGTGTGCTCAGGGTAAAACAAAGAAATAACTTTTTTGCAAGAAAAAAAAACCTATCGATACAAGTCATACTTATTGTGGTAACTTGTTTTACACATACAATGCTTACCATTGGACAAATAGTCAAAATACTGCTTCATAGCTGGGGCATATTGTTCCAGTGTATCATCAACGTTCTTTTTTAATTTGCTAATCCATTTTGTTAATGAGTTGTTTTGTTGTTGCACACGGTTGGTAACTGAAAAAGTCCTTGTGTGCAAAACAGAAATCGAAACATTTTGGGAAAAAGTTTGCTTTTTCTTTCTTGTGTAGCTGACCGCACAGTTTTCCACGTTGCGGCAAGACAACCGTTTATGTAAGGTTAATGGCCTAAATATTGAGCGTTGAACTTGAATTCCACACAACATGTCTGTATTAACGTTTCTATCAATGACAGTGTTATCTTTCAGACAGCCATGTGCTTGAATTTTAGCACTAGCCACAAACACAGATACACAACAACAAAAACTAAACAACCCGTCACTGAAATTATTTGTTGTCGTCACTTACACAGCCGATGCGCTTGAGTGACCACACCGCCGATTCGATACGCCTCAGCAACTTGTTTCACAGAAATTACACTTAACTTAACAAAGAGTATTAAAAATAATACTGTTGCACTAAGTTTTGTCGCGAATGTTTTTAATACTCTTGCACTGAACAAACGTTTCGTTTACCATCGGCTATCAAACTGCGATAACGACCAGCTAGTTGTTTATTAAACTTTTCATTTGTTACAGCAAGATGCAATGAAAGCGATTAACTGTCAAAAACCCAGTTTAACCTGTCACCACCTCTAAACTCCTCACTTAACTGAAACTTGATTCAAGCCCATGGTTTCGGCTTTTATCGAAACCTACGCTTAAGCAATCGCGTTGCACGTGTTCGTCTTTATTTACTTTGTGAACATAAAATAAATTGTTTATTATAGTTACAACAACTACCGTTAAAAATACGACTGCAGTGTAAAAATAACAGAGTGGAACAGTACACAAGTAGGCGTAGGGGCCGGAAACGCACTCATGTAGCCTACGTCAATATACTGACATAAACGTTTCACAAAACACACCCAATAGGTCTGTTCGGTCTTTCACAGAACATAAGTTTTGTCGGATATGTTCATTTCCTAATTAAATGACTATATAGGGCGCAAGTTAAATTATATAGCCTAATGCACATCGGTGTGATCACGTGACACGTGCCACTGAGGAGTATGCTCGACGTACAGTTGAACCAGAATACGTAATTTGCTGGACAAGTTTTTGTCTCGTCATTTCTCGGAATTCCTGGGCATCTTCGATTGGTATAACGGCCGTTGGATCCTTTCTTAGTATTTGTATCTGAACAAAAACGCGTTTAAGTTTAAGCATTTATTAAAATTGAAACAGGCCTTGAACTTAGTTTGTTGGTCTTATAGTGGTGTCTGGGCCAGACAAACTTGGACATCAGAATTCTTCTGGGGCACTAAAAAAATTAGGTTTGAAACGGATACGATACTACTTACAAACTCTCGTATCTAAATTTGTCTAATTCTTGTCTCACACTTTTTTGTCGTTTTATCGATTACAGTATTTTACACGACTCTGCAGGATGCATAGGTAACCATGTGTGTCTGCTTAGCTTTTTATATCATTGATCAGGGGTCACCAAACTTTTTTCACTGCGGGCCGGATAAGTTAAAAATAATTCGCGCGGGACACATAGTTTACATGCCTTAGCGCCGCGTTTCCAAACTTAGCCCGCGAAGCGATTTTTCTAGTTGCGCCAACATATGATCTTTCTACAATCCCATTTAAAATTTGGTCGCCTTATCTTACGAGCAATACTTGCATATTACACAAGTAACACTTGCAAAGGCCTATATCACAAGCAACAAAAGAAGGCCCGCGGACCGTAGTTTTGTGACCCCTGTCATTGATGATTGCATAAGCATACTGGTCGAAACGTTTGAAAATAGTTAAGCTTTCGGTCTCAATTCAATCCATTGTTATTCGACCCTTGTTTACCTTTTCTCGTAAATCATCAACCGTGGCTTCGAGACGTTTGTTTTCTTTTGCTGCCCGCTTCATTCTAGTCTTGTCTTTGAAGAAATCAGTCTTCAACTCCAGGACTTCGTCGATTAACTGCATTTGTTTTTTTGTTAATTCAACGTTGGTCTTTTGCGTCCGGTGGTCTTTTAGAATGTAGTTAAGTTTATCTTTTTCAGTTACTTCCGCGCCATGAGTTGCGGATTTTAACCTGCAAAAAGGAATGTAGACCTAACTTTAAAAACAGGAAGTAGAACATGGGAGTATAAAAAACTAGATGTGTGTCTACATCAAAACATTGTTAATTAGCAATTAAATTTCTGAAAACATTATACGAAATGTTACCATAACATCTAAAAAAGAACGAAACGCGCACATTTTGAGTGCTGTAAGCAAAAACTCATAAAGGAGCGAATTCAGAAACGTTTATAGCCTAGCATAATGTAAACTTAAAGCACACTTTTCTCTCAGTTGTTGGTTTCTTAAAATGGTCTTATGTGTGTTGGCCCGGGCTCGGTCGAGCTTAGTTTGAAAATCCTTTAACTCGGCTTTAAAGTTGTTCCTTTCTTCGTCCCAGGCTCTTCGCTTCCGCGACAAATCATCGTGAGCCGCTCGTAACCTACCGTGAAGGCTTTCAACCATCTGATCCAACTGCGTACGTCTGTAACACACAGATGAAAATACACTGATGGAAATGTTTTGTGCAGTCATATTGTAAAGTCAGATTATGTAGGAGCATTGTTGGCATCAAAAGCTGAGTAAGCCCATACACTGGGACAAAGCTTCATAATTTGACTTGCCAGATACTCCTCAACAGCCATTACCCCGCTGGTATAACAAAAAAATGTTTGTGTAAATCAGTGAAAAATTTGACTGCCAACGACCAATCCCAATTGACATTTTTTATGCACAAAATGTCACTGCAAAACATTTGCTCCAAGCGAGTTACCTAGTTTCCAGGGCTTGATTATCTGCTTGAAGTCGCCCAATCTCACCGTCTTGTTTGCTATTTTCAGCTCGTTTAGCATCTAAATCACCCTTTAGAGACGAAATTTCGTTCTCCAAGCGAGAGTTTGTGTCTGAAATTGGTGGTTTCTATTTATTTCACATGTTGTTGTTGAAAAATTGTTTTCGTATTTCTGCGTTTATTTTTCTCGTCACTTTCAAAATCACCTTTGAGTTTGTTGTTTTGTCTCAGCATCCATTCGGCCTCCTTTTTCATGTTTGTTCTGATCTTATCCAATTGTTTGCAGGTTTTGTCCAAACTCTCGTTTTTCTTCAAGAGATCCTCAATTTGGTTTCGACTTTCAATCAGCGATCCACGACATTCTCCCAACTGCAACAGACGCAAAATATGATGTTTAATTTCAACTTTGAAATTTGCATTTCATATTTCGCGACTGGGACATTTTATACCAAACTTCAATTTAAAACGATTTAAAAAGCCCTTGGATATATTGGGCGTTATATGGTGGGATTTATACGCTTTGCGCAGTGACATTTTGACAAAAAAAATATTGTTATATTTTACCTCTCTGCTAAGTCTGTCCCTATCCGTTTTAAGTTTAGTGTTTTTGTCATTGACTTTGTTCACATCGTTTAAGAGACGGCAGAGGTACTGTTCCCTCTGGACAGAAAACCGCTGGTTGTATTCTACGTAGCGTGAATTGGAAAGAGCCAACTTCTGTGTTTCTTCAATAAAGTTTTCTTTCATGTCCGCTAAAGCTTTGTCATTCTGTGTTTACAACAACAAAAGGCCGGTTTAGTTGAAGAGACGATTGGGGTCGAATGCACACCACATTACCCCGAAGAGTCCTCACCATCATTTTAGGAAAACAAATGTTTTTTGTATATTTGTCATGTTTTGGAGCATATGGCCATCGTTAGGTTAAACATTTCAAATTAAATTAGGAAGCGGAAGGAACAAGGTTTCATTGTATAGTGAATCCTGTTTCAATAGGTAATTTAATTTCCCAGGTGTGCTGTATTGTCACAGGTGTTCTGTTCCTTGTGAGCTAGGGATAAATAATTAATCACACAACAGAACGTTTCACTTAATAATCGCATTGTATATGCCCCCTAATCAGTGGCGGGATTCAGTCGGTTCGCACCGGTTCTATAGAACCGTCTCACGAAATTCTATGAGATCAGCGAACCGGTTAGCATTACTGGTTACTGTCAATTATAGACTTTTTCTAACAGAACCGGCTGTCCTTGTCATGACAATGTATGTAATGTGTATCACTTTGAAATTCACTGAATAAACTTTACTGCTGAATGCCAAATGTATATGCCTACCCTAATGCTATACAATTTAGCATGTTGATATAATTCACAGACCTACAGGTCTCCCATGTAACACTGTACCTTAAAGTAGGCATCACGATCTTCGTCGTGTTTTTTCTTTGTTGACAATGCTTGGTAGTAGTGCTGACGCAGGGCCTCGTTCAATTGTTCTGTTTTCTTTATGTCGTCATAGTTATCTTTGAAACGGAAAGTGCTACTTCGGCATTCTTCGTATAATTGATCAAAATCTTTTCCTGTGTGCCGTAGCTCCTGTACGTATTTTTCCAGATTTAAGGTGTGTAGACATTAAGGTTTGGTTATGTATATGCAAACTTAGGTTAGTAGGCAAACATCATTTCCACAATTAAGGGAGGAATCACAATAATCAATTCCACTTGGCTAGAAACTGTAAGATATATTCAAAATGCCATGTTTAAACTACTGCTTGTCGTGCCTGACTAAATGGTCACATACATTATAGGTTTTCGGAAAATGTGCGGGTGGTATGTGCTTAAATAGACATTGGCTCCTTGGTAGAACCGGTGGCTGTAATCCATGAGGTGTGGGTGTCATGGCCTTGGTAGTTCAAATACTAAATATTTGTCTAACGTTTAAGCCACAAAGCCGTGCGCCAGGCCCGTGATGTTTGCACAACGTATACCTTTAAGTACATGACACTCGTACAGGTTCATTTATTAACTCCAGAAAAAAAGTATTGAAAGATTGCTTTCCACACAAAACTCAGAGGCAGAAAACATGTGCATAGTTTTAAACGATAAAAAATGTAAATGTCGGCGATTGCTTTAGCAGTCGTTAAAAGTCAAATTGTAGTTTTCAAAAATTACATTTCAGGATAATTGTATGGAATTTTTTACACTTTTATTCTGATTTTAAGAATACGCACTTGCCACAGTTTGCTGTATTCCTCTGTTGAAATCTTTCCTTCCAACACATTCAGTGCGTTTAAAACCTCCACCTGTATGAGTACAGATTGTAAAAAAGACATTTGGTATCAGAAATAAAATTGTGGCCATACCTCGTATTGTTGAAGTTGTTGATCTTTTTCTGAAACTTCTGCATCACGTTTTGTCGGTACTGACATGTACATTATTTAACACCAGAATTATTAAGTACTGAAGTTTACATTCAACAATCTTTCATAACATTCAACGTTTTGTGGGTAAAATACCTAAACAAAACAGATAATTTCTTTGAAAAAGTTTTCGTTCTCAGCTGTCGTATGACGCCGTAGTATACCTCCTCAGCAATAATTGTATTGATACTGTCTTGCCATACGAAAACACTGTATAGTGGAGTCCAACCCCTTTTGTGTCGTAACAAAGGAAGATCTTGCGTCGAACAAATTCCCAAGGTTGGTTTTGAACAAAGACGCGTATTTAAACGGTGTTCTGCTACAACATATCGCCTACCTCACATGAAACTAACACTCCAAAGTGTCGCGTGGGTCGTAAGCTTTACTGGCCCACATATGGGAAAGTAAACAAACGAAATTTCCAGAGCAAAACTAAGCGGTTTGTGTTCGCCTTGGGAAGTAAAAATCACTTACTGACAAAACTATACCAAATTCAAAGTCCTTTATCTCAAGTACGAGCAAATCTGTAAAGTTTGGTTCCATTTTAGGCATTTTAAAGATATTTTGCTATGTAAAGATATGACAATTTTGCTAAAACCTATTATAATACGGCACACAAACTTGTAGAGTTTTGCCTTGTTATTGCCAAGTTTTTTTCAAATGTCTGCCAATGTCAAAGTTTAGTCAAGGCTGCCCAAGCAATAAATAGCTTGAGGTGTGTTTATGTAAAGATTTAAAGTTTTTAAACCAGTCCATTTACAACCATGCCAAACAAACAAATCTTCTGCAACTGCATTCACAACCACTGCAATCAGCTGGCAAATTTCCAACTATGACGTCATAGACGAAATAATGTCACAATGGCAGCACCTAGGAAACAACTACAACAGTAAATTGGAAATGTTCACTTTATTCTCTGTGAACTGAGTACAGTAAGCAGCAAGAAAATTATGGGAAAGAATATGTTAGTTTTTGCTACTTTTGTGTGGCTGCTCTTCGAAGTAGCTCACGCACCCAGCCTCTGTCGACCAGGAACAAAGTGTTTCAATGATTTGGAGTCTCACCAGGCTTTTGAAAGCCCCAGGATGTCTGTTGGAGGAGAGCAAGATGCATGTGGTGGTATGGAGCAACATGTGCTTGATCCTGTGTTGTTGGTTGATCAGTCTTTTCTGCTTCACATGCATTCGTGCCAAAATGCAACCAAGTTTCAACGCTCTCCTCTGGATTGCATTAAAACTAAGGGATCTAAATCCATGGCAGTGGCAATGCTGTATAGTATTGAGTTTGAAGACCTGTTTCAGGATTACTATTTCTTCGAATGTAAGGGAAGAATCGTGAGTTACACGCAACAGATCATCAAGTCCAACAATACTGATGCTGGATACAAAGCAAAGGACTTTCTAAGAAGTTCTAACATGGAAAAAGCAGAACATTTATTTCCAGAAGCGGGTAAAGATTACCACAATTTTTTAAAAGAAGATGACTCAACAAAATCCACAATAGGCCACTCTGAGTATTTGATGGTGAATCCTGGAAATGATGATAACATGGTCGCTACAAACCAATGCGTTTTCTGGGTAGATGACGTCACTTTATGTCTCTGCACTTTTATTGTGGTCAGCAGTTTAGCCTACATTCTGTGTCTTCTTGAACACAAGGTAAATTCAGTTTGACCATAGTAATGAGTGTATATTTTAAAACCTTTTTATCATTAAAAAATCACTACATAAATCGGTGACGTAATTAATAATTTCTAACTTGTATTTGTTCAGATTCAAGGATTGTTTCCCGAAATGCTGAACGAACAAATCTTACTTCATGATGTTGGAGGTCACGTCGAGTTTATGAAAGAATGTTTCTATTCTGATTTTCTCCGACTACATTTCAAATTTTGTGCCATCTACTCAATGAGGTGACTGTTGTAAAGCAAGTAGCAGTTTATTTAAGTATTTGATTTAACGTTAAACTTTTTTTTCAGGTTTTTCGTTGCCAAAATGGAGACACTTGCTTGGAAACAAACAGCATTTTTGCGTCAAATTTTCGACCAAATATTTTCTTGCCAACCTGACGTCACCAACTGCTTGTCGGATCAAGATGAGTTGAGTGAAATGTTTTCGACGTTTCACAAATCTCTGTTGAAACCAAAACCATGCAAGCAGAAGAAGAAAAAGAAACCAAGAAAGGCAAAGGTGTTGGAATCCTCTCTATTGAAAAGAAAGATCGAAAGCGACACGTCATCAAGTGATGACGAACGACCGTCGAACAAGATTTTATTCATGTGTGAACCTGATGACGTGTATGATGATGAAAAATCCACCAGTGAAGTATTTGTCATGCACAAACAAAATGATCCGACTTTTCGACCAATGTTTCTCAACCAAACAGATGTTTATGAAAGTAGTTTGTCCACTCAAAGTAGAAGCGGACGTCATTCTACTTACAGTGACGTCATATTGGACTTGTCGTCATCACGCAGTATCTCTTCCTATGCTTCGGAAAATGTCGATAGAAGAAGTTCGATTGATTCAGATTCTACTTGGAGTTTGATATTATTAACTGAGCCTGAATATTCTGATAGTGATCGATCCTATGCTTCCCAGAAAGATGAACTTCACGAAACAAATGTTCCACTTGATTCCAAGTCACCACAATATGATCGACCCAGAGGTGGAGTTCAAGTGGCAGAAGATAACAATTCTTCATTTGTGGTTTTATCCACAGAAGAATCATCAACATCAGATGGCAGTGAAAATGCAACAAATCTCAATGAACAATCTGGGCCTAAAGTGTTGAACAATTGTCTTCCATCTGTAACAGGATGTGACAATACACCACAGTATGGTGGATCCAATCCAAGTGATTCGGTACAAGAAGATAATGATTCTTCTTCTCCATCTTTCGTCGTTTTATCCACAGAAGAATCAACATCAAGTGACAACAAAAGAGGGAATAGGCCTAATGCACTTAAACAAACTGGGCCTAAAATGTTGAATATTTTCCTCCCGTCAGCTCAATGCTGTGCAAACAAGTCACAAATTACGTCATCATCATCAGTAGCCAGCAGTGATCAACAAATTCATGAGGATACAAAAGGAGAAGTTGGAAATATTTGGTCAACGGGAGAAAACACATTGCTTCCCTCGGGTTGGATTGAAAGTGGCAGAAACTACCCAATGACCCACAATGGAACCAATTATTCTAATCAGGTCCAATGGTCAAACGGAGACGAACCAGATACGTGGGCAGGCCAAAATGTTGCCCATTTGTTCGATTGTGAACAACATCAATTTGACTATGGAAGTTTATACGAAACATCCGAACATTATCCGGTAATACGCGACGATGTAGAACGTCCAAGTCGTAATTTTACTCCACCGCGTTGGAATGAGCTTGAAGAAGTTTCTGATCAAGGTTTTTCAACTATGTTCAACTACCCGACATTCTGGCAAGAAAATCAACCCGTACCAGTGCAATGTTCCAACCACTTAATGCCCTGTTTGGATTGGCAACAAGATGCATGGTTGAAATATGAGGAAAATTATCAACCAATGTTGGAAATGCTGAAACGACAGAGAGAAGAAATCGACGAACTTCGTGTTCTGCTCACTCGCTGCTCAGTAATTGTGCAAGAGCACCACCAAGCGGTTGAAGTAACTGAAGAGAAAAACCGCCAGAGGGCGCAAGAGCTAAATGCTCGTTATAAAGCTCAGCTCAAGCAAAAACAGGATAACGAAATCGAGCAGGAAAAACTTTACGACTGTTCTCGCAAACTGTCTGACATGCGTACGCGTGAATTGAAACTAAAAAACTGTTTTAAATGGAAAAATGTGATTAGAACTTGAGAGCAAGCACTTATTTGTGTTTTTCTCACATTTTCACAGCGGCGCATTGCGACAGATTACTTTTATTTATTTATTTGATATGTTTATATATGCATATATATATTTTTTTATTAATAAAACTAGTTTAAGAAAAAAATTTTCGTGTGTCTGAAAACTACACGTATGGTAGCAATCAACGAAGAACATAATGAAATGAATGGGGGGAAGGATTTCCGCTAAAATAATAGATTAGAACAAATGTTCGTCACATGAAACAACTTAGTAGAACAGAATTATATGGAGGAGCATAATTAATAAACACAGAAACCGTTTTTAGGTGTTACAGAATTATTTTTAAGCAGTGGAATTGTAAAAACTGGTACCGTGAAGTATTCCTATTCTTGTAAATGTCAACATTGTCAAATGCAACTATTCTGCGCGCCTGAGATAACAAATTAAACTTTCTGCCATTCTATGAAACGTAAAATGCTCGTGCGAAGATGGAACCCAAACTCTATTTACTTGATTCAAGCATTTTTATCTAACCACTAAACGGTGCTAAAGAGCACAAATAATGCCCAAACTGTTGGTTGCGTGACTAACGACATTTGTAAGGCCATCTTTGTAGGGTGCACTTGTAAAACGATTCTCTATGAAAATCATGATAGACTTGATGAAAATACACAAATTACTTGTACAAAGAAAAACAATGCATTCAAATTTAAGACTAATGTCTTAGTGTACACCAACTTTTCAATCATTTCAAATCAGTTAAATTATGTTGGGATAACATGAGGTAAAATTATATGAGGACAATTAATGTAACGTCCTTGGTGCTTGTGTCACAAAATAACGACATCAAAGGAGTTTACCAAAAAAGGATTTAAATGAGACGCCAGACAGTCATCATAAAACACGACTACCTGAAAACCTTCTCCTTACTTTGTATGCGTGTGATTGTGAAACAACCCAAGGTAAACCATGACGTAATTTCCTTGTCTATTTGATGAGCAAAATAGAAATACGGAACCAAACCTATATTTTGATCACACAATTCGATTAATCCTTGATAAATAAGTTATTTGGTTCATCTTTGTTTAATAAGTTTTGTTTTTATCCACATGTATTTCATACTTTAAAATAATTATTTAAAGAATAAAACTTGAGAAATGAAATGACTCAAATTTATTAAGACACATTGTAAGTCATTCATCTCTATGAGTCCAAGATAAATATATTTCGCCTATGCGGCATCATCGGTATCTTATTCAAATTGACTTGATGTTTTAATAAATTATAATTAATAAGCATAAGGTTCATTGTGGTCTTCCAAGCAAAAATCCACCAAGCAAAAAGTTAAAAGGAATATAAAGCAGGGAAATTGAATCATAATAACTGAAGTTTTGTTTATAAACATTTAGGAGTGAAAATATATGGGAGGTGCTATAACTGGCACTGTTAATAGGCCTTGCGTCGAGACCGCGTTAAGTGGGTCTAGTACACAACCCAGATAAGCCAGTGGTCTTTGTCTAAAAGCCCGTTGACACACTATGGTCACAAGTTAAGCCGATTCACGCGTTGATTTAATCCTGGAGATTTGTAGGCGCAATTTGTGTATGTAATGAATCGGATTCTACAGCACTTGTTAAGTTTGAAAAGTTGAAATTTGGCTAAAAGGGCCGACGTTAGGCAAACAAAGTAATGATTCACATCGAACTAGCGTTTCAAGTCGGCGGTAACGATTCTAAAGTTCTGAGTGGGCGCTATTGATTCAAAACGACAAGTGCCCTGTTACGGCGCAATTCCGTTGGCTACGCGACTGAACAACCTGCGTCGCCCTTTTGTCACTTCTTTCAGTCGACAGCGAATAATAGAACCGTTTCGCTCCAGTGGTTCGTAAAACATTAACTCTGGCTCCAGCATTGAAAGGTTATCTGGGACTGCTGGGCTGGAAGGGAAATGACAACAAAATTTGGGTTTTCCTGAACACAACTTGCTACGCCAAGAAACCATTGACTTCAAAGGGATCTATATTGTAGATACAGTTATGTGGTGATATATCTTGTTCAAGACGTTCTAAATGCCCTTAACTTGACCGAAATTCGGTTCCCTTGTATAGTTTATTTTTTACGACCGTATTTCAATTGGGACATCACGTGAATTACGACTTGATAACATCGCCCTAAGCGTCAAAGTAATTGAAATGAAATCAGAGCAATACCCCGCGGGCAAGTATAGCTTCATAGCAGTTATAGCGAGACGGCTACTTCGTCTTTGTCTGTAACTCATTAATTACACAATTTAAAATACTTGTTAACTGACTTTGTTGGGCAATTAAGTACCAATAGGAAGCCAACTCGAGACTGTCAAACAATCCAAACTGAATATTTGATTGTGAAAAACTACTTTTTATGTTATCTGAATGTGGTTTTTGCGTCTGGCAGAGCTGTCAACAAAATCAATTCAACACATGTTTTCCCGACACGAAGCTGTTTTATTGTGGAAAGGCACGAATCGATTTGGACCTTTCAAGGTCGACCGTGCTATTAGGCTTTTCCGTGAAGTGAAAACCTGGGGCAGCAAACATTGTGGGAGCGAGCACAGGGGGATATTAACACTACACTGATAAAAAAACGCGCTGGAGTTATGTACAGCGAACTAAAACACACAGGAGTAGCAAACTGCTCATTGACTGATTACAGCGGAAACAAAGGTAACTGGACTTTTTACTAGTCATAATGCAACATGTCTTTAACACTAAAAAATGCTCTTCGATTAATTGTAAAAAAAAATCATACAAATTCATTTCTGTTAGGGAATGGGTTGTGATTTCTGTTATTGGTCGTTGGTCGCAACAAGTGATTCATAAAAAATGCATTAGGGATAAATGGGTTTGATCACATACAGAAGGCTAATTAGGGCAAACAAATTCACACACATGCGTGGGCGCGCACATAAAAACCGTTAAGATGGATAAATGATTAACAAGCACAAGTTTGCGGTACAAAATTATAAATATGAAACCGTAGTTAATCATAAATGTTTTCAGTGATGCAACAAAAAATCAATACAGTACATTTATGCCGCCGAAGGATATAAGTTTTTTCCAATATACAAAGCGGCCGATTCTCGCATGTGTCGGTAACAAGTCGCAGAAGAACTGACCAAACGCAGATTGTCGAAACTAAAGCAATAACCATATATACAGAAATTGGTCCACTTACAGTGGGTTTCATGACATAAAAAAGCGAGCACACATATAAAAAGTACACGGACTTCACTAAAATGATTGTGGCACCGTCTGTTTATCACCAAAGACCGGAATGTCCAGTTTCAATTAAATCGAAAAACGTTTGATAAAATGTTTTAAAAAATGTCGTTTTTGGTCAGTAGCTTCGGGTGCTCATGCAGTGCTCTCCTATTCCAATTTAAAAACCACGACCCTTATTAATCTTCTTCTTCACCACCACCATACATGTCAGCCAACTTCTTGAAGCGAGGGCCCCAGTTGTTAAGGTAGTTGTAATCCTGTGAGCCATCAGTGGTGCCAGAGTTAAGGGAACTCAGAGACCCTGCGTCTGAACCTTGACCCTCATAATCAAATACAAGAAGAGAATCGAAAGGTGGGGCAGTGGGGTCATTGTCAGCTTGTTGCTTTGCCTGCAAACAACGACAAGAAGTTAGGAATACAGTTTTAAATATAATATTGAACAAAAATGCAAAAAAAAATCTTATGAAACACATGTCCTAGAAAATCTTGAATGCGAATCTACTTCGCCGAATGGACAAACCAACAATAGTTGTGTTGGCTTGTTGGCGTGATTCAGAGTTTAAACAGAAAATACCACAGAATTTTACAACATGTAACAAGCACAAATAATTCAGATGTTAGGACAGACCCATAGTGAAATCAAATTACAGTTTGCCCACGCCCACACTCTTTTCTTCCCTGTTAGTTACAATGCAAACACCAGGAGTGGCTATGAATGGGCGCAGAAGGGGGAATAAAGGACAGTGATGTAATCCACTTAAACCCTGGGTATGAGGTTACAAAAGCCTAAGTCCTGGTAATTGTTAAGAAGAGATCAGGCTAAGTCAAGCCAGGCTTCACTTGTCTTGTTCAACTGACATTTAAGACACTTGTACTGGTATGACTTGATTTGAACTAATGAATTTCATTGTCTTGTCTGTAGTTTTATCTGTTAAACTAAATTAATTGAAAAACAATAGCATCACAAACATGCCAAAAACTAATAATTCAGATCAAATTATGCCAGGCCTATTGAATTGAATGAATTTGTGCCCATCTTATCTGATACGGTTCAGAATTTGAAAATACATGTTCTGAGATGAAAGATTTATGGAAATCAGAGACTTAGTAAAAATTAGTAAGTATGACACATAACACACAATTCTCCCTAGCCCTGACATAAATTTCTGTACTTACATCAGTAATGTAGTCACCAATGTCTGTGTCAGGGGGAATTCTCAGTTTCTGTGGCATTTCAGCTCCCAGAGGTTTCTCATCTACTCGTTTTGGTTTCGGCAGTGGTGGTGCTTGCAACGCACTTATGTCAAACCCATCCTGAAGAGAAGCAAAAAAATAGTATTTAACTCCAAGAAAGCTTAAAATATTTATTGTTAAATGGCAACCTATAGTATGAAGCCTACATGTAGTTAAATTAAAGTAGGACCTTAAAAAGACCAAACAACTGTCATTTAATCTATGCGACAGAATCAATAAAAAAATCATAACCTTGAGTGTTTTATTTTCTTAATGTTATAGTATTCAATAAATTAAAGCAAAACTGGGTCAAGTCCTACTTTTAAGACCTTTATAAGGTTGTACTAACTAAACAACAACTGTCAGTAAACTGAGTTAAACATAGAGTATTGGAATTTGCAAGTCATCTTAAATTGCTTACATTGTCTTCTTCGCCGCCACCCTCATCGTGGTAAGCTTGAAGGTTTTCTCTCACATCGTCATCGTCAATAAACAAGGCTTGTTTTTCCAAGTCAGCTTTTTGCCTTCGTCGATATGCCACCACAGCCAGTACAATGACTAAACCAAGCAATACATTGGTTTATTTTTCTCATAATAATGTTTGGCAAAAAAATTAGTCATTCAATTAAACAAAAAATGATTACTTTCGACAAATAATTTTTAAACTTACATTTAACTTTTAAAGAGATATATGCAATTTATCCACAAATTAAAACAAACTATGAACAAAGCAAGCAAACAAGATTTGAAATATTAAACAATGCAACTCCAGTTCACAGAAGAAGCCAAAAAGGCTACACCAATAAAGTTTATTTTCATGCAAGCAAACATATTTTTTAATGAAGTTTAAAACTAAAAACAGTGAAACAATGTTCATTCACATGCACTTACTGAGTAAAATAAGAATAGCAGCAATAATAGCCATAATAATTGGCACAGAAACACCAGCTGCTTGGGGAACAGCTGTATAACAAACTCCTGAGTTGTCACAGCTAAAACAAAACACCATTTTTAGTAAGCAAACAGCAAGCACAAATGTTAGCTGAAGAACTTGGGTTAAAACAAACTGTTTTTGGCTCCCATTTTTTTTATAGCAAACTGGGAGCATGGTTGTTTCCGTTGCTTGGTTTTGTGTGTTTCAACAGGATTTTGGTGTTTGTTTCATACATATGAAAACATTCGACTACAATTTGTGGTGAAGTTAATGTGAGGTCGATTTGCAAAGATGCAGTCTTGCATAAACACAAGGTTTAAACACTAAGAAACACTTAAACGCTAAGAAATACAACACAGGTTATTGACAAACCGGCCTCAATATATTCACCACACCTAAACATGCAGTGCAACCTGCTACAGATGATCATTTGTGCAAGAGGTTTGTGTTAAATCAGAGTCAAGATGCACAGCAGTTTCTTTTACTGCCCACCCACTTACTGAATAAAATTAGAATGACGGCTATGATAGCCACAATAATCATGATATTTATTCCTCCTGGTGCGACTATTATATCCTGGCACTCTCCATTACGGGAGCATCTAAGATTTTGCACCAACCATGACTTAGTTACAAAAATAAAGTAAAAATCATAACACATAAGCTTGCAACCGCACAATATAAAATCGTACACCATAACTTTAAGTATTAAGTTAGCAATTCTATGGTTTGGGGACACAGTCTAACTAAGAAAAAACTTGTAACAGCTCCAACATTGGACATGGCAATATGGATACAAGCAAATAATAACTTAATGCCTGTTTATTTTAAACCCATTTAAATACTGACATATAAAAACAGCTTCTTAGTCCATAAAACACTAGTACTTTGTACCTAGCAAAATTTAAGTTTATTTTTTATAAAACTGATTAAAATACAGGATAACAGATTCCAGTGATGTTTTTATTGTAGTTGGCACTTTATCACCATAGCAATTATGGAGTTAGAAACATGCTGGTTTCTTTGCATTTAGTTTTTTCTCACATGTCTTTGTGTGCATGTGAGTTTCGATAAATAGCAGGCAGTTGTGAAAACATGTGGCACTTACATGCAGTATAATGGCCACCCTTAAACAAAATCTCTACTTACTTAATAAAATAATTGCCACTAGAATGGGTATAAATATGGGCCAAAGGGAAAAGGTTTGGGCACCAGCAGTACAAATCTGAGAGCCACCGCGACAACTAAATATGAGGTCAACATTACATTTTTTATCCAAACCGTTCATAAACAACAAACTTTACCTAAGAACAGTTAAATAAGACACACTAAAAAAGACACTGGAATCTGTTATGAGGGTGGTTTAAAATAGGTGGTGCTGTTATCTGTATTGCACATTTGTATGCATGAAAAAACAAAACAAAACATACCTGCAAATTGACACGGTTACTGTGCTTGTTCCAACAACACCTTGTGAATCTGCGATTTCAATTACAACTGGATATTCACTCTGTTCGGTTGCATCAAAGTTCTTAACCATAGTCAAAAGCACAGCTTTGTAATCTGACACTGAAAGGCAACAATTGTATTTTATAAATATTTTCTCAAAAAATTCTCGACCTAATACGACTTTATAATAGACCTACCTCCTTCCACAAGCCATTTTTCCTCATCCAGAGATTTGTAAGTAAATGGAGGACCATTTTTAGGCTCGTCCTTATCAACAATAGTCAAATTGCCAATTTGTGATGATTCCGGTTTTTCACAAACTGTAAATGCCTGTTCTTTGATTTCTGGAGCATTGTCATTTACATCAATGATTGTCACTAATATGACTGATGTATTTTGCAGTGGTATTGGTGCTGTTGAAAAAGATAACAGTGATAACTGTAAGGAAATTATTAAGCACAACAAAATTCTGGTTGCAAAACATTTATATTGTTATACTTTACATAAGTTTACTATACCGTTGTCGGTTGCAATCACTGTCAAGGTGTATTGACTGTTTTTAACCAATGGATTTTCCCGATCAATTCCATCGTTTATAGTTCTGACTAAACCTGAGCTTGGATCTATGGAAAACCAGGATTGGCCATTTTGCAACGAATATCTACAAATAATGGTACATTTTTTACAAATAATGGTACAGGCAAAAAGTATTGCCCAAGAAAATTTTAAGTCCAGGAGTAGTTGAGTTAAGTTGATTTCACATGAGAAAGAACTTAAGACTCCTAGCACCATTACCCAGCTGAGGGGGTGCTAAAAACTAACAAACCTAGCCCTGTTTGGCATAAACAAACAAAAAACCTATAAACGATTTCCAAAATCTGTAAGAACTGTAACATTTGCATTTAGTAGTGATTGATTCATTTTCTTAAGCTTGAATGTATAAACCCAAAAAAAGGAGCCTAGTAATCATGTCAGAATAACTTTGGATCTTTTGTTGCATATTGTGTGGCAAAATGAAATATATTCAAGTTAACAGCTGAAACTGGCACTTCATACCATTGCAGACAAAAGAGATGAGAACGAGGATAAGAATTTGCAGACAAGACACTCATGGTGTCTATCAGACAGTAATTAAATCATTAGCACCCTTATTAACATTGTTTTGCCTGAGGCTATAAAGACAAATTTCACATGACAATAATACCTTAGGTCAACATGTTTTGAAATCAACAAAGAAACACAATAAACAACACCTTACGATCCATCTATCAGTAATTATTTAAAAACTAATAAGACATAACTTACGAAACAATTTGGACGCCTCCCAAATCAGGATCCTCTGCAAGAACAGTCATCAGGTCAACGTTACCCTCATTTTCAGTAACAGTGGCAGTATATGGAACATTCTTGAAAACTGGTGGTTCATTTTGATCATCTACATTGATCCTTACTTGGGTGGTGTCCTAGAAAAGAGTCCAACTGTTTTCTCCATGGCTCATATTAGGAATGTATAATTTAAAACTTCTCACTTACTTTGTACAAAGGGTTTTCCCCGTTTGTAGCTTCTGCATTGTAAGCTTCCACTGTAAGCAGGTAAGAAGTTACCCCACTTTCATAGTCTAGTGGTTTCTCCAAAATGATATCTCCATGACTTGTGCCAGTGCTACTTGGGTATGACTTCACTGAAAATGTGCCTGTTGGGTCTCCATCAGTAATTCGGAAAGAAACCTAACGAAAATACTTGTTAAATTTTAAACAATAAAAAATAGTAAAACAATGGTAAACATGCCTCTTTGTTTATTCCTGAATCAGCATCTGTGGCGAACACTTTTAATAAGACTGTCTGTAAATCTGTCAGTTCACCAACGTCTTTCCTATAGGGTTGTTCATTGGTGTACACAGGTGCATGATCATTGACATCATTGATTTTCACTGTTACTGTCGTGTTAACAATGTGTTCTGTAAAGAAATAGCAGCTTTCATGCACAAACAAATTTACAAAAAGCTAATGCACAAATTAGCACCATTATACATACCACTTGAGGACCCTTCATAGCCATCTTTTGCTATGATGTTAAAAGTAATTTCAGGTACTGTTTCATAATCAAGGGGTCCAATAACTGACACAGCGCCATTCTGAGCAACAGCAAAGCGTGGGCCAGAGCTCGAAGGTGGTTTTTCGTTCCCACCATAATAAAATCTAACTACATTGTAATCATTCTCTGAAGAGTCATCATCTGTGGCTTTGATAGTCATAAAGGAAGGTGCACCTGCAGACATATGATAAGATTGCAGTTGCTTGTTTATTATACCTAGTTGTCATGTTATTAACTATGTTATATATACCTGATGTTACATCTTCATCCACATTCCCATTTAATGTTGTCTGGTCAAATTTGGGCTTACAATCGTTTACATCAAGGACATTAATTTGTATTACTGCGGGATCTGGTTCCACCTACAAGTTAGACATTTGAATTTACGCAAACAATCATCACAATACAGTAAAAGTTTTGAGCAAACATACCGCAATCCCTGATTGGTCCAAAGCATAAGCAAAAAGCTTCACTATAGGCGTTTCCTCTCTGTCCAAAGGCAACATTTGCCATATTTCACCAACAGATGCTTTGGATCTCATTTCAAAATAAGGACTTAATGGATCAAATATATACTTGGTCACATGTACATTGTCAGATTTAATCTAAACAAAAATTTACAGTTTTTCTAACAATCACAAAAGAAGAAAATACAAAGCAACAGTTTATATATTTCAGGGGAAAACACTCAGCTCATTATACACACTATACATGCTGCAAACCTTAGCTGCTGATTTTGGTGTAAACCTATTCTCCTGTCCTTTTTCAGTTTCTTGTAAGTTAACTTCAGGATATGACCATGCTCGCTTCTGCCTGCGCAGGACTTTAGCTAAAATAAAAATAAAGTGTTATTCCATAGTGGTAGACCTACCATATTTCCATCCCCAAAAAGGAGGACACATTGTTGAAAAAAACATGGTAAAATACTTTAAGGGCCCCCAAAAAATAAAAGCCTCAGAAATTAGACGGTATAGAATAGTTTGGATGGGTAACACTAAACGAAGAAAAACAGAAAAGCAGGAAAAGCAGGAAATCAACACTAAAAGCAGTAAAGAAAAGCAGAAAAAAGGGAAATTTATGTTTCCTAAACGAGGGAAAAAATAAATGCAGAAAAACAGAAAAAGAGTGAAATTCCTTGTTTCTTTAGGTTTCGAAACACAGAAAAGCGGGAAACGTTGTCAAAATACAAAAAAACAGGAAATGTTTCCTTGTTTTTTTTTTATGTCGTCATAAATCTTTAAAACCATTTAAGAGCTACTACATTGATTGTGTCGAAACACAGAAAAACGGGAAATGTTTCTTTATTTGTTTTTTATGCTGTTCTAATTCGTTAAAAACATTAATAGAAATAAAGAAACATTTCCTGTTTTTTTGTTTTCGACACAATCAATATAGAATGCTATTAGTTTTCCTTTCAATGGTTTTTACGAGCTGAAATGGCATAAAAAAAATAAAGAAACATATCCAGTTTTTCTGCTTTTCATATTTCGAAATCTTATGAAACAAGAAATTTTCCTCTTTTCCTGTTTTTCTGTAATTATTTTTTCCCACTTTTAGAAAACACAATTTTCCCTTTTTTCTGCTTTTAGTGTTGATTTCCTGCTTTTCCCATTTTTCTGTTTTTCTTCTTTTAGTGTTACCCAGTTTGGATAAAGTTTAACGTTTATCACATCACAACACTAAAATAAGATTGTATTCAAAATATGTAATATTTACGTGCATTCTTCAAAAATTAGCTTAATATGTATATTTGGTTGTTTTCAAAGGCATAATTGTCACATATGTATTTGGTAAATCAGAAATTCTTTTAAAAGGAGGACATTTGGGCACTTTTTCTTTTCCTCGGAGGGCAACTTGGTTTTTGTTAAAAAGTAGGACATGTCCTCCAAAAAGAGAACGTATGGTAGGCCTACTACATAGTGGGCACCAATTCAGGAAGCTATTAAACTAATCTAGTGCCCGTATACTTACATAATCCTTCTGTGTTTCCGCAATCAATGGCAACCTGCAAAAATAAACTTTACTTTATACAAGTTCTTTTGACCTTGGCATATGAATCAAATACTAATTGCATACCAGCAAAAATAACAAAAGACAGAATGTTACTGAGATGATGGACTTCATAATCCAAGTATCCGGTGACTGTCTTGCTGAGTTTTTTAATCACCCCTTATGTTACGTCGGTTCTGTCTTCTTCAGTTCTCAATATGAGTTATGTCACATCAAACACAACAAAAAATAAAATCTTTCATCAACTCTGCCAAAAACGTAAAACAATATTTCACAATGTACACTATTTACTGGTTTTATCTTCAAACTAAATGAACGTTTGGGTCGCAAATGTCGGCGTAGCACAAATCACGCAGCTAATTTAGTCCTTGACGTTTTGCGCTTTTTGATGTTGGCAGCTATTTCCGGTTTTGCACAATAGGGTTAATTTAATTCAGTTGTGTCGATATAATTTAAGAAAAAAACCCAATAAATTAAAAAAAACTCAACAAACACACAATGACACAAAGTTCCACGTTAGTTTAAACACGACAAAGAACTACTATCCGTTTAAAGAAATACGCACTGACAACAGCCGTCATCCCTACCTTGATCGGAGTGACTGAGACGCCATTTTTTCTCAACGTCATTGGGAGAAAGGACACTTCCCTACATGGAGATAAAATTTGAGCACCACACAGAAACAATACAACGTTTGTTCTATATTTTATAATGTGCAGCAGATTTGGTAATAAACTTTGCGTTTACTGGCTTGAATATGAGAAGCAACGTTTAAGACGGCACTAAATTTCCACTAAAAATAAAAAAGTTTTGCAAATCGACGTTATGTATGTTTTCCTAATAAAAAATGATTTTTGTTTAAAATACTTATTCTAATCAATATAGATTTGTTTACGGCACTCCTTTTAGATATGGTTCTTTAAAAGTTTTTACAAAAGTTGTGAATCGGCCAAGACGATCGAAGTACAAACATTTTCTTTAAGTCTTTTTGCAAAACCGGGCTTGATATGGGCCTGACTTCCTACACTCTGTGTCAGTTTTTTTGAATGAATTTAACTAGCAGTAGCCAGTTGCTGGACCTGACCTAATGTCAACCAGCCCTAACATTCTTTGTTTAAGACCAATTGTTAATTGTGTTTTTTGTTTTGGTCTTTGAGGCTTATAGATGTGTTGGCTTGTCAATCAAACCTTCGGGCCTAAACGGGCTTCCCCAAAACGATTTGGGTTCGGGTCGGTTTCGGGCATGTACTTTCGGGTTTAGGCTCTAATTTCAGACCCGTTTGCAACTCTATACGAAAGCGTCAATTTGTTTTATTTACTATTTATTCTGAAGCAAAGGACACGTTGGAATTGAAATAGCCCAAGTTCACAAGACGAAAAATATAAAGGACACAAAATTGTGAGCTAAAAACTACACTTTGGTCCTCTGCATTGGTATAGTTTTCTTTTGCCATAGTGATTTTTGAAGCATATACGAACCAAAGTTGTAAACGAGCCTGAAATTGGAGCCTAACCCCGAAGGTACAATCCGGAAACCCGGCCCGAAACCGAATCGTTTTTGAGAAACCTGTTTAGGCCCGAAAGTCTAAATTGAAAGGCATTGAACCTTCACGATTGGTCGTAAACAAGGCGTTTTAAGGCTCTTTGACAGACCCAACCACTGGCTACTTAGCTAGTTAAATTTATTAAAAAAATACTGACACAGACTGTAAAGTCAGGCCCGAATTCAGCCCATGTTTTGCTATTGTTACAATTTCGCTTTACTTTCGAAATATATGTGTTTCGAAATACAAGGGTAATTTTAACTTGAGCTGTTTAGCAACTAAAGATAATTTGCAGCATTTTAGGTTAGTAATAATTAAGTGACATTTATGGAATTATTTCACGGAAAATTCTTTCACCTATTTTCAATTTCATAGAACTTTTTAAGATTATGACAAAACTATAGTTTTGGTGTTGTATTTTTGCTATAAATACTGTCCACAAAGCGCTTTTGCCCTGTGAAAGTTACGAAAACAATAAACGAAAGACACTTAAACTTGGAGTGTTTTGAGCAAACTTGTTAGGAAGCAAAAAAATGTTATTTTCATGAAACTGGAAAATAATATAACGATATTGGTTCCAAGAAATAACATCGACGCTGCCTTTGCAGCAGTTTGCCGAATTAGACTCTTAAAGACAAAGTCAATCTTATTTTTAGGGGTAAGTCAGGCAAAAAGGTTAAGAACATGCTACAAAAACATTATTTGTTGGCTTTGTGCAAAGACAAACCATAAGTCATAGATGAAGTGTCGTTTATTTTATTCGACCAACTAAAACATTACGCAGTGTATGAAACGCGTCTAAATCATCTACGGTACTGGAACATTGCACGACTGGAGGCCTGGTGAATTGCACACAAGGCAACTGTTAAAAGGACATCCTACAGTTCCTTGGTTCTGGAAGTTTCTTTTTTGTACACGTCTGTCCAGGTATCAGAGATCCACACTTGGCGATAAGGTCTGTCGTAAGCATTGACCTTGACGTCATTGACCTTCTTCGCAGTTTTGTGACCTTTAATTATTTGCCCAAAAACCACGTGTTTCCCGTCAAGCCAAGATGTTCGAATCATTGGGACGAAAAACTGGGAGGCGTTGGAGTTTGAACCTACATTTGTTACAAGTAATTTTAATACGCACTATATAATTGTAAATATATATATATATATATATTTATAATTGTAAACTTGGTTTCTAACTGAACATGTTGTCCTAACCTTATCCCTGTCTCACTGTAAATGTAAATAACTTAATTAGGCTCTTTACGCCCTCTATTGGAAATTAAACATATTTTGTGACCTAAAGACTCAAAGGTTTGACGAGCTATTTATGGGCATGGATTAAGTACACAGATGACCGTTGGAGAGTTAGAACTATTGTGTGAGGCTTAGTTTAATCCCAATTCCAAGTTTCATTCCACTTTCATTGAAATCTTGAAATTGGATTCAAGTAGTGAACATTTAATTGGGGTGCGTGTTGATTAAATTTTAGACAAACATGCTTTAGAACTATAAAATTTCTTTAGGCTCGGTTTTAATATTTTGTTAAGCAACGTTAAGCTGTGGTTCAAAGTTGAAAGTCGGGCTGGACTTTTTAGGGTCGTGTTCAGGCATGTTCGTTCCGAAAAATTAAAAAAATCAGGCTTGAATCGGGCCTGATTTTATACTTAACTGTCCAATAAATTAGTTTATGATGTACATTATGCAATGGCACTAAACTAGAATGTTTACCCAATTTACCTTTAATTGTCTCTGTACTGATTGTGAATTCCCAAAATACCGAAAAAATTCATTGTCCGAAAACCCATTAAACAAACTATTACTGATTTAACCTTAAATGTTTTAGTAATTTTGAATCACGTCGGATATTTTTTTGCATACCCGAGTTGGCCATAGAAATACAAAAAGGAAAATGTTTGATTGCAAAGTTTTCGTCTCTGAAATATCGGCCGAAAATACTCCATCCACCACTACCATCATTGTGCAGAAAATCGCCACCTTGGGTTAAAAACAAAAAATAATTTTTAAATATTGAAAACAAGTATCGAAAACATAGCATAAAGTAAAACTAAAACAAAGTTTACTTTGTGTTGACGAAGAACACTTATTATTATTGTTTGCATAGATTAATTTCTCATGGTAAAAATGTACAAAATCTGACTCCACCATGGTGAGAAATTTAATACTTTTGCCAGAAGAGATTTATTTAGTGTAGGTATGAGTTTATATATGTAGGTATACTAGGTATGAGTTTATTTATTTATTATGCCAGGCAGGAAAACTTTAGGTACAAAACCTGTCTTGAGAAAAGTTATACATGTAATTAAAATACTTTTACCTTGCCATGCAAAGCCTTTTACGATCCGATGGATTTTGCTTCCCTTGTAGCCTTCGCCAGTCGGCCTGTTACGGTTAGCAAGGGTGACAAAATTTCGTACGGTTTTGGGACAAGTGCGGCCAAACATTCCAAAGGTGACGTTGCCAATCCTTTCGGTGCCAAAACTGATCTCAAAAGTGACTGTTGCTGTAATCGTTCGATCCGCGCGTTCAATTTCAACTTCTCTTCCATCCTGTTGACGAAATACTGTAAGTTGTTACTATCCAAAGCCAAAACGATCGCATAATAACAAGTACAACAAAAACTGCTGGAAGAGTAGAAGTCGTTTATCAACATGCCTGACAGGCGGTAGCAATAGCTTATTTATTGCATAATAATGTTTTCACTTCCTGAGACACCTAAAACATGTTTACGTTTCAAACCCATATATAGAGCACAAAATACCAGCACGAAACTATTTTTTATAGCATTGTGCGATTATAGTGCTCAAGCAAATCGCATTGTTTACGACATCGTTTACATAAAAAACAACAACTTTACAATCATAATTGTCTTTGGAAGTTCATCATCATCTTTATTTTCATCGTTTTTCTCTGTTTTGTCTTTATCGTCGCCAGCTGAGCTCATAGACTTAGTTTTGGTATCGATGTCGGTTTCAGTTTCAACTGAAATTTTTACACCCTCATCATCGTCGCCAGCTCCTTCTTCTACGTCTGCATCCTTGCCGCAAACTCCAATGATAAACAGTGAGCACAGAAAAAGACAACACAAGGTACTGTACCGTTTCATTGCCCAAATTTGCTAAAAATATACCTATGGCTTTTCCTAAAAGAAAACGTTGCGTTATTTGTTGCTTTGGGTGGTGGCTGTGTCGCATTTTTTCCACAGCCCAAAGCTAAGCACATTTCTTACGACTTTAAAAAACTCTGCACATTAGGTTAGGCCTAAATTATTACAATCGATCCAAAGTTGTAAGCGGGGCCGAACCCAGAAGTACAAAACCGAAACCCGGCCCAAAAATTTTTTTTGAAAACAATCAAACCCGAACTAAGCACTTTTGATTTAAAATTAAGCCGGAATCCTCCCCGAACCCAAATATTCGCAGCATCATGGCATTATTTAGATTTTTTGTCAGTTAGGACTTCAAAAAGACCAGTTTCATGACGCAGAAATATTTAAGTTAATGTTTGCCTATTTTAGCAAAAGTATCCTTTCTCTACGACACTGCATCAATCTACAGACCACAATCAAAAACAGCAGATTCTGTTTTGAAACACTGCATTTTACGCTATCTGGGGATTCGGTGCACAGAATTGTTTCATAGCCAATTAGTTTTTCAATTAACAGTGTGCCTTAAGTGACGAAATTCTGGAGCTAAACAGGCAATTAAGCTACAATATATCTGTTGCAATCCGAACTTTTGCTTGAAACAACTTCAGGCAAAAATGATCACTCGCTCTGTAACTGACTTCAAATCGATGCAACCCTTGATAACTACGCGAAATTATGCTGACTAACCGTAAAGCTGTGCTGTGGTAGTGCTGGTATAAATAACTTACGTGGTGCGTTTTGATTGGACATCCGATATTAAAACTGAATATAAACTCCACAAATGATAATCGAGTACCGCTGTTGGCGCTTATTTGTTCGAGTGGCAACAACGTTTAATCGATTTTTCAAGTACTTTTATGGTTTTCGGGTCCGTGGCAACCGCCGACAAATGGGTTTCGACTTTTTGACGTCACGGGCACCACTGCCACATCATCGTTCCGTTGGTTACAAAAAATCCACAACGAAAAAAAAAATATATACAAAAAATATATTACCCTTGACTAAATAAGGCTTCAATATAATTGTGGCTATCCGTGTTTTGACATGTATTTGTGGATTGGTGTGGTAAATAGGATTTTGTAAAGTAAGCAACTTTTATGTAACGTGTTCACACACCAGCTCCTCGTTTGTATTATCTGAAGTTCGTGTCAAAAGGATACAAGATACAAAAAACTTAAAAAAACGGCAACATTAGTCAAATCTGTTTTCTTATTCAGTAAGTTTTTACCACGACGAAAATAGATATATTTTGACAAATAGATCATTGAAAATATGTCAGTAATTCGGCTGTTTCTGAAATCTGTCCTCTTAGTCCAATAATACTCTCAAGATCGCAATACGGAGTAAATTTATCAACAAAACCATTTCTGCGAAGGGAAATTTACAGCATATATCATTGCATATTGTAACGTCCCGTGAACGCGCCCCGGTTATAGCGCGGAACGTCACACGAGGGAGAAACGCGATTCCTAATGGCCTGCAACAAGCAGTCCACTCAGATAGGGTGCTTTGTGGATCTTTTTGGGTAGAGCTACTAACACCAACTCAAATGACAACCAAAAGTCGATTGGTTATATCTCTAAAAATGCTCACAGTTAGGGCTATTAGGGTCGGGGTAACGTTTAGCACTTAAAATTCAATAAAACTGACCCAAAAAAAAATTAGTTACTAACGTAAAAATTTTAAAAACTTATTTCCCAACCCAACCCATTTATAGCCGCTAGATACAAAATTCAGCTCTTTACGCCCCCTTGTGAAAGCGAATCTCTCGAGGTTTGTCATTTAAGTTTTGGTGTTAGCAGCTCTACCACCTTTTTGTGCAAATGCAAACACATTCAATAAAGAACAAAGAGGACGGTAGTAGACGATGGAAACGGTTTCTACAAAAACATGGCATTAGCAATGCGCTTTAAACGTAGGAATGTAACTTAAAGCTCACCAACTGTTATGGGAACCGGAAGAAAACCACTGATCTATATAAACAATTCTGAATGTTTTAGCGTTTCAAGGAAATGAATGAATCTTTGCAAAGTTTGTTTATTTTGCGCGTTTTTGCTCTGTATATTCACATATCGCGCACACACAAAAATGCAATTAAGTAACAGTTCTTGGTCATCAGTTCCAAGTAAACATTAAAAAACATCGGGCCTAACGTTAATTAACAATTTAACAGTTTTTGCTGGAAATTTCGATTGTACAAACATAGTTATTATTCGTCACCCCAGGTTGGTGTATCCGTTTTAATATAGCGTAATAACAGCGGATTTTTTTTCCACAACTGCAGTGGACTAATTTCTCTCTGCAAGCGGCATTGGAACAGTCTTTGCTCATAGCAATTTCAGGCAAAGCGTTAACAGTGTGACACTTACCAATAGTAGCATACATTTGCCATCGAATGCATTCGAATATGTTGCCATCCATTATATATTCTGGTTGAATTTCATTGCGGCATGGCATCAGTTTCATCGGTGTTTGACATTTCGGACATTTTGTTTCTGTTTGCAGTTGTGGCAATTAGGGCTGTTATCAAATAAAGGTTTTTAATTTTTCAAATAATCAAATATTTTTTTCCTTTTAATTCAAATAATCAAAAAATTCTAATAATTTAGACCACCTGATTCAAAAGGCCCAGAGTCATTATTAAATATGGATAGTTGAAATTACTAAACGTATTTTGTGTGCTCTTAGTCCTTAAATCTAGACTACTCTTTTCTGTTTAAAATAACAAATTAGTACAGATAGAGACATACTCAGTTACTCCGTAATTTGGCAAAACCGTATGTTTTTTCATGTGTATTTTTCATTTACTTCAACAGCTTTTTTGGATATTTGCTGATGTGAATTGTGATCTATAACATTTTATTTACTAGCTTGCATAACTTTAATTATTCTTCGGTGTAACTAATACTGGAATGAACAGTACATTGTCATGCTTTTTAATCGTACGTTTTTTGAGGAAATGCGTTAATAAACATTAGGCTACTATAAGTCTGAAAACATATATGTTGCAGTGCTTCTGTGTAACCGCAATTTCATAAAAATGTCACCGATGTGTTTAAGTAAATTGATTTTGCACGTATTTCATTGTTTGATTATTTGAAATGTGTAAAAAATTATTTGATAAATTTTCACATAATCAAATAATTATTTGTTTGATAACAGCCCTAGTGGCATTAGGAACAATGTTGACTCGTCACAGCATGCCTTGGCCACTATATATTTTTTTGCCTTTGCAGCAGAAGAAGTGCCGCAACCTCCGTCCACTAAGCTTCCGGTGTTGCAGCTTGGTCATTTTACTGGGATTGTGTCCTCGCACAAACTACTGCCCGGAAATTCTGTTGGATTGTTACGAGGGCGTTTGCGGGTCACTAATTAATGTCTAATCTTCTTCTTGTTCAACATCATTTGATTCTTGTGGGTCTGGGTCACTATCAGACTGGAGGCCTTGAGTCGTCACCCTCTTATGTGAGATCTGGGTTTGCAAGCGTGACCCAATTTCCTTACTTGCGGCGCTGTTTGGGTTTTGTTTGTGTTTCTGCCAATTTTACAAAAGAAAATATTTTATCTTTAGTCACAAGCAGACTGTTTGTGGCCTGTTGCTCCACAGTATTTACAGGTTATTGCTGGTTTATGATATGTCACATAAAATTCATCGCAGAATACGCGAATGTAGGTGAGAATAGTTTTTTTCTGAGTAGATCAAATTTGTTCATTGTGAGTACCTTCATTCCTTTACGTATGTACGTTACCTACAGTAATTTCTTGTAAAGGCCCGATACGTTTTATCTTGTTGTGAAGGTTACATCCGCCCTGCATTTCAGCTATTCCCACGATCTTTTTAAAGGAAAGTTTATTTCCTTTATGTTTATAAGGCTCCATAATTCCTCTCTCTTGAGCAGTTTCGTGGCTTTAAAACTCAAGCAGTTTGGTCTTTTCTCTGCACTGTCATATCTTCGCATTTTGCTCATACTCCTTCTATGAGCGCCAGACGTCTCCCCGGAAAAGCCCATGTCGGCACCTGGGATTGTATCATCATAGCCGTTGGGGAAAGCTGCTTGTGTTAGACACATCCGGTATAATGGATTGCTGGCAATGGCGTTAATCAGATCGGCAAAATGCTGCGACTTATCTCACCTACGCCGCCACATCGTCTATGTATTCGTCTAAGACGACGGAATGAAATCACGGTATAGGCCCCGTTCATGCGGTTAAATTTCCGTTTGCACTCACACCATAAACTTTTAATATCGTTAGTGTGTACTTCGGCAGGAGTAACAAAACGATACGGATGTTTTACGGTTTAATGCTGGTACTGTTGTGGCAAACCTGCAAATAAATACGTTAGTAATTATATAGCAAAGAAACGCGTCAAAAAAACAACAACTTATACCAGACTAAAAAGAGTATTAGCAGCCCATTCATCTGACCAGATTGTTGTCCCTGGCCACGTGGCGGACAATCACATTTTCTAGCGTGACACGATCCCGGCGTGGTTCCAGTTCCAAAAAAGACTCCTTATACAAGAGGTTGTAAGCCAAAAAATACAGTTGTTTTATATCTTACTTAGTTTGAAGATCTACTCCCCCGAAAACCCACTGTTCTCGTGTTGGGCGCGCTGGTGCATTTACCGCGTTTGCGTCGTGCCACCAGACTTTCATCTATGGCCGCAACGTGCCCGACTCCACCAATCACGTTGGGCCTGGATAGGAGATCCTGTGTGCAAATCAAACAAATGTGTTTACAATAAACGCTTGTATCTACTTAATAAGCTTACTTCTCGAAAAACAAATGCACCAGTCCACACAAATTGTCTTTGATATCGATGCCTCAGTCATTATAACATCTTGGCAAACACCTAATGTCCAAAAGTACATTAGGGTGACAAGTTGTCGCAAATCCAGTTGGCTCTTTACGAAAAATGACCCTTTACGGATGGAAACAATTTTTCTGCATGTCTGTTACAACATCAACAAAATAATGCAAAAACAACATCACTTTGAAAATTATCGGGCCCACAATATGTATCACCCGTTAAGTTTTAGCTTCCAAAAACAATCTGCAAGTGCCTCCTCTTGCCCCTACGTGGCGGAGCCCATGTTGGCCTACATTAAGGATTGACAGATTATTCGATCAAACGGAATATTTAATCATGCAAGATTTTCAATTGTCTGGAGAAATCGTTGAAACGGAACATTTGATTTAACAGGAACATTCGATGATCCTAAATCTATTGTATTAAATAAAAATGAATTTTTGAAATTACAAAAACAAAACAAATTTATGCGTCCTTTTCATGTTTAACACTAGAGCGGCCGAAGTTTTAGATTTTGTACTAGTGAATGGAGTAGTTGATTTACAGGAGTTTCTTTATTGTGGTAGTAAAAGTGTAGGCTATGATATAGGCTAGCCTAGCAAAAATAATACAAGTTATTCAGTTTATTTTTGCTTACTTGTAAAATTTTCTACTGCCTTAGGTGTCGAAAATGATTTTGAAAAAATAACAGCTTAAAACTTTCCGGTTTCGTGTTAAATCGATTAACTTGAAAGTTTGATCACAGTATTTTTTCTTTTCAAGTAGTTTGAGTGAAATAACTTGGGTCTATTTAATAAAGTTATAAAATATTTTTCCTTTTATAAAATATTTGTGTGATTTTTGCATTTTTAATGTTAAATATAGGCCTACACATCATCTATACACACAAGCATGTCAAACATGCGGCCCTTTGAAAAACTTAAATGCAACCCGGATGATATCTATTCATTTATTCTCGGCGCTAAAGCAAATAAATTAAATAAAAAATTAAAATGCAAAAAAATAACTGAAAAAATAACTTGCGAATATCTAACAAATTTCAAAATCACTCAACTATGCTATAAAAGTTTTCCGTATTTTCCTAAAAACGTTGAAAACCACCTTTGAGGTGACAAATGAGATAACAAAAAACCTTAGATTTTAGGCAATGCACAGCACGCTGTATAAGCCCGTATGTTGCCTCGACCATCGTTGCCAGCCAGCGAAAACCCATAATGAAGTAACACCAATGTTTGCCTGGTACAAACACTTTAGTTTTTATTTCAAATGTAGCGTAGACGTCGTAATGATTTAGTCAATTGATTTAGGCTTCGCTAGACGTCGTAATGATTTAGTCAATTCGGCCAATTTTATTCGGTATGTGCCGAATTCATTTTGGGTCCGAATTCAATGTAGCCGATTCGGTGCACCGGTGCACTACTTCAATTTTTTTTTTTTGACACGCCCGATAGTTGATGTCTCACGTCTTTTTCAGTACGCTGTTCTGAAATTAATTACTCAGAAAATATTTTTCAGGTGGCGATCACAAAAATAGCTTACGGTTTTAGGGTTCGGTTTGTTTGTTTGTTTGTTTCATTTTTATCCTCGGTGGGCGGGCAACGCCTGAATGCGTTATGCTCACAATGAGTCCGCCGTCGAGCTGCTTTTTTTTATTGCACGTGCGTTTATCATTTTTTATTTGATTTTTTTCAATTTTAGGCAGCTGGTGACTTCAATTTAGTTCAACCCACCAGGAACCATTGGATTGGAGCAATGCCGCTTAAAGTTTCTTGCTCAGAGAAACACAAGCTACCGAGATAGGATTAGAACCCTTGTCCATTTACATTTCACTAGCATGCAATTAACTGTATACGCAACCGAAAATAAAAATATGAAGTAATGAACCCGTTACCTTGTGATGTTCCGCTTCCACTACCTGTAATTCACACAGATTTTTATTGCTTAAGCTTTTGCCAACGACACAAGAATCAATTCTTATCAATTAAAATGTATGATGCAATATTAGAATAACGTACAACATTAAATGTTTCAAACAACTTGTTCATGTTCCATTCTCACGTGATTTCGGTAAACTTTGCTACAATGATTTTTGTGTTTTCAGTCGTGCGGAAATTTTCACACGTATTCCTTCAACATGTGACTTTTTCAATTGAACGACGTTCTTAATCGTTGTGCAAATTTTGATTTAGCTCTCAGCCTTTCCCTGTAAAAATAGAATGAACAAACATGATAGGATCACCCTCTTGTGACTCACAGCGATGATTGTAGTGTTGGTGTTACTCTGATGTAAACGTCATATGTTCATTCGTTTAGCTTTGTAAATATCTAACAATGCGTACCTCAAAAAAGAACAGTTGTTTCACACGGAATATTCGCCTAAAAATGAAGAAATACTTATATCATCTAATACAATAATAAATACAATCGTTTTTTTACTCCTTCTGTTTTTATTTTTGGGCAGGTATATTTTATAATTATTTGAAAGTGCAATGGCATGCGGGTCCGTTCTTCAGGTTTGTTAAAATTAAATGAATGTTTTAAGTTTTCTTGTTTATAACTTGGTAGTCAAGAAATAGTAAGCTTGGAGTATTAAATAATGTAAAGATGATTGTAAAGATACCATAGTTTAAGATGAGATAAGTTATGTGGGGCGTTTTTAACAGAAAGCCATTGACCTCGTAAAGAAAGCTGTAGAAGAAGATGACAAAAAGAATTATGCCGAAGCGCTACACTTGTACGAAAATGCAGTGGAACGCTTTCTTCATGCTATTAAATGTAGGTGGACTTTCAAAATAATTTTTAGCATCTTGAATATGAAGTAAAATGATCCAAAGATAACTTAGTTATTGGATTAAAAAGCCACATACTCTTCAACATATTTTTTCATTTATCCAAACCTTATGTCAAAATTAGCAGCAAGTGGCTATTTTTAAAATGATAACTAAAACAGAAAAACAGTATGGCATCTCAAGGTCTTTGTTTACTGTTGAACAATCGGGTTGTTGAACTTGAAAAATGTTTAAGCTTTGTGCCTGTATGTTTATTATGTTATCTTTTTTATTTTGATTCTTTCAGATGAAGCAAAGGGAAATGAATCTGTGATAAAGAGCATCAGGGTAAAATGCACAACGTACTTGAATCGCGCTGAACAACTTAAAACATATCTTTCAAATCAATCAAATGACAAAGGAAAGGGCAAAAAGAAAAAAGAGGTCAAAGCTGAAGGATCGTAAGTGGAATCATGGTATCACTGGTTGTGGTATCTTCTTTATTGGACTATAGCACAACTGAAAAAAGCAAAACTTTTTGAAGCCAATGCAACACATAAAACCACAACACTTCTGGCCAAAAAAAAATCCTGAATTGTTTTTAATATAGGTTTGTTGTAAAAATGTATTTTATACATGCTACACAGCAGTTTTCTGTCAAATGCTTGCACAACTGGCAAACAGTTGGGGGTTCGGCTTTAGGTAAACTTATTATGGTGTAATTCCAATACCCAGCTCAGTTGGTAAATTGGAAGACCCAGATAGGATAGATTCCTGTCATGGGTTCAAATATCATACTTGGCTAGCATAGTAGTGATGGGACGATACCAGGTTTTGAAGCGAGTACCGATACCGAGTACGAGTACCACATGTATATACCTTCGATACCGAGTACGATTACCGAGTACTTAAGTACAGTGTTGTACTTAGTTGTATATCACCTGCTAATTTATCTGCCATGGCCGGCGTACAGGCGTGCACACACACATGCAGAAAAAAGTAATCTCCATACGATAGGGAAAAAAATACGTAACCTGGCGGAACTTTTTCCCAAATTTGTACTGCCTGAAGCATATATTGGCACAAAGTTTTCAGTGTTCTTATAGTGTAAATCGGCCTTCGGTACTCGCACGTTGGTATCGAAAACTGAGACAAAATATTTCGATACCGAGTACGAGTATCGATACCACCGAAATCGTTCGATACCATCGATACCGAGTACCGGGTACTCGTCCCATCACTATAGCATAGTGTGATTGAAATGTACTGTATGTTTAGTAAATTTTTAATCTACTTATTTTCTGTGCAGTGATGATGATGATGAAGCAGATGATCCAGAAAAAAAGAAATTCAGAGACCAGCTGTCTGGTAAAGTTACCGACAATTAGATATTTTTAAATACATACTACAGTAAATCTTAGGTACATCAGGTTTAAATAATCTTTGCCTAATTTCGATAAAACTTGAGGTCAAATGATTTGTAATGTCCAGAGAACAATTGCTCTTTCTACATCTCCTAATCTGGACTTTTAACGTTTCAATGGCAAATTTGTCCATCAAACAATATTGCAGTAACATGGTGGTTTATAACAACTACATACTGTTAACTATTTGTTACACTGCATTGTTTTTTACTATTTATCACACAATTATTTAGTGTAGCCTCAATTGCTAACTGACCATCATTAAACTGCATGTATAACATAACAGCCGATTATGTAGTTTGTTGCCCTATGTTTTAGGCTCTCAATGCCAATATATATTTTCCCAACAAAAGTTATTAATTAATTTGTGATTATTTTAATTCTACCATTATAGGAAGTTACTGATCATGTAAAAGATAATTTGTAACTACCAACCAATAACTAGATAGTGTAGGGCTTAAAAAATGACATTAGATAAATTGGATCTTCGCCTGATCTGGACAAATTTTTGGGTCCAATCAGGTCTGGATTTACTGATGTTTACTGTTATTTTTATTGTTGATCGTTTGATTTAGTGATGTAAAAATCTGGTATGTATGGATATTGTTTGTTTCTAGGTGCTATTGTTGTTGAGACACCAAATGTAAAGTGGAGTGATGTGGCTGGGCTTACTGATGCCAAAGAGTCTTTAAAAGAAGCAGTTATCCTTCCTATTAAATTTCCTCATTTGTTTACAGGTACATTATGCAAAGATATCTTTTGTATCATAATAATTGTGGACTCAAGCCAGCAACAAAAGCGTATATTCCTTTTTAAGATGTAAAATTTTGAACTGTTAGATATATATCTTCACATTGTTTCTTATTTCATACAAACTATAGTGTTCAAATAAAGTCTTTTGTTTTAACGATTTTCTTTTATTATATTGCAAGAACAAAAATAGTGGTAATAACTAATCACATTGTAAATATGAAAGTGATGGCGCATATTTTTACCTAAGTGACTACCTTTTAATGTACACACCCACCCTTACAAAAATATTGACAAGTATTGGCCATGCCAAAGTTTTCTCACTACAGTTGTGCAAACCTCACTGTCCAACAGTGACAGCCATATGTACATACCTGCTTATGATATATGTTTCACCTAAATGTTATTAACATGGCCAATGGGCTCCATGGAAGATGCCATTATATACAGACGGTAAAATATTGCATTTTATACTTTAGGCAAAAGAACTCCATGGAGGGGAATCCTTTTGTACGGGGTAGGTACTTTTTGTGGTATAAGATATCCAGTTAACTAAAAAGTATAAAGGGGGTTGATTGCATTGTACAAAAAAACTTCCATGAATTAAATGCTTGATTGCTGGTGCAAAAATTAAAAATCGTTTGAATTGCTCGGATTTACGGAAGTACATATTTGCAGCCTCCTGGTACAGGAAAATCATACCTTGCCAAAGCAGTGGCTACAGAAGCAAACAACTCCACATTTTTGTCAGTTTCCTCATCAGATCTTGTATCCAAATGGCTGGGAGAGAGTGAAAAGTAAGTTGCAAAAGAAAAGGAAAATGTTTTTACTTCCAAACCATTTTTTTGTGAATTTTATGTCGTTTTTACAAAACTTGTGCCACATCACTTATTTATAATCTATGAACTCAGTTAATTGGCTGCCAGCAATGATATGGTTGCTTTGTCCATGCATGACACGATTATACATTCTTCTCTTAGATCTTTAACTGGACACCATAAATTTGTTTTATAGGATGGTAAAGACACTATTCCAAATGGCTAGAGAAAACAAACCTTCCATTATTTTCATTGACGAAGTAGATTCTCTTTGTGGATCTCGTAGTGACAATGAAAGTGAGGCATCAAGAAGAGTCAAAACTGAATTTCTTGTGCAAATGCAAGGTACTGTCTTTTTTACAAAATACAGTTTGTGAGACAACATGAAACAATTTCTGATTATTGATTTTCTTTTGCCATTTTCTTTTACTTCCTTAATGCAATTTTAGCATGACCTTTGAGTAATGTGCATTAAACCTTTAAAGCTTGTAAATCTATTTCATGAAATCCAAAATTGTTAGATTGGTGGGTTTTTTATTAGGTGTCTTTTGCTTCACTGTTATTAGGAGTCTCTCACTTTTTCATGTAACTGTTAATACACATTAAGTTCAACAAAATTTAACAAGGCTTCATGTTACTATATTTTGAATGGTTCTTTTTGTAGGTGATGTTTTTGGCTTAAATGAAATTCTGTTTTAGGTGTTGGTGTTGATAATGACGGCGTTCTAGTTTTGGGCGCAACAAACATTCCTTGGCAGCTTGATTCTGCTATTAGAAGAAGGTAATACATATTAAGCTGACAAAACTCAAAAATATTTTTTTCATGATTTATTGTCAAAGTTTGGGAGGTTTTATGTAGTGTAAAGGCCCCAATTTGATCTGTGCATTGGCATCAAAACACAATTCCGTTAACATTTTATCAATATTGTATTTAGCTTTCAATGTTTCAAACTCTTGGCTGGAACCTTCATTAAAAAAGGTTCTCTTAGTTTAAATTATTTAACTGAAAAAACGTTTCAGATTTGAAAGGAGAATATACATCCCTCTGCCTGAGGAGACTGCCCGAACAACAATGTTCAAGTTACATTTGGGCAACACAAAGACAATTCTAACAGAACGTGACCTTCGGGAACTTGGAAAGATTACTGGAGGGTATTTTTTTTATTCTATGTTATTCAAAACTGTGTTGGTGTTATTGTATACCGATCAAGTATAATGTTGAAAGATACAAGTTTGTCTCAGTTTAGGTCAATGCCATATGCTTGCAGTGTGGTAGTAAGTTTAGGCACACAATTATTAGCTAAAACCACAGGAGTACAGTATTTAAATCCCAATTTTTGAACGCACCATCAAATAGATCAGTGCTACTTATACTGCTGTATGCATACCACCACCTGTACGACGACATAAACTGCTACCTCGTGGGCAGACATCTTTTGTGGTTGTAATGATAGGAATGACACTGATTTTTCACCATTATTATGGGTCCCCTTCCCTGAAGGGGACACATATTGTTTTTGTCTATATTTTTTTTTCTTTTTTTCTTTCTAACGCGGATTTGTTCCCACGTTTTGGTCAAGAAAGAATGGTTCAAACTTTTTCAAATTTACACACATTACAGATATTGGTCTAATGATGGTCCATGTGAATTTTGACCCTGTTTGATCCCTCGGTTCACCCACAGCCCCCCGAAACGTAAAATTTTTAACGCAGGTTTGTTCCCACGTTTTGATCAAGAAACAATGGTTCAAACTTTTTCATGTTTACACACATTATAGATATTGGTCAAAAGATGGTCCATGTGAATTTTGACCCCGTTTGATCCCTCAGTTCACCCACAGCCCCCCAAAACGTGAAAATTTTAAAACGGCTATACTTGCTAAAGCAGATGTTTCTGGAGTTTCATACTTTTTGATTGGTACATTGCACCGTATTTTAAACTATTTTATAACTTGAAGTTGTATATATCCATTTTCACCCCTTTGCCCCCAAATATTTGTTTGTTTGTTCACATGTTAATGAGGCCAGAAATACAAGTCTTAACGTGCTGAAATTTTGGATAGGGTGCTCTTTGTTGGCTGGTAAAAATTTCAGTGCAATCGGCTCAGTTATAGTAAAAATATGTTTTTACATGCTGTCTTTTGTCATATTTGTGCTCGCTCAGTGCACAGCTGACGCAATGGGAGTGATTGACGATAGTGGCACATGGAAAAAATGCCTCTGCTTCACGCATGAATGCAGTCGTCACTTGACCATTTTCTCACTGGTTGGAATAAAAGATGATACGGTGTTAGTGATATTGCGCTGTAAACGTTAACGCTGCGGGGTCACGGCAGGGACAGGCGATGCGTATGACGTCATGACCGTATTTGCCTGTCGCTTAGTGCACAGCTGACGCATTGGGTGTGATTGATCATAGTGGCACATAGAAAAAAATGCCTCTGCTTCACGCATGAACGCAGTTGTTACGTGACCATTTTCTCAGTCAGATAGAAGTCTCAACTCTCAAGGGAGTAATTCACTTGTTTACGATTAAGGCGGGTGAATGCAGCGGGAGTGCTCAGCTTGACGTCCGGACCGACGTTTTATGAGGCAGTCGTGTCCGTGATTAGAAATCAGCTCTTTTTGCGCAGCTATGCTATGTCGTTTTATTAAGTTATCAAGCACATTTTAAGTTTTGGAAAATTGTGTTTAAAGACTGACCTTGAACGACAATATCAAAGTCAAAGCATGAGATTAAATTGAAAGTATTTTTCCTGTTCCTATTTACTGTTTTTTTTGTAATTATATGACAATAATGATGCAAAAACAATACGGACAAAACTTTTTGGGTTAAGGCTAAAGTTGGTTAAGCTTGTCCTTAAGAATCTAAAAATAACCAGGATGTTTGTTTACCATAAATCCCCACAAACGCGCGTGTGGGGACCCATTCGTTTTTGCTTGCAAAAACAATCATATGTGTAGATCAAATGATGTGTATAGTAAATTGGTAAATATCTAACAGTGATTGTGCCCTATTTTTACTGTTACCAAATCGCATATGCATATGTGTGGGGACCCATTAGATTATGCTTGCAGAAACAATCAGTTTATAAAGTGCCAGGAAAAAGATAGGGACCCAATGAAATGTAGGTGCAAAATATATATCCATTATAAATATAGTAAAAGGAATATGTGATACATCATTAAATATGATGTAGTATATATAACCCGGCAATATATAGGAAAACCACTATTCTAGTTTATAATTCTGTATGAGAGTAAATTTAAGTGGACACATGTTTCATCTGAGCAAAACAAGCACTGCACCTTTCTTCGATTGTTGCACACAATGTTTAAATTGTAATTTTGCCTGTGACATTGCAAACTGTATTTGGACATTCTGAGATAAGCAAGAACATATTTTCAGAAAGTTTTTAACATATGGTGTTAAGGTTTGTAAAACTATTGTTTTTAAATATACAATGCAGCGTATTTAAGGGTCCCCTTCCCTGAGGAGCGCATTTTGTTTTCGTCCGTATTTTTTTTGTCTTAACACCAGTTTGTTCCAAGCATTTGGTCAAGACAGAGTGTTTCAAACTTGTTGAACTTTTCTAGCGAGATGGTTAATTTTCCCCAAGTCCTCCCAGGGTCTGACCCCTGATATGCATAGGACCCAGTGGTTTCCGCCCACAGGCCCCCATTACATGAAATTTAAAAACGGCTAGGGTTGCTAAATAACATGATTTCGGATTTTCTTACTTTGTTGGCACTTGCGAAGCATTGGTTTGTTAAGTTGTTGGAATATACAATGCATTTAGAAGTTGGACTTGGTAGATAAGAAGCTGACTTATTCTTTGCTTTTAATAAGGCTTTGCTGTTAGTGGTGTTGTAAATGATGTGTATTATATAATGCTGCTAGACTGCAAGACAGTGCGCCAGCTGTACTAAGAAGTTTTGAATAGCAGTGGTATGATAATAAAGCATTATTTTAGGACTTTGTGTTGACATAGTATGCCAACCAACATGAATTAAAACAATAATCTTAAATTATGTTTGTTTTAACAGGTATTCAGGAGCTGATTGCAGCATAGTTGTGCGGGATGCACTTATGGAGCCTGTGCGCAAAGTGCAGAAAGCAACTCACTTTAAAAGGGTATGTAGTCATTTTATCAATAAAGAATCTGTGGCAAAGCTGTAACTTAACTAAAGAACCAACTTCTTGACAGGTACGCGGGCCGTCAATAGCTGACCCAAATGTAATTGTGGACGATCTATTGACACCGTGCTCACCTGGAGACCCACATGCAATTGAAATGAACTGGTTGGAAGTAGAAGGTGACAAGTTGTTGGAACCTGTTGTTGATATGGTTAGTGAACCAAAATTTGTTTGGAATTTAGCCTAAACCTGTGCATAGAAACAATATAAAAATATGAATAAAACATTTGCTAAAACCAGGTGTAAAATTTTGCTTGTTATCAGGGCATCGTTCTGGCGAAACAAAGCCTAAAACAGTGGTTCTCAAACTTTTTTTGTGCGCGACCCAAATCTGAGCTTTATGAACATGTTGCGACCCAAGCCTCAAATTTAAAAAAATGTATTTTTTTATTTCTTGTAACTTACGAATGCTTACTAGCATTCCAAGTTTAGTTTCGCATGATTAACCTCCTATCATTTCCCTGCTATGACGTTACAATCGCCGTGTGCGTAACAGAATATTGAAGGCTATTGTCTGTATCTTGTAATGATTCGTTCATTTTGTTGTACAACGTGGTCGAGTGAGGCTGTATTTCGCTATGGTAGTAGTGTAGCTGGGTGCCATCTAAACCCTCAGAAAACCACTTACTTATGATGCAATACTCCAAGGTTACGTCATGACTAGGAATTGAAAATACTTAAAAATGAAAAAAGTTCATTTAGGCAGAATTGAATCACCATAGCGCGACCCATTTTTTGACCCTGCGACCCATACTTTTGAGAACCACTGGCCTAAAAGAATGTAAAAATTGTTAAGATTATTTTGTGTGAAACAATAATTGAAAAGGCGTAACTAACACGTGACTTTTTCTTTGTCTATGTAACAACACAATAAGAAAACTATAGCAGATAAAAATCGTAGCCTCCAGTGAATCACTAAACATCATATAATGGCATATTTAAAAACACAACGGACACTAAAAGATATACAGGAAATATCTAATGGTTTCGTTTTTACATTCTAAACCTGTACCAGTGAAACTAACAAATATTTTTACATATGTTAAATTGTATCTTATTAAAGGCAACTTAACACTTTATTATGTGTTTATTAGAATGACATGCTGAAAGCAAAAGAGAGTACTCGGCCTACAGTCAATGATAAAGACCTTGCACAGTTTGAACAGTTTACCAAAGACTTTGGCATGGAGGGATGAAATCTTACAAGGCAAACTTCGATACTGGGCACTTATCCTACCATGCTGCTGTGCTTTAGAAATTCAGTCAAATATGCCAAGTTTACATTCTTCCCTGCACAGGACACTGTCAAAAGCCTTTAATTCACAGAATGTAACAACATACACTATACCTTTATTCTGACGATATAGCTCAAGTTACAAAATATTTCAAAGCTATATTAATTTATAAACCCAACAACAGATTTAAGTCAGAAATTTGCTGTTTTTGTACTGCAATAGCTAACAGATTTTCGTTGTCCCTATTATATTGCAATATAGCGGGTACACATAATTTGGTTGCATGGTAAAACAGGGGTCATATGACAGTCCATGTTTACACTGCAATATTTTGTGTAAATATTTTTCTCACCAAAAATGCAGACAATTTTGTTTTAGATCTTTAATCTTCACCTTGCTAATGTAAGTTCATACCTTCTTCCCATATGCTTTCAAGTGTATATAAATAAGAATATGTGGTTTGTTGAACTTTTATTCTTATCCACTATTGGAGTTTTCCTTTGTGGCATTTTTAGAATATGTTACTGTACTCATACAGCAACAGGAGTAAACTGAGAAAATGTGCATTCAGTTTTGTTGTATCTTTTGATTTTTTTTCACAAATATATAGCATGTGAAGAAGGTATTAAAAATTTTTGATTGGAAATTTTGTTTCATGTACAAAACCTACCTTTTTGTTTTTCACTAAGAAAAAAATTTAGTGTGTGCAAAAAAAGTTATTTTGTATTTCGGGGGGCCACAGGTGTAGGCTCGCTATAAACATCCACCAAAAATCAGTAAGTCATTTTCTTTTATAATGCTCAGAATTAAGTGTTTGTTGTAACTGATTTAATTTCCTAATTTAATCGATTATTTTCCACACTATTTGTTCATATTGAGGTTTATTTTTAGCAAAAAGTTGTCCAGGTAGATCATGGACTTTACAGTTTAGTATTGTTCGCTACATACATTTCTGGTAGGGAGGGCACAGGTCTTACAGGGTTACTTATGGGGGCTGCAAGACACGGAAGTTACTTTTAGGGGGTCATGGTGCATGAGAGGTTGAGAACCACTGAACTAGAAGCATAGTTGTGTCAAACAAAAAAGTTGTGCACTGCACAAAAATCTTGTTTCAAAAAATGATTGGAGTCGCACTGCAGTTTACAAGATGCACAGCTTATAGACACACGTCAGAAGTGCAACCTACCCTACTTAAAAACCGGGATCGATGACTCTATAGAGACCACAGGTGTACTCACTGGAAACATCAGCCAAAAGAAATCCTTTTTTTTATTGTGGCGCAACCTCATTTCTTTAGTGATGCACAGAAATAATGGTGTTGCAAATATCTTTTGAATGCATCACAAGTTGATGCGAATTAAATACTTGATTTAGTCAACTATTTACCACTAGATCTTTGTGTCAAGATTGATGCCATTAAGTACCTTAACTTACTTCAAGCAACTTGTTTATTACCAAACTACTAATCGAACTGAACTATTCTGATACTAAATAAGTAATACCTATCCTGACAGATCCTAAACTTTACATGTTTAGTGATTTTTTGATGAGCAGGGGGCAACAGGTTTCTGAGGTTTACTTGAAAGGGGGGCACTATCTATGAAAGGTTGAGAACCACCGGTCTGAAATGTGTAGCTGACAACAGAAAAGTAAGCATATACTATTGATGGACAGTAGACCAGTGGTTGGGACAATCTGTAAGTAATTTCCAATACTCACACCTTAATGATAATTAGAAATTTAGCTAAAACTGCTTAAAATCTACATAAAAGCAAGTACAAATCTGGCTGCAGATTGCTTTATTTCATGCCAAACACAAAACAAGAGTTTAATCCTCATCTTCATCCTCATCACCACCACCACCACCTGATGTCTTCTTTTGGTTACGGCGCTTTACACGTCCTGTAAGCAAGAAGTTAACACTATAATATTTCTTTCTGAATATTATTCAATTTAAGAACTAGTTTGATAAATGGTCTATTTACTAATGATAACATTCACCTAATTCTATGTTAAAAGTCCTGTTTTAATTCTAACCTTTCCATTCTTTTAGTTACTTGACTTGCCATTACTGAAACAAACTCTGGTGCATGATGACACTTAGCTTGGTTATTACTCAAACAACATCAGAAGCTGGTAATTTCCATGCTAAACTGGCCAAAAAATCTTATACCTGGTCTTCCACCACCATATGGTGACCGAAGTGAGAAGTCAATGTGTTTTTGGGAGTCAAGTCTCACAATAAAGGAGGGAATGTTGACCACTTGCTTGCGGACCCTAAAACAATTTTTGAATTGGACATATTGACACCACAAAAATAAATACCAGAAAATCACCTAATAAAAAGTCTGTAAATCACATAACAAAATGTTTTGAGTTTTTTTTGTATTTCTGAAATACACACAGCTGGTTAAATATTGGTTTACCACATGTGTTATAAACCGCTTAATCTATGCATTGCAAGCATTGAAACTAATTGTGTTGTTTAGAATAAAACCATCTCCAACCCAAATGTTTGTTTGGAATATTACCTGATGTGCCTTTGGCGAATTAGAATCCTGGCATGATGAATGGATTTGGCCAAACCCAGTTTAAACACTTGTGTCTGAAGTCGGCGTTCCAAGAAATCTTCTACTTTCAAACCCAGGACATAATCAAGTTTCATTTTGCCCTCGTCCAGTACTCCAATACGCACCAGTCGCCTCAACAAAGCATTACCTAGATGCAAATTAAGTTGTTAACTAAACATCCATAGAAGCTTGTTTTTGAGTTTAAAATGTGTTATTGTCTAATTTCTAAATAACTTTTGTAAATTTTACATTACTACAAATATTTTTTTTCTAAGTGGGCACATTGGCAACGAATCTTTCTAAACCACATTCTGCAACACATGGTGTTGACCTGTAAAAACCTCCTGCGAAAAAATGCTGAAGCCAAGCAGGTGGTACCTCTTAATAACCCTGTACTGTGGTCTCAGGAAAATGCACATAATCATTTGTATGACTACAACACTTGGCTTTACCTACACTTAATATCATTTAAAGCAGAAACGTACAACATCACATAGCTTTAAATGCATCCTGCAAGAGAATTTGAATATATTTGTTTTTTTACATAGAAGTCTGAACAAATGCGTATTGCACGATCTCGCTTTTTACAATTATTGCTGTAATTATTAGCAAAAACACCAAGCTCTGTTGTATTGTTTCTGCACAAAAGGTGAGTGTATGAATTGACCAGAATGTGTAACTGGCAGGCATTGCTAGTTTGGGAGCATGCATTTTTCATTAAAAGTTGGAAAACACTTAACCTCAAACAAGAAAACAACTGTAGGATATTGTGGTGCACTCTTTCCACGATAACTACTTAGGAAGGTTGATTTCATTTTGCCCTATTTGTATAAACAAACAAAATTATAAACCTAATATTACAAACAATAATACTAATAATTCATTTTTTTAAACAGGTAACACAGCTAAACCAAAACCGTTGACCTCCTCTTTATATCTTTCATGTGGGGCAATTGCGAACAACATAACATACAGACCTCCACTTTGACAACATTACCCTGCTCCTAGGATTTGTAATACTTTTTTGGACAGTAACTGATAGGCATTGCAAGTTGGGGAGCAAGCACTTTTCACTAAAATTTAAAAACTCTATGTCAACAATAAGAAAGCACAAGAAGATATGCAGTACCCTCCTTCAATGGTAACTAAATTAGGATGGTGGGTTGTATTTTTTTTATATTTTATTACATCATATCATTGGCACATAGTGTTGCAACCCTTGTACCATTTTGAGTTGTGCAGGCCTGATCTAAAAGTTTTTTTTCAGAGTGACAGTAATAAATATGCAATCCTGTACCTGAACTCAAAACTCAAGGGTTAACTGTACACTTCTATAAAGCCATCTATGGCAGCAAAGTAGCAGGACTAAGTGCAGATGAAAAGACCATTAGAAAAAAAATACCTTCAAAAAGTCGCCTTGTATCTTTTTCATCAAGTGTAAGTAAGTCACGAGCAGCTTTACGGATTTTGGCCAGAGTATATTTAACCCTCCATACCTGCAAAACAATGGGGATATCATGTTTAAGTCATTCTTTCCTTCCTTTTTTCTAAAATTTGTGTGACCAGAAAATGTTTTTGTTAGAAATCTGTTACTAATTTCTTCCAAATTCATTAGCACAAACAATGTTTAACATAAACTGTTTATTATATTCTTAACTTTTATGGCAGTTGAAAAAAACATGTTTGCTTGAAGTTTAACAAATGAAAACAAAGCCTTTCTGGTAATAGCAGACAATCACAGATCATTAGATTGATAGATTTTGGAATTTGATCAACAGTCATGAAAAGAGCTACCAGATTTATTCTAGCTGACATGCAAAATCATTGTTATTTATGCTTAGTAGTGGGTTTTCTTGTGTTGCTTAAATATGCAGAAAAAACTCTTGTTGTAAAACATAGAAAAGATGTTGACTGCAACTGTTCCGGTATTGAGTCACTCAAAATGGAAACATACCTCTCGTTTATTACGAAGACCGTATTCTCCGATCAGTTTCAACTCCTGATCTAAACGAGCCTTCTCGAATGGACGTCGAGGTGTAACATATGTCTTACTATGCACCAAACTCCTCGCGTGCGGCATGTTGCCTGTAATACGATGCTAGTACATTACCATTTTCGCTCGGATAAAGTCATAAACGCTTAAAAAATAACAAAAACAGTCAGTTAAAATACTTACCAACGTTACACGCCTAACCGTGAGAGAAAAGACGGCCTTGATCTCGTTTCCAAAATACATGCGGGAAAGAAAAAAATGGAAACCAGATTTTAGCATAGAAATATTAAAGGCAAAGTTGCAAACCAAGTTTTGAGGCGAGCACATATAGCCCGCTATTATAAATAATTACACATTAAATTTAAAAATTCGCGAAATACGTGACGACGAAACCAAATAATTTTTGTGTCAATTTATTTCATTTTGATTTGAAGTCAAAATGGTTTAGGCCTACTCATAGTCTTTTATAAAATCAATTCATAGTTTAAATTATGATCTTTTGTTTTAAAAATTGTGCAACAAAGAATTATGTCATTAATTTTTTGAAATGTCCAAATGCAACTTTTAGTTTTTATGTGTTTTTCACATTTTAGTCTGTATTCCAAATCCAATCGAAACAGTAGGCATAAAGTGTCTGTCACGAACATTTTGAGCTAAGTTAGAATCGATTCACTGCCAAGTAGTGTGAAATTTTGTGACGTAGTATAATTTCCTGTGTTTACCACATGTGATTGTTGTGTACATTGCTCAAGTTTGGGGCACGACCTACTTGTGGCATCTGAAAGTTTGGCTTCATCAGGCAGCCTGATTTAGGCTGTTATAACTTGCTCAGCTTAAAGCGCTTTTATTTTTGTTTTTTAATGTAGTGGAGTTAAAATACTCAAAGACACTTCGAAAAAGGGCTAAGGATATGGCTAACTTTAAAAAGCCTATTCTGCAGCAATATCCTACTAGTTTTCAAAATTTACTAGTTACCAACTGTCCGTCTGATGTTATATATGTAATTCTTGACAGTGCAATATGTGGAAAGTAATTTTTGCTATTATACTTGTTGCATGTTTCGTTTTGTGCACTGGACAGCAGTTTCGCAAGGCACAGTTAACTTGTATGGTACCAGTTGAAGAAGGTCGTGGACCATCATGTAACTGTCGTCCTGGCAAACGTGGCCCAGTGGGCCCAGTGGGCCCAGTGGGCCCAGTGGGCCCAGTGGGCCCAAAGGGTGATGCCGGCAGCAACGCAAATGTTCAGCCCGACTTGGATGAGTTTAATGCACGTTTACAAAAGTTGGAGGCAACTGAACTACGCAACAAATGTAGGCCTCAAAGATTATTACATTGTAAATTTATTTAATATATAAGAGAGATTTTTTCATGTTAATTTGCAGGGCAATTTCCGAAAAGTTGTCAAGATGTTCAGCAGAGATCCAACAACAGCGGTGTTTACACACTGTACCCGTTTCCTATTGACACCGGAAGACCATTGAGAGTTTACTGTGATCAGTCGACTGACGAAGGAAAATGGATGGTAAAACAAAAAACTTTGTGTTTCACAACAAAATATTTAATTCGTTGCAAGGTTATCTGTTGATGTTTCAACTTCTAGGTGATACAAAGACGTGTCGATGGTTCAACAAACTTTCAAAGAACTTGGGATGAATACAAAAATGGCTTTGGAGATGTAGAAAAGAACTATTGGATAGGTATGCGTGTAAAAGCGACGAAATGCAAATCATTATTCGTGTAACATTACATGTACAAATAAAAAAAAATTCATTTCATTTCTTTAAGGTCTTGAGACACTTCACCAGCTAACTGTGTCTGGGAATTTCGAGCTGCGCATCGACATGACAGACTTCGATGACGTAAGCGTTTATGCGAAGTACAGGTAATTATATGAAATATTGTTACTATAAAGTTTTTTTAAGATATTACTATTTTACCTCTTTCGACAGACAATTTAGCATTGCTGGTGAAGAAACAAACTATCTTTTAACCGCTCAAAATTATGTTGGCACTGCAGGTTAGACCAGTGCATTGTTGGCTTATACTTGCACGCAAAATTAGAAAATGTTTTTTTTTACAATTTTATACAATTTCGTAAAACAGTTGCATTTCAAGACTTATTAATAAAACAAAGATTCAAAACATTTGTTTTTGTTTTCAGGTGATAGTCTTGGATATCACAACGGAAAGCCATTCTCGACATTAGATCGGGATAATGATAACCTAGACCAAGTATGCGCAGTTAGTTTAAAAGGCGCGTGGTGGCACGGGCATGGTACATACTGCTACGCATCCAATCTAAACGGTTTATACCAAACACATCAGTTAGAAGACTGGACTGGTATCATTTGGAATGGACATCGACCAAACTACTCACTTAAAAAAGTGGAAATGAAAATTCGTAAAAATGTTTAAACGACATGCAGTTATGTCGTTAAACTTCAAAACTTATAATATTTTAACTGATTGTGATGTTTTCAACAAATCAATGTACTATTGCATATAGTAATCTAATCGTATCGCATGTGTACTTTCAACTCATTCAATATGCCAGAAAATGAGAAAACGTTAAATGATGGTTCAAAAAGGTCAACACAATCGGTAAAAAATACTTATGTAGATAAAAAGACTCGACCTGCTCATGCTGCCATATCTTTGTTTTCAAAGCATGACACTTTTCCCCGCGGATGAGGGCATCTAAAGTACACAGCTATCTGCTGTGCAACATATTTCTTTCTTTTTCTCAAGTAACTTTAGCATTGACTGATCAGTACATGCGCCACCTAGCAGTTTTGATTTTAATCAGTTTCAAACACGCGGGGATGTTCATAGGAAGATTTTTATCCTGATTGCTTTCTTTTTCTGTCGTTTTAGCGTTCCCGATTAATATGGGCAACGCTCTAGGTTTTTTAACATGTTAGCATTAAATAACGACATAATATGGTTAGAACATTGTATTGGTACAAACTTTTGGGCAAACACGTTGAGTAAACTGAATGCGTCCATGTCGTTTAAAAGTAACCTAATAATCTATCCTTTTTCTTTCTTCCCTCGTATGGGAAAGCTGGATTCATAACAGGTCATTGTGCAATATCCTCATCCAGTATTGGGATTCGGCCCGTTCGCACCGGTTCTATAGAACCGTCTCACGAAATTTTATGAGATCAGTAAACCGGTTAGCTGTTAGCATCTCTGGTTACTGTCAATGGATTTTCGCATCTTATCGGATACACCGATTTTTGAGATCAAATTAAAGTAGATCACTTTTTAAAATATGACTTTTGTCAAGAACAGGCTGACAAAAATGTGAATCCCATAACTGTCCTTATCTTTGAATCCAATAGAAGGGTATTTCCTCAATCACATATATTTATGCCTTCATTTGTTAAAGCTTTTACCTAAACGTTGATAATAACTACAATATCTAATCTAAAATTTAAACAAACAGAACTCAGGAGTAAACTTATTGACAGACTAGCTTTCAGCTCTTTCAATCTTTTGTTAAAGATGTACTTTATTTTGAACACAACACTTTGGTTTAATTGCAAACATATATAATCTGTGATTCAGAACAATAAAAGCATATCATACGGAACCGACAACAACAAAGGAACAAAAGCGTAAGAAACAAATTCATGCAAGTTTTGAAGGGTCGAAGGTATTTATTTCGCTGGTAGACTCTTTTTGACTTTGTCAAATGCCAGCTTGATAAGTTTTTTGTATTCCTTTCTCATTCCTTTGTGACCGAACACGTAAACAAAAGGATTCATGCAACAATTTAGCCATGTTATATTTGATGCCATCATATGAATTCGTGGGTCAAACGTATGACTGCAAAAAATGGAAATGTTAACGTTACAAGCAGTAAAATAGAAACAAATAACTAACAACAGAAAACATACCTTCCTGGAATTAGATTGATGATTACGCTTGGAAGAAATAATAACGTAAACAGTAAGCAAATTATAATGCTGACGTAAACAAGATGATTCTCGTTGTCATGACGACGCTGCACGTGATCAGGTAGTTTTGATCCCTATGAGATGAAATTAAAATAGTTAGTGTTTGTTTAATTAATCACTTTTTTAGCCATCTCCTCAGTCGCCCTGAAAGCACAAGCGTAAATAAACAAAAATTGAAGTCGAGCAAGAACATTGCCCAGCAGGATTCCACCACGCTATCTTAGGTTTTGTTCTCGATTTTTCACTGTACGGATAGACTAGTGTTGTTTTGTTTCACTGGTAAGAAGTGACACAAGACGTATCACGAAAAAAGTTTGAATATATATCGAAGGAAATCTTAGTCAAAGGAAGTTGGAAAAAGTTTTCATGCGGTGTTGCTAATATTATCGAGCATTATTGCGAAAAAACGGCTTTTTGGAATGTGACAACGACTGTTTGTGGGTTTTGCCTACATGCTTTGTTTCTACCTCTACCCACACGACTCTGCAGCGAGCTAACAATCCCGAGATGTTTAGTCTGGCGGGCAGCGGTTGTTTTACGCATTCCACGTCAATTTCTGCAAAAGACTCGTGGGATGCTAAACTTGAACGGCCTAAACCGTAAAATTGAAAAACAACAACAACAGTCGGTGAGATCAACATGAAAACAGCGAGGTGTGGTTTGACGCGCAATGGCTTATCTCTTCCTGTTCCATGGAAGCATAAAAAGCAGAAAGTGTGTTGTAAAGGTTAAGTGTGGTGGGCTTATGACAATCAGAGGATCGTTTTTGTCTAACATGACAGCCCAAACAAGCAAAATCATATGCTGTTCTTTTATGTTCAAACGGTTGCTTGTCATCACCACGAAATCCGTTTTAGCATTTCACATACTCGTAGACTGTAGAGCAGGGGTTCCCAACCGGTGGTACGCGTACCACTAGTGGTACGCGAAGGTTTTTTAAGTGGTACGCGAGTAGCTTTCGTTTTTTTTTCACAAAAATTTGGATTCACAACTTTCTATTTTGTTTATCTGGTTTTGTTTACAAAAAAAAATTCCCCAAGTCTCCTCTTGTTGTTACGTAACTATTTCTGTTGTTTCGTATCATTACGATCTACAAACTACAGGTCATGTCAATTGCCAACAAGAAGCACAGTTGCTTTGAAAAGCTGTACAACGCTGTGGGACAGTGGGCGTTGATTACGGCAAATGATTGCTCAGCCAATTGGTGGACAGTAAACAAAAGCAAAAATATCATTAAATTTGCTTTAGTGTTATTTTAGTAGGCCAATATTATTATTATTAATAAAATATGATTCGATTAAATAAGTTGTTCTGCAAGAAGTGGTACGCGTGGCAGTACAAAGCGTCGAAGTGGTACGAGATCGAAAAAAGGTTGGGAACCCCTGCTGTAGAGAAATCAAACAATAACTAACTTTGACTTACAAGGCTAATGTTGTCGTCGACTTCTCGGCTGATTTCAGATTTAAATACCGCTTGAGATATCCGACTCAAAACGCTTTGACTGCGAACCAACCTGTAATAATAACGTAATGTCAATTGCGTTATTACTAAATGACAAAGAGAAAACACCATATTTCATTATTTCCAACGCATGGTAAATTATTAATAGCCCAGCTAGTAAATAAATAGTGTTACTTAATATGGGAACGAATAGGTCTACAATATGTTGTCGCTAGATTAGTATAATGTTGCGTTGTGAATCATATAAAATTGTTTCAAACTGCGCGTCTGTCGAAAATTTGAACAAAATGGTTGCCTTGCAGCTTTAACGACAGGAAACCACAACATTATATACGTCTTAATATCATGTTCAGAAAATTTAATTTCAAAACCTCAAAACGCCGACACAACAAAATTACCCAAGTCAATGAGATTTCGCCATATTGACCCTTATAGCTAAACAACCGCAAAACAGTTGCCAGTTTCTCTCAACAACCCACGCAATGTGTAAAAACAGTGTCCACAAAAATAATTGCACCCCAGCGACCATAAGTTATGTTGATTATAACTTCCTGGCAACCGAAACGTGATTATTCAAATTATTTTGCCCTGACTGCTTGCAGATGGACAATAGAAGTCAAATATTAAATGGAACGTCTTATTACCTTGGCTTGTCGCTTGGAACGCTGTTAATTGATACTGTGTCCTTCATAATCACCGAACAATCGCAGTCTGTTCGACAATCTCCATAGTGAATCACAGTGGCACTGCTTAATTTCTTTCGCATGCGTTGCTGTGTTAAGAAATAAATTTTAAGTTCAACGTTTGTGCATTAGCACTACACACGGTGGTTCTTAACCTGTCGGTATTCGATTTTTTAATTTAATTTTTTCGGGGAGTAATTTGATGATAATTTTGAGTTTTGTGATATCATAGTTGGTAATTTTACTTTTATTGAAAAGGGGTAAATGACTTTTATAAGTTGTTCACATGGGTAACGATTATAAAAAGGTTAAGAACCACTATACTAAACGCTGCTTTGCACTTAATCTGCACTTAACAGATCATTCTCGAAATAGTGAAGGAGAGAATGGACAACAAATTTTAGCCTGACTAAGTCCTTGTATCGGCAAGACAGGTTGTATATTGTGTAGACAAGGTAAGAAGCTAACCGCCAAACACCGTGGACTTATCGCTTCTCTCAGCACCACATTTATCCAAAGTTTACGACAGGCACTGCAGGGCGCATTATAGTTCGATTATTTTGCAATTATTTATCATCAGTTTTTTAAGTAACTCTGAAATGACAACAGCTCGTAAGTTTGAAACAGCTCCCAAGCATTGAAATAGTTCCATAATGTTGGGATATTAGGAATCACAAAAGAGTGGAGGGTACAATTAGTAGGATCAATGTTACAGCTGCATTGTTTGACGTTTAAGCAAAGACCTGTAAATATTTGTGCACAACCAACTTATGCATCCGCAGAATCTAAAATCTGGATTCCATTACAGCTCAAGTTTATTTGTTTACTGTTGTCGATGCATGTCTCTAGCGAGCGTTTAATGCGCAAATCTTCACCAACCAATGAAATTATCACGTTATATATTGATAGTTCAGCGAAATGAACTTTACACTACCTGGTATAGTATGTAGTCGGGTGGCGAGTTTGCGTCCATGCGTCGGTTGCTCTTGTGGACAAAATAAATCATAACAGCGTAACTGGCTGACATCAGAATGATTGGAAAGAATTGAAACAGAAAGCGTACGACCTATAGCAAAGTACAAGAAAATAATCCGATTGCCAAATGTCTGATTGAAACTGCGAAATTCGCATTTGGTTCCAAGAATTAGATTAGACGGCACTAAATAAATAACAACACCCGTTTCCATTCGTTGCTTTACATGTAACTTTAAAACCATTACCTTAAACCCCCCTTTCAGCATTTCGGGTTAAACTTCTGTTTTTTCATGCTGTTTGATAACTGTGATTGGTTTACACATTTTTGTATCAACTAATTTGCATGCCAAATGTTATACAAAGTAAAATACCTGCATATATTGTCTCCAGGTTGGTGGCATTGAGACAAAAGTGCATAGAAATTGGTCACTGCGCCACCCAGTGATGAGAGTATCGCCACGATAAGAATTTAGAAGAGAAACGACGAGAAATGGAAGTAGAAAAGCTGGTGCAATCAACCAGCATAAAAATATCCACACACGAACCATGTTGTCAGTAAAGAACAACGTGTATCTGACAAAACGAATGTTAAATGTTAACCTCTTGTTAATACCTTGGCTAACTTATGTTTAAACTATTACTACCACAATGGTCTTCCCCAAAGTCTTTGGTCCTTGTTGAATTCCCCTCTCTGTTATTTTCATGGTATTATTTTAAATTAACAACAATGTTTTTTCATTCGATTTGAAAAAAAAACTTAACTTTGAAGCCAAATAATCAGATTTATGACCTTATGTGTTCGAGTAAAACTAGAAACTACAATTTAGATAGCATTGACTAATACAATTTCCCTATCCATGTACATAACCAACGGTTAAGAACCACCACCGGTCGTAGTCGAACATTGTTCATTTACGTCGGACAGGTATACACTGTTTAGCGCGTATGCTGTTAATTCATCATGTTCGATTTGTCTGTGTGATAAGGCAAATGCAATAAAATGTGGTTTAAAGGGCAAACATTACTTGGTGGTCCATTAGACGTTCATGTAAATATCTAGATGTGAAATATTGCTGAGTTTGACTTGCCTAAATAATACCAAATCCAAAATATGCATAAAAGAATTGCATTGTCAAACTTATAGTTCGAGACCAGGAGGACGGATTATCTGTTTGGCAAAACTACTTTATTGTAGGGATTTAGATTACTTGCATGCATACCTGTCTGGGAATACGATCCCTAAAAAACGGTTTAGGGTGATTGAGATGAGACAGACCACCGACGTATAGCCACACGAGAAGTAGAAAAATGCTTGAAGGATGCATGCCTGCTCGCTAAATGGCCTGCAAGTCAAGTGGCAACAAATTTACCAAATGGTCAATCAAGAAAACGTAGCCCAAAAGCCACGCCAAAGGGCTCAAATTGCGCAAGCTGAATAAACATTATAACTGTTGGAAGCTGGTGTTATAAAACCGCTTAGGTAGAGAGAAAACGTTAACTATATGGTACAGCCTTTGTAAAAGTACTCCATAAGCAGTAGTAGCCCTATGTCGCATTCGAACATAAATGTTGATGAACAGACGACAATATACAGAACATGTAACACACGGGCAGGCGTCGGTCGAAAGGTATTTTTCAAACCCTTTAAAAAAACAAATTACATTGTTGTTGCTATACAATATATATCGTTGACACAGGCTCCAAAAGGACGTGGTTTGTGGCAAATTCCTCGTTTTAAAGCAAGTCGCGCGCAAACACAAAAACTTCCATGCAACGCCACGTTATGAATTGCGGTCGCTTGTCTTTTGGCAACTTTTAATGATACCACAAAAATGATATAATGGAGAAAACCACACACTTTTACGTGATCAAAAACCAGGCGCGGTCTCATAATTTCACTGTTATATTTCAAGATTTGTTTTGTTGAACTTGCTGAATTTTAAAGATTTTTTGATTATGACTCATTCAAAGAAAAGCGACAATACTTTAACAACCATTCCTTGTCTACCTGGGCTTTAAGAGCCAAACCCTGAAAAAGGCGCAAATCCTAACTTCGAAGGCCGTTTAGATTTGCTGACAGCTGAACGTCGAGGCACACCGAAAGGTAGTCGTTATGTTAAGCTGTACATACAACAACATTCCAACGACTGCTGAAGCTGCAAGATATAAACCGTGGGCCTTCGGATACCAGTTGTTTGAAGTTCAATAGATCGGGAAACCAATGCACACCTTAGGTCTCTTTACCCAAGCGAACTGATAGTAATGACATTTTGTACTCATACCATATTGCTTATGTGAAGCGGGTTGTTTAACAGTTAACGATTTGTGATCCATATCTATCAATTAACCCCCAAAAAGTCAAGTAAATTGTAAACCAATATAAACCATGTCAAGTGAAGAAAATTTGGTGGGATTCAGTGGTTAAAATTGGCTGCAACTGACTTGAAGTCATATCAATGCACAGGTAACACCACGATTTACCCATATTTCGGCTCGTTATCTATGGTATCTAATCAGCATTTCATATCTAAAGCATAGATATCTTGAGGTCGCGGGGTTTCTTGGATGTGTGTATGGAGCTGTCTTGACGCCATTTTATTGATTGCACATTGGCCTTTACTGCGTCAATCTAGTTTTGTGAATGATGAATCTCAACATGGGTGGGTTTGCTTTGGGCTAACTGTGACCATGCTGCAGAACTCAAAATTTGCTTTAAGTATAGTAACAAGTTCAACAACTATGCAAAAATTACCAATCAGAACTTGTATTGTGTTGGTATACAAAAACGTATTAAAATCGCGTTTTCTACGAGTGTTTATTTTTGACCGCAAACAAAATAATGTTTCACCAATAAAATGAATTTTACTCCAAGGCGTAAAGTGTAATTTCTCCTATTGCTGCGTAACGGAAGTTTGTTTTTCAAAGGTAAGTTTTGTCTTGTAACAGTAATAGATGAGGCGCAATCACTTCGTGACGGCACTTGAGAACGTTTCAATTCGATCTGATTCATTCATAAAAAAGTACCGGAAAAACATATGCCTGCCAAGGTTATCGTGTCAATCGGGAACCGATTTTTAGAAACAATTAAACTTAAACCAATGTTATAAACTATCTTGAATGCTTCTTGTGAATATACGTTTCGGAGCGACAAGTAGACAAAAACAAAGCATTAATGCTGTATCCAATCTTTACGGACAACAGCTAGTATGTTCAATCAGAAACATGATAGAGGTTTGCAGTATTCTCTTGGGTCTAACTCAAAACGATCTTGTGGTGGTTTAAAACAAGAAAACGTTATGCACACTTTCTGAAAGTGTCATGTACAACGCTACATTGAAGTATCAAATTCACATTTGTATTAACAAACCATAGATTTGAAGGCCTGTTGAAGGCGCAATACTGAATCAGCCAGTTGCACAATTGAGGTATCGGAGACCGATAAAGAATTAAAGTCCGACACTGAAACTTTACTGCAAGAGTAACAATCCACCGGAATTGGGAGATATTAATCTTTGACCTTAAAACAGATTAGACTTTGTAGATAAGCCCCTGCGTGCACGATTTTGATTTTATCTCCAGATGGAAACAGTCTGATCCACTCAATTAACCGCGAAAAGTCAAAAATTTGATGTTAATAACAAAATAAACTACAAGTACATAACAGGCTGAAAGTGGCACGTCATGAACTTGTAGTGTTGTTTTGTTTAGGATTACAGCGTATCATTGACCAACAAGAGTAGATTGGGCAGCCTAACATGGACATTTGCGTTTAAGCTGATTCTCCCTTCAGACGTTGGAAACAATAAAAAAAGCGTCGGTCATTTCAGGTTAACCTTCCAATTAATGTTTGTTGTCAAATCATGCGTAGATGTTTTCGCCTTTTGTGTAGAGTTTTTAGTCACTGGTTGGGAGATGTGTTGCAATATTAAACCCAAAACAAAACGCGAAGTAAATATTATGCTAAAGTAACTTTGGCCACGAAGGTTAAATTTATGAACACAGCGCTTGGGAGACAATGAAATAAACAACATAATGTAGGTTTAAGTTGTTTTTGACAAAGTAAAAAAATACAAAAAAACATTAGAAATCGTAAAGATTTGACCAGTACTTCTAAAAAGGCAATTCCATCACATTGAAAGCAAAAAAACAAAAAACAATTCCCTTGCGATGCCACGGTGTAAGTAAAATAAGTACGCCTTTTTGCGTTTAGTATGACTCATACTCATACTGTATGAGTCCGAAAATGCATGACTCTCCCAATTGACTAAGCAAAACATTATTAATAACTTACCAACGCATCAACGAGTAGCCTGTGACATTAAGTGGCAACATGACTGACGCTGTAAGGAGGTCGATTATGCTCAAGTTCACTATGAACATATTAAAGCTGCTTTTTCTCAGGTAAGGGTTTCTCAGCACGGAAAGGATTGTTAGAAGATTTCCAGACGTTCCAATCACAACCGCCGCGATTCCAATGCCGATACCAAGGAACCTGAGAAGCAAAGTGAAGTAAAATTCGCAGCAATTTACCACCTACGCCAAAATTAAATTGGACTTTCACTGGCGTGGGAGTATACACATTTTACATTTTTAAGTTGCATATGCACCCAACTTGCATGACGTTTTTTGGTACATCTAGGCCGAAAGGTTACAGGAAAACCACACAGGGCGTTCAAATTTCACATTTCACGTAATTTCGAAATACCGCCAATTTTGCAAGATTTCTCTGGGAAGCCTTTAAACGCAACATGTTGAATAAGTCAAATTGAGCACTGTCATCAAAGGTTGTCTTAATGTGTAATTATTTTTCGAAATTTTGATTATATGCTGCGATAAAAAACGTTGATCCGAAAATATAACGAAGTCACTGCGTTTTTGCCCAAAATCTGGTGTGTGTTTCTGTAGGCCATTTATCTCTAAAGTAGTTCCCTGGCATTTTGCCTTTCTAAAACTTGGGTGTTTCAGCAATTCCTAATACACATTTGTTGAACTCTTACGATCGAGTACAATCGATCCCCAGAAGAAACACTGCTTTGAACAAAATCGCCCTGGGCAAAGCTTTCAAATTGTAGAAATTTCGAAGGAAAATTATGGGTTTACGGTGATTGTGGTTTTGAAAAAAACAAAAATACAGTATTGATGACTTGTTTTGAGTTTTTGAAGTAGATTTGTCGCGCTTCTATCGTCAGGTGGGTATTGGCTTATCGAGGTGGGTCGGTATTTGTTTTGTTTGCGGGACGTGACCGTGAAACGTTGACGAAAGATAACACACACCAACAACGGGGAGGTATTATGCGAAAGTTTGTGAGAAGAGGGTCGAATGACGTTTTAACAAAAGACCACTGACACCACCGACGGCTAAAGAATATGTAAAACTCTTAATTACACACAAGCAGCTTTTCTTATGCCAGGAGAAAAAGCACTCCACTTAAACAACATTGCGAAGGTCGAATCAATTAAAACATGGGAAAGTTGTAAAAGTGTGATTTCATTTTACACTTTAATTTGATGTTACCGAAGGTATACTACGAACAAATTTGCATAAGCAGTACCATTTCCCAAAATGAAATATTTAAAGTTTTAAAATTTGTAATTTGCCTATGTCTTTGTATGTTTGTACTTTGTACAGGCATTGTGTTAATTTTGTTTACATGCGTGGCGACGTAACAACTGTAATAACACATTGTGTTAATGTGGCACGAAAACCACATGGCATAGCAGGCCGTTGTAAATACGGTAATGCAACAATACGTGTGAAGTCCATACATTTTTAAAGTAGCTCAGAAATAAACCAAGTAACTTCGTTTATGGTACAAAACTTAGCTTATCATCAAGACTTTTTTTCAGAAATAAAGTTAAAAATCCGTGTTGCTGAGAAAGATAATGCATAAACTTTACTATGAATATAAACCGAAAAAAAAATGCCAGTGCTACTTACCGGAAACTTTCGATGTCCGACTCTTTCCACGTTGTGACATTCGACAAATTCATGTCAATCAAAGTAAGTTTTAATCAACTCAACTTTTAAGAATTTTGAGCTAAATCCGAAACAGATGAAGTCTGCACGTATAAACCACAAGTTTGGTGGCAAACGAGCTTTTTCTGTTTTAAATGCTTTTTACAGCGTCTTTTTATAAACCAAATGCACCTACAACTGGGTCTACCGTTTCGCGCTCTTTGTATAAAAACTTTAAACATGGGACTTTCCTCACTACTTCCACAATACTCTATATTCAGGTTTAACACCAACCACCAGTTTTCAGAATTCCACACAGGCTAGCGTTAATCAGCTCAAAACAAGACGTTAATAATAAATCTGGTGTACTGCGTGGTCCTCAAAGTGGTACTGCGAATTCAGTTTAAATGCCGCTTGTATTGAATGCCTCGCAGCAGATACAAGAAGAACGCAGTCTGTTGACTTTGACCGTGTTGGGTTCCATGGCATTTCAATGTAGAGAAATCCAAAGTGCCAGGAAAATAGTGGGAATTGGTACTGGTGCAAAGAAAATTTCATTGCATTTAATATTATTATCTGGCGAGTATTATGCGACTGTTTATGACAATAGCAAACAGAACGAAAAGTATACAAACACAAAAACCATCGTCCTCAAGTTGTTTTGTGTTTTTTTGCTGCCAAGTTAACATACTTTCTTATGAATCTTGAACAGTGTTAACAAAAGCGCAATGAATATCCATTTAAAAACGCGTTGTAAATTTTGAATACGCTATGTTGAATTTCACAATTTCTGTGGAAAATTACCCAAATTCGTCGATACAGTTTTTCAGAAGTAACACAAAACTACCAGATCGTTTTATTCCTTTTGTATTACTCTTTTATTCCTTTTGCGAATGACCTTGGTTTCCCCCACGGCAAAATTGGCCCGTGTCAGTTGAAAAACAAATTCAATCTCTAGTTCTATTAATACTGAACACTTGGCGCTGATTGTTTTGACTAATTTGTCGCTGGTTGGCAAACCGACAATTACCGCGGTTGCCGAAAAAGGAAGCAAAGCAGAGTACTTGACCACAAAAGTTAAAACTGGCGACAGACTGCTACCTCGAATCGCGAAATCGTATTGAAGTGACATTCACACGGAATTCTTTTCAGTACAAAGTCTATGCGATGCAACCTTGACAGTGCGACAATAGGAATTTTTTCTACAGTAGCGGAAACAATTCCCCTGAATTACTTATATTAAAACTATCATCGTGCTTGATTAAAAAGTTTTGCGTTTTGCATCTGCCTGAATGACTAAACCTGCTTTGACGAGATACAATTACATCATTGTCTCACCGCCTAAGTGTAACTAAACCGACATTCTCCCAATGACCCGTAAAACAACAAGTGCGCCATTTCACTTCGAGAAAAAATAGGCCTAAAAAAACGCTATTTTTCGGTGTCAAGCTGTTTGCGCCGTATTGCGCCAAAAATACGTGAAGCGACATTTTAAATGCGCAATGAACATTCCCGAATACCACAGAGCATAAAATACTATTAATGCAAAGTACAATGAGTCCTGTGTTTATTCTTAGATACAGTATTAAAAAGGAAAGTCTTTCACTGTTTTAAATGACTTGTTATGTGAAACAAACTTTCACCAACTGACCTTCAAATTGAGCAAAAAAATCAGAGCCAGTATATTGGTGTATAACATAACTACGTTTCGACAAGTGCTATTGTCATCGTAGTTATGTTATACACCAATATACTGGCTCTGATTTTTTTGCTCAGATTATTCAAAACCGTGAATAGTGTACCTGACCTTCAAATTGTTTTGAGAGTTCGGAGAGTTAAAAGAATGCGATTAACTCATCTTACTTATTGCAATGTTTTGTGTTTGGGTCACCTTTTTGCTTGTACATGTACACGTATTTTTGGCCATTAGTTGTGGACCTCCAAAGACTGAAAAAGGAAAAAAAGAAAAAAATATTTTTCCATCAACCCAAATCAAACAGTCTGACGAAAGCATTTTATCTTCAGAACCGCCATCAAAGGTATAGAAAAAAGTATTTATTTTGCATGGACAAACAAAAACTTTTCAGGGTAACCATCGATAGATCTGAGCATCAGCGTGACGAATCAAGTATTTGCTTACATGTGTTACCAATTAAAACTTTTCTGCATGGTTTGTGTAAAGTAATTGTGATTAAAACACAGTGATAAGAAACCAGAAAGTTTGACAAAAAACATAACCTAAACATGCCAACAAGCATCAATTTTGTCTTAAGAATGAGTTTTTGAACTATCATAGAAAATCACAAAAAATGTCCCAGAATAAATACATACTGGCGTGCGCCACCGATGGTCATTTGTAGCCATAGTAACCAAAGAGGCTCAAGCACGTAATTATTGCCTCATTATGAACAAAAATAGTTGCAACATTTGACTCAAAAAATATGTCAATTTTTGTATAGATGCGAAAACATGTCAGTGAATACAGTAATTATTCGTTAACCTTAAAACACACAAATATATTTTTTTGGTAATGCGTATGTGGACAAACTCAAAACGACTTGTTTTTGAGATGTTAATGCATCTTTAAACATCTTTTGACCTTTTACGCAGAATGTAAAGAATAATTAAGCTATGCCGCCTAAAAAGAAGGGTGGAAAGAAAGGTAAAAAGGGAAAGAAAAGTGCAAAGGATGATGATGGTTCAACTGCAGGGGATAGGGGAGGTTCAGGAAAGGGAAAAGAGTTGAATGAACTGAGTAAGGAGTTTTTCCTAATACAAGTCAAGGATTTGGAACAAAGGCTTTCAAGGTATGTGAATCAATTTTTCTTTTCCACACTGAACAATTGCACAGACCATAACAATGTTTCCCAAGTGCATTATATAAACATGTTTTAAAATGCACTGTTCAGTTATTGGCTAAACATGCAGATAAGCTATTGTTTATTTACCATTACCTAACCATGTATATTATTGTTAACTGTCTGATAAACATTGTTGGTGATTTATTTTTCAGATATCAAACAAAATGTGATGAGCTCAGCATATCTAATGCCCAGTATGAAGAAAAGCACAAACAACTTGTTCAGGATCGAAAAGAAATAGTTGACTTTTTGAAAAAGTCTTTAGAACAACGCCAAGATGAAATTTCTGACCTCAATGACAAGCTCATTGGCTTGCAGCAGGTACCAATACTTTCATAGTTTCCAAGACATGCCTCAGTCAGCATTTCAACTCAGTTCAACCTGTATCAGACTTCATCGTTAATATCTGGATTTGAGTTAGTCTTGACTGAAGTCATGTAATTACAGTTTGCCTATTTGGATTTTTTGGTGGTTCTGTTGGCTTAAAAATGAAAATTGATGTGTAGATGTTTTTGTCTCCTCCCCAACCTAGGACAAAACAACACAGTAGAAAACCATTCAGCAAAACAATTATTCTAACCAATGTGACTTTTTCAATTTCTTTAAAACTACCAAATGAAACGACAATGTCTATTTAGTTTGAAGCAGCAGCTGGCAACCTGCATTTTAATGAGAAAAGTTCACAATCCAGTCTCCTCTTTACAACCTTTTCACTCTAGCCACATATTAACCACAAAAACAAAACTTGCAGGCTAAAGATACAGAAAAGGAGACCTATGAAAGTCAACTTACACAATTAAAAAGGGAATTTCAGGAAGTTCGGGATCAGCTTACATCAGAAAACATGATTCTTGGTGGCAAGCTGGCATCACTTGAAGAATTTAAGGTATAATTGTTCGTCGTAATAAGAATATAATTGCTATGTCTGGTTAGTATTCAAAGTCTGGGCATAAAAAAAATTAAAGTCGAAACAATTTTTTTCGGTGATGGTAAATATAACATATTAAGTCAAAAAATGTTTGGCTTTAATAAGGTACAAAAAGAAGATTTAATGAAGAAATTTGATGACATGAAAGACCAGTTGTCACAACAGGATAAAGACCACAAGGAAAAGATTTACAATCTGGAAAGAAAAGCTGTTGTAGATAAAGACAGGTAATATCTTGAGCTTTGAAGTACACCATAATGAAAGAAAAACATAATTACCTTTACCTCAAGATTAAAAAAAGAAATGGTTCTTCGAGTCAACACTGTGGCAGCTGAGTTTCGTAAAGTTTCCAACAAACAGATGGCTGACACAACAAAGCGGAATATCCGAGAAAATGTTTCTATTAATGCGCAGCTTGCAAAAATGTCGGAAAAGACTAAAGAGCTTGTGCAGGTATAAAAAAATCGTTTTTATCCAAATTTGAATTTTAGAGGTTATGCTCTTGGGTCTCAACGAAACACATCTAAGTTTGTAGGTGTAGTGCAACTTTGTGAACCACTGTCAATTGGACAAAATACCATTAATGTTTAAATCTTATATATCCTTACCAAAACTCCTTACTTAACAATCAATACTTTTTTTTTTTTTTTTTTACTCCCACATTAAAATGTGACTTATTTCATTTCATAGAATGTTGAACTAATAGTTTCATATTGTTTGTTTGCTAAAAACATGGCTTCACATTTTTGGTTCTAGGAAAATGATGACTTGAGAGAAAAAGAAAAAAAGCAGAAAATGCAAATCGAGCTTCTGGAATCAAGCCAAGAGGAACTAGCTAAAAAGAACAACAGCAACCTTAAGGTACGATAATGTCATATTAATGTTTTGAGTAAATTAGAAAAATCATTGTCAAGCTTCTAACGATAGGTTCTAAAAATGATTACTGCAAGAGCACGGCAACAGGAACTTCAGCTAGAAGACTTGGAGTCAAGAGAGCAGGAATATATGCAGCTGGAGGAAGAATCAACTCAGATTCGACAGGAAAATGAACAAGTGACTGACAGACTGGAAAGGTATGGAAAAAAAATACATCACTATTAAAAAAAATTGTAGAAAAAGGTTAGTTATATTAGTTGCACGTTTTTTTGCCAAGAAATTGATATTTTTCACAAAAAAGACAAATAAGTTGAAGACATTGACCCTAAAGTTGTATGCGAACTACTGCTGACAAAACACAAAGTTTATTACTATGCTATGCAGGTTGGAGGAGGAGTTAAGCCGTACGAAGCAATCTTTAAGCAAAACAACAGAAGAACGTGATGCACTTATCAGTGGCAAAGAAAGACTTGAAGATGTCCTAGCTGCCGCAGCAATGACTCTTCAACAGGTATTAAATAGAGCAAGCTTCCATTGACGCATATTCTAAAGACTGACAACCATAGGCGTAGAGTTTTACCAAGTACCGGGGGTGCGACCTTATCCTAACTGTGACGTCACAGTTCCGACGCGATACGCTGCAGTACATGCAGCTGCCTGTTAAAGTTATAAGTGTGCTAGGTAATTTTACCATGTTGGTTTATCTACGCATGTTTGTAGGATCTGTCCAGCTAAACTGTTACGCACCGATTATCGTCTTCAAGTAGTATATGTAGGCCACATGTACCTAAAACGTACAAGCCTTATTCTGTAATAACATGCGGCATTGCAGACACAATCAAATAAGTTGTGTTATAAATATACTAACACCTCAACTTTTCACATAAAACACAAACGTTTTAAGCTTGATATGTTTATGTCATTAACATTTGCGCACATACGTTTAAAACCAAAGAGCGCAGAACATAACTAACGAAAATCTGCGTATTAAAATACAATAACACCAAAAACCCGCAAAGAAACAAACCCGAAGAAGTAACCGCAAACAAATACCTACAACATGAAAGAAATCGTGGGACGACCTTAACAGCAAAACGTATTTTTGCGAACAGCGGTTTTTGCTACAAATTCGGTGATCAGTTTTTCTCGATCCAGAAGGTCGACTTCTTCCTTGTGCACGTTCAGCACACACACATGTGATTTAGCCTTTGTTGCGTCATCGTTGATCTGAGATAAGTTTTGACCCTCCGAAGTGTGCTAAACGAACGTTCAGCTTCACAGGATGTGCACGGCAAAGACAAGTAGAGTCTAATTAAGATCGTGATGTTTGGCAGCATAATTTGAAGTGTGTCGTTCTCACGAAATATGTGCAGGTTTTTTCTGGGGTTATTTCCATGATGTTTTTTCTTTGCAAGAACGCCTTTAAGTTTCCAGTTTCCCGAATATATTGTGAAGCATCAATGTCCGGGAATTTATTTAAAATTTGTTGTTCTGTCAAACCAGAGTTGCAGGTAACCATGCGTTCCAAATAAGCGGCATCGGAAAGTGCCCCTTTTGTGAATCTGTCCTTTAAACTAGTCACTGCGGCTGAATAAGTATGGATGTAAATTTGCGGAAAATAAATATCGACATCAGATTCAGACGAAATTCGGCTTCTTGGAATGGTTGGTAGTTGCAATTTAAGCGAGGCTGCTTCTTGTTGAATGGAGTGAAAAAAAACTTCTTGCCTCAGAAATATTAGATTTTGTGGTCAAAGTATCAACTGTATTTTCAGTTAATATTTTACACCTTCCCACTGTCATACCGGGACTTTGAACTTGTACATGCACTGGGTTGATGACGCAAAGCAATTCCTGAAAAAGGCGTTGCATAAAATAGGTGGTGAAATTTTCCAATGATCCTAAGTATGACCGACATTTTCCGCGTGCCACACGATCATTTTCATCGGTAGATTTTTCTTCCAACCAATTTAATATGTCTTCATAACTGGCAATGAACGCATTTAAAGCTGGAAGCCTAAGCACCCATCTGGTTGGACAAAGTGGCCAAGCAGTTTGGTTTTCCGTGGAAATTTTAGAAACATCTGAGAAACGTTTTGGAGAACCCTTGATGAAGTTAACCACACAGGACAGAACTTCAAGTGCTGTAACTGCGAGGTGATTTTGGCTGAAGCACTCCTGAACAACTAAATTTGGTGTCCAGCGCAATACACATATGTTTCCAAGGGATTTATTTCTGTGAATCTTTTCTGCACCCCGCTTCTATGGCCTCTCATATTAGCTGCGCCATCATAAGACTGTCCTCTGCACATCTGTATGTCTATGTTTAAAGACAACAACGCTTGCTGTATGGTGTTAAAAATGTTCAAAGCCGTAGTCGTCTCCACCGAGTAAAAGCCGATGAAATCTTCGTGCACTAAGAGCGAATCATCAACGTGACGTAAACAAATCGATAACTGTTCTTTTCTGCTAATGTCGGCAGTCTCATCAGCAATAACACTGTACCATTTCGATTTATGAATTTTTTTCACCAAATTTCGCAAAATTTCGTGACAACTTTGGTTTAAAATTTCATTCTGAATTTCCGGTCCAATCCACTTAAACTTACTCGGCCTGTTAATCCATCCCTTAATTCCCTGGTTATACTTAGAACAAAAATTTAACAGCTGTTTAAAATTTGATTCTTCTTCAGTGTGCCCTCTCAGTGATTGACCTTGTCTTGCCAAGTACAAAACTGCATCAAATATTGCTTTCAATCCTCGTCTATTCTCCTCTTTCGATTTTACAGATTTGCGACAAATCGTATTAATCATGTTCTGACTTCCGTCTTCACTTAATTTAGCACTGAGGCATTCGTTGTGATGGCTGCTCCCATTATGCTTCTGTATAGCGTACATTCCTTTTCGCCACGAATTGAAACTCTCGATCCACTTTTTTCCCTGGCCGTCTAAAATACTTTTAACCCCTGGCTTAACGCGGTTATTTGCAAGAGCCCACGAACACACGTTACATGTCATGGCATCTTTCTCAGGATCATATTGGACCCATGTAAACTCTTTTGACCATTTTTCTTGAAACTTTCGGCCACCGGTTGATTCATTTACGTAACCGCGGGCGGCGTCAGTGGTCATGGGCTGTGTGAGCAGAGTCGTAGAAACAATCGAAGAACTTTCGGCTGTTTCTGCATTAGGCTGACTTGTATCTGCCCTTTTCTCATCTTCCCCTGATTTTTGTTTTTTCTTTAAAAACATATCAATGCTAGCCTGATCTTTGCTTCCTCTCTTCATGGCGTTGGTTGTATCGTAATTTGAGTAAGAAAATTGCAAAAAAAAAACTTTTTCTACCCTTGCTAAATTACATCTGACTTGCGTTCTACTGATGTCATTGTTTACGTCGAGACAAACGAATTATTGCGTTGAAACGGTCGTTTATTGGATCAATCACAGAACGACAAAAGCCTTTGCTTTTGCAACAAAAACGCGTATAAACCGACTTAGCGGCACAAAGAATTTTAGTGCGCCGCACCCCCGCACCCCCGTACTCTACGCCAGTACTGACAACCATCATAGTAGCACAAATTATACAATTTTTGTTGTTTTCATATTAGTCATTAAATCAGTAATAAACAAATAGCCAATTAAGAGGTTTTGAAAACAAACATATTAATTTATGAGATCCAACCAGCATTGAGGTTTGAATGCATGTAAACGCTACCTATACAGGTGTCCATGGAAACAGCGGAGGATGAAATTGACACGAAAATGAGACGACAGACAATGATCGAAAGATTGCTGTTGATTCTGAACTCAGCCGCGCTTCTGGGTAAAGCTCCGCCACCTGCAGAATTTTTCCAACAACCACCAAAGGTAAGACTGCTTGGTTTGGCATCATGGAAACAGAATTACCACAACATTCGGTTTGCCTCAACTCGTGTTGTGGGCTTTTTAAAACAACGTATTGCATGGGGATAGACCGAATGTATACCACGTATCGCATAAAACTGGTTATAAATCGAGTTTATAGCAAGTACCCGACTACATTAAAAAGTATCGCATACATAAACGTATATACCTGGGTGCGTTATTTTAAGTTGTAAAAAAGTTTCAATCAGTAGTTGTAACATATTTAGCGTTGCAGGCCGCATGAATTGCACAACATTACGAACGGGGCTAAAAAATGTTTATCAAATTTCGCACGGAAGTACCGAAGTTTTAAAAATGTGTTATGTCAACTAAGTTTTAAATGTCACGGCCACATTGGATAGTCAAGCGGGCCGCAGGTTTTCCAACCCTATGGTTCAAACGAGTTATATATGCTACAAATTAAGGAAAATTCTTTCGAGTTGAAATTTGTAATTGACACACATAGAGATAATAGACTTTTATTGAAAAGCGAAAACAGCTTGTACAATTATGAATAATTTGCCATAGACGCTGATGGCTCCGCTCTCGATGGTCAAAGACGTGGCAAAGACGGACACCAGTCAGATTCCAGCTAAGGAGTTTCCCCACTACAATCTGGGTGACCTTGGATTGGTGCCTCGACCCCGAAAACTTGCATCAAAACAGGCTACATTTGCCAGTAAAGTGGCCCACCTGTCCCAGACGACTCGCGTTGGCCTCAAGCCGTCCGTAACTGTGGGAAAACTTACGCCCAACGCTTTGCAGAAACTTGATAAGCTTCCCGCTATCGTACAGCAGAACGCAAATTGATAAGTTCAGCCGAGTTCTTCGGCCGCTTTGCCCTGTTTTCGTGGCATTTTTCGTGTTTCTTGTTCAATTTCCTTGTTTTTGTAATAATGCGGTGCGACCTCCAGAAGCCAACCGCTCTCTATCTCAATTACTTGTCTGAAATAGAAAAGGTTCGGCTTGATAAAGAACTATGTTTATGTATTCTCACTGTGCCTTGTACAGAAACACGTTTTATGTGTGCTTATGTTTTTAAGTAATACACGGTGTATTTCGTTACCTTGCTTGTGATCACTAAGAGTTGTATATTGAAAGCCTTCCAGCAAACGGGTTTAAGGTTTTTTTTCAATATTCGGAATCTAATTTGCAATAACAAATAGACAAACTTTTTTTTTTCCACTTACCGCATAAACTCCTTGGTAGTAAACACTAGCTCATGGTAGACCAGCCACCTTGGTTGTTCTTCAAACACGCTACTGTTAGGATGGATGTGCACAGTTTGATGTTGTTTTACAGTTCGGTAGCCCGACTTGGTCAGTCTTGCAGTGTGGTAAAAGAAACCTGCCGTGATCGCCTGGCATTGGACAAAAAAAGGTAATGTAACCACATCAAACTGTCAAATGCTGATATTTCACAAAAATAGTACATGCAAGTTCAAGTCTGGTTTGATTTCGTTTGGTTTTTGTAATCACAAATCTGGAAATGTTTTAATTTGGTAAAAAAAGAAAGTCTTAAAATTACATACGTTCCTTTACTCTGGTTTATTTTGGGTTAACAGCTATGGAGTGGCCGATTCCCTGATTAGTGCTTTAAATTTATCGTCGGACTTCGACTTATGCAATGAAGTTAAATTGGGACTTAGGCCGAAAAGTCCAATGCCCTGGTTTTAACCCGTACCTTTCGAATGGCCACTGTGTCTCCGGGATTGGACGAAGGTTCGATTTCAACTCTTTCCATTAAACCTGCAAGTTGATCTCTCACATCTCGGGCTCGCTTCATAGATCGATGTTGGATAAAGTTTTCAAAACACCATTGGATTGAAAAGTCTGTACCAGCCCACTGGAAACAACGAAAGGAAAGTTATTTGTCTGAATCACGGCAGCTTGTGGTTCACTTTTTGTAGTCTACAAAAGGTTTTGACTATTCGTTTTGGGGCTATTGCCCAATTTAATTTTAAAATATCTTTGTTTAAACCATGTGTACCAACCGACCAAGCATATTGTGTTTGCAGGTTTATGATGGATAAAAAAGGTTTAATATTTTGAATAAATACAATCGCTTGCTAAATTCCTATCAAGATTTTGAAAACCCGCGAATTGTTTACGTAATTTTTCATTGCTTAAAAAAAGTAAAAAACGTCGGTGCCAATATTGTTTTAGGTTGCGCAAATTAAACACTGAATGAAAGTTGTGCCAACTACGGTAAAACCACTGGTAGTGGATTACCTGGTTGTAGACGTTCATGAGTGTTAGATGGTCACCGCCAGGAAGAAAGAAATTCATTCTGGCATTATCAGCGTGAACCATTTTGTCCTTGGGTCGATAAAAGATTGCACTATTCACTGAAAGCATTGCTACGATGGTGAGAATCTCATCAGAACATTTGTATCTGCACGAAAAAGACAAAACGACGAAAGTTAAGATCGGAATAGTTGTGTTTAAAAAAAGTTGCAAAAAACTATCAAAAGTAGACTCGGTTTTGGATTCGTTACAGACTTTAATTTTACAGCGGTATGTTGTTGGCATTTAGATTGCATTTTACAAAGCAGTAGGTTAAGTTTCGTCAATTGATTTACGTACTTTAGTGTTTGGAACAGAGTACATTACAATATTAAACAATTTAAAGCTTTGACAAAAAACATGTCAACATTCAGTCCAACAATACCAGGTTACTGCAAAATTTATTACCAGATATTTTCAGTATCATTATTAAATTAGGAGGAAACCTACTTTTCAGATGCCAAAATGGTTTTTGATAGCATTGGGTCAGCAGGAAACTCAGCCATTCGTCGTCCAAGCTTTGTAAGTTCACCGAGATGATTCAAAGCACCCAAAGCGTAGAGTTGTTCGAGTGCCAGAACAAGAGTTTCGTGTGGAGGAGGATCCATGAAATCGAAATGAATGAGATCATTGATACCAAGACTGTTCAAACAAATTAGGTGATCACGTAATTTGTTTCTAACAGTAACAGCACAAATTTGGTAAAAATACAAAAATACCGTGTTTTGTTACAACCTATAAAAATTTAATACAACACAACGGTTATACCAAAGTATTATATACAGTACATGTATACGTAGAGGCACGAACGCCTTTAATTTATACAAAAAACGAATAGGATATGCCTAAGTGCGACGAAATTGTGACCGAGTATTAAGTCAAATCCAAACCAGTCCCAAAAAGACCGGTTAGTCTTACAGTCCTCCGTGGCTGTATGTTCAAACCTTACCGTCAGTCATACTATTTTTAACTGAAAATCTTTGTTTCTGATTTGGACCGACTGGGGAGTACCAACTTAAACTCATAATTTAGTACGTCAGTTAGTTGGTAGTAAAAATACCTCACCTCTTCAGCATTAGCACCACATTAGCGAGATTCGTTCGTTGAATTTCGGGAACAGTGGCGTCTTCGAGTTCATGCATATAAGCCCATGCTGTGTAAAGGCGAAAGCATTTTCCAGGACCAACACGTCCTGCCCTCCCTGTCCGTTGATTGGCGTTTTGCTATGTTAATAATGTTGGTTAAAAAGATCCATACAAAAAAATCGATGAACGCCATTTTAACAACTTGGAAATACAACGTCAAATTTTTGCTTTCACAACATGTGTTACCATGTTTAGCGAGATCAGTCTGACACACAAAGAATAGGTTTCTATTTGTTTTCATAAAGATATCGACACTCTGATTTGAGTGTGCTGTAAGTTTCAGCTGTGATAGGTTTCTAATTTGAACAACAATGTTATACAGTGTATTGCTACAGTTAACCTACTTTCGAACAGGGTACAACGATAAGCGATTCCATTCCAGTTCTGGCATTGTAACTTTTCTGTTTACAGAAGCCTGGATCGATTACATATACAATCCCGTCTATCGTCAAAGACGTTTCAGCGATGTTGGTTGCCACAATAACCTGGAAGTCAAAAAAAGATAGCATAAATCTATATATTCTTTATTTATCTATTTATTTAGACTCTATTTCAGGGGTTCCCAACCTTTTCTGCTACTCGTACCCCTTTGTCAGGTCAGAGCATTCTTCGTACCCCCAAAAAAATCTGATGGAATTTTTCAGATATATATTGCTAAATTAATTAGCTTTTTTAGCTCTATTAAACGGTAAACACAAAAAATGCAAAAATCACAAACAATAAATTAACCGTTTGTAGCAAATTTACAGCACGACAACATTGAATGCCTCCTTTATCTGTGCATTTTCTTCCTAACTGTGTGCTTTGTTGTTTATTGCTGGCAGCAAGTAAAAATGCATTGTTATGAGACAATGAGGCTTCATACTAAATAACAACAATTATTTGTAGTTAATTGTTTTTTAAAAGCAAAGACCGTAATGGCATAATATCATTTACAATTCCAAAATAAAACTGTGCTGTGAAATCTGTTTTAAAAGCTGCGCTGTGGCCATAGGGGTAGAGTTTTAAAAAATACCGGGGGTGCGACTTTTGATAATTGACGCCGATGCCTATATGCCATGTGCAGTATTTGTACCCGTATAGGACCAAATACCACCTTTTACTTACTTTAGCCTGTAGTTTCCATCAAATTAATTTGCAAATAGTCACTTGACACTATTTGTTTGTGTTCGATTGGAACGTTTGCTATGCGTCTGATAACGTCTGATGGAACGAAAGGTCGATTTGCTGAATCAGCAATTTTAACAACGATTTAGTTACGCGGAAAATAAAAGTAAAAGCAATTCACGTTTTAAATATAGCCGACTATGTATTGCTGACGCCTAAACTTAGGCCACCTTGGATCAAGTTTAGACCGTTGCAGTGCTTTGCAAACGGACATTAAACACGCTTAGGAATCAATTCATTGACTATTTTCCCAGTTATTTTTTATTGCAGAAAGTTATTGCGACAAATAATACTAAAACGTTAACTTCTATGTCATGTTTATGTTGCATTAAAATGCCCGTTTATTGCGAAACAATTACAATTGTTACGTTTCGACCGACGTCTGTTCGATCAATTACATGAGTGCGGGCGCATTTGTTTAGCTGGAAACACGTTCTAAAACCGACGTAACTTGAACAAGGATGCGATTTTGACGTTATACAAAGGTCAAGGCCGGGGGTGCGCGGCACCCCCGCACTCCCGTACTCTACGCCAGTGGCTGTGGCCCAAGCATCTTCGTACCCCTTGATGTTGAATCTCGTACCCCCAGTTGGGAACCCCTGCTCTATTTATTCTAAAATAAACGTATCGCTCGGTTGGCAAGACCGGTCAAATGTAGTTTTTTATACTTTTCTGGCATTGGGTGGAGTTGGCTCAAATATCTTGGACTGCATATCTGAAGGCAAGTTGGCATAAATCGGTAAAACTATCAGCTCCCGAATCCTGGAACCAAGACCTCTTGCTTTTTCCTGTAAAATGAAAAGTACCGTAAAAATGCCCTAAACTCAGCAGTTAGCAGCACTATATGCATAAATACCATTAAAACAAATTAACATATTGTTTCTACCTGCATCATTTCACAGCATGTTTCAATTTCTTCCTGACCAGTGAGGAATATGAGAATGTCACCAATCGGCTGTGTAAGGTGGATTTGAAACACTGACACCACACAAGCGTCAAGGTAGTCGGCCTCTGGAGCCTGGAATGCACAAGACATGCATGCGTGGATCTCATGGGATGTTATACGTATAAAATTTTAGCAAAAAAACGTTGTTTTGGATGGGAAACGAGCACCAGCATGGTCGACTAAAATTGTGTTGGTAATTATGCATTATTTTGCTCCCGAACAGCGCTTGTATGAAAAAAGTATCTATCATTCGTGTGTCATAGTACAGGGCGCTATTAAAGGCGCTATATCGAATCAGCCGGTTACCAAGCATTCCCATATGGCAAGGCTTAGGCCAGGAAAATCTAGCCTGCGGTTGGAATCGAAACAACGACTGGAGCCTTTTTGTGACCCGTACTTGGGGATCGCCAGATTAACCAGTAACCAGTTGAATGAACATAAATTCACAACTGGGATCAGCATTGGAGCGATCATTGCATACGAGAAAACACGGCACACTCATATATAAATCATTATTAGTGTGGTTACAGTGGTAAATGTTCGACGTTTACGTTTGAAATTACGTTTTTTCAACCATATAAAATTTGAAATTACGTGAAATAACAGGTTTTAAAACGATATGTTGTGCGTCTGCGCATTTGTTTCATTCGACATGCAGTTTGGGGCACAATGCACCACGAAATACTGGTTTCGGCGACGGCTTTGTTATCAGATATTGCGGAAAATGCATTGAAGGCTGGTGGCAAAAAACTCGATCAGGTTGTTATAATTACCAACACCCATAGGCGGGCATACTTTTAGCCTTTAGCGGCAAAAATGTTTTGAAGGTTTTTTGTGGCTTTTACTAAGTCAGCATCATAGTGAATGAATATTTCTAATTATTTTTTATCTACTAACGATACATGATATGCCGGACTTATCCGTCCAGCAGTAAAAAAATTAGCCAACCTGCACTTGACGACGCACAATTGAAATTCTTGGTTTTTGAATTCAAAACAAAAATGCAAAAAAGTCAATGTTACCTTGGTGTAATAGATGTCCACTGGAAATCTTCGACCAGGGATTCTGAAAATGGGGGCGTCATCAAAAAAAGTAGAAAATTTTTCAGCATCAAGTGTAGCACTGCTAATAAGGAGTTTTAAGTCTGGTCGAAATCTGGCGATATCTTTCATTAAACCAAACAATATATCGGTATGAAGTGTCCGTTCATGAGCTTCATCTGTCAAAAAACAAAAAAGTCCGGTTGCCTTATTTATAAACATCAAACGTTAAATGACTGTAAACAACAGTGGACAATTGCCCTAATACTTATGATTACACAACTTTTCAAGGTTAGTGAAAAAATTTGTTTTGTTTATGAAACCATGTTAAATGTTTAACGTTCTATTTTAAATCAAGTGGCAATTTAATTTGATAAAAAATATTACTGTGGAACAATTTAAAAAATGTTAAACAGGATTAGTGGTTACTGCTTACCAATCATAATAACACTGTATGTTTTTAGGTCTGGTTCCGTCAGAAACTCTCTCAAAAGCATTCCATCCGTCATGTACTTGATCTTCGTCCTTTCGCTTGTACAATCTTCAAACCGAATACTGTAACCTGATTCTGCTCCCACTTTTACACCAAGCTCCTCAGCTACACGGGAGGCCACAGACATGGCAGCTACACGACGAGGCTGCCATAAAGCAAGTGTTAACCTTACTTTTCAAGAGTTTAGACCAGCGGACATAGTCTGAGTCCCCAAGCATTTGGTCAGATTAAATGCCTTGTCAAACACAACCAAAAATACTTAAAACCCTTGATGTCATAAATAAATGTCATAACCCATTTAGTACCCCTAATTGTAAAAAATTGTTTATTCTGTGTAAATTAAAGTTATTTTTATCACATTTTGCTTCGGACAATAACATAATTTAGAAAGATCATTACCAATTTTTTTGATAAAATAAACAAACAATTTTGTCTTAAAGTTGCCAACAACTAAGAATTCATGTTGGTGGCAGTTGATATTTAGTGAGAGCCATGCCAAAAAGTTACCTGTGTACATCCAACTTTGAATTCCCCTTTACAGTAACCGGATTCATAAAGGTATTGAGGAATTTGTGTTGTTTTTCCACTTCCGGTCTCACCCTCAATAATAATAACCTGCAACAAACAAACATTTCCGAATACAGTTCACTTTACTTTCCTATTCTCTGTTAGTTTTATGTTTCCAACTTAAAAAATAAGAAGGGAATTAATTTTAACTGCAAGTCCTCAACATTATTATTTCCAATTACCATTTACTTTCTGCTAAAATATTTGTTGTTATTATCTGAACCTGATGTTCTTCAATTGCATTGAGAAGATCTTGGCGGTAAGCATAGATGGGCAGAGACTCTCGTACTTCCTTTATAGACTGCATCTTCTTATCTTTTTCACTCATTTGTGCTGACTCCATTTCTATAAAAATGTATAAATGTGTACAACAAAAATTTTGCAACCAGCAAGTCATGCAGTGTCTTAAAATCTTAAAACAAATCTAAACCTTTATCATCCATTGTTCCTTTCCTCGTGGCAGCTTGAACAAATTCAATCATGTCATCTTCTGTTAACAACTCATATTGATCTGCCTTCTTCCGAGCATCCTTGGCACCATAATGTGTCACTGCAGCATTGAGTCGAGTCTGCTCCCATCTCTGATGTTCAACATTGGTATGGAAACCTGGTAACGAAAATGTGATTTGAAACAGCAACATTTAAATGTATCTAGAGTTTTTGAAAAATTGCATGTGGTTTTGTGCATACAGTGTTTCTCAACATTTTTTCTATACCGACTCCAAGGTATCTCAGTAGTTTATATACGCCCACCTTGATACATAAAACTAACAAATTTTACAAACAACACAAACACAGTGGTTGAGGCTGATTAGTTCATCAAAATTTGGTTTTATGTTAGAACTTGCTGATACTATGGAAACAAATACTTACATTGGACGGATTTATGACTGGATTGGATTTATGACCAAATTCATACTCAAAAACATCCAATTTTATCTTAGCATGCCCCAGTTGCTAAATTATTCTCCATCATCCCCTTTATTATACAAACGACAATATATATTGGTGCTGGGACATATGTTGAGAGTCACAAGTCAAGTGTAAGTACAAAGAAGTTTTTATGATAGCAAAATAAGTATTTTACCATCCGCATTAGTGTCCACTTCATCATATTCATCAGGAATATCTTTTCTGCGTTTTTCTTCTGGAAGATAGTATCTGAGAAATCATAAAAATAAGGTTTATATATTGCAAATACATAAGTAACATTCAAAAGGCAGTAATCTAGTTGGTAATGGCCCATAACAAACATTTAACTGATTTCAGTTGACAACACCATGGTCATACCTTCCACGTTTATCTTTTTGTGATATTTCCCTGTAACTTTCTGCAGCAGTCTTCACAGCTCTTTTGTATTCCAAATCACGCTTTTCTCTAGAAGTCAGTGCTTCTCCTAATTTAAAAAACGACAGAGGTCACCTTGTGTCAAACCAAAATGTTGCATTTAGAAGTTTTCAACCAACCAGCAAACAAGTATTCTTCATCTTTAATGTCATCAACCAACTCTTGCATCTTTACCTCCTCTCGCATCTTTAAATAGTCTCTTCGGGACTTTTTTCGCAGTTCATCAATTGTAAGCTGTTCATCTTCTTCGGCTTGTTTCACCTTTACAAGGTCAACAATAACTCAATAAATACTAGTTAATGATAAACCCTTTTGCATGTCACATTATGAAAGAAACCCCAAAAGGTACATATGCCCCCAAAAAATACACAAGATTTATAATTTTTTACTGGACAAAAACAGCCCAATCATACCGATTTAGCATCAACAATTTTTCTTGTTTTAGCTTCATCTTTTTCTCTCATCCGTTTTGCAAATTCATCTCTTTCTGTCAAATCCTTTTGGCGATTCTTTTCCTCTTTGTCCCATTCGTCTTCAGATGATGATTTCTATGACAGGAATTAAATACATTGTAAAGAGCATCAAGCAGTGTTGGTAAAGTTTATAAATACTAAAGACAGGTCACCATTTTACATGCCAGCTACCAGCTACACTAAAACCACATTTTAGGCAATGGGCCTAGATATGATACAATTGTGTGCAAAAAAGCAACGACTGTCCCTAACCTGTTCCTCATTTTTTCCAGAATAACCCTTTTTCTTCGCAACAACAGTTTCATCATCAGATGATGACTCTTGTGATTTGGTCCTTTTTCTTATATGTCTTGGAGCTGGTTTCTTCTTGCTTTGTTCTGCAATATTGTACACAGCAATGTCAAAATTTCGGTGTTCACTTACACATAACAGTATTTTTTTTGTACCTTTACTGCGTTTCTTTGGCACAATGACAGGTGCAGGGTCATCATCTTCATCGGATGAAACCAGTGCATATGATTTTGTTTTAGTTTGCAAGGCTACAGCTCTCTGTTCTGCCAACTTGCTAGATGTGATTGCCTTTTTTCTATGAGGGACCTGTAACAGAATAGGAAATCAGTTCAAACCCTGTAGTTTATCTTACAAATCCAAGCAGTCATAAATGTATTACAGAGAAACCTATTGATGACATAACAATTTAACAGGAAAGTTAGGCAATTAACTGAATTATGCGATTAAATGAAATTGGTATTATGGTTTCACAATCCCTGTGTCATTAAACGGATTATGCGATTAACTGGCATGTCTATTGACACAGTTTTCACACAAATGCAGTTCACAATTTACAATGAAACTACAGAAAGTAATAAATACACTTAAAAATAAATAACAAAACTAGAAGGGTGGCTTTCTGATATACTTCATTTTATATATTCTATCTGATATTTACCAATTTACTATACACATCATTTGATCTACACATATGATTGTTTTTGTAAACAAAAACTAATGGGTCCCCACACGCGTGTTTGTGCGGATTTACGGTAAATAAATGTTGCGGTGAATTTTAGATTTTTAAGGACAAATTTTTAGAAAACATTAACCCAACAATAAAAATTTTTTGTTCGTATTCTTTTTGCACTATTATTGTCCTATAATTACAAAAACATTAAAAAAGAATGAAACAAATACTTTAATTTAATCTCTTGCTTTGACCCAGATATTGTCGTCCAAGGTCGGGTTTTAAACAAATTTTTTTCTAGAAAGCTGTAACAGTTGTGTTACAGACACTAGATTAAAAAGCAATTTGCTACAAGTGTACACATAACAAATTGTTTTTCATTTGACTTTGTTTCGCAAAACCATTGACCTGTAGTAACCTCTCAGGGTGCACACGCCAAACGACTGTTTGGCCTATCGACACCGTTTTCAATAGCATGCCGTCCTTACTGTTCAACAACACCTTTTAACCTAATTTATACATGCCTTGAGTGTTGATTCCTAAATTTATTGCAAAAAAAACGCTACGTTGTGACGAAAGAAAGTTCTGAACTGTGTTAGTAATACCTACTAGTTGACCTTAAGTAACCTGTGGTCATGCGGCGGCCGACCTGACAACAAGCATTTAAAAAAACACATTTATCTTGCAAAAATGTCAAGTTTATTTTTTCAACTTTATTTTGATTAACAAGTTTTGCTTGACATATACGAAACCGAAGCATGCTTATTAGGTTTAAATCATGTCATAGGTGTGAAACCTTTGCCAAAACTGAAAAAGTGAGTGATAACTTAATAAAACGAAATAGCATTGCTGTGCAAAACAGCTGATTTCTGATCACCAAAATGACGTCTTGTAAAACGTCTGTCCAACGTCAAGCTGAGCCCTCCTGCTATCGTAAACCAGTGAGTTACTCTCTTGGTACTTCTGCCTACAGTGTCTTTCTTGACCAAACGAGCATTAGACACATTTACGTTTCGGGGGCCTGTGGGTGAACCCCTGGGTCATTCAGGGTCAAACTTCAGGAGGATCAAATTTTGGTTAATAACTAACATCTGACAAAATTTAAACAAATTTGAAGCATTCTTTCTTTACCAAATGCGTATAACAAACCAGCGTTAGACAGAAAAAAGAAAAAAAAAATACGGACAAAAACAATATGAGTCCCCTTCCCTGAAGGAGGATAATAATAAGTTTTTATACATGTACACAAAATAATATTCCCAAATATCATCCACAAATAAAAGCAATTTATCCACACTATATGTCACAATTGCACCAACACAACAAGACAGTAAAAATGTTAAACATATTCACTTACCCTTGCAAAGAGTTCCGAAGCAAAGCTCACAATCTTTGGGTTCACTTCCACAGCACCAGTGCTTCGTAAACGACGAACAAATTCATCACTGCTGTCGCTCTTCTCACATAATCCAATCAGAAATTGGGCCACATGCTGACATGTATATGTAAAAGTTATTGCTTATAAAAACATTTTACCCACAATATAAACATACCTTTTCACTCAGACCCAAAATTTCATGAAGTTGGTCGTTAACCCATGTTTCAACCCCGGATGGCATTCTTCAGACATAAATTTACAAGACCAGCTTTCTTTTTATTTGAAGAAAAACTAAGCGTTAGATGCCCTGTTGCAACAATACAAAAAAATTCAAAATCTATGCTACACACTAAAAACCAAAATGTGCCTTTGATCGAGTCACATCTAAAAGTGCGGGCCAAGTAGGCCCAGCACTTGGCATGCCCCATGCAATAGAAAAAACTGCAGGCCCACAGTTTTTGTATTTGCGCGAGACGCGACAAGTACTGGATATAATGGGCCTGTGGTTTTTCCCTGCGAGAGACGCGACAAGCACTGGATATAGTGGGCCCGCAGTTTTTCCTTGCAAGAGCCGCGACAAGCATTAGATTTAGATATAGTGGGCCCGCGGTTTTTCCCTGCGAGAGGCAGGCCCGCAGTTTTGATACTTGCGAGAAGCGTGCCAAGCGGGCCCACAGTTTTTTAATTGCATGAAGCGAGCCAAGTGCTGGGCCAAGCGGGCCAAGTAATCCAAGTGGGCCCGCAGTTTTATACGTGACCGCCTTGCATAACAATATTTTTCTATCTTATAAACGGATGTTGCTGGGTGGAAGAACGCAGCTTGTAAACAAAACGTACAAACATACCACATTACAACAACTAAAAAGTGAAACAGATACTTTTAACAATAACTACAAACCACGTTGCCAAACGCCTTCTCATATGCTGCAACTACAACCTGTTGTGTGAATCGCTCATGCATGACTATTTACGAAACAGCGACTTTTAGCAAATCGTGTTCAAAACTAAAGTCACCGCTAGGTGGCTGTAAAGGCATTTCAAGTGTCAAGTAGCATATGCTTTGTCTTGTAAAAATTGATTCCAGTCAGCACGATGTAGAGTTTAAGCAATGTTAATCTTCACAAATATCGATCGGAAAATATGACTGTGATAAATCATAAAGATAGACGGTTGGTAGCATATGCAGCAGTTTAAAAACGGACAAAAGCTTGTTGCTGGTTGTATAATTTTAAACGCAGCGGGTTACCGAGTTGTGTCCATATTCCGTTTTTAAATATATAAAGCACATCGAAATTAGATTAACAGTACATAATATGTTTTCAAAACAGGGGCTCAGAAAGCATGGCTAATGCGACAGCACAATGTAGCCTAAGCATCACTTGTTTATCAAACAATTTCGCCGATTGCTCCAAAACTAATGTGGGCTATTTTGTTGTTTTAAATTTCGATGCCCGTGGATGATAATTATTTTAGCCGTTATATTGCAGTTTGATCTAAAAATACAACAAGAAAGGCACAGAAAGGCAAAACGGTACAAGTTTTAATCAATTTTTCCACAAGATCGTTCGGGTATCCTAGTTTAGCTGACAGCAAAAGCTTGATATGATTTATTGCGCCACGTTAACGATTTTCCTGCACATTAGTATCATTAATTGTCAAATCGATCTTTTGGTCTGGATAGCTCGTAGCGGATATCCGCAAACAATAAAGGTAGGATAAAATCGCCAAATAGCCAAAGGGGCGATCTGGTCCACATGGTAATATCGCGTGTTTAAAAATGTGTTTGTTGTCTGCTTGTCTCGCCCCATCCCAAATTTACCAGGTCAATTTGGTTTGATTTTCTCGATTCGGTTTGACGCGCCTAAAGATTTGCACAAATAAACGACAACGACAGGGTTTTGTTTAAGAATCCGCCAAATCCACTCATACATTGCGGTTGCGCTTCAAGATTTCTCAAGGATGGGTTGTAAACATTGCCTCAAAAACTTAGATTAAATCATGGCGATGTAAACGCATTTGGAAAAAATAGAACTACTGTTTGGTCGCTGTAAATAAATCACTAAATTATGTGGTTAAAACAAGATTTGAGAAAATCTTCAATAAAACTATCTTGTGTTTCTTAGTTATAATGTCCAAAACCAAGGCATCAAAAAGCATCATTTTTTGGCCTTAATTTCACCAGCAAACGTCTGAAAAACGCAACAGCCGCAAGCGTGTTTCCATGTGGATATTTTGGTGTTCATGAAACCGAAAGGACGTTGCCAAAAACGTTTTAATTTCCAACTACAGTACGCCGCTCATAAGATAATTTGTCGGCAACACAATTTCGTTACAAACTGCAATATAAAAAATACATGCTCACTTGTTCACATAAATGTTTTTTATTAGATAAACTTCCTGGCTTACAGCAATCTTATTTTATGTGAATAAAATAGCGACTTGGAGGGCTGGTAAAAATTCAATTTAATATCTGATAAAAAAAATTTGGTTGCTGCAACTTTTGCCGGAAATAAACTTCTCACTTAACATGGTTTCACGTCGTTCCATTGAAATCCTATTACTAGAGAACAGATGGCATTTCACGTTTACAAAGCGACGCGTGCCAATGGTCCATCCATCGTGATACCAGCGCCTTGCGTGACGTCAGCCGGAAGTGACGCGCCAAACGCAACGTGTATTGGCTGCTAATGTGGGATAGAGCTAAACGGAAGAGACTTGTCAAAGTATATTTCCGGCTCTCGACTTGGATATATTTTTAACCACGCCTTTCTTAGCACTACAAAGCTATGTATGAGTCCTATGTCTCATATAGTGTGATCTGTTTATAGCCAATGAAACTAGAAATAAGTCATTGCGTCACGTTATAGGACCAATTAGGGTTTGGTCACCACTAGACCAAATCACCTTTTCATATGACTGAAACTTGTGTCGTTGTAACGCTGTGCTGTAAGTGTCGATGTTTCCAAATATGCAAATGACCGAAACGCTTAACCTGACATTAGAGGCGATCAGAACCTTGGGACAATGTTTCTCTTTAACCCGCTGGCCAATTTTCTTATTGTCGCTGTGATTTGCATTGAAACATTTTCTTCGCGTTCTCCGGGTTGCAATCAAACTTATCAGTATCGAAACATCGCGGATTGAAAGCTCACCATCCGGGATTGAATTGCATTTGAATGCTAGTTTTCACTGTAACAGCCCGTAGTGTATAGAACCAGCGATTTCGCCCGGTCGAACGGCTTTGTAATCACCGATCTTCCTTATGCCGATTAAATGAAGTAATCTTTTCGACAGACAAAACTTTATTTTGCCGCGGGCGAATGTGTTCAAGCGTCAGTCTAAGCCAATCTAACGCATGGCGCACAGACAATCAGAACCTCATGGCCAACTTGCTGTTGCAGCATGCACACGCCAGGCGTTAAATTTAGCGTCCTTCGAATTCGCATCGCGACGTTCAAGATTCACTTCTCTTCCGATCAAAGCCGACTTTCTCTCACCGCGCGACGTCATCAAGGCCAACAGACCGCGTCAGTATAGTGATTACGAAAGATGAAATCCCCTGCGAACGCTATGACGTGTCACTAATATATTGTTGTTGTTGAGAAAATCGCAAAAGGGGAAAAGGGTGTTTTTGTGATTTGAAGACGGAATTTACCTTGGTGCGAATGTTTGTTTGCTGTGGACCTGTTTTTCGTCACTTGTTTGTCATCATAATGTTCCACGATGATAAGATCAATGTTCTTGTTTCCAAAACAACGTTTTTTATTTGCGCGGAATCATTTCTCTTCAGGCAATATTTTTTATGTTCCAAAAATACATTATAACAGACATTTACAATATTAGCTTGAATAAAATTTAGCTGTGACAAATTTAACAGTTTCATAAAACAACAGCAAGGAATACTGCTAAATTTAGAAACAAACTAACAAAATAAGAACAATGACCGAAATTCCCACGATCGCAAAACGAAATTAGTCGGAACGCATCTCTTTCCGGCTTGTCGTGTCTGCAACTCAAAATATCCAACAAAGATATTACAATCATACCAATAATCTGTTAAATTACTGTTAATTAAAATTGACAATTTGACAAATGCAGTAGGCAAAGCATCAAAAACGCTTTGGACACTGCTTCACTTACGATGAACGTCAGTTTTTTATGACCTTGTTCAATTTAACAATTTCCTGGAGATGACGCGTCGTTATAATACAAATCGAAAATATGTTTCAAAATTTCCACCCATTACGTTTCGCTGGCGACTCTGTTTTCAATATTTGCCAATTGCTGTAAATTTCGTCAGTTTCTGATTCACTTTAAAACACGAAAGTTGATGTCAAGCTGAGCAAATTCGTATCGATGATGTCACCAGCGTATTACGTAACGCTTGTAGGACCGCAGTCTTCCGAAACATAAAAATTCACTTCAGCAAATTTTTGTGAATGGATCGCGTGGGATTGGCTTGTAAGTTGTGAGACTTAGTTTTCACGTCAGTCCGTAACACGCAAATTAATCACTTAAAATGCCTGAATTTTTGCTCAATGTTTTGCAATAAACGCAGAGTCTGGCTGAGTAAAAAATCATTTCATAGCAATTTGATTATGGTTTGTATTAAAAATTAGTATCCTATTTGAAAAAAAAATTGACAAGTGATCCCTATCACCTATCTATTTGTTTGCTTTCCATGCAATATTTAAATTTCGATCCTTTATTTGTTTTTGATCTTGCCCAAGGGTACTAGGTTGAGTCGATTGATCAGAAAGAGATTTTAAAGAAACACACTCCTTGCGCTCAAGAATATTTTAAATAGTAGCCTATTTTTTGGCGTTTATTTTTCACACCTAAAAAGTGACAAGTTATTTCAAGACGGGAGAACTATCTCACAAGTGTTAAATATGGTTGACAACCTAAAACTTACATAACTGGACAACACACGTTTATTTTTTACCTGAAAGTCTTTTTTTAACAACATGAAGAAGTGTGACTTGTCGTGACAACCACTATGTCACTCACCACCATGTTAGAACATATGCTCAATCGAAATATCAACCATGGGTTCACAACATTATTATCCAGTTATTTCGGGTCAGAGTGCAGGAAATTGTTTCGGTTGTGTTCAGGCCTAAAATGGGGTAAAACTGTTCAGCTGTTAGTCAGCAAATCCTTCCCGTCGCACGAAAAATGATGAGTTAGCGAGAAAGACCAAGCCGAATTTGACAAGTCACACAACCTATACCACAAGTTTGCATTATGATTGAGTTTTGTAAGACGTTTCGACCTTAAATTAATGCTTTTTGCCCTATGTCCAAATTTGCCATTGTTAATGTGTTTTTGATCATTAAGTAAATAAATGTTGGTCGCAACTTTTTAAATTTGTTGAGTTTCATTTCGTGATCATTGTATCTCGTCATAAAAATATCGCTTTGTTTATGGAAATGTATAGGAACCATCTGCGAAAAAACACAAAGCCCAAAGTTTTTAAATCGTTACAAGGCGTGTCTCGCATTTTATGGTCAAGATTGGCGCGATAATTCCGTTCACAAGGGAATCCACCACAAAGCAGCCAATTTTCGGTGCGTGTGAGTTCACGTTGATTAAGCTCGCATTAAAACAACCAAAACCTTTCGTAGTAATCAGTCTTTAGTTTTTCTCGCTGTATTGCACTGCTCGCCGCAGATCTCGTCTTGGTAAATACCGCCAAATCGCTCCAAGCAAAGAAGTTTTGTTTCGCTTTTTTCGTCGAGCCGGTGTGGCCCGACCAAAAAATGTAGCCTGACCGCACAGCAAATTAGATGGTAATTTATATACGCCAATTCGGTCCCTAAATTGTTTTTGGCGTTTCCGTTTCGACCCCAAAACGTTTGGTAGAAAGTACATTGAACTGTGACTTGCAGGTCTATAGTTGACTCACAAAGAACCTTCTCGATAACAGGTTGTTTAGGTGATCTACTTCACTGACAATCTTGGAACGATAGTCATAGGAAATTTCCATAGAACTTGCTCATCATTCTGCATAGTGCTTTTACTCAAACGTGCGGTCAAGCAAATTTAAATTCGTATTTAAATTACCTGCAGTTTTCGAATATTTTTTCGCAGTCATTCACGACAAGCAATTTTTTGTGCAAGACCATTAGAGCACCACGTTAGTTTAATAAAAAGTGACAGTACATGCACATATTTTGTGAAATCAACTAAATAGTTAAAGACAAAAAAACTGACCAAATGTACCGCTTTCTTAAAATGTCGAAAGGGGAATATAAATTTATTTATAAGGCACAAACAAAACGAAAAGAGCGTACTTTTATTTGTGTGATAAATACCGGTCTATAAACTGTGTTTATAATCTATCAAATTTAAAATTTGTTTCACTTAAACTTCGACAAAATCATGTGATGTTTTTGTGTAAATTTACTTGGTCATGCATTTTAAAAGTATTCTTAAACCTGTGAGTAAATATAATGTTTAGACACTTTACTAACCTATCAGAAACCTGATCTTCATCAGATTCTCCTAAACATTAAGAATAACCGCCCGAAGTTTAGAAATAGCGAGTCGCCACCAGCGCTGTATAACTGGCCTCCGGTACGAAGAAGGCGCATGACGTCCAACGCTCGCGTATAAAATCCCAAGCAACTTCTCAGTATGACAGTAAGTCAGTGAAGAAACACGTGCAGTGAACACGTGCGCCATCACTACATACGTGCTCAAGCGTGTTTGTTAGCAAGTCACATTGCTGATATAAGCTAGGCAGCACCATCCACCTCTGGGTGCTTCTTGGAATTTCGGTTGGCAGTACGAATGTAGAAGCAATAGATTGCGAAATTGCTTCTTGTTTTCAAAGTAGCCCATAAGTTAGCAGTATAAGTTATACAGAATATTTCATCATAGTGACAGCATTACAGATAGGGGTTACAAATCATTATTTTTTTTCAGTGAGATCATGTTTGAAGCAAAAACAAATTTGCCGTTTAGCAAGTCGTTAAGTCAGAACAGTGAAGAATACGCCAGATCATAATTTGCAATAAAAATATGATTCAAAGCTTAACTTAAATTTAAGTTGCTGGGAATCACATTTTTTGCAAATAGGTGTATAAACTGCTTCATTTATGAGACAAAACTGCTATTTACAATCTGCTAACTGCAACGATTTTTTTCAGAGAAAATAACTATCGTGTTTACAAAACAACTGCTTTTGTTACTGAACTAAGTGTTACTGCTGAACTGAAGATTTCTACAACCTAAAAAAAACGAACATGAACACTGCACAACAAATTACTCTGGGTAAGAAATTTAGCCTGCGGTGCAAGAATTGCGTAACAAATATTCGAATGTGTACGTTAAAAACCGGCTTGTTTATGACCACCGCTACCTGCCAGCAATCACGATTTCAAGATTAGTCTGTGCAACTCTCTTTGGTTTGCGCGGAAACATTCAAGCAAACTTAAAATTCGTCGAATTATTACTAATCAGCGCTGTTTTGTGTTTAGGCTTCATTCTTGTCCTGCAACTGATAATCTCGACTTACGTTGCTAATGCCTGCCTCACAGACGAAGACTGCAATTTCATGGGCACATGCGACAAAGGTAACCAAAGTGCTTATTATTACGTCACAAGACAATTGGAGCGTGCTGGACAGAGTTTACAACACTGAATTTACTTCCAGTTTCAAAAACGTGCGTCTGTCGGATCGACTGCAGTGTTTATCGGCCAGTTGCCAACGAAAAGACGTCATACTACTGCACGACGCAAATTGTATGGCCAGTCACCCAGTGCAAGGCCCTCAGCGTGGCCTGTGAAAGTAACAAAACCCTGATTATGAAGTTATACAATACCGAGGAGTTCCAAGCAAGCGGCAACACATGCAGGAAAATCCGTAAGTGTTTACACCTGTGTATTAACATTCAATAACCGTTTTAGTTTGAAAACACTTGAGGCTGAATAACAATGAGTCACACTTATAACGACTGTAATGAGTAACGTATATTTTGTTACGTCACAGCTTATGACGGGGCTGAAGAATTATGTGAAGACCAAGATTTCTGCCTAGGAAATGGCATCTGCTATCGCTCAATCGGAAACCCAGAAGCCAAGTTTTGTCGGTAAGTTGAAAACACCATGAGTGCAATCAGCACAACAACTATAACACTATACAATAGAATACAGTGAATAATATTTTCTTGCCTTGATATTATTCAGATGCAACAGAATGTACACTGGCGAAAGATGTAAAGTCAGGACTTTAGAAGTAAGCAAAGACGAATCTGGCGAATATCCCGACGTTCTAGCAGGTGAATCCGACGGAAATCAGAGATACTCCAAAGGCTCGGAAAGCATGCTTGGAAGGATCGCACCGTATCTTGCATTTGGTGTTTTGTCCGTGGTCTTGGGCTGTTGCTTGGTCTCGCAATACGTTAAGAGGTTGGTTTGCGTTTATGCTATGATTCAGTTAACTGTTGCATGATCAGTTAAAAGCATTTTAGCATCCCTTGATTTGATTTGAATGTGTCTGAGTTTGGTTACAGCAAGCATAAATCGATGGCAAATTGGTCCTCAGACCCAAATTAGGGGTGCATGCCGGGACCAATTTCACTGTACCTTTATCGGCGCCATCTAAATAATCATTCGATTCAATTGCAGACGCAACGACATAAAAAGCTCTGACGACAAAGAAGCTTCCGGAGAGCCCGAAAACGTTTCGACTGGAACAGGAAAAGACGATCACGTGATTACAATAGTCCCTGAAACCATGCCAACCAAGGTCTCAGGCGCGACCCATTCTGTACCTTATCGACCCAACGTACCGCTAGCATTTGTAAAATGTCAAGGGGCAACAGGCCAAATTGAAACGCGCGTTGTTACAAGAGCACGCTTATAGCCAGAAATTCCTTTTTTGTCGCGTTTTTTATTTGCCCGCCCCCAAGGCTTTAAATCTTCACTGTATGATGCTGCTGAACGAAAATTAATGCAAAATTTTAGTCTCGTTCTTTTCCGCCTCGCGTGCTTTCATGTTCCAATTGCTCAATTGTTAAAGAATTCGTCGCGTTGGCAATGTTTCAAAGTGATAAAGTTTAACGACTTTTCATGACGTGTTAAATTATTTTCTTTGCGCTTCAAAATTGTCGTCTTTCGCCACACAGATCGTGCATTTTTACCTTATCTGCTGCTGCTGCTATCGCGTATTTATTGCAAGCTTTTTTGATTTTAAAATCGATTTTGTATTTTTTTACTACTGTCTTTTGTCGGTACTTTGCCTTTACAGAATTTACCTTTTAAACTAACGCCGAACACGAATAGTGGTGCGCAAACCTATTTTTGCCGAATAATTGACTGAGCATTGTGTTGTCAAGTACCACCAACCGTAATTCCTTTAATTAATAAGTTTTGCGAATATGTTAAACACATATGCACGCCGGTATTTCCAGCCTAATTACTTCGTTGTACTCCATCTGCTAAACGTTTTTTTACAAACTTTAGCTATTGTATACGAGGCCTCGGCCAAAGTCGGTTTTTCCGGATTATATGAGGCCCAAAGCCAATATCAACATGGTCACAAAACGGTTTTACCGTTTTTTTTTTCTTGGCGCACAGGTGGAACGAGCATATTTTCGCGTTATTGCCTCGAAAACGTACTTTTTTTGACGTACAAGTGTTTACAAATTGCGTTACGTCACACTGTTAGTATAAATTTTTGTTGTTTGTTGCAATTGATCTTTTTACGTGCAAAGGTACCGAAGCTTCGAACGAATATTAAAGAATAAATATTTATTATTTTCATGTAATTATCAACGTTTCTGTTTCCTGTAGTCTGCACGTTCGTTTGGGTGTTGAACAAGTTTAGGCAGCCTAGAAAGGTTTGACTGGAATAACACAAACAACGAGGTTTCAAAATTACACCAAAAATATTTTGTAAAGCAAACGTCTTGAAAATTTGAATGCTTTATCTATAAATAGCAAGCTTCATGCAATAATAATAATACAATGGCACTTTCGAAAGGTCAAAAGAGCAATTGATTTACTGACAGTTAAAGTAATCCCAACAATGTTGTTTTCGCAACCATCGCAGTAGAAATTGTGCAATGCCCATTCCGACAGAATGAATAGCCGGGCTCGTGACCTTAAGATGGAAACAATCTTATACAATAAGAACACGTGCGATTTTCCAAGAAGTCATTTTCGTCGAATAAAATACCTGTGACAGTACGATACTGTATAACATCGAACCAGTCAAGGCCTTGCGAAATCTGTTGCTAATGTGAGTAACTGAATTCGTTCCGAGAACTTTAAAAATGCCATGTCACCATACGCAGAGACTAAGATTATTTTAGTGAAATAATTTTAAACATACCAAAGGATATTTTGGGGTAAACTGTAAACAACTGTTTAGATTTAATGAAATACGTCAATCGAGCATGACAAAAATGGTTGTCACATGCTTGTGTCATTTTTTGGTTATTTTATTTGTAGCATTTACTAAGGATCTACGCCCTTGTTTGCAATTCGATCTGCATTGCTTTATATTGCATCATATGTCAACACCGTATTCAAAACATCTAAATATGGGACCAAATAGTACTGCAGACCTGTAGAAAATACAGTTTCTTGCTTCGTTTTTTTTGGTGGCACATGTATTTTTCATGTGTAATACCAGCACATACTCAAAGAAATTTTTTTTGTAAATTTGAGGCCACTGTTGATCATTTATGGTTCCAGCGCTTAACTTTGACAGTGCAATTTTCATTACCAGAGTTTAACGCGCAAATTGTCAGCAAAACGCTATTGTAACGTCCCGTGAACGCGCCCCGGTTATAGCGCGGAACGTCACACGAGGAGAGAATTGAAACGCGATTCCTAATAGCCTCCAACAACCAGTCCACACAGATAGATGTTTTGCTGATCTTATTAGGCGAATTCTTTGAATGTAGGACGATGAAAACGAATAGGAAACGTATAGGAAACGGTTTCTGCATAAAGCATGACATTAACACACTGCGCTTTAAATGCAGAAATATAGCACAAATCTTACCAACTGTTGTGGTAACCGGAGAGAGTAAATAGCACGGGTATTCAACTCGCATCAATTACTGGTACACACCTAAACATACAATAACATATGTCACCACACTGCGCCTTTATGACGTCACACACAGTTCTTACCAAGCTATGTTTGGCGACAGTACAGAATAAGTCACGCTTCACGTGAAGATAAAACAGAAATACAATAATCGTCAACACGACAATAAATAGCCTTTTCTAATTCAACCGACGCAGCACCGTGCTCCACGGAAGTCAGCAACGAAAAGAACTAAACCACGTTGCGTTATCACACAAAACTGGCAGTCCATTGTTACGTCACACAACGCAATAGATTACAACACAAGTTGTACTGAGGAAATGCGGGAATCTATAGAAATCTGCAATTACTGGCAAATAAGATGTAACATACCCCCCCACAATGTACGAATCCAAGGAGTACATTTACAACACAACACACAAACATCGGCAGTAATTGCGAACACAAAAAATAAACAACTAATCACGCATCGCGGCATAGCAAGCACAATTTTGCAATTGGGCGTCTGAGTGCTCCAGTGTGAGTCTTGACGATCACCTGACGCACTACTCCCTTCCGATCAGGAAGCACATCGGTCACGCGTCCCAGAAGCCATTTGCTCCTAGGCTGATTATCATCCGCTACAAGCACAATGTCGCCGACCGTGAAATTAGAATGTCCATTTGCCCACTTCGATCTGGGCATTAGCGTCGGCAGGTACTCGCGCGACCATCGCCGCCAAAATTGGTCGGCCAAGTATTGTACTTGGCGCCAACGGTTACGATGGAAACAGTCCTTCCCCGTAAACAGTCCAGGGGGCATATTCGGCGCTGCACGTTGCAGCAGTAGGTGATTTGGTGTAAGGGGCTCCTCATCCTTCGAATCGAACGTCACCGGAACCAAGGGACGAGAGTTCAGGATGGCCTCGACCTCCACCATCAGCGTCATCAGTTTCTCATCGGACAATGTCTGCTCCGAAAGCAGAGCGTTGAGAATTTTGCGCACAGAGCGTATCATTCGCTCCCAAACCCCACCCATGTGGCTGGCAGTGGGAGGATTGAAGCTCCACGCAATATCACGTTGTTGCAGATATTTGTAGATCTGCTTTTGATTCCACCTGTTCAGCTCTTCGCGCAGGATGCGCTCAGCTCCAACGAAGTTTGTGCCGTTGTCGCTGTAGATCTGGTCTGGCCGTCCTCGACGACCGATAAAACGTCGGAGAGCTCCAATAAAGGAGTCCGTAGACAGTGAATGCGCAATCTCAATGTGCGCGGCCCTGGTGGAAAAACAAGTAAAGATGCACCCGTACCTCTTTACCTCACTTCGTCCTTGCTTCACAAGGAAAGGTCCAAAGTAGTCGACACCGACCACCGAGAACGGCGGCTTATTGGCCTGCAGTCTCGCAGCAGGAAGGTCTGCCATCATCTGTTTGCCCAGGGGGCCATTTCTTCGGCGACAGGAAACACACTGTCCAAGAACACGCCGAACTGCTACCCCTCCTTTGATGATCCAGTAGCGTTGCCTGAGAGACGACCACGTGTGTCCCATTCCAGAATGGCCAACCTCGTCATGCTGTTGCATAATCACCAGGTCGGTAAACCGATGGTCGTATGGAAGAATCATAGGATGTTTAACATCGAACTCGACACACGCACGCTCGATCCTTCCACCAACTCTCATAACTCCATCGACTAGAATTGGGTTGAGCTTTCCAAGAGCCCTCTTTTTCTTTGGTAAACGAACGTCTTCTCCTTTGGCCTTTGACATCGCAGCGATAACGTCCGGGAAACTTCGTCTCTGTACATACTTTACAATCTCAAGCTCGGCAGCCTTGAGTTCAACAACGGTCAGTTGCCCAGTAGGTACTTTATACTTGGCAGGAAACCTCCTTGACATCAACATCGATTTGAATCTGAGCAACCAGCTTACAGCCCTTTTCAGCCGATTGAGTGATGAGTATCTCGCAATGAGTCGATCCGTAGCGGACTCGCTGGTGACCAGACAAACGGTTTGAGTTTCTTTCTTTATCAAAAGAAATTCGATTGGCAATGACGACAAGTCTGGGCATGAAGGCCATGTATCTTCTTGTTCCCAAAGAAACTGGGGTCCAGTAAGCCATCGGCTGGACCTAAGGAATTTATTCACACTGAGTCCACGAGACGCCTCGTCCGCTGGATTTACCTTGGTGCTGACGTGTCTCCATTGACTAGGCCGGGAAACATCCTCGATTTTGGCCAAGCGATTTGCAACGAACACTGGGAAGCGCTTATTGCAGTTGCGAATACTTTGAAGAACCGCAGTCGAATCCGTCCAGAACACGGATTGGCATTCGTCCAGTTGCAGCTCCTTTCTCACAAGTCGATCCAACTTGGCTGCAACAACGGCCGCCGTCAGCTCCAGGCGGGGAATCGAACATGTCTTCAGGGGGGCAACGCGTGCCTTGCCTATTAAAAACGAGCAGTGAATGCGTCCTTGCTCGTCTACCAGCCTCAGATAGGTCACCGCGCCGTAAGCTGTGGATGACGCATCTGCAAAATGGTGCAATTCCGTTTTTCGCACCTTACCAAAATCGTGGGGCTTCACGCATCTAGGCAGAACGACGCCTCCTAACCGCGGTAGTTGCTGCAACCATTTTGCCCACGATTCGGAGTCTTCATCGGAAAGAACGTCATCCCATCCCAGCTGCTTTCTGCAGAGATCTCTTTGCATCGTCTTGGCCACCACGATCACGGGCGCTGCAAAGCCAAGAGGATCGTATAAGGAACTTACCACCGACAGGATTGACCTTCTGGTGTAGGCTGTAGGCTGCTTTACATCGACATTGAAACCGAACTCGTCCGACGAAACGTTCCATCGAACACCAAGTACCCTCTCGCAGGAGGAACCATCCACGTCCAGCTCCTTCACCGATTTAGCCCGTTCCTCTTCATCAATAGACGCGAGAACTCGCTCGCTGTTGCTAAGCCACTTGGTTAGCCGAAATCCCTTCTTCTTGAGAAGTGCACAGATACCTTTGACCAACTGAACTGCTTCTGCTTCAGTCGACACGGATTTTAAACAGTCGTCAACGTAGAAATTCTTTTCTACCGTCTCGACGACTTCCTTTGGAAATTCGCTTCGCAAATCATCAGCGGCTTGTTTAAGACAAAAACTCGCACAGGAAGGGGAAGAAGTTGCTCCAAACAAATGAACAAGCATCCTGTGTGCGGTGGGCTTCTTCGACACATCGCCATCGGGCCACCACAAGAACCGAAGTGCATCACAATCTGTCAGCTTCACACGGATCTGATGAAACATGGCCTCCACGTCGGCCACAAGAGCTACCCTTTCCATCCGAAACCTTGATAGAACTCCTACTAAGGAATTGGTCAGATCCGGACCCTGGAGTAAAGCATCATTCAACGACTGGTCGCGGTATTTGGCAGCACAGTCAAAAACTACCCGCACCTTTCCGGGCTTGTGTGGATTTGTGACAGGGTGATGCGGCAGGTACCATACTACCTCTGCAGACTGTTCCTCATTTGGAACTTCTTCGGCATAGCCTTTAGCTATGTAACCCTGTACCGTCTTTGTATACGCATCACGTAGCACGGCGTCGCGTCTCAGGCGACGTTCTAAAGAACCCAAACGGTTTAGCGCCATGTCCTGGTTGCACCGAAGCGGTTGTGCGTTCGGGCGCCATGGCAACGGCAACTCATAATGACCTTGCTTGAATTGCACACTAGTTTTCATTTTATCCAATACGTAACGGTCTTCACGCGACATAGGCATCGCGTCGGCGTTGGTATCTTGAAAGTCGGTCTTCCACATTCGCTCTAACTTCTCGTGCAGCGAATCATTGGCAACTTGAGTAAAGTTGACGGAAAACAAATCAGTTGACTTGTTAGAGACAGGTCCTGCCAATGCCCATCCAAGTGGAACCCTGAATGCAATAGGTTGCTTCGATTTTCCCTTCCGTACCTCTTGCACGAGAAAGGCCTCTGGAACGTCTAGCCCGATGAGCAACAAAGCTTCACTGCAATCTACCTGTGGGAATGACAGGTCTCTAATATGTGGCAGTGCATCCAATTCCGCGTTTCTCGGAAACTTGTTGGCGGTGATAGGCAAACAATCAACAGCGAAAACCTCAGGAAGTTCCACTGTTGTAGAGCCATCGAGCGAAGCAACAGATAAATTCACTCTTTCGCCCTCGCGCTTGCGACTGTTCCCGTTGATCGTTTTAAGCGTCACGTTGCTAGGTTCACCTTGCAGCCCAAGCTTATCTGTCAGTTTCTTGTCGCACAAGGTAATGCCCGAGCCAGTATCTAAAAGAGCGTAAGTATCAACAGTCCTACCGTTAGCACTGACTTTGACCGCAACCATCATCAAGTTGACGCTCTGTCTACCGGAGGAAGCATGACAGTTCTTTCCAATCGCCGACACAACCGAACAAACTGTCCGTTCCGGCGCAGGTCCTTTGACAGGAGACTCGCCCTCTCTCTTCTCTGGCGGATGCAATAAGGTGTGATGGGCTTCATTGCAGTCCCTGACGGTACACGCTTTGGGGCTGTTGCACTTAGTGGCAAAGTGCCCAAATCTGAAACAATTATCACAGAGTCTACGGCGCCGGGTGACGCGCAGACGATCGCGGTAAGGTAGGGATTTAAATTCCTCGCACTTAGCAAGCACGTGGTTTCCCGAACAGCACTGGCACAACGGGGTAGTGGGAAAATGGGAAGGTCCGGCACGAACCTTCGGCCTAGATTCTTGTTCGCTTACAACGACATGACTGGAAGCCTTTACATGACTACTTTTACCTTTCGCCTTCTTAGCTTCGTTGCGATGCTCATCGAGCATGCGGCTGAACAACGAATTTGCAATCCGATCCTCAGTTTCCACAAAGTCGACAAGATGTTCAAACAAAGGTTCACGGCCAGTATCTCTGAGGATTTTCTCAACACGCCGTTTCCAAGCCTCCTGCATCTTAAACGGTAGACGATTCACAACAGCAATCAACGTAGGGTAATTATTCATCTCGGAATGCTCGTCAATGTCTGAAAGTGTAAGTAAACAATCGCGCAGCGACTGCGCAAACTCGCTTAAACCAGCAGCATCGTTCGGTCGCAATTCTGGACCGTTGACAACACACCTCACACATGCATGAGCGATTATGTGTGACTTGCCAAAGTGGTCGTACAGTAACTGTCTCGCTTGTTGGTACCCGTTTACCTTTAGTCTAAAGCAGTGTTCAATCAATTTACGGGCTTTGCCATCACAATGCTGCGCCAAATATGACAATTTGGCACCGTCGTCATCGACCTTGTCGTCGATACGAGAATCAAAATTGCGGACAAACTTCCAATAGTCCATTGGATTGCCGTCAAAAACGAGAACTTTAGGCTTTGGTCTGTTTATGTGCTTCACAAGCGATGCAATCTCATTGTCATGTACGCCAGTTGGCTTGACTGAACCATATATACAAGAATTACTTACAATTGGGTTTGTTGCGGTGAAAGAACCTTTCTCATCAACCGAAGATTTAAATTTAGGCGCATATTGGGACAGGGGATCTGACGGAGCAACATAGTCAACCACATACCGCTGGTCAGGAGGGCTTCTCTGCGACGTGACAGGCGGTGACGTGAACAACACGCGACGTTGATCCCCGAGCGGCTCCTCCGGGGGAGGCGTGGTCGATTTACCAGAACCTTCCTTCACCGTCACGTACTCCGTGTTTCCTGACATCTCGTCCCAAACTTTCTCTTCAACCTCTGCGGCTTGGAGCTGGTGCTGCAGTTCCAGCATTTCCATTTTGTCCCTTTGACGCTGTTCTTCTTCAGCACGACGAATTTCTTCTTCGGCGCGACGTCTGTCTTCTTCTGCGCGTCGCATGTTCTCTTCTGCGCGTAGTATATCGGTTTGCCGTTTCATTACTTCGTGCTGTCTGGCTAGCTCCTGCTTCTGCGCTGTCTGTTGAATAGCAAGACGCGCAAGCTGCGTAGTAACTTTAACTCTAGTTCTACTGTTAGTGGAAGAACTAGATCGCCTACTTCGTCCGCAGAAGGAGTCGTTGTCCCTTGGACTCTTATCACCACTTCCACCCGGACTAGCTATGTTAACAGGTAAAGCAATGCTAGATGGAGAATTTACCTCACGAATCCAGTGAGAAACTCGGTCATCAAATTCGGCCTTGTTTTTCCTCACGCTAGCTAGTTCGGCGGCAAGATCGGGATGCGCCTCGTAGACAGCAACAGCATCCACAAAAAAGGTGTTCAAGCGCAACCAAGATCGTCTCGAGCACCTGTTTGTTGCGGTGGTCCTTCATCAGACACTCGGCGGCTAGATATTGATCATCTAGACGTCGACGACAGTCAGCGATCGCTTCAGGAGTTGTAACGTTTGATTGGCTCATCTTCGACCGCTTAAATATTTAACAAACGGTTAAACTGATCTTCAACACACAGTTGAAGCTTATTTCAAGAAGCAGTTGAAACTTGATTTCAACTGTATTGTTCTGTTCAACGAACAGTTGAAACTTGATTTCAACTGCAGAGTTGTGTTCAACAACAGTTGAAACTTTCTTGCAGGAAGCAGTTGAAACTTGATTTCAACTGCAGATTGTCTTCAACAGCCAGTTGAAACTTTCATGTAACGTCCCGTGAACGCGCCCCGGTTATAGCGCGGAACGTCACACGAGGAGAGAATTGAAACGCGATTCCTAATAGCCTCCAACAACCAGTCCACACAGATAGATGTTTTGCTGATCTTATTAGGCGAATTCTTTGAATGTAGGACGATGAAAACGAATAGGAAACGTATAGGAAACGGTTTCTGCATAAAGCATGACATTAACACACTGCGCTTTAAATGCAGAAATATAGCACAAATCTTACCAACTGTTGTGGTAACCGGAGAGAGTAAATAGCACGGGTATTCAACTCGCATCAATTACTGGTACACACCTAAACATACAATAACATATGTCACCACACTGCGCCTTTATGACGTCACACACAGTTCTTACCAAGCTATGTTTGGCGACAGTACAGAATAAGTCACGCTTCACGTGAAGATAAAACAGAAATACAATAATCGTCAACACGACAATAAATAGCCTTTTCTAATTCAACCGACGCAGCACCGTGCTCCACGGAAGTCAGCAACGAAAAGAACTAAACCACGTTGCGTTATCACACAAAACTGGCAGTCCATTGTTACGTCACACAACGCAATAGATTACAACACAAGTTGTACTGAGGAAATGCGGGAATCTATAGAAATCTGCAATTACTGGCAAATAAGATGTAACAGCTATGGAAATCCCCTTTCTTTTGCAGCCTGTGCCAATGGTACTTCAAAATAGCGTTTTGCCAAAATAAGTTGTTGTATACAATAATTGGAATAGGGGATTTTCCCTACGTGTTGTAAGCCGTGAAGTTACTGATTGCTAAGGCCCAAGTTAGCACATACTGCGCGAGAGGCATGTTTTTGCTGTTCACGTAATTTTGTCTGTTCGTTTTGGTAAATGATCAAATGATAGGCAATCGTTTAAGTCTCGATTCGTTCGTGCATTTGTTCGTATTAACTTAGAATAACTTTACGTAGATAGTTTGGGATTTAAATATATATCTTCGCAGCAACTTGTTTTAATTTAAAAGTGTTTTTCTGAATCCTGACATAACTAAAAGATCCATTGTCATCCCGTGACGTCAACCAGCAAAGTTGGAAAAGTTTCAAAAATCTGCGCCAAGAATTTTGAAATATCCTTCTTATGAAAAACAGCACGTTATGCACAATTTGCATATAGTGGACATCAACCACCAAAATACGCAATCTGTTATGACAAACAGTATCGATAAACTGTTTTCAGATTTGTAAGCGTACTGTCCAAACAATTTGACCTAACCCGAAAACTGAGATTTCAAACGGTCAATAATCACCAAGAACACAAATAAGTTCCAACTGGTACAAGTTTTTGCATTGTTATTAAAATCGTTAAATGCAAATGACTGGCTATTACAAAATCGTGTCTGCTTCAGAGTTGCAAGCGGGCCCGAAATCTAAGCCCGAACCTGGCCCGAACCCGGCCCGAACCCGGCCCGAACCCGAAAGTATAAGCCCGAAGCCCGACCCGAACCCGAAACGTTTTTGAGAAGCCCGTTTAGGCCCGAAATTTTGATTGACAGGCCTATCCACGAAAGCCTTGCAACAAAGTATGAGAAAGAAAAAAACAGAAAAGACAACAAACACAATAAACAATAGCAGACAATGGGGTAAACAATACGTTTTAGAGTAGGGTGGGCATTAGGTCAAAGCCAAAAAATTGTTACTAAAAAATGGCGGAAACGGAACCTAAAGTCAGGCCCGTTTTGAGCCCGTTTTCTGACAAATACCTAAGCCCGAACCCGGCCCGAACCCGGCCCGAAAAGCCCGGCCCGACTTGCAACTCTGGTCTGCTTAAGTGGTTGGTTTCGACATATACCCAATTCCAAGTCATTTTCTATTAACATATCGCTAAAAATGTTGTCACAAACTTTCCGTTGTTAAACACAGTGTCTTACAATCCACGTTAATTACCGTTTCATAAAAAGCTGGATAAAAATATGCATGCACATCCAAATAAAGCACAAAAAGCTATATTAGTTGCAGGCCAGTCTAAATTGGCCACAGGTGGAGTCCCGAACCAAACTGAAAGTGATGATAGGTTCTTGAAGCGATTGAGATAATGTCACGTCTCGTACAGCCCAGGAGAAAATAGCATAGCGCCGTGCATACTTATCACTAATTTACCAAACAAACATTCCAATCTGAGACAAGTGGACCACTCGGCATACCCATGCGCCTTTATTTACCTATTATGCCGGCGGCCGATTAAACCCAAGTTTTACAGCAAAAATATCTTCATGTATTTTTGAAGTTACCAATTAACGAAACAGGTGGTAAAATTGAAAAACTTAAATCAGGAATTTATACAGTTGGAATTTTAATGCACACCAGTGTTTGCGTTTGAGGAAATATTTGTTTTTCGAATAACCAGATATTTTTATCACAAAGTCAAGATGACGCTTCATTTGTTTGTTACAAAATGGAATTAGTTTTCAACTCATCGTTATGACTGCATCGTTTAAGGATATGGACGTTGACCTTGTAATATTTTCATAACTTGAGTCACAGGTGTAAGTCGGTGACACGGAAATCTAAGCCGTACATACATTAAGACTTACACTCAGAAATCACTGTATTAATGTCTATGCGTTTCTCCCACCTAAAAAGTGGTATGTTCCTACCGACGACTAATCCATTGAACGGTTGTTGCGGTAGAGAACGGTAGTCATTTTCCAAATTCTCGCCATGGCGAATATGCATCAAAATCGAAAGCAAACCGCGGACTTGACAAAACATTTTCTCCTTTGAAGCGAAGATTTTGCGCTACCATCTTGTCAATGCGATGATTACAGTTGATATGACGGAGTTTTGTGGGTCGAAAAATATCGCAATTCAGACGTTTATGGACGTTTTACTACTTTTCGTGGTTTGGCGATAAGGGAATACGATAACTACGTGACAGATCGGGTTGGGCGGAGAGATTGACAAAAAGATTGTGATGCAGTGTGTCCTATTCTACGTCACGTATAAACCGGCGATGTTTACAAAACTTTAGTAACATTCTGGGAATTTTTATATTTAAACTATTTTTATACCGCCAAAAAATTTTAAAAAAGAGCTTAGATAACTTTTTCAATTACTGCTATAAATACATGTACATGTTTCTATAATAAAAAATGAATAAATTACTTTGTTGTCGGTTTTTGTGCGACAAAAAAAATATGACAGACAAAATGCCTCGAGACAAGCTTAACCGATTTTTCAAAGGGCCATGTTTCTCAAAAAGGCAAATTCTGAGCGCATTTGAACAGGTGTGTCATCGATAGGCATAAAAATACCGATAGCTGTGCTTGTTTTACGCACTCGCGCGACTGGGGCTCGCGGTTACGAATCAAAAATTCCCGACCAATTATATTTCGGAAAAAACAAGACGGCAAAAAATAGAGTCGCCTAAAAATAGTTCACCCGAAGTCAATCAAACGGTACCCGACGCTCGGCTCCAAAACAAATTCTTCTTGTCAAAAGTGAGTCACCCCCAGCAATGAGAAATGTATTAGAAGCGAGGTGAACAGTTTTTCTCAAAGAAAGAAGGAAAAAAACTTTCTGGCTATTTTTGCAGCAGTTTGTACTTTTTACTGTATGGAGAAAAAATATTTGCTGTATATCTGCGATTTCAAAGAGTCAGATCAAAGTCAATGACTAATATTTTTTTATGAGTATCTATTTTTCATTTGTTTTTCTATTCATTTATAACTTTTCATGGTAAATAAATAACAGATTTTTTTTAAACTTATTTTGCAATATTTTTTTTCAAATTACTTACTTGCTTGCATTTTTAGAAAAGTGTTTGAATTTTGTTTGATAGGCAAATTAAAAACACGCACAAACAAAGTCTACTGCTATAAAATTTGGAACAATGGAAAAAAATGCAAAAGTGACACAAACTAACGGAAACTGCAAAATAGTACAAGGTATTTTAAACTCATTTCCGCTCTTAATCGAATAAGTGGATGTGAAGTAATTTCTCGTCGTGTAAGGTTCTTGCCACACTAGGACTCAAGCACGTGGGTTTACGCAACAAACGAATTACAATTGACACTACGACATCTTGAACTATACATCATCATTTCCTTTTATTGTAGCGTTACTCAAAGCTTGGCACCTTTTTAAGTCGTGCTTCAGGAACTTATAGAAATTCCGGTAATATTTTTAGATCACCGATCAAATACGCGGTTTAAAAATTATATGTAAGGTATACTGGTCACGGAAATATAAAAATGTGGTTAAATAAAAATACCTCCAAGTGCACAGTGACCATAGATTATTCCTGAGAGATTGCGTAACTTAAATTCAAAGTAATCAGGCTCCAAAAATGGGCGTTTTACAGATGACGTCGCATAGGTTGTTAGAAACAATCAACGTAATTGTAGCCTTATTTGAAAAAGGCCACCGCAATCCATTTGAAACGCTAAATGCCAAGCACACGGAATATGGACTAAAGCAAATGCAAGAACCGAAATAAAATACCTGACGGCTAACAGCGGTCTTGCGTTAATTTATTTGACAAGTGTTTAATAACCATGTTTCAGGAAATTTACTTGTAACGAACAGTTATCAATAAAAAGAAGTTTTAATTAATATATGATGTACCTAAATTTCCGCTATCAAATTTTGAATATCAAAGATTTGTTCATAGCTGTAGGCCTAAGTCAATGTGACTAATTTCGATCAAAATGTAAAGAATTTCAACATGTTTTATAGATACTAAGTGGCTTGGAAATATTGAAAACGCAAGCATTCGTTATACAAACTTTTGGGAATTTTTATTCATTACACTTAGTTTCAAAATGGAAAAAAAGCTTACATCAATCTTCAATTTTATTCGCAACGTACTTTACTTTCACTTCCCCAAAAAACATATGAATAAGAATCAAAATTTGGATGAGTGTGATAAAACATCCTGTGATGTTTGTTCACGAAAATCACAGTACGAGAAAAAAACGGGCGTTTAAGCTGTTTACGTCCAAATAATTTTGTCCCATTGCGGTTGAGTGACCAACCAAGCAACTAACAATACCTTCTATGGGAGGAGAAACGGTGTATGCCACGGGGGGATATTTTTTGACGTTGGGGGTCCTTACCCCGATTACTCAACGACTGCGTCACACAAGCACGCGCCAAGCTGGTAGCTGGTGACGCAACATGTAAACAAACGCTTCTGCTCAAAAATGTGCTGCGTAGCAAACAACTGCGGAAGTTTGGCATGACCGCAAAATCGACTATGCGTCAACCACGAAGGGTATTTTGGCAAAATAAACATTTTTCATAGTGTTGTGATATATTGCGCATACTACAATGCGTATTTCAAGTGTGAAAAACTACTGCTACGTTTACATGAATGCAAATTTAAATATGACGAATGCGTCGTTTTTTCACATAGGCTAATGTAGGGAGGCTTGAACATTTGATGACGCATTTTTTGGCATGTAAAAATAAAACAACTATTGAACCATTGTTTAAAATGACTTCATAGGGTGCATTAAATTTACCTTACAAGGCGAGGCCACTTAATTTGGACACATAAAATGACCATGTTTGTGGGATGACCAAGTGCCCTAAACGCCTCGTTATATTTTTGTTTACATCAGCACAATAAATCTGTTGTGGTAGTGTTGTAATGTTTTTGGTCCGTGTCTTCATCATGCCTCAATTTGTAGAAAAAAACCTTTACTCGTTTAAGCATTATGATGCATTGGCAAACATTTTAGGTCACTTATTGGTAAAAAATTAAGTTACTGAAATTTAGAAGACTGTTCAAAGTGTGACACTGCAAGCAATGTATCCACTAACCAGTAACGATAGTTTTGCCATGGAGTTTAGCTGTGGAACCTGGAAGGATGATTACAAAACACCTTTCCAAATCTATTTCTGGTACTGCACTAATTCGTTTCAACAGGCCTAATCAGTGCAAGACACATGGTTGTGATGCGGTTTTTATTTTCGACGACGAGCGAATGGTACGCGACCATACCGTCTGAAGCCGGGCCCCGATACCAAAGGAAAAGAAAAGAATAACACAATCAGTCCGTCCAATCACCGTATACTACCGCGACGGTAAAAAACGTAAACACATAAGCGGGACCACGCGAAGGGTTAGAGGGGGCGTGTGGGGGGCGGGGTCGTCGCTGTGGAGGCAGTTGTTGAGATAAACGCCCCAGCGCACACGCCAAGGGGTCAAGAACACACTTAGTAATAGCAGCTCCAGCAGCAAGGGGCAACAGTCAGCACCAATGATGAAGTCCAGGCATTTTCGTATTTACAACTTCGGCCCGGGAAACGTCTCTATTCCGTTGCCGCGAACTCACAAAGAAACAAACAGAATCAAACGGCGGTTGGGCGAAATAAATAAGGGAGTTTGGTTTTGTGGGGCAGTAGAGTGGGTTAAAGTTGGTGAAAAGGGTGAAACATAAACGCACAAGCAAACACGCGCACACCAAGACAGGAAAACAACTTTCGAAGACGGGGATGCTTTCTACCAGTCCTTCCAATTCTGCAAATACATATTTATACTTAGTTACTTTTTTGTTTATTAAATCTTAAACGTTTCTATCTCAAAACTAGCGTTCTTTAATTTGACAAATAATTTCCACATTAACCTAGTTTACAAGAAAGAATTGCTAAGTATGTAGCACAAAAAACAGCTTGAATAAAACCACAAACGAATGAAAACAATTAATTCCGGTTTGCTGCGTGTTCAAATCAGGGCTTGTGTAAAAATTTAAATTCAAACGTTGGTTCTTATACACAATGCAAGAAAAGGGCCGTTAAATTTGCGCCCAATAGAGCCGTATACTTTTTGTTTATGTTTAGTTTACCTGCGCATCATCCAAGCCATTTTGTCCACTGATCATCGTTCGAGCGTCACCTGAAAGTGCAAACACGTACATGTTCATTTGCTTTGGTATTTATTGGTACACATCATATCAATGCTTGGTCACAATTTTTAGCAAAGAAAAATCCTATTTAAGGGTCGTATGGTTGTTTGGTAAATAGGTAAGGCGTGGGAAAAAAGAGTCGGAAACAAGCAAAAATGTGGTCCTAACTAATGCAGTGCGTGATTAAAATTCGCAGTTACCCTAATTACTTACCGCCATTTATCTGCGGGTAACCACCGGGTTGACAAACACCTCCGCTCTGATCCCACCCAGCAGAAGCAGCAGCCGGGCTCCCGTAGTTGTTGGTCATCACACCTCGCATCATATACTCGCTACCTGCACTGCCGTCAAAATACGGGGTCATACCATCATTTACAAACTGCCCTTGGTTGTCGGAATGCAGTGGGTAGGAATTTAGGTCGGCAAGTTGGTGAGGATGCTGCTGCTGTTGTTGGTGATGACCGGACCCTGGGAAGCCATGTTGCTGCTGCATCAGACCCTGGTTACTGTCCCCGCCGCTTTGTGTGGGAAAGGGTGAGGGGATTGAACCGTAAAGACCCGCATTGCTGTGCAGTTCCTGCTGAAAAGAGTGTATAGCTTAATTACAATAAAAATATTTAATTTTTGCACACGCTACGTTGAGATTGTTTGCGAATTTGCCTAAAATAGAGGGAATCTTTTTTGCATTTTACCAAAAGTTTTTTCGGGGATCGGGGTCGGGAACTTTTTTGGTAAGGAAACGGATGACAGCGTTCAAATATAATTACAGCGAATCCGGTTTCGCTGATACGAGGCAGCCAACCAATATAGCAAGACGCTAATTTGCGCTATATAACTTGCTGCCAATTCCGGCTGTACCCAATGCTGTCAAGGCACGACCACTACTTGCTGAAACGGCATAAAATTTCACAAGAAGTTAAGGATATTGCACCATGTTAGAAACAAGCACGGATCGCTACTCTTGACGCATAGAACGAATACCGAGGTACGGCGGACCACCAGAAACTAAAACACTTTTACCCAAGGATTTCGAAACGCAGTTCCACAGCGAAACTTCAGCGTAAGCAAACCATGACTCAGCGTTAATTGAATTTCGGGTATTAGGAAATTGCTTTGATCTTACTTACCGAGAAAACAGAATACAAGGGTGACTTTTCTGTGTCGTTGCACACGAACTATGGCTGAATAAATAATTTTTTAACTAGTTTTCTTTAATTAGAGTGGGGATCTTTCATAGGAGCATACTTTCACAGACATTAATAACCACAAAATTCAGAAACATATGGGTCCCGAAAAAGTATGTTAGATAGTGGCGATGTCATTTTATTTAATGCTTTGTATGCCAGTGTTACAAATTGGCGAGCACGCCAGGACGCTGCAGCCGCGCACGACCGCGCGCTTACTGCCGACCAAGTAAGTTGATTTTACTCCAATGGCTTTAAACGTGTGTATGAACCTGCCCCGATTCGTGATCGGTGATGATTTTAATAGTTTTATTGAAGTTTTTAATTCCGTCTGTGCAAGCGTGAAAGCGACTGAAGAAGTGAAAAAACATTTGTTGCTTACGCACGTCGACAAAAATTTTTTGTGGGACTTGACCGATGGCGCTAACGTATATAAGTACTCTTTCGACGAGTTGGTATCCAAAGCAAAGGAACATGAGTTTAACTACACCCACGTACTGCGCCACGAGCTTATGGACAGGGTTCAACAAACGAACGAATCCCCAAGTGCCTTTGTATATGCGCTCCAATCCCTGGCCGGTAGAGGGTACCCAAAGGCAGAAGATGCCAACGATAAGAACGAAGTGCTGTTTTTGGCGCTCGCCAAGGGTCTATCTGACCGGAGTTTGGCAACTGATGTAGTGCGCAACGTAAAGACTCGAGAATTTGTCGCCTCAGCTAAGATGGTCATACGTGCAGGGGCCAGCGACCCTTTGGTGTGTTTTCCAGTTTCAGGGTTGGAAAAGCGACAGGAGATCCACGAGGTCCGAGATACTCTTCAGCGGATTGACGCCAACCTCCAGCAGTGTATGTCGTCGTTCAGACGCGAGTTAGACGTCATGCGCTCGGACATTTACCAGTTTCGAGGCGACGTATGTACGAAAGCTAAAGGGTACAATCGCACTGCACCAACAAGCAACGGTAGGCCTACCATACGTAAATGTTTTGCATGTGGTTCGCAAAGACATCTGGTTCGAAATTGTACATTGGCGAGGCTGTGCAGACAAACAAGCAAAGAATTTGTCTCAGTTGTTCGAAGCACGACGAGGCGCCGTGCAACGTGGTCCCGGGTAGGAAAAAAGCCGAAGAACACGAAGTCAAATCATCAGTACGGCCCGGAAAAGGGCAGCATTAGTGAGACGCTTTACCGGCCCGAAACCAATCAAGTCACAAACGGTAACCCGGAACACCGGTGCAGAGTTGAACCACATAGGGTTGGCGACGTGGTGTGGTTAAGAAATCCTGCTGTACCAGTCGGGGCTCGGCGCAAGGTCCATATGTCATTGAAAGGTCCCTTTCGCGTTACCGACGTCAATCCACTAGCGCACTACGTCATCGAAGACGCCGCTGGCCGACAGGAAACGGTCCATTTTAATAGACTGGTGTCCAGCAGTGCCAAGTGGGAGGACGACGATGGACGGGACCGACACAAACCGGTAGAGCAAAGGATCGCCTCGCCTATCGTACCGTGCTCCGTAACGCTGCCGAGGAGAAGCACAAGGTGACATACCGATAAAGTTCGGTGACAATTCGCCTGATGACGTCCCTGGTGCGAGTCGTCTTAGGGCACGCACGCAAAGAACACATTGTACGAAACAGTGTTTTGTTGCCCGGGAGTGCAACGACGCGGGAAGGGGTGTGTGTTACGAATAATATTATCAATTTCTTTATTGCACTGTTTTGTCACTCGTTTCGTTTGTTCTTTTGTCACAATATGTTGTTCGTTTTCCATAATATTATTTATTTGTCTATTGCACAGCAATTTCACCATATGATATTCAGTTCCATGTGTTGCTAATATTATCACCGTTGTTTATTTAGTTATTTCCTCACTGTGTTAACACTAACTTTGTTAATTGCTTCGTCACTGTATGTTATCTTTTATTTTTATTGTTTTCCATTTTTGCGTTTCGGACGCAACCGTCCGTGTTGCCTTGGCATTCCTGCGCGTGTCCCTAATTACAGACATCCTCGGGACTTTGCTTAATTTGCCCCAAGAATAACTGCTGTTTTTTTCCTCATGGCGTGCTCCCTAACGTGAGGGCGGTGAAAATGTGATCGGGGAGACTTGGTTGGTCGGCCTTGGTAGAACGTGCTTCTTGGCTTGTGAGATCTTTTATCTATTTGTCCGTTTTTACATCGTGTTTTTAAGTGCTACGTTGGCCCGATTGTGTTGTCGAGAACCGTGCTTATTTTACTCCGCTTTTATAATAAGAACAAAGGATATATTGCATATTTTGTTACTGTTTTGCAAAAGAATTAAGAGTAGCGCGCGGTCTAGTTATTGGTTTTACCGGTTAGCCGTTAGAGCAGCGTCCTGAACCTTAGGCGCAGAAATAGTAGCGCTACACCAGTAACGAATTCAGTCACAATATTTGTAAGAATATGTGTCTGATTTTTGTGTGTCAATATGACATAATCAAACGAAAAACTAGAGACATTAGTCAAGTTTTCCTTTTCATTAAGGACATAACTTATTAGTAATAAAAAGGGCGAAAACGTTTAACCATTCCTTGGTCTCCTTTTACTTAAAAGACAAAATCGTCTTTTCCGCAAGTATAGAACATAATTTCATTGGGGACGAAACAGGGATGGGACGAAACGAAACGCATTATTGTCTTATCATTTTAAAATCGCGTCCATTTTACAATCTCATACAACAAAACACACATGAATCAAAAATGCTTCAATCAAAACCAGTGAAAAACGGCGCTGGAAACCACTTCTATATACCCTTTGGCAAAAAAATGTGCAATATCGTTGAACTTATAAATATCTTACTGACAAACTTAAAATGTTTGTTAAGTGGAATGACCTGTAAAGGTCGGGAATTGTAAAAATCTTTTTGGGACGTTGAAAAGTTCAAAACTTTTCAAATACCATTGTACGTGACATTTGGTCATGCTTCAGGCAAATGTTTATCGTCATTCAAAACCGGTAAGCGGAAAATTGGAAGGCCCACTCCAAACCGCAACGTGCGCAGCGCCAGTTTTGAGCGCAAGATGCAGGTCGATTATCCCTTGAAAAACAGTTTTACCGGAGAGGTGTCATTTTCGAATGAAACTTAGGAAAAAAACAAATTATTAAAGTGAAACGTACGTGATCCCAACAGACACCGTGTTGTTATTTTTAGCGTTTATTGAACTCAGAATAAATATCTTTTACAAGTTTGACAACACAAAACCACTATGCAAGATAAAAATAACGGTTTTCATAAGACCTTTGAACAGTTGGCCCGTAAAGTGTTAGAAACTTTGACCGACAAGGCAACGAAACACTTGGAGCGCCTGAAGCCTGTTTCGGTGTCTACAGGGCAAAACATGCTGACATCACGCTGCGTGGTTTTCCTAGTAAGCAAAAGGTCGATCTTGGGTCACAGACTTATCGAAATGTCGCACTCTTGGATTGATTTTTGTACAAATTTTAGTAACGTGAGATACTTTTAGCAAAAATTTTCCAAGGTTTTTACGTAATATCGAACAGTGTGACTAACACCTTTTTTGCTATATCACAATCACTGGAAATCAATAGACGCATACCTTAGTCTAAAATTGACACAATTTGAGGACGCAATTTAGCTGTGTTTTACTCCCACATTTATCAAGACAAGAATTCTTCGGCAATTAAAAAATAGACTTTTATGCATTTGCTGTTGTCACTAGCCAATTTATGTCAAAATATCTTACTTTTTGTTGGTAAAGCTGAGGAGGCTGGCGTTGGTACAGGGACTGTTGTTGTTGCTGCTGCTGTTGTTGCTGTTGTTGTTGTTGTTGTTGTTGTTGTTGGGCGTGTTGCTGTTGTTGTTGCTGCTGCCAGGTCATGTCAGAGCCAATCCCCTGCACATATCGCGACACGTCGTTCTGCATGTAGTACGGTGCCATCGGATAGCGGGTTTGCAGTTGATTCGACGGAAAGTTGCGTTGGATCTTGGTAGCAGAATTTAAAAATGTTATTAGTTTGGAAAACACAAAACCTTTAAAGAGTTTGAGAACGACACAAGTGTCGAAACGTAATGTTTTTTACAAATATATTGGCTTTTTCCGAACTCGTTTGGTTAAAATTATTGGCACTTAGTAACCGTTACAACAAATATTTTTTGGCTGTTACATAACATTTGTTGAGAGGGTGAAATAGAAGACAACCACTATAAGTTTGCCGCCTTGGAATCCCGCAATAATATTGGCGTTAGATTTGTAAAGCTGCAGCGCCATAATACGAACATACAATGGCCCTTGCATTAACGCCGTTTCAAAAACGCTACACAGAAAACCTTAAAGTTCTTGCAAACGAAGTACTTTAGTATTGCGCAAAGTCGGTGTTAATATGAAAACACAGTCATACTAAGCAGCACAGTTATAATTTCCTACCGGTTGAAAGGAAGCGTTGTTTCGCATATGACCAGCTCCTCCGAGGTGTGAACCAATCGGCTGCAGGTTACTGTTGTGTTGTTGGGGTCCAACCACACCTACACTACTACTTCCACCCAAATGGCTCCCTATTGGGGCCTGTGGTGCCACGCGTCCAGCGTTGGAAGGCTGGGAAAAACGATTAGTGGTTGGAGGCATACGACCCGGCACTCCCATCGAGGGCACAGCGTTAGGGAAAGGTCGGTTGATGACATTCGCTTGCACAGGATTTTGTTGTTCAATGATGTTGTTGGATTTTAACGATTCTGCTTCCGATGTTGTCACCTTCAAAATAAATCCGATTCAAAAACTGTTTCTGGCGAGACGCATGCGTTAAGGTTGATAGTATTGTCTGCGGGAGATTCGTTAAATAACAAAACTGTTTCAGGTTTATAGTAATCACTTTTTGGGTAAAACCTGGCCAACGAAATCTAGAAAAGATAATTTATTTGAAGGATAATAAAGACGTACCTGTGGTCGGTTGGCAGTGGAAGTGGTGACAGTAGCGTCTTTCAGTTGTACCGAGGGAATGACAGTTGACCAATTCGGATCTAAGCAACACAACGTTTATCGACAAACAATACAAATTTTCCAATGATTAACATCCTACTTACAAGCGCAACAAAACTTTTAAACCTTAAACCTATAAACAAGAACTTACATTTATTTTGATCAAGCGAATCCATTCCGAGATGCGCAGGTGGCAGTTTGTCATATGACCAGATGTTGGTCGCTGGTTGGCCAACCACTGTTGTCAATGGTAACGGTGGGTTTGTCTTTCGGTTGTGTGCGCGTTCCTATACAGCAAAGAATATATCCTTACACCGTCTGTTACCACACAAACTACTATACGAACTTACTGTTCCAATTGGTCTTGGTTTGTTGGGCAGATCTCCATCATTAGCGTTATTGGATGGTGAACCATGTTGGGAACCAACCGGGGATGCATTCTCCATGTTTGATGCAGCTGTTAAGTATATTTGGTAGGTTATATTAAAACCAATAGCAGATCGCTCGTATTGGCTACACAACAATATTGTTGCTTGTTTTATGGAAGGTTTCGTTATACCAAAAGATTTAACTGAATGTTTTACTCACTAGACACGGAACCACCACCAATCACTCCGTTCTCGATGATCGGGGACTTCATGTTGCCACGGTAACCAGGAGCCTTTGACTGGTCCACGTGACTTCGCACAGGCTCATCCGGCATCTGGGACATGCCACTTGGGGGCGCTGGTGTTTGATACGGGGAACCTGCAGATGTGGGCAAGGTAAAATATTTGCGAAGCACTTTAATCGTTTTATGACGTTGTCTTTACCTGACGCAGAATCGTTGTTCCAAAGGGCAGTGGAACCAGCAGATGGTGTGAACGAGTTACTAAAGGGAGAGAAAGAGGGCGTGGACATGGGGGCGGGGCCAGACATGATTTGGCTAAAGGAGGAACCAATACCTGCTAAAAACATCATTCAGTCAAAAAAGTAACAAACTAATGACAATCAAGATAATACTTACTTGAAACATTGTTGCTATTTACGTAAGCGTTCGGGTTTGTTCCATGCACAGGGGTGCGGCTGTTGAGTGGGGCGACTCCCGTTGGACCGGGGGTTACCCTATTCTGCGTGGGGGTCATGGAAACGGTGTGCTGCATACCCACACTGGACGAAGGTGGTTGGGGTGGGCTTAGGGCACCTTGGGCGGTCATGCGCATAACTGGGTTTTCGGTAGGTGAGGTGATTTCCCCCGGAGATAGGGGTTCAGCGACACCCATGTTCTGACAAAGACTTGCATTGGACAGGGCAGTGGTCAGAGGACTCGGGGGCATTTGACCTTGGGTTGGGGCCATGCTAGGATGTACTTGTTGGTGGATGGTTGGTACACCAGATCCCACTGGTCCAAATGATGTCACAGGGGCACGTGACATAGGTGCTGATGGCGTCACCTTAGTGGAAACCATTGGTGCCACAGGTTGTATTGGTTTTGTCGCAGGTTTGTCTGTAGATTAAAACATGCAGACTCAGTAAAATTTCATCAAAGCACACGGTTCATTTAGGTTGAAACTCGTGACAAAAACTTAAGAAAAACACAAAATTATTACCTGATGTTTTAGGGAACGACACTGTTGGGACACTAGGGGCGCTAGAAGCAACCGACTGTGACGTAACAAAGAGCACTTTCTTCACAGATTCAACAGTGGGTGGGCTGCTAACGGTGGCGACGTCTTCGATAAAACACAAACAAAGTATTTATTTTTAACACATATTTTCGTTATAACTAATTTATATAAATCACAATTAAAACGACAAATAAAGTAGCACCTAAAGCCAAAATTCCAATAAATGTGGCATTATTGATTGCACATAACACTGAAATGTTGTATGATAAAAACAACGGCCCAAAAAGATGTAAAAAGCGGCATGCTTTATTGTTTAAGCGTTTCACTGAAATGTTAAATTTGAAAAGTTTGTGTAATGAAACCTGCACTTCATAGTTCCTCTTTTTCAACTGTGGTTTTCCAATCTTACATAGTAACTTACTGGTGGTTGTAGTCGCCGTAGTGGAAGGAATCGACCATTTGTTCTGATTCGATGAGCTGGTCGTAGCAGTTGTTGCACTGGTTGCAAGGGCTGTGGTTGACCATGCAGCTGGTTTAACCGATGAAGTTGGTGCCGGTTGACGCGACTGTGAATGCAAGTGCAAAGTTATTGCGGCATTCATTTAGAAACCGGAACCGCAAAGGCATGCTGTGTGTTTTGGACTAGAGGCAGTTTCGAGACACGGAACGCAATCCGCTTTCCAGTTTCGTGTTTCCTTAAACCGGTTTGCTAATTTTAGCGCAGTTTGCAAAACTCGTTATCGATTTTTGCAGCCGCGCTTTTAACGAGGTCAGCCGAAAAGCACGCAGCATTGCAAAATACATCTCAGACAGTTATGCAACTAAATGCAAAAAGTTATCGTGACTAATTGGATAACTAACAGTCAAAAATAAATATACTTTCGATTTATGTGCAATAATGTAAAACTAAATATATTTTATATTAAATTGACAAAATTCCGATAAAGTTTACAAAATAATATAGCAGCGATATAGGATTTGGCTAATTCAAAGTCTAGTATTCAAGAATGCTAAAAGAAATACATAACGCTTTTTGATACAATGCATATGAAAACACATATAACCTGGCTGGAGGCTTGGGCGACGATAGACGGGGGAACGGTCCAGGCTGGTTTAGTGGGAATGGGTGCTGCTACTACAGTCATAGGAGGCTTTTGCACGGGTTGCTTGGCTGCTGCGTTCTGTGCAGCTTGTGCCTGGACCTTGGAAATGATGGAAGTGATTTCTTGGTCGGTGCGATCTTCCTTGATCAGGGCTGTGATAAGCTGGTAAGCGTGTTTAATCGAATCCGCCGACCCCCTGCAAGATGTAAGTGTTGTTTAGGTTAAAGCATTGGTGCCATTTGAAGGCAAACAATATTAGGTTTTGTGGCATAAAGTTTAGGGCAGTGGTTCTAAACATTTATGGACGAATTCGTTACAGCAAACCTTACAAGAAGTTTCTGATGCATATTTTAGTTCAGACTGCATTAAAGGATCGGTCACTTACTTAATGGTGACGGTTCGTTCCAATCCTCCCTTCCTTTGTTTATCGATGTCGATATGAGCAGCTGTCACTTCGCGAATCGCATTGATGTTGCTTCCGCCTCGACCAATCACCCGCGAGATAAGGTTGGATGACACCATAATTCGCTTAGCCCTGTAGAAAACAAGAACCAGAAAGAAGTGAGCAAACAATGCCGATACCTCAAAACCTAAAAAAAACACTAAGGTTTTCATTCTTATTCTAAGGTTTTCAAGCATTTCGGGGCACAAATTTTGATTTGTTTAAGCAAAAAAACACATATCTTAAAATTTATAGTCATCGATATGAACATTATGACGTCATTGCATCAACGTCACACTAACACAAAAAGCTTTTTTTGCAATTGAAACGAGCGAAGTGTAAGTGTTGAATAGTAACAAACGAGCGACGGAAAAAGTAGGAAAAATAGCGGCCAAAATATTGTAAAGTCACATGTGAAAATATCAGCTATGTGAAATTTGCTCTTGCAACATACAAGGGCATAGCGCTCGCCGTTTTGCTCAGACATAGGAAAGCATGATAGAACGAAGTCTAATTTTAGATAGCCGATTTCCACGCCGCAAGGCACGACAGAAACAGTTTTACCGACCACGAAACCCAAATCATACCAAAAAGGGAAAAACTTATGCGAGAAGAAAAAGAAACTTACGCGTTGCTGGGAAATTTTCGTGATGATTGAACTTCTTTCCACCCTTCTTCACGTCTCGGAGGTCGTTTTCCGGGACTTGGTGTCGCCGCAACGTTCCTATGGCCGCTAGGTGGCACACGCGCTGACGCCTTGTTTGTTGTTGTTTCAGTCGTAGCACTGAAATGAACACAATTTGGCATTTTGTTGGTGTTTCGTTTTGGGACGAAAACAGTATCTAATAGGCATTTTGAAGACTACGCGCGCAGTCGAGTATTGACGTCAAACACATGTAGCATATGATTGGTCATCACGTTGTCTAGTCTTTAAGACCAATTCATTTTACTTTTCCCCACCACACGTCAGTTTGAAACATGTAACTTAAAACGGGCCCTTAAGCTAGAGCTTTTGCATAACCGGTGTTTGGGCCGACTTGGGTCAAGTAAGTATTACTGCTATTGTTACGGAACAAAACGACGACAGCTCAAGTATTGTCTCGTTTGTCCTGCTACTATTTTGTTTCGAAATTATCATTGTATGGACTAAAATATACTTCATACATCTGATTGGTTGTTTGGTCGATTAAAGAACAATACAGTTTATTTACCGTGATGTTGGGGCTGTCCGTTGGGAAGCAGCCGATCTTCGTGTTTTGCGTGAAGCGCTTCTGGGACTTGATTCACCACCAGAACTTGACACTGGACTGTTCAGGGAAAACAATGTAAAACGCATGTTATAGCGATCGTCAACAATAAGTTTGACAATTGAAATATACAAAGAACCATATTTTCAACAATCAAAGTAAGCTTGACTTATGGCCAATCCGGCAAAAATACTGATTGGTGGAAAATCCCAGGTCAGCTGTGTTGGATTTTTGTGCAAATATTTTGCTTACCTTTCTTTGGTAGAAAGATGGACTTTCTTTCGTTCCTCCTTCTTCTTCTCATCAGTACGTAAGATAATTTGCGGTGTAAGTGAAATGCTCACTGGCGGTAGAGAAGCTGGTTTCACCTTGTTCGCGTGCGAAACGTCAGTTGCCATGGGAACTACAAGAGATTTGAATTATGCTTCCGGTTTTTAGAAAATACAAAATCGCATACTAAAAAGCTGACTTATGACAACAAAATGAAGGGCAAAAGTACAAGGATATTTAAAGCATGATCTTTGAAAACTTTCAGCATTGTATATGAGTTTGCAAGCGTTGATGGGAATCTCACCAGAATGATCTCCGCTTGTAATTGTGGTGACAATCTTTGAAACAACCGGTGCAGGCGCAGTGTTGTATGTTGCCGTCGACATAGGGGGCTCCCCTATCTTGAGCTTATCCGTGTCCATAATGAGTTCGTTCACATCGCCAGCTTTATCTAATACATCATCGTCTTGCATATCTATATGTCATACGCAAAAAAGTCTTAGGGGATGGTTTAAAAGTTTTGGTAAAATGTTTCAAATTTAGTTCTTTTGAATTTTTTAATGATAATACCTAACCCTACGCTCTAACCGTCAGTATTTTTAGGATATATCGTTTTGAATGGGTATTTATGCTCCTTGCGCCAGTTATATAAATTTAGCTAAATGTGGGTCTTCCGTGAGGTATGATGCTAGTAGATTTTCCTTTTTTATATGCGTGAGTTGCCAAGCAATAGAATAGCTGTTTTTTGTGTCTTACCATCCATTTCGTCCTTATCATCTTTCTCTCCGTCAGTTTTCTTCGACTTCTGTTTTCTCTTTTGTCTTTTCTTTGCTTGCTTTCTGGCAGCTTTCTCCTTTCTGTTCTTCGCGTTTTTCTGTGTTTTAAAGTTTCATTTGTAACGAAACAGAGCAAAGGATCATTGTTTTTTGCCAGTGTTTCGAAAAAAAAGAGTAATTTAGAGCACTTTTTTTGGTACAAAAGAGTACCTTAGCTTTATCAACTAAATTTCAAAGGTGGTCACAAGAGGTAGTAGTCTTAATGAAAAATCTATTAAAGTTACACAAAGTGAAACAGTTTGAAACTCGGTTTTCTCGTCGTTTTTATAAGCTTGCATAGGATTAACTTCATACTTAAAATCAACAGATATGACAAATATTTTGGCTTGTTTGTTTTAGATCAGTATCTTCCGAAACGTGAAATACAAAGTGCTTTACATATACAAGTATAGGGCCTTATTTCCTTCGTACAATAGGTACCTTTTCGAATTCCACCTCCTCTAGAAGTTCAGACGCAACTTTATTCGCCTCCTGTGCTTGTCTGTCCTTGGCTTGTGCAATGCACTCCATGCATTGGTGAGATCGCTTGAGCAGTTCACGGTCCGTGATGGTTGCGATGTAACGCATGCATTCAGCGTCAGATGGAAATTGTGAAACCTCCTTTGCAAGCCACTTGACAACCTGCGAAAGAGTCGCGGCATTGCAAAAATGTAAGCTTATGTCAGATGTCAGTTGCTGTATCTTTCCGTGATTTAAAACATTTCGATCTGACTATCGGAAAAAAATGACATTTGAAACAGATTTGTAAGCAAGCCCGAAACCCGGCCCGAACCCGAATCGTTTTAAGAAACCCGTTTAGGCCCAAAAGTTTAATTGACATGTCATAATAAAAATCATACACAATGGGCAATATTAGACAATGGCTTAAAGCCTTAAAGAATACGTTTTGAGCTGATGTGCATTATGTTTAGTCCAACAATTATCTACATTACTAGGTAATTACAATTTAACAATATTACGGACACAGATTATGAAGCAAGGGTCAAATCAAGCCCGTTTGACAAGAAAGCCCAAGCCCGCATCCGACCAGACGTACCCGTCTACGTAGATAACATGGCGATTTGGAAGTTGGCTTTTACAGCAATGAGAAACAAAAATAGAAATTCTGAGAATTAATTTTCGTTTACTTCATCACATGTTCGTGACGACAAGAATTTGTGTAATCCATTATTTTTAGTCTTCAACAAGAGGCGAAGCTAAAACGAAGCAATTGTTTCTAAAATTCAAATCTAAACTCGACAAAAAGGTAGCTGTTTATAAGAGGGCAAAGCAATTTCATCTGGGGATGGGCCACGTTTACTAAACGAACGTGCTGTGATCTGCCCGGGTTACGAACACTTTTGAGTTAAACTTGGGGGCTCGGCCGGACATGGGTATTGTGACATCACACAATTATGACGCAATAACACAATATCAGTCGATTTTTAGGTTTAAACAAACAAATAATTGCCGGTTGGTTTTTCCCGTAATCTAAATTTGTAAATTGCGATTCTCAAATTGCTATTAAGCCATTCAGGTTAAATACTAGAAGCTCTGTTCTGCCCATCCCATATAAAAACAACATAAATAGTTTTGATCACAGGTTTGTACGAACCTGCACATGACCCTTACGGAAAGCCGCCATCAGTGGTATAACGCTTCTGTTGTCAGCTGCATTTACGTCAGCCCGCTTGCCTACAAGCAACATAACAACGTCTAGATGTCCGCCATTGCACGCCAACCATAGGGGAGTGTTTCCCTTCTTGTTTTTCACCTCCACCTGCGCGCCCCTGTGAAAAACGAAAGTGAAACACTGGTGGATAAAACGAACACAGGTAACATGTAAATGTGTTTGAATCTCCTGGAGGTGTTTTTTTGCCTCTTTTGACCTTGGATTAAAGAACATTTCTCAGAATTGCGTAATATAGGTCTATAATCCTACAGGAAAAAACAAGGCCAAGATAGGTGACTCAGTGTCCACATAGGCTTCTTAAGCTTACGAAATGTGTGGAAAAGTGACTAATTACCAGGGAATTGCGTAAACCTGCCATCTGTTAACATTGCGTTGACAGGGTTCACTTGAAACTGTGACGAATCGCCGACATATTGTGGATAAACATTGCCACGGGGAACGCGCAAATCTATTTCAGTGTGTTTCAATGAAATTATTACCGCAAACACAAGTTCAAAACCAAGCACATTACATCCGAAAAGTCCGCTTTACAAGGCACAAGAAAAATCCCTGTGGGGAGTAGCCTAATGTAAGCTGCAATGACCCAACCAATTCGCGTAGCATTATAAAACTATAGTTTAAACTGGACAAGGTTAATCTTAGCCTAATTCGGACAAAACTAGAGATACAAATGAATCGTAATGTGATAAGACTTCAACTCATCAACATCGTTTAATCCGGATATTTGCCTAATCTAGACAAATTTTTTGGTCCGAGGGGGTCCGTATGAACCGATGTTTACTGTGTTATTATGTGAGATATATTGTATATATTACTTTTTCCAACAAACCTATGGTAACAAACTATGCTTACCTGTTTAGTACCAGCTCGCAGAATCTGTAATGACCCTTGTCAGCAGCAATTGTAAGCGCCGTGTCACGTGATGATGGAACAGGGGGAGCGTTAGGATCAGCTCCTTTGTCCAACAAAACACGTCCAACCTGGAAATATCGCGACATTTAGAGTTGTTTAAACAGTATTTTGGGGATTCTAGGTTTAACCTACACATGCGATCTATATAACTGTTATTTCTGTCATTTAGATCATTTTTTAGGCTTATAAAAGGGCACACGCCAAAGAAAGCAATTTGGGTTACATAATAAGGAATCTAGCTCTATATAGTTTGTTTGTTTAACAAAATTTTAAACGGATGTATATTTCCAAAACGCCTAAGGCAAGTCCAATCATTTTACTCCCAGTCGATAACGACAATCTAATGAAAACCGATCTTTTTTATCACGTCCTAGCCCAAAGATCAAACACCGATCCGTTAGACCAGGGTTATTCAACGGGGGCGATTTCGTCTACCGAGGGGGCGATGGTGACAATTTTGGAATTTGGGGGGCGATTTGACTTCAAAAGGGGGCGATTTCAACATTACTGATTGTATAAATATGTACCATAACTGTGAGACTCAGCTAACTTTGACTTACAAGCAGATGTAATTCGTCTTGCAAACAAACACCAGGGACAATGGACACATCAAATTAAACATGCTGCTATTTGAATACATTGTGTTTACATTGTGATCTCGAAACCAAGGTTAGGCATTTAATTAGCCACAGGGGACACTTTATTGTGGCTATGTATGGTGACAGGCCATACTTTTACAACGGTAATAAACTTTTTTCGCTTTTACACTACCTATAGGCCTACAAGCGCTTCCCAAACCGCGAAGTATTTGCATCATTCACCTCTACCGAGTAATGCCCTATTGTTGTCAACAAAAGAAAGCGATTGTTTGCGCATAATCGTAATATTGTTTTGTCTATGATGTAACAAATTGTTCTCAGATGCATTTGAATTGCGTGAAATGGACCTTGCGTGTAGTAGTAGCAATTAAATTAGGTGTTGACTGAAGCTTTCGTGGTGCTAGGTGAATCTAACCGCCCACATCTGCTCAAAAGGCAGAAATTTTATACAAATAACAATCTCATAGGGGGGCGATTAGGAGCCAATGCCTTGGAAAGGGGGCGATTGAGCTAAAAAGGTTGAAGACCCCTGCGTTAGACATTTATCATACATACGTATGTGTATATTTAAACATGCGTATTTATATACAGATATCCAATATACGTGGGAGTGTGACTCGGCAAGAAATTTTAATTGCATTCCACGTTGGAATTTTGGGAGCGGCTCTCATATAGGAGTGCTTTTTTGATTGCCCCGATGCAAAAAAATGAAGACATCTAAAATCGGAAAATCTGAAGCTGGCGGCGACGGAATTTCATAAATCCTGCGCGAGACGCCATGTTTGTTTGATAGCTACGTCACGCTGGAAAATCCCGAAAATGGCATTATGACGTCACGTAAGTGTCAGCTCTTCACACCGGCTGTACCCACAAGTTGTTGGCCACAACAACACGTGTATGAAGCGCATTGTCACTAGGAAACAATTCAATGTTGGTGACTTTGTATACCGCAATGCCACATGATAAAGTTTACGCAAAAACACAACTTCTTGCGTCATTGCATTTGAAGTGATTCACTGATTTCGGTGTAACAATAGGAAAAGTGGTTTTGTTCAACTTTGTTGCGTTGAACCACAATAACAGTCTCAAGAGTAATCTGCTTTAGTGCGCTAAACAATTTCACATGAGATTTACATAGGTTACTACACGACCGACGCAAAAATACCGAAACTGGCTCAAAGCTACGAAAAACAGATCATTTCCGAAAAATGCGTAGAAACTGATACTAATGGGGGCGTTTCCCATAATCGTTAATATAGATTTAAAGCCTAAAAATAAACCATCGGTTTCGTAAACACACTTGGGCATCATAGCAAACCGCAATTCAGTGACAAACAGAAGGCATCGAAATTGAAAGGTTTACAAACCTCTGCGTAACCCCCAGAGGCGGCCTCCATAAGTGGTGTAAGTCCGGTCTTTGCGCGATGTTCCACATTCGCCTTACGGTCAACGAGCAAGCTCACCACCTCGTGGCGACCTTGAAAGCAGGCCAATGTCAACGCGGTGTTCCTGTTGGTCTCGATCTGCGCACAAAAGGCTTGTGTTTAGTTAGGAGCATGTTGATTTTACTCATGTCAAAATTCCTGTATAAACACATTGTTTGTATTGTGGCTTCACATGTGTAGTTGTGCTTGGGTGTCTTTGTGAGTTTAAGATTTGGCTTGTGTTTGGTTTGTGTGCTTGAGTGCACATAAAACGTCACGTGTCCAAAAGGTGTTATGTCAGGTTTTTTTTAAGTTTGCAAATAAGAGATATTACTGGATTGGAGAGGTAAAAAATGCAACTACACATCGATATTATAGGTTTAAAGTTAGCGCAACAACATGAAATTATTTGAACACAACATTTCTTTTGAACACAATAGTCAAGAGCAGGGGTGGGCAACCTTTGTCACTGTTGGGCCAAATATAATTGCGATGATTAGATCGCGGGCCGCACCGTTATTTAACACAAGGTAATTTTACTTTGTTGCATACCAAAAATGCCTTACTACAAGTAAAATTCGCATTTAATTCTAGCAACATATTGTCAGATCGCAGTAAATAGCGCCGGGTGCATTAATCTGCTCAAAAAATATAATAATTGCTGGACTGTTTTCCAGTACATTTGAAATCCAAGTGTCTCTGCGGGCCGCACAACTTTAATCAATGGGGCACATGTGGCCCGCGGGCCGCAGTTTGCCCACGCCTGGTCAAGAGTCTCAACGCAGAAGGGACAAAGGTGCAAACACGGGGACCGCGGACCAAATTGAACCCACTATGGGCTTGGTAATGCAAAATGTAAAGTGTATAGTAGTTGCTATGACTACAATGTTCACTAACCGGATCCTTAGCGCCGCCGGTGAGAGGTATTTCTCAGTTCGTGATAATTGTTTAGTCAGTGCATGGGTCACCAAACTTTTTTCACAGTGGGTTTGATGAGATTAATAGTGATTTAAAGCTATTCTTATCTTCCAAGCAATGCTTCTATGTTAGGTCACAAGTGACTAAAGAAGGCAATTGTTCACTACAGGATTTTATAAAGCGAATGCAAGAAAACAGGCATTGTGCAGTTGGATCGTAGTTGCAACGAAAAAATGGTACAGTGTTGTATATGCGTAACACGGGATTAGATTGTGTAACATACTAAGCCGTCATTTTCATTTAAATTGTGCGTCAGTGACATTCATCAAACCCGCGAACTTTTCAACATCTAAGCGTGAAATGTAAAAACAACATCGAAGTGCTGACAGTTGTCACCTGGGCGTTGATGTCTGCTCCCATATCGAGCAGCAGCTGAACAGCTTGTGTGTGTCCGTTCATTGCCGCTAACATCAAAGGGGAAATTCCCAGTTTACTTCCAGTCCTGAGAAAAAATTTCAAACATGTCAGTTTGAAAAGGGTATCCAACAAAAATAGATGTTTTAATAATGCGTTAGATGCTGAAAAAATGCGTACTTCTGGGGTCTGTACAGCTTAATACACCGCTTGTGACGTAAGGGACATTACAAAAACTACAAAACTAGCGTGAAATTGGGAATGTTTGTGACGTCACAATGCATCGAGCATTTACGTGAGAAGCTCGGTATTCGACAAAACAGAACCTTTGCAGCTTTGACCAGTAGTTCTACTGTGTCATAGTACGCAGTGGTTTTTCTCGCTCTTACCGTGAGTTGATCTCGGCTCCGTGATTCAGAAGCAACTTTATGATGCTAACGTAGCCACCAGATGCCGCTAGAGATAACGGGGTGTAATCGGAAACATTTCGGTGTTCTTTGTTCGCTCCACGTTCCAGCAACAACTCAACTACGTCCTAGGAAAGTCAATGTTTTGTTTTTACTATTTGATCACCGTGTGTGATTCATTACCTAAAACAGGAAGGAGTAATATCACCACCATGTTAACCTTTTTTACCACGAAATTGCTTAGTAATTGTTTAACGTTACAATACTCGGAAATATGGAGACAAGGGTTTTAAGTCGGGCCGGGATTCGGACTAGAGTTAGTATAAATCGGGCTTAACTTCACAATCGGTCTTATTTGTGACGCAATTTTACCACTTAACTGCCACAATCGGGCTTTGTTTTAAAAAAATGTCTCATCTTTGGAACGGGTTTTGAGTTTGTACTTCCGGGATAAATTTCAGGGCTGCTTACAACTCTGACAACAGCATCCCCGGATAAGTAGTTTTTTTGAGCCCTAAATTAATAATCTGAAAACAAAACTCTACTCTCCAGTCGACAGAAAAACGTTTTTCGACAGAAGAAAAGTTAAATTGATTCATATTGATTTATATACGACGTATACATACCAGTCTCCCGCCAGAACAAGCCAGTGACAGAGGAGTGTCCTTTGTTCTTTCGGACTGAGCTTCGATATCGGCACTCGCCTCCAGTAGAATGGACACAACACCCACGTGACCTGCTGTGGCGGCCAGGATGAGGGGAGTAAAGCCTGAGAAAAACCAAATGTAAAACTTACATCATGTAAAATACGAAGAAATAAAATGGAAAGTCTGGTAGATGTAAACTTATTGTTGCCTCGCCAATTTAGGTCAATTTAAAACAAGCGCAAAAGAGTTTTTTTTTAGGCCCAAATGACGAGTGGCAGCTTTACTTCGTTGCTTTTTATTACATACGTGTCCTCGATCCATTCGCCAAGTTAAAAATTAATAATTTTCAAAAGCATTTTCTTAAAATGCACACATACTTGGGGAGGCAGGCAGGCACTGATACGAATAAACTTAGTTTGTACACAATATTTTCCAGACAACTACATTAACTGTCTCAATAACGCTCTTTCAATCCCCTTCATGGCTTCCCCAGTTTTTACTACCAGCTAAGAAAAATACATTATAGCAACGATCTTACCCTTCTTGTCTCTGTGTTCAATGTTGGCTCCTCGTGTAATAAGAAGCTGGACCAAGTCTTCATGTCCTCCAGCGCAAGCCAGGGTGAGTGGGGTGTCATGGTTGCTCTCCGTGTAACCGTCGATATCAAGATGGGGATATGGGACGACAGAGGAGGGAGGAACCAGGCCAGGAGCAACGGGAAGAGACTGCTGCATGTCGAGACGAGGATCGCCGGACACTGAAGAGGATTGTTGTGGTTTAAGATATGACATTGTTGATTAGAGGCGGATTTTCACTCTTTGGAGGCCTTCATCACTTAAAACTATGGTGCACCATACAATGATGGCTTCAAACTGTACGAAGAGTGCGTGACAAGCAAAGCGAGCCTGTAACCTAAATTTCTAGTTGTATTTCAGCAAAATTTACACCGAAACGGAAAAATCCGACTTGGCGGTGCATTTATATGTTCCAAGAAAAATGAAAACTTGACATTGCTGTTTCACTCCATTCTGACTACTTCGTCTAATAGCTAATCCAGCCCTGTTGACGAAACTATTTTTAATCGTGCTTATTTCTACACGTAAGTTTTTCACCTTGTTTACATTATATAACACACGAGTTAACAAGCGAGTTCGTTATTGGTTGAAATCTTCAATTTAAATTAAAACCTACAGTTGAGATCACCTTCACTGGGTGATGGATGGGATAGTTGGTTGCAGGGATGGTGGACGCACTGGCAGAAAGATTCGTCCACATCTTTTACGGCTTGCGGAAGTGAACCGGAAGAACCTGTGAGATCACGTGATAATTTTGTGTAAAGATGTCCTTGTACATAGAATTAAGCGCAGCGGCAGTAAAACCCATACTACCAAGCACGTTTAAACGATTAAGTGAGACTAAAAACGGACCTAAAACGAAGCCATAAAACGTAACTGTTAATGAATGTATTATAAAGAGCACATGTCTTTTGAAAGACTTGGACAGAAATTTTGTAAACTGTGTGTTTTGTTACAATCGTTGCTACAATGCCAGCGGATAACAGTATGTGTCTAAGGCAAAAGTTACAATCCACTTACCGTTATTGAGTTTATGAAGAGCTTGTGCCTGTTTATTGCTGTTTACTACCGCGTTAGAAGGACCAGGAATCTAAAAACAATCAAATATAATGATTAAAAAAACTCTTTCCAAAACAACTGAACAAAAAGGTAAATACATACCTGGGGTGTCTGTTGGGAAGTGTGGGCACCTGCACAAAAATGACAACGTTTATTGCACTTAGTGTTTAACTTAAAAATGCACAGTGAAGTGACTATTACCTTTGTAAACATCTTTGCCCTTGAAATGCTCTGATCCAGGCGGTAAAGGGTTGGTTTCCTAAAACAAACGTTTTGTTGAAGTTATGTGTAAAGTGTAAGTAATTGGTCAGCCACACTTGAATCAGGCAGCTGAACTCAGTTACTACAGCAAAGCATTACACAAAAGGTGATGACAACTTACTGGTTGTTGAATGCTTGAGGTGTCTTCACCGTCTGGTTTTCCTAAAATGGTGCAATATGTTAGAAGTTAACCCATAACAGTATATGATTATGCTTTGTATAAATTGTCAAAGTTTTACATGACTCTGGGGCGTAACAAAAATTAGGCAAAGTAGTAGGTATGCAAAATTATGATGTAAAGTTGGGAATACATTTTACTTGCAAAATCTGTTAAGGGGTAAATAAGAGAAAAAATGTGAAAACCTATGTTGTAAGTTTTGTATCAGTCAAGAACAAACAAAACCAATGTTACACATAATGATAGTGCAACAAATTTCATTTAAAAGTTGCTTAGAAACACACCCTGGCCCAAATTGAATTAAATGGTTGAACATTTTTAAACTCAAACTTATATTGTAAAAAGAGTTCAGAAACGGTCAACCCCAAACACTTAAACAAACAAGTTTTTCTTTTACCTCTTTGCAAGGTGCTTGCCTCTGCTTGCTTCATGTCCATATAATGCTGCTTCAACTGTTGTTGGGTTTTAAGCTGAAGCTCCCTTTCAACCTATAAAACACCAAATATTTTGTCATAGATAAAAAGATGGATAAAATTAATCCTAGTTCAGCTAATGTAATAGATTTGGTGATATTGAGATGGAATTTAGCTACCTTTTGAAGTTCTTCCAGTATCTTCTGTTTCTTAAGGACTTGTTCTTCTCTGGTCTTATAAAGCTCCTCAACCTTTTCTTTGGTCAACTGGTCGGTCTGCGGCAAATAAAAAAAAATGTAACTCGCAAATGGATTCAGCAAGACAACACAATTCTTTCTTATAGTGTTTTAAAATTCAAGCCACGTTGTGACTGTGGTTCTCAACAAATGCCGACCATTTTTTTCAAACACAGTCCCTACGTTTAAACCCTATCTCAAAATATGGTAATGTGGATTATTGAGATGTTTAAAGTGAAATGGAGAAAACAAAGAATATAGAAGTAAAATAGTGTATACCTGCATCATTTCAATATTTTTTAACTGGGCATTTTTTTCAATTGCTTCCTTAATTCGTTGTTCAAGTTCGGTCAACTTTCCTTGTGCTTCCTCAACAATTGATTCGGCAGTTCTTGTTTTGCCAGCTGCATAAAAAATCATTACAGTTAAATGTGCCACTAAAATACTAACTTTCAATCAATCAAATAACTTTAGCCCCGACATTGGGTAGATTCATGTGATGTAATTGGCCTAAAATATTTGATTTACAAATGAGCATGCCATGATTAATGGTCTGCATGAATGCTCCACTGATCCGAGATGTGAATTTAAATTCACCATAGTAAATCAGTTTAGAATAAAAATTATTATGTGACCTTGAATAATGTTTAATTGGTGAATTTGCTCATAACTTTTGGAAACTGGCAAAGTATATGGAATAACACTGCAACACAGATTTTTGTAGGCATTGCCTTAAGTTTAGAAAATAATATGATATTAGGTTACCAACCTGCTGCATCACAAGCCATAGATTGCAAAAACTTTTCAACAGTGAAAGCCACATCTTTGTCGACAGCAAGTTTAGTGTCAGGAGGAAGGTAATCGGCTTGCGACAAAAGATTACCTTGTTGAATTAACTGGGTGACTAGGGCAGCTAAAAATTGATAGTACAAGGTAAAGTCATTTTCTATATTATTTCTACCTGCAATACTTGTACTTTAAACTTAAAGACAGATTACTTAATTTTTTGTAAACTTAAATAAATTAGGACCTGTCTAAAAGTCATAATAAACACATATTTTCAACACATTTGAAGAACATAATTTGTCAACAGAAAAACATATTACTTGTTGCTTTTTCGTTTCCTTCTGGCAGTTTTAAATCACTGGGTGGAATAAGATCCATGACTTCAGGAAAGTGGTCACAACCACTGGCGAGGGGCAGTTGGGGGGCTTGGTCGGGCTCCTGAGGGGGAACCACCATAGGCAGTGACTGAGTAGGCACCCTTGGGGGCACTTGCTCAGGGGTGGGTGAAGCAACCTTGATAAATGCAAACATATTCAATTTAGACATAAAACAAAAAATTGCAGGAAAAAGTATAGATAAAAAGCGACATGCTTTATATTTTAAACGTTTCGGCAAATGCTTATGCCATGATCAGTGATATGAAAGCCACATCAGTTAAACCCATTTATATACACTTGAGTCACATGAAGGAATGATAAAAAGGTGCGAAACAAGCGTCACATAAAAAACAATAAATCTATCATGTCGCTTTTTAAGTCTATTTGGGTCGTTATTTTCAACTTATGAACAGATCCCTATATAGTGTTCCAAAGTACTATGCGCTAGTAGGTCTTAGAGGGATTTTTCATACAAGTCATCGCAGAGGGAAAGGTAAGGACAACAAGTATACACAGAATATTGCAGTAAAGACATTCATTGTTATATGGTGAGTTTACATGATTTCTATTTTTCACACCTGGGAAGTTTCAGGAGGGAGGGACAAAAAGTTATGAGGGAAATCAAGAAGAAGTCGGACAATGGCAGTGTGACCTCCTTTGGAAGATTCAAGTAACATTGTTGATCCATCTTTTAACTATTAAACAAAAAAAATGTCAGATAAAGAATAAATAGTTAAAGTTCACTTAATCTTTATCACAGTAAAGTTGCCTATTCAAGACACCTCATTATGTCATTCATTGCAGTTTTGTGTGGTGTTACACCCTGAATATTTGTGGACTTATATGGTTGACATACCGTTTGTGTTGGGTCAGCACCCTGGCAAAGCAGAAGCTCCACCACAGAGAGATGTCCACACACACAAGCAAGAGACAGAACACTGTGTTCGTTATTCTTGGTTGTTCGATTTACGTCGGCTCCTGCATGAAAAACAATTTAACAAATCTGCAAGACTAGGTCACAAATAAGCAGCCTTAGCAATTTTGCTAAATTTAGTACTATAGGCAAGACTTTTCAGATTTATCAGTTTAAACATGTACAAGAAAACAATAAACAAAACATAAATAAACTAGAAGGGTGGCTTTCTGATATACTTCCATTTTATATATTCCATACGATATTTACCAATTTACTATACACATCATTTGATCCACACATATGATTGTTTTTGTAAACAAAAACTAATGGGTCCCCACACGCGTGTTTGTGCGGATTTATGGTAAACAAATGTTGCGGTGACTTTTAGATTTTTAAAAACAAATTTTTAGAAAGCATTAACCCAACAATAAAAAAATTGTTCGTATTCTTTTTGCACTATTATTGTCATATAATTACAAAAACATTAAAAAAGAACGAAACAAATACTTTAATTTAATCTCTTGCTTTGACCCAGATATTGTTGTACCATTGACCTGCAGTAACCTCTCAGGGTGCACACGCCAAACGACTGTTTGACCTATTGACACCGTTTTCAATAGACGCCGTCCTTACTGTTCAACAAAACCGTTTAACCTAATTTATACATGCCTTGAGTGTTGATTCCTAAATTGATAGCAAAAAAACACTACATTATGATGAAAGAAAGTTCTGAACTGTGTTAGTAATACCTACTAGTTGACCTTAAGTAACCCATGGTCATGCGGCGGCCAACCTGACAACGAGCATTTAAAAAAACACATTTATCTTGCAAAAATGTCAAGTTTGATTTTTCAACTTTATTTTGATTAACAAGTTTTGCTTGACATATACGAAACCGAAGCACGCTTATTAGGTTTAAATCACGTCATAGGTGTGAAACCTTCGCCAAAACTGAAAATGTGAGTGACAACTTAATAAAACGAAATAGCATTGCTGTGCAAAACAGCTGATTTCTAATCACCGAAACGACGTCTCGTAAAACGTCTGTCCGACGTCAAGCTGAGCCCTCCTGCTATCGTAAACCAGTGAGTTACTCTCTTGGGACTTCTGCCTACAGTGTCTTTCTTGACCAAACGAGCGTTAGACACATTTACGTTTCGGGGGCCTGTGGGTAAACCGCTGGGTAATTCGGGGTCAAACTTCTGGAGGATCAAGTTTGGATTAATAACTAACATATGTCCAAATTTGAATAAATTTGAAGCACTCTTTCTTTACCAAACCAGCGTTACAAACCAGCGTTAAAAATTTTACGTTTTCGGGGCCTGTGGGTGAAACGCTGGGTCATTCAGGGTCAAACTTCAGGAGGATCAAATTTTGGTTAATAACTAACATCTGACAAAATTTAAACAAATTTGAAGCACTCTTTCTTGACCAAACGCATATAACAAACCATGTTTTAAAAAATTTGCATTTTGGGGGCCTGTGGGTGAACCACTGGGTAATTCGGGGTCAAACTTCAGGAGGATCAAATTTAGATTAATAACTAACATCTGTCCAAATTTGAATAAATTTGAAGCACTCTTTCTTGACCAAATGCGTTTAACAAACCAGCGTTAGACAGAAAAAAGAAAAAAAAAATACGGACAAAAACAATATGTGTCCCCTTCAGGGAAGGGGACCCATAATAAAAGTCCTGTTAAGTCAGCTTAACATTTGCAAGTGGCAACAACTTGTTTCAAACACAGTAACCCTTGTAAAAGTTATCTCAAAAAAACATCAATCAGAAAAGAGAATGTAACAATATGTTAAAAAGGGTGAACAAGTGATTGAAATGTTTCTCTACCCATTTTGTCTTGATCAGTATTTACTCTTACACAAAACACAACTTTTACTGGGCAGGGAATGTTGAAATACAAACCTCTGGAGATAAGGAATTGAACAGTACAGAGATGACCAGCTCGCGCTGCTTTCATCAGCGGCGTTCGACCACCTTCAGTTTCATGTTCAAGGTCAGCTCCAGCAGCTAGAAGAACATCAGCCACATCCGTGTGACCATGTTCACATGCATACGACAGAGCAGTGTCACCACTAGAGGTAGTAGCGTTGACATTGGCACCTAAACAGCAAACAATGTTTTGTAAAAACAAAAAATGGAACTCATAGGTGGCATTCCTAAGTTTTGATAATTTATATGTTTTATACCCTATTTAATGATTTGCTTTATACACTATTTGACCTACAATTACGATTGTTTTCACAAGCAAAAACGAATGGGTCTCCACACACATGTATACGGCTTTATGAATATTTTTTGATTTCATAAGGACTAATAAAAAATAAAAAAAGCATTTTCAAAAAGTGTATAGCAAGTGAAAACATGTCAGCTTTTGAAAACCTTGGATGTTGCGTGATTGGTGCAACAAGTAAAACAACATAATTTTCAACAGTAATCAGATTCAAACCTTTTTGTATGAGGAATTTAACCAGGTCAAGTTGTCCTTCCTGTGCTGCCTCCATTAGTGGGGTGGAACAACCGGTTTCAATATTTCCACCGGCTCTTACAAGGAGCTCTGCACACTCTAGAAATCCTCCACAACAAGCGAGTGTCAAAGCAGTTTCTTGTGTCTCCTCAGTTTTTGCATTGACATTGGCATCTGGTTTAGAAACACAAGTCGTATATATACCTTAATGTCTATTGACCAGGCATGCAAAACGCATTATTTTCTTCTTTTCCAAGATCAAATCCCCACATTTTTAATGGATATTTTTTGTTACCGTATTTGTTACCGTATTTACTCGATTGTAAGCCGGGCTTATATTGTTTTTTAGCTGCCGTTTGTGCGGCTTATACCATTTTAATATTATACCGAAATTATTTCTACACTCCAAAATTTTAAATTATTTGGGGTTCAAAACATGTATGCGTGTACAGATTATACGTCGATATACATTCTTTTGGGTACAATTATCAAAGTGAGTAACAGATATGGGCAAATAGTCATACCATATAACAACAGAAAGATGTATTAGGAAACAATCATATCTAAAATTCCAGCGTGCGGCTTACAATCGAGGGCGGCTTATTATTTTTTAACACCTCAACATGCGGCTTACAATCAAGTAAATACGGTAGTTGGCCAATCCAAAAAATTAAATGGGTAGTTTAAATTTTGTGTCAAATTCAATTTTATTTTGCTTCAAACAGTTATTGAGGTAAAACATAAAATGACAAACAGAAAGATTTTGATTTCTACTACCTTAAAGTTTTTTTCAATGACGCAGTATTGTACATCATGTATTTGCATACATTCGTATCCATGACTCAGCAAAAATTATGACCAAGTATGTTTTCAGCACTTTTAGTCATTTTTTACTGTAGGTGCGTAATAAATCTTGCATACCCACTCACTTTAAATCATGAAAGTGCCCACCTGCTTTTTTATGCAACTGATGTCATAAACAAATGTTTAACACAAATCTTACACTACGAAAACAAAGGTTTTGGCAGCAAAATAATATACAACATGGTCCATTTTATCTGTACAATTCACACTCAGTGACTTGACAAAGGTGTAAAACAAAGTATATTTAGACTTACTCTTGGCAAGGAGGAGTGCAACCATTTCCTCATGTCCCTCCCTCGCTGCTTCCATAAGTGGAGTGTAACCTTCATCATTTACTTCTTCCAGGGCTGCCCCTCGTTCAATAAGCAGCTCAGCTAATTCCACATGACCACCACAAGCTGCGAGGGTCAGAGGGGATTCAAAACTGTCTGCTGGCATGTTCACTTGGGCACCAGAATCCAACAGCAGTCTTGCAACTTCAACATGGCCATCCTACAAAAAATATTGGTTACCAGTAAACACAATGACCCAATTGAAAGTTACTTTATTCAGATTGGTTTTACATGAAACAGTTCCTAAACCATGTGAACAAACATATAACTGCCAAACAGAAAAAAATCCCAAGTGAGAATGAACATAATCGTAAGTTTGTTTGTATTTTTTTGTTCTGGAAAAAATGGGCAGTGCCAGACATTAAGACAAGCAAAGAAGGAAATGTTCAGCATCTGAACAACTTGTAATAAATGCCCATCATTTTTATGTCTAAATACAAAACTCGTCACTGCAGTTTTCAAAAATATGCTGACCTATCATTTATTACTCAAATGTGGGCTTTGCTTGGTGACAGGCTGATTTGGTATAACGCCTTTAATGGGCCTGATGTGGTATGATTTACATACGTGATATTTATAATATAGTCAGCATGCCTAGTTGGGCATATTCATTGGATGCCTGACTCTCTACAACACAACACTCATAGTCTAAGGGTTGAGCATTCACATTCAAGTACAAAAAAAATTGTTTACCAGTGGCCCTAATACTGCATAGCTGTTTTACATGCAAATGTATTTTTGTTTGTTTTTTACTTACCATTGATGCTTCCATGAGGGCAGTGTGCATTTCATCTGTTTTGTGTTCCTGGTCAGCTCCAGCTTGTAATAAGAATCGAACCATTTGGAGGTGACCTAAAATATGCAGATAATCTTAAAACCATAATTTAAACGCAGCATAATATAAAAACCAAAATGTCATGTTATTTTATCACAGGTTACATTGAGTACTTGGTTTTCTTTAAATCGCATAGCTAAATAGTTCATATATTAGTCTAAATTCAAACAAACAATGCAAAAAATGTGTTGTACCTTTGTAACAGGCAAGGGTAAGTGCTGATTCTTTAAACTCATTAGAGTGGGTGTTAATTCCTGCTCCACATTCAAGGAGAATGGCAGCCACATTGACATGGCCACCAGAGGCTGCCTCCATGAGGGGTGTATGTCCATTTTCATTGTGACATTCAAGTTTTGCACCAGCATCAACCAAAAGCTTCACAACGTCTTCGTAACCACCACAACATGCATATGTTAGTGCTGTGTTGCCTGTAAGATAGTGACAATAGTATTTTGCTTGACTAATGATAATTTCGCCAACATGCCATAAACCAAACAAAGACAATTTGAACATATACTTGAAGCACTTAAGACTTCTGCTAAATGAACAAAAATGCACATAAACATTTGTGACAATTTAAAAACAAACTGCAAATTTCCAGTCAAACTGTTCCAAATTTTCAAATGTTGTTGAAGGATGACACTCAAGCTTGAGGACAAAACATTTTGACAAGCACTTTGGTGATAGAGTAGACAACCCACACTTAACAGTACCTGTGGTTGAAGTGGCGTTGACATCAGCTCCGTGGGCTAACAAGAGCTTAACAATATCTGTGTAGCCCCCAGAGGCTGCTTCCATCAGGGGTGTACAATCCCCTTTAGCCCCACAGTCCTCTACATTGGCATGCATGGCTAACAGCACCTAAAAAACAATATGGAATTGCTTGATAAGCTTTGGCATAGGCACATACCGAATGGAAAAGTGAAAAAGGATCCTTTGAAACCAACGAAAAAAGTAATTTTTTTAATGTTTTGAAAAACATTATTGGGATTTAAACTATCTTCAAATGACTGGAGTCCATGTATAACCATCACATACAACTGATTTTGAAAGTCATATTTCTAACACATATCAGAACAAATATTTGGTTTCATTTAAACTGCAAAGCTGAAAAAAGTTTGGAAGAAAAATGGTGAGTGAAATATTTGGAAAAATAAACTTGATAAAGCAAGTGCCTTGGTAAGCTGGTGGTTAAGAGTAGAAAGAAAAGAAGAGTTGATTTTATGTCGAAGTCGAAGACTGTGCTCGGAAGTAAGGTAAGTCGCTTCATCAGAGTATGGAGGAACAGAAAGAAGAACCTGTTGTATGACGAGAAGATAAATAAAAAAACAGTTTTAAAGAGACCATTTTCAAAGGCAAGTTACAAACAAATAATGAATTTCAAAAAGTAGTATTAACTGTTGCTAAGAAAATGTAATGTGTGATTTTGTGGTCTATAGCCAAGCAGTATGAGCACTTACAATAAGATTGGTACTGACTAAGCATTAAAAGTGCCACTAAAATTTAAAAAAATCATCTATTGTCTTAAAGAGCAAAAGTCCAAAGTACACCACAACAAACAAAAATATATTTGCAATAACTCGCCTTATGTCATACTCATTTATTCTTGCTCAAAAAGTCCAAATAGAGATTTAAAAACAAGGCAAACAATTTGTAATTATGTTTTAGGGCATTATTTTCCAAAATCATTTAACAAAATTATCCAAATCATATCGACACACATCCAAATCATTTAAACCTTTGGGAGTAATACCAAGCTATTACAGTGGAAGTCACAACATTGGGCATTTCCACCACAAAATGGGAAATGACCCCATTCAATTTGACACCATATTTTCACGCCATTCTCCACACACAAACCCCTACATTAGTGGGAAGGGACACATCCTGGACATCACAAATCTCACACCAAAAGTTTTGAAACCTATACACATCATTGTCTATAATGTTAAATGCTAAGGTGCTGAGAATAGAACAGTACATTTTTTTCAAGATTTGTTCACAGACAGTTATTGTCAAAAAGTAACCTAACCAGATATATTTGTTACATTTAAAACATGCTAAAGCACAGATCACACCAACACAACAAACTTTGGTAAAGCTAGCTAAGAGATATGGTATAGGCTGAAAGAAGCACAATGAAACAATACATACAGAAGGGAATAACCAAAGCCAAAGTAACAGAACAGAAAAGGCACAAAAACATCATTTCTCAAAGTTTGTGTTACAGTGAAAACAAGTAAGCGAAAAACTGTTCCCTGTATAAAAGCAGTCAAATTGGTAAATGGAAAATAATTTGTGCTGGACATATAAGAGTATTTTCAGTCAGCTTACCTCTACTAGCTCGTAGTAGCCAGCTGAGCAGGCCAAGGAAAGAAGACTCTCACCATCTTCTGTTGTCTCATTTGCACTTCGCCCTTCACACAGCAACTTGCGAACAGTATTTACATCACCCTCACTACACGCCTCTACCAGTGTTCTACAAAAAGTGCAAAGTTCAGTAAAAAGATGTACATTACTTGTGAACAACATATTTTTGTGATGACTACAGTTGGACATATTAGACTAAAGTGTCACTTTAATGTGAAATTACAGATTGCTGGTACTAAGGTTTCCAGCAACATGAGACATGTCTGTTTATTTTGAAGAAAATGTCCTTGATAGCCTATGTTTTTTAAAAACATGTAAATTTAAGGCATATGTATAAAATTGAGGCATATATATATATACCAAATTGTCATCACATCTTTGTTTATCAATGAAAGAAACTGAACGAGCAGCTTTCTTTGCAAGGCCAATACACATGGAATTGCACTCAGTGTATGTCCAAAACAAATAAAATATCAATGATCCTAAATAAACAATGTTAAAAATTCCATTTAACTCTACAGTTGGTGAGTGAAATTACTAATTCCTGAGGTTATAGGACCTGAAATTCCAGCATATCTGCTCATTCGAAACTTCTTGTGAACAAGATTTCTTACCCACATGAAATTTTTGACAAAATACAATACTTTTTGGAAATAAAAAACATATGCACACATGTACAAGGCTATATCTACAACCCGTAGTAGAATCAGAAAAATTATTGACACTAAAGTTTTGTGAGATTTCCCAAACATAGAACATTTAGTCCAGTGGTTCTCAAACTTTTTTATTGTCGGGGCCAAATGGTATTTTTTAAGTGTGTAGAGAGCCGCAAAAAAGCGAAACCTTGAGAAAATCACTAAAGATTATTACTTTGAAAGCTAAAATAGCACTGTTTGGTGGTTTTCTGAGGTCTGGTGCGAGCCGCAAAATAAGTAGTTGGGAGCCGCATGCTGCCCCGAAAACCGAGTTTGAGAACCACTGATTTAGTCTAAAACTTTTATAGTTGGAGATTTTCAATTATGCGCATCCAGACAAAATTCAGGAATGGCTTGAATTATTTATCAGAAATGCATGCACTCTGAATATCGATTAATAATGAGGCAAGGCATTACATCATTGAAGAAAAGTTAAACACTTAACTCACTGACATGGTAAATTTAAAAAATTTAGGATTTTAAAATGCCTCTGGTCACAGAACAAAGTAAAACGTTTTCAGAGAAATTCCCAATTACCTACAGGAGCAACATTTATCAAGTTTGTAGTTTTTTTGTGTGTGTTTGATTGTTTTACCTTAAACATGGCTCCACATGCTACCTACAAACCATGAGTTAAAATCTGGCACATTCAAACAACAGTGCAAGTTGTTTTCAAACCAGAAATGTCAAGTCACAGTGATGATTATGAAGTTTGTTTTTTGTTACTGCATAAAGTAAAGAACATTGAAATTACAAGTAAGATAAAGATTTTTTAAAATATTTTCTATCTTTCATAGATTGCAATCTGCCAATTTTTAAAATATGATAGGAGCAGAAATGATACATCAATTCAAATTTACGCAGGTCAAGTCTAATTTACATATTCCACAACATGACATCAAACAAAGCAAGATGATAGTTTACAATTAGGGTTATGCAGAGAATATAGAGATGAGTTTTACCTTTCTTGAGAATGTTCATTGGCAGCTTCATTTTCTGTTTTCATTTTTGACAAAGCAGCAGCTGCTTCATCCAGTGCACACGATACAGATGAGGAAAGTCGCTTTAAAACTTCGGGGTCAGCAAATGCCTTGCCGTCGGATGTGGATAACTTTCCAATGCCTATTTAAAAATGGGTTATAAATAAGACAACTTAGCACCACATATCCAGTGTATATAACTGCAAGAATTCATGTAGATTTTTAACATATACAGTAAACCTTGGGTAGTCTGAACTCTTTGAATGAAAAAACTTGGCCAGATTATGCGAAGATCTGGTCTAACCAATTTTGTTTAGTTCATGGCTAATCACAGTATAAATCATTTGATCCAAATTAACTGCACTTGGTTAAACCAAGGTCTACTGTATAGACCCTAATTTTATTTAGCACATGGTCACAAATATTTTAGTTCAGCTACAGGAAATTCCTGCAAGTAAAGCCTAAGCATGGAATGTTGACTATGTTATGCTTAGACTTGCAGTCAAAGCTTATTTGGACAGTCTGGAATAAGCTATATTTTCTATTCAAATTGGCAAACTGTCTGGCGAGGTGACCAACAAATAATGTTTGTGCAAATTTTTTGTCTTACCTGCAGCTTCAAGCAATGCTTCCAGTCTTGCTTGTGTCTCAGCATCCACTGATATTTGGTCATCACTTGCTCCGTCACTAAGTGATGCCTGACCTGTGGCGGCCAGGAGAGCAAGCTTGGAAGCAAGAGCAGATGTGTCACTGCCGAAGCTTTCTTGGTCAAGGATAAAGGATTCAATCTGGCAAAAAAGGTGCAATCCCTTAGTGATGTATACAAAGTAAGTGACATACCCAAGGGTGGAATAAATGTCATTGATCAGGTTTTATCATTGTAAAATCAATACTGGAAAACAGGTTGGTTTGACACGCCAGCAAATGAAATGTTGAAAGGTCAGAACATTTAAAGCAACACAGCAACCACAGCAGATACGACTGTATGTGCATTTTTAAAGATTAGAAGATCTTTCTCAAAGCAAGAAACTGGGTTACATTGTATTTGAAACAACCCAGACCTAAATATTGCAGACTTCTTACTGATGTACATGAAGAAGCAGACATGAAAATTGAAAACATTTTTAGGCGAGGTTTAATACTTTTGACAAAAAATACTTACATCTTTTTCAACTTTTTCTGCCTGCCCAGAAATGGGGCTTCCAAACAGAAATTTTTCGATTTCACCTATATTTTCAATGTCAATTAGTGGCTGAGGTGGTTGCCATGACATTATTTCTTCTGCTGTCATCGAGCAATCTATTTTGTTATTCATTTCTGTCTTTCCTTACATAAACTGTCTTAAATAAAACTAAGTTTAGTCTGTCAACATATTCAGTTACTAAAATTGTTGGATTAGCTATGTAACATATTCCTGCCTTTTCTTAAAGTTGTATTAGCTAGATGTATCATAAAAAGTATTGTCATTTGACTTAACCACATACTGTACATTACCTAGTGAAGCTAACACCCAAAAGAACTAGACAAAGCACTAAAGAAAACTAAAGAGAAAAGCACCACTCTGTTCCCAGTTGTGTCTATCAATCAAACTCATCCATGCAGACTTAACACTTCTCATATGTGCAAGTTTCAGCACAGAAATCACCAGAAGGCTGTGAGAAATCTGTTTCATAACCAGTTTAGTTTGGTAACACTTTCTTGACAAGAACAACATGTTTCTGTTTGGGTATAGATTCATTTTTAGCAAGTTCTAACCTATGTATCTTTGTATACTATCAGACACAGTATCAATATGTATACAGTTTCAGTAATATGTGAGTTCAAACTGAAGTTAGTATTTTGTTCAATTCTGTAGGTTAAGTACAGTTTTGACAGCAGACAAAGAGACCTTTTAAGTGCCCCCTGGAGTTTTGAATATTTCATGGAGATTGTCAAAAAAGTGAAACTGATAGATTCATGACATCATGCAATAGAAATGTAGAAAATGTCAGCAACTGAAATGATTATAGGAAACCCATTGAATTGAAAACCAACAATGAACAGAAATCAAGGAGGCAACAGACAATATACTGAAGCAAGTAGTATTTATGACTGTCATGTAACAGTTTAATTTAAACATTCAAAAATGGTGAGGGTTTCAATGTTTTCATGACACTGTAATGCACAAGCCTGCCAGTACATGTGTGAAACAACATAGATAAAAAAATGTTTTTACCTCTGATGTCTCTTCTTCGTCAGTTTGGGACATTTCCAGTAATTCCAGCACCTTAACGTATTTATTTTTTCAGACCAAAACTTGTCCTTTTTTAAAAAACAAAAACATTTTTAGCATGTAATATTTTAAGAATCATTAAAAGAATCATGCAAGCAACAAAACAAAACATAGCTTACATGATTAAATTTTACTACATTCGAGCTATTCTTGGTATTTGACTAATAATTCTGTTACCATGTTTGTTAAGAAAATATTCCTAATGCTCAGAACCTAATTCGACATTACAAGTCATGCTTGACCAAATGTGCAACACTGTGATTACATGTGATCACAATAATATGGCATTTCTGGTCATTACACAACACTTGTATCTTCAAACAGCATTTTTAGTCAAACATTGTGAGAAAACAGGGCAAATGTAGAGTGTTATCCTGCTAATAAGAGTGTTTAACAATAGCGAAAAAGTCAAGTTGCTTGGCTCTGTAGTCGCATTACAAGATTCACAATACACTCACAAAAGCAAGTATATATAGCTCAAGAAAAGTTTGCTGTAGACATAAATTGTTTTAGCGTTTACAAGACAGTTAGATAAGTTCAATGAATGTGTACACAAGCCTAAGCAAATCGTAGTTGACACTAGATGGAACAGAATCTCATTATGTTACCATTCAGCCGAGCAAAAGTCAGATATTAGCAATTGAGGTATATTTGGCAGTCTATTCTTTTCAACATGTGTATACTGGCACAATGGCAGCTGATTTTTGCCAATAATCTTTTTTCGCTGAGTTTAAATCCAGTAAAATGTCTTTATGTAAATAAGTCAAATCACAAAAGGTAATTTTTTGTATCCAATTTTTTGAAAGTACTAAAATTTACATACATAAGAAACAGATTCGTGAATGACATTTTTAAGTGTGCGATTGTTTTCATAACAACAAACTATGGCTCGTAGTTTGGTACAATTTCATTACAATGTTGCATAAGTGTGTTAAACCAATGCATGTTTGATCACAACATAGCACACTAAACAGATTATAATAAGGTAATCTTCACTTGGACACAAAGATCATTTACATTTTTACATCAAACACTAACAACACAGCAGTCCTTGGAAGTCTGGACCACCCAATACTTTGTATTTGACATAATATCTATCACACTTCATTTTAATTCGTGTCGGTTCTGTATTTTGCTTTATTAACATTGTGCAGTTATTTTACTGGGTGATTGTTCAGTGATGTTGCGTGCTTTCTTTTCCTGTATGAAATGAACCTAAATCTTGTTTAGTGTAAAGCTCTGCGAGTACATACGGAAACTATTACAATATTTTGTGCCTAAAATTCCTCACTGTTCAGCAATATTAACTATTCCTTTCGTGAGACTAAATTTAACTAAGTTTACACTTTACATCAGGTTTACCACACTTTGCTACGTCAAGGCGAGGCGAAGAAATACTTCACGCCTATCCAACCTTCCACACCACCATTCGGATATTTCATGAAGACGGATTTGGCAGCGTGCATGAAACGTAGTGAATTAAATCTAAAAAGAATGTTTCAATATTATTATTTTTAACTTTTGCAACAATACCAAATTAGGTTTTTCATTTATTTATTGTATCAAACAATGTTCTTTCAAATAGGATTTGATAAACTGATCCCAACTTTATAGTTGTTGGGCAAACGCATAGTAAACATGTATTTTGTAAATCAGTCGTTGTGAAAATACATGTCACGCGGCCGATTCCCGCATTTGCAAATGGATAAAGTATTGGCAAAGTGCCATGTTTTTGGTGGGGCTACTCTAAAATACGCAATCTACGCAATCTACTAAAAACAACTAACTAAGATGTTGACGGTTAGGGCTATTAGGGTCTGGGTGAGGGTATGTAATAAAAATAACTTTATAATTTAATCTCAGATAGCCTACCTTTTGGGCCTAATTTTCCTACAAGTGTTAACATGCGTTACCATACGGTGTTTAGTACCACTCTCAACACATATGTGAATATTAAGCCCTAATTGGGAATCTAAAACTAAATTATAGTGTTATTTTTATTATAAATCCTCACCCAGAACCCTAAAAGCCCTAACCGTCAACATTTTTAAAAGTTGCAAACGTTTTATAAGTAGATTGCGTAGGCTATAGATTGCGTAGTTTGCGTAGATTGCGTAGATTGCGTATTTTAGAGGAGCTTTAATACGAGAAAGTTTAAATAGGTTTTTACAAGCAGTAGAAAAAAAACTTTAAATAGTAGCCTACTCCATGTGTGTAATTAAGTTATTGTTCAAGTCCGGATTGCATACGCGCTGTTTCGAATAAACAGTTCTTAAAATGCAATAACGAAAATATTCTAAGAACAGGAAATATTATTTAAATAGGTGCGGATGTTTAAAAGTGACTTTTTTCACCTTTAAAGGCTTAGGATTGGGGACGTCTCGGTATTGGTTTCTTTACGACAGTAGCCTATTGATAGCCAAGAAACGTTAGGCTTTAGCCTACCTTGCGCTTGGTACTTAATCACACCGCCTAAACAGCAGGTAATTTTTTGCAAAAAATAAAAATGTAATTCTTTAAATAGGCTAAGGAGTAAAAATAAGGAATTTTGTATTTTAAATTCTTCAAAAGATGAAAAAGGGTTTATCCAAATTGCGCGACTAGTTTTTTTGAAAAAAAACGTGAGTTTCAAATTTGTTTTCTAAATCCGACAATGCAACAAAAGGTAAATGAAAAAAAAGTTTGAGCAGCTCAGTTGTGCTGACTTTTAACTGTATTTCCATTTTGTTAAAAGATTTTGCGCGGTTGTCCTATGAAGCGTTTTTTGTTTAAGATACCCAAAAACAACTAAAATGGAACGGCACAGTTTTTAGTTTTTGTCTGGAGGTTGCTTGTTCCAAAAGTGCGTACAGCATACAAAAATGTAGTACACCGTTAAGCACACCAAAATGTTGTACACCGTAAAGCACACCAAATCGCTCCCACTTGGTGGCGTTGCGCCGCATTAACGCTTGGTTTACCAAAATGTCGGTTTGGACAGCGATCAATAGTGGTCCAGTAGTTTCAGTTGGTCTGAAAGTTTCTGAAGTTAAAAATTTTGCAGTTAAATGACGTTTTTGCAGTTAAATGACAGTACAATCTAGGGCTCGTTTAGGTCGTATTTTTATTTTGCAGTTGCGGTTTTTGGGCTAGTTTCGGCAAGCAAAGTTGCGCTTTCTGGCAACTAGACCAGGGCTCTTCAACCGGGGTTCCGTACAACTCTCTCAGGGGTTCCATGAACTTTAAGGGTTCCGCTCGGGTTCCCCGACCTTTCTTGTACCAATTCAAAAATGATTCATAATATCATTGTGGCGAACAGCAACGCTCGCCTGTACAATCTAGTTAACCTTGTCTAGTTAACCCATTGATCAATTGTGACGTAATAAACCAAGCTTTGCTACTCTGTGGCCGAAATGTGAAACAAATACAGAAACGACAAACGGCCAATCCAAGTAACATGGCAAATCGTTTCAGTGAATCGTTGTATTGAAGTCAACTTATATTATGTGCTTGGGGTGTGTTGACTAAAAACAGTGTCGTAGGCAAGAGAACATTTTGGGGGTGCCAAATATCTTGTGACTTTTAACAAGTTGTTGAATAACAAATCCAAGTTCACTAGGCGTTGGGGATGTGCCAAAATAACAAATGTTCTGTTTGGTCGAGCACCGAGCATCTCACGTTAATGCTCGGTGCTCGGCCGAGCACTCTCGGTGCGTTATGACGTCACAAAAACTCCCCATCCCACGTTAGTTTCAGCTCTACAAGGTCTTTGAGGTCACCAGCGGTGTACGCTGTAGCATGCCCATGAAGTGGGCGTTTTTCCACCATCTAATACATTTGAAAAATCATTCGTTTTGTTTATAGACACCCTTTCGAACACGAGCTAGGTATGTTAGCAGGGCATGATATGCAAATTTAATGCTCGGTCAGTTGAGCATCAAAATTGCGATGCTCGGTACCGAGTACTCGGGTTCTGGCCAGGCATGGGGCAATTCGTATTCGTCATTCGTATTCGAATGCATTCGAATACAGGTTTTGCCAACTTCGTGTTGTATTCGAATGATTTTGGATTTCGTTCGATAGTGCATGAATACAATTCGAATAGTTGATGTTATCTTTTGAACCAACAATCCATGAATACAAAAGCTTAAGTAAATTTATTCGAATACAATTCGAATTGTTCTAGGTTTTTGCCAACCTAAGAATGTGCAAATTCGAATACACGATATTTTTTACGAATACAATTCGAATTGTTGTCGGCCTTTCGCAACGTAACAATTCGTAAAATCGAATACATGACTACATTTGTACGAATACAATTCGAATTGTTGTCAGCCTGTTGCTACGTAACAATTCGCAAAATCGAATACATGACTACATTTTTACGAATACAATTCGAATTGTTGTCAGCCATTGGCAACGTAAGATACGTAAAATCGAATACATGACTACATTTTTACGAGTACAATTCGAATTGTCGATTACCTCCAGACTAAGAGTAATCGAGAATATTTTGCTCTTTATTGTTGCCAAATAAATTCGAATACAATTCAAATTGGCAGTGAATGTGACCTGATTTGACAAGTTTTTGATTATGTTACGAAACAATGACACATAGAAGTTTAATTGTGACGTTACATAAATGGAATTGTGTTACAAAGCTTGCAACATTGGGTTGTTCTCAGCACATGACAGGTGTAGCGTGTTCATGAAGCAAACGTCTCATGTAAATTTGGTAAAATTATATAACGGAGACTTAAATCAGTCAAGCTGAGGTGGCAAACAAAGCTCGTTGGTTTATATTTTTACCAATAAATTTGCAATTCATAAACCCATGTTACTTTTTGATCGAATACCTTTTAAGTTTCGGGGCGCTTTTATTTCTTTTATTTTCCGCAACTGCAAATATCCGAATCGGTGCATTCTAATGCTATTCGAATTGTTTGCTTCTTACTACAACTGAACAATTCGTGAATACAAATAACTAGAACTGTTAATTCGAATACAATTCGAATTGCTACTTCTCAAAAAGTACGAAGTATTCATGAATACGAATACACGCTTGGGGTTATTCGAATAGTATTCGAATTACACGTTGTTGTTTTTTGGTCAACTATTCATGAATACTTATACTTGACACGTTTTATTCGAATACAATTCGAATCGCTGCCACCTTAACATTACGAAACAATTCGTGAATGCGAATACTTGACTCGCATTATTCGAATACAATTCGAATTGTCGAACTTTAAAAAGTGCGTAGAATTCATGAATACGAATACATGCCTTGGTTTATTCGAATAGTATTCGAATTACTTGTCGTTGTAGTTTGGTCAACAATTCATGAATACAAATACTTGACTCGTTTTATTCGGATACCATTCGAATTGCTGTCACTTAAAAATTACCAAAGTATTCATGAATTCGAATACAGTCATGCAGGTATTCGTAAAGTATTCGAATACAGGACGCGTGTATTCGACCCCATGTCTGGTTCTGGCTCGGCTCGGCCCATCCCTACTAGGTGTAAAAGGTGTTTTCTCTAATGACTGGTGATGTTTACTTTAATATTTACTTAAAGTCTTACAATTTCTTGTTCTATATCGCTATGCTCAGAGAGCTAATAAAAAACAAGTGTCTTTTTAATAATTATTTCCTAAAAATGTAAGAAATATTTCCTTTTTTGCCAATTTAATAACTAACCCTTTGGCCACGCCACTGGTTAAAAATGCACACATTTTCTGGAGCCTATTGTATTACATGCTTTGGCCTATTAACATTTTTCTTTGTGGGGTTCCGCAAAATTTGACAAAATACTTCAAGGGTTCCGTGCCGCTAAAAAGGCTGCAGAGCACTGAACTAGACTAAGATATGGTGGACATATCGCACAAACCCGATTTTTTTGGAGGCAATACATTTCAATACTTAAGACCTAAAGCGTAAGGGCCTACCTACACATTGCCTTGCAAGCTGCTCATGGCTGTGGGGTCCGAATTTTGCACCTTTAAGCTGCGCATACTTGTATCTGGTGGCAAACCTAAAAAGAGTTTTTGGTAGGCTACTGTGATGTGGACATCGTTTTTGACGATCTTAGTGTAATCCTTTTCATGACGACTTGCAATTGTTTTGCTATGATTGTTGTCATTACAACAAATCGCAGGGTTGGGTAACGAGTCCTATCAGTCGAGTCTCAAGTCAAGTCATTAGGGGTTCGAGTCAAGGCAAGTCTTAAAAAGTTCCTAGAAGTAAGCTTTTAAAGGTTTGAATGGTTATTCTTTTGGAATGGTTCATCGCGATATTTTTTCCGATAAACTGGTACTACTTCGTAACAGCAAACATAACCCCTTTACGAAACCACTTTAACGAAACACGTTAATTGGCCTCTTGGAGTTTAAAAAAACCCAAAATTCATACTTTTGCTGCAGTAAAATACTTGCGCTAGAGCAGGGGTGGCCAGACCTGCTTCATGCTTGAGCCGCATATCACAAAACTTAGTTTTAAAAGAGCCTATAAAAAATCAAAAACGAATTTATTCACACACAATGACGTGTAGTCGCTATCAAATAATGATTATTGTTGTGTGGTGATACTGCGAGTCTCCACCTGGGCTGCAAGGTGTTTGAATTTAGGCTGATATGATGGGAAAGCTATTGTTGTGTTTAGCTTCGTAATGACGTTTCAAGTTGCTAGTTTTGTAATGATTGACCGAAGCTTGACAGATAAGACACACAGGTTTAAACTTTGCAATTATTGCTAGTATAAGCCGCAATACAAATGTAAAATGCTTTTAATGTCAGCCTTGACTTACAGCTTCATTCTGACAATATATTTGACAACAATGCACAAGCTAGCACGCTTCTGTACAATAATGTTCTTGTCGGTTTTCAGAATGTAAATTGGTTATTATGAACAGTCAGTATATTGTTAATACGGGATAGAATACATTGTTTTATCATCTGGTCAAACAACTGCAAGATGGGGAAATGCATGTGCAACCTTAAAGAACCGCAATCAAAGGCTCAAAGAGCCGCAGTTTGGCCACCCGTGCACTAGAGCGTTTGTACAGTAAAGCATGCAATTAAAAGCAAACATTTTGTTTTAAAATGTACTGCTGCATTCGCTTAGCCTTAAACCAAGCGGCAATTACAACGCTTAATGGCAGCGTAAGAAAGTTTTGCACGTAGCAGAGGCTTCGTTACGTGAAAATTAAGCAAAAATAACTGCTGATGTTGATTGGTTGAAGCCAACTAAACGGGTTATCTGTTGAGAAATTTCCTTTTAGTTGGTTGTATATCAACTCCGAGTCAGGTCAATTCACAAGGTGTGACGATTCCAATAAGTCAAGTCAAGTCTTTTCACAGATGGGACTCGAGTCAAGTCAAGTTTTGAAATAGGTGACTCGTGTCTCCCCATCACTGATAATTCGTGTTCCAGTCCTCTACCAACTGGTTCTTCATGGTGACTAACTTACACGAGACTCTTAATTTTAAGATTATGTAAAATTATAAAATTTATTTAAACTTAAAGGCTAAGGCAAAACTTTCGGATATTGTTGGCTTCGGCGGGTACGTGAACCCATTTTTGAAGTTTCTCGAAAGTTAACGCTTTACTACCAATGCAAACTCTTGCTCCGACATCTAAAGTGAATTTGGTTTAACGTATTAACATGGATGCAAAGCGTTATGCCTACGTTAGATCTCATGTTGTACACTAAAATGTCTTATGACGTAACAATACCCTTGCAGTTTCTTTCTCTCTGCTGTGCTTTTTGCAGGGCTGCCACTCTAGATATTTTATAGCTATAGACAGGGTTGCCATACCGTCCTTATTTCTAAGATTTGTCCTTATTTTGAAGGGTTATGTCTTAGAAAAGTTTGTTGTCCTTATTTCTAAGAAATGTCCTTATTTTTCACTGTAGTCCTTATTTTGTCTTATTTTCAACAGTTACTATAGTAAAACAAGTAAAAGTAACTGCTACAAGTAAAAGTAAACCTAGACCTATTGTGAGATGCACTTAGTATTTTCTACGAACAACGAGTTGCTGGAACGGATTGTTTCTGGCCATAAAAGTGCAAATATTATGTCATGGCTCGTATAAATGCAAAGATTTGTTCAATAACGTTTGTTTCGTTTCACACAATAATTTAAAGTTTCGGTTGTCCTTATTTTGGGTTTCAAGTCGATGGCAACCCTGGCTATAGATCTAGAATAGATGGTTTTGGTTAAGCCTAGATGTAAAATTTGGGATCTAGATACTGGCTATAAAATCTAGATAGTTTTTTTTAACGTTTGTAAAGACCATAGGAACAGTAAAAGCCTACAAACGTTCCGCCCAAAAAACACAAAGCCTCGACGTTATAATGTTATAGCCTACCTGTAACATAAAAAAATAGAGTAACTCACGAGTGATGATATGGAAGAAGAAGAAGAAGAAGAAGAAGAAGAAGCAAACCTTTTTAACATCTAATATGGAGCATTTTATATTAAAAACCTTTATATGTGTTGTTGTTTGGCTAATATATTGCATTAAATGTGATTATTTTATGTTTAGATATATTTTTGGATGTATTGTTTTTTAATCTAGATCAGGGGTCACCAAACTTTTTACACTGCGGGCCGGATAAGTTTAAAATTGATTCGCGCGGGCCGCATAGTTTACATGCCCCAGCGATTTTTATAGGGGCGCCAAGAGATGGTCTTTCCACAATCCCATTCAAAATCTGGTAATGCGACTGTTAAACTGTACAGCTGGTCTCATCATACGAGCAATGCTTGTATATTACGTCACAACTAACAAAATAAGGCAATTGTTTGCACACAATTAACACTTGTAGTCCAATTTGTGACGTAACAAACCGGCTTTGGATCAATCTTGACCGTTGTAATCCTATGAAACTAGGTAATATCAATTCTACATATCGCGACAGGAAAACTTTCGTAAGGAGTAGATTAATTTTTGAATGTTACAAAGTTATCAACACGATTTGGCAAACCAAAAAATGTGGTCGCGGGCCGGATGAAATGACCTCGAGGGCCGGATCCGGCCCGCGGGCCGTAGTTTGGTGACCCCTGATCTAGATGATTCTATATATTTTTGAGGTCAAACTAGATTATTTCATTAAAACAAAAGTGGCAGCCCTGGCTTTTGGCCATTTAGTATTAAGTTATGTTTGTACCACGTGTAGTTCGTTCATTTGCTGGTTTTAATTTGCAAACTTTACATAAAGCAATCGAAAGTATCTGAATATAATTTGTTGTCTTTAATATGTGATAATGCTAAATGTGTAAACTCTGATGAAACGAATACCGCTTCTTTTACAAGGTGAGCTTCAGTTTTGCATTAAAGTTATTCAAAAAACAACTCTGCCGGCATACAATGAATTTCTGTATCTCATTTTTGAGTGAATGTTTACTTCAAAAAAGACCGTGAGCCACATGATTGACGTGATAAAACGTAACCACGGCATGTGCTCAAATAAATTTCACGCGTTTTCAGAAATTGGACTTCTGGTGTGACGCTTTATGACACATGCAGTCGAGGTTAGTTGTTCATCCGCACTTATGCCCGTAAAACATACCGCTAGTGGGCAATAGATACCAAGGTTTATTGTGCAACTTGTTGTTTAAGTCAAATGTGAAGACACAAGTAACGAAACTATAATATTATAATTTGTACCCTTGCAGTTAAATCGATATACCAGGGGTGGCCAAACTGCGGCTCTCGAGCCGCATGTGGCTCTTTGAGCATTTGATTGAGGCTCTTTAATGTTGCACATATATTTTTCATATTGCCCAGTTGTTTAACCTGATTAAACAACGCATTCTACACGTATTAACAATAGACTGACTGTTTGTAATAACCACAAACAGACTCACAGTATCACCACACAAAAATAATCATTATTTTATAGTGCGTACACTTCATTGTGAGTGAATAAATCCGTTTTTGATTTTTTGCGTTACGACTCTTTTAAAACTAAGTTTTGTGATATGCGGCTCGAGCATGAAGCAGATCTGGCCACCCCTGCGATATACCCTTAGCTTCCTTATGTAGGTTTTTTGTGTTTATAAACTACCTTACATCCCGCATCTTGCTGCCTTGAGAACCTATTTTTGCTTTGTGCACAATCAAACATGCCACCAACGTGGATGCAAATCCGCACCTATGATGACCCTGTCTGTGGGTGTTGTGCACTTAAACATTGCGACTGCCGCATTTTTTCTTGCGGGTTATCATTCGCACTAAATTTAGCCTTCGGTAATTTGATTGATCGGGAGAATCGCCGGGACTTGTTGTGTCAACGCCTTGTTATACGTGACCTCCAACACCAAACTGTCCAGCGACCAGATTGCCGATCACTAGGTTTGTTGCCTCCGAAGTCGGTAATCACTTCCTTGTGGTAGCTTCCTGGAAAATCATAAAGGCCCAAACTAATCTCAGATAACATGATGAAATTGGTCTGTCCTTCGACACCTGGTGTTTGGCCAACGAACGATGCTGGTAATGCGGTGTTTGTTTGTGCGCCGCCGTATGTTGAAAACCGCGATAGCAATCAATGACAGTATCATAGTTGCGTATCAAACAGGTAAGGTTCACGGTTCAACTTAATGTTGCTTCCACATCTATATACGGAAAGTGTCCGCGGAGTCGGTTATTTATCACATTCACCGTGATTGATAATTATCAGTAAATTATAATTTACTCAAAAAAATATTTTTCCGTTTCATATTCCGTTTCATTTGAATCATTACTTTTTTATGCAGTGAAAGGTTGATTGTTTTGTATATTTATTTGGAAATCAACCACGTACGGTGGTTTTGTTTATCGTGGACAGTGCGCCTTTGCTAAGCGCAGTGTTACACCAGAAACATCCTGACACGTGCCTTTGTTTTAAATTGAATATCTGAGACTTTGATTAATGTTTTCATTATAAAGGCGTATGGAAATTTTCGTGGTTCGAAATTGGGTGTGGATCAACAATCTTTCTTTTCTTGACACTCTCACTGCCGTAGGGAACAAATCTAATTTATAAAGCTTTCAAGTCCTGTGGAACACTTGTAAAATCTATTGACAATCTGTGCGAGGCAGGCAGTAATGGAAATTCAACCTCCGACAACCTACAATCATCCAATAAACAACATACACATTCGATTTGCAGCATAGTGATTATCGCCTCTCTCACGATCATCCAGCCCACATGCTCCTCCTGGAAACCATGAAAATCTTGCAATTAGAGGCGCGATATCACACCCAATGGTACCGATAGAACAGGATGTCACCTAACGAAGATCAAGATGCGCGATTTGACCGCGTCATCCTGTGAAAATCACTTGGCGATGCCAGATCACTCGCAAGCCTTGAAAGTGTTCGCCTCTCAAGCTCAAGTATCTGAGGCGCAGCTTACACCACCGCACTGGCAGTCTGGGCGTTACTTACAGCAATTTGCGTGTCATAACAACAAAAAGCGCTGTCTGTATTCTATAGTTCGCAGGCTCATCTGCTTTCGTCGATGACGGCCCTCGCGTGTATTTTTCAGCGGTTGCGACGAGATACGCGAAAACAGTCGGACAGGAAAAATTGTAGCCCTTCGCATCGAATTATAGACTTTTGATCGTAGCTCAAAGAAACCGCGCGCGCAACATTGCAATTATCGCTGCCATGTGAAAGTTTGCACTCACGCGAGCTTCTTGACGGCTGCGGCTTCAAAGCACGTAAATCGTGGATATTTGCGGACAGATTTGGCCATTGAAGTGGGACATAGAGGGCCGCACTGTTGTCCCATTGAAAGTTGAATAGCTTTGAGCCATCAGTATTGCTCTATGTGTTTTTGTCATCTGTTTGCGAACACACAGCACCTGTGCCAGTAGATATTGCTGTGCTGAAAATAAACACGCGGGTCTTGACACAAATTGCGCTTGACTCACCTGGCGTATATTATAACACTTTAAATTTGCGGGGCTAGGTTGCGGGTAATGTACACATGTAAAGGCATCCAGTTAAACTACTTCTTCGTCACGGCATATACCGCGGCAACACTCGTCTTTGAAGTGGTAAACTGCACTTCACATTAGAGTGACTGACGTGAGGGAAAGTTTAGTTCAAATGGCGTGCCGTGTCACACTGCGGCTGACAAGATACACTTATTTGCAATTTGTCATGTATTCTTGTGATTCGAAAGAAAATGAAAGCACGGCATTCAATCGATGAATTTATAAAAACAAATTTAGAATCAATAATTAACATTTGAAAAGTCTTTCTAAAACAACAGAGCCTCATATTTTTTTATTTCTAACGATTGTCAATGGGTTTTAATTAAATAAGGAACTCGCCTTCAACCTATATGACGGAATATTACAACAGACGCACATCTACGTCAATGAGATTCTGTCAAGGTTCCTCTTGGAGCAATCATGTCATAAACCTGAAATGTGTGGTTTGTGGTTGGAAAATCGTAACTCAGAAGGAAATCTAAGTCAGGGTAACGATCGCCTTTGTTTGTCTTAGTGACTCCGTTGCAAATTCCTCTTTCTCAGATTGGTAGTGTAAACAACGTTTTATGAATTCAGCGTAAAGCGCAATATAGTCTCGATTTTTGTCCCTTTTAATTTTATTTGTATGTGTATCAACAGACTACCTATATAACCTACCCAACCTTCTTTATTAAAAACGAGTTTCAAGTTACGTATGGTCAATATACGAATTTTGTTTCGAAATCGTTCTGTTTTTATTCATTTAGTGGATGTTAAAATTGATATAGCCGAACATTGTTGGGAGAATGAACGCTTTACATAAAAGGAACGGATATTGTTCAAATAACCGCGACGTGTCCAATAATTCGCCTTTATCCCCCTTAGCCCGTGTTTTATAGTCCCGAGTGATTCATGCATTACAAACACATCCCAAGCTTTGGGGGTGCATAACGTCATTGTGAATGGTGCCACTGTTTTTTGTTGCATCATAAAATCGAGGCCGAACTTATAAGTTGGTTGCATCAAACTTGGTGACGATGAAATAAAAACGTTTCTTAGCAACGAGTGCCGTTCTCTTCGTTCAATTTTGGTAATTTCTTACATTAAATGGTAACATTTTAGAAAATACATTCATATTTTAGTCATCTTTTAATATTATAGTAACGGTTGGTAAAACAATCGTAAAAGGATTCGTAAAGTTTATTGGCTTTTTAAGGGTATTTTAAGTCACCGTTTCATCCTGGCAATTGTTTGTTTCTGTTTTTTTGCTTAGTTTATTTTCTTTGCTTGGTTTATTACAAAACACTTTACCTATTTACGGGAATGACAGTCTGTTTGATCCATTTTTGATTTGCCTAAAAACACAAAAGTGTATTTAATGTTAAAGTTTTTTTTCCAAGCGTCTTTGTGCTTGATTCTCTTTTGCTTGTTTGGATGTTTTTCCCGTTGTAAAACGGTGTGCTTGACCCTTTTTTCAAAAACAAGCTGCCTGCAGTGAAATACATTACTTAAAAACACAATATTCAGTGAACCGTTTCATTTTTTTACGCCGCAAGTGGGCGTTTGCGATTACACTCAGCCAACCAAGCAGAAGAGACATAATTCTTTCCTATTACTTCCAGCGCGTGATAAACAAGTCTCGAAAGGTCCGATGCCTCTTGTAATCCCATAACTTGACAGAGGAGCGCGGAAGATCAACGAGGCCGCGTGTTTTTTGAGACAAAACATGACGCGCGCTCGTACAGATGAAAGCGGGCGCAACCGCACGAAGCGAGCAATGACATTGATTAAAAAATGCCGGGTCGCTGCTTCCCAGCAGGCACGGCCAAAATTAGAATACCTAAACCTACGCAAACAGCGCCAATAACTGCCTGTGAGTGCTGGCCTATGACATCGGGATGCGAACAAAAAGCTCACGCGATGATATTTAGTCGTCCGGGCACCGAATAGCTGTGGAATGCTAATGTAGTAAGCGATTATCGGCCACGATAGTGTCACGTTGTTTCGAGAGGGCAATTTCGCTCAGACGCCAGATGGAGAATCGCTCCGGCGGCAATCAGCGACCGCCCTCTTCTTGACATCGTAATCTGTCGCAAGGGAAGCGGGACTTTTCCTCTTTACCGCTACTCCTCGCACCTGTCAAGAGCTGTTGTTGATAGAAAAGGAGAACAACACGTTCATGGCTGCTCGAAATAGCGTACTGTCAGTTTACTTGAACGTCCTGGCCGCCCTTAGCTAGTTATGGTGTTAGTGTTTATTAAAAGTAACCTCCAGTGCTTCGATGTGCACCTTTTCCCACCACAGCCAATAAACACGAACTGATGATGTGCCATTCCTGTCTCAAACTCTCACCCGGGCCGCTAATGGTTGCAAAGTTGCCGTTTGAAGCGCACCTAAAACCCACGGCGCGGCTGTAACTGTATCCGCGATGGGTCGACCTCGTGCATAGCCCAAGCAACCGCTCCCCATCCCGTCATCTCGGCTTGCCTTTCAAGCGAATCACCACCACGAATGCTTGTTACCTCATGGTCCCGGTGTGCGACCTGTCACTTCGCACATCGCCCTTCATCGGGGTCACTCGGGGTCGAACGGTATTCGCTACAAAGAAAAATATGTCATAAACCACCCATTATTGCGCGTCTTTTCCCAAAGGGCTGCGTTTTGCATTAGACATCAGCGCTCGGCTACCTTGTTCCTGCGCCGATTAAAGCTCGCAACGTTGCTCGGTGTTTTACAGCGTTTTAATAAAATTATCGGAGCGATTAATGGATAGCGCGCGGGCCAGGGCGAATGTTGTTCAACATCGCCGCCACTTTGATCCTGGCACTCCGCAGCCCGATCTCTGTCCGCCGAGAGTTGAGTTCAGCAGTGCAAGTCGACATCGGCCACGTCAATAACTCTTTCAAGTGCACATGCTAATGCCCCAGCGTGTAGTATTAACTTTTAGAATGGCAGTTGCTGGACTGTCAGTCATTCACGTAATGGTTGCCTGATTACTTACTCATGTTAGCTTCATGTTGTGGAACAGCCGTAGCGGTGGAAACGAGCATATGATCCGTGTGCTGATGACATTTTGAAGGGTCATCGTTTCAGCCATCAGCAAATAATGGTGATTAGTGGGCACTATGCCCCACTGAGCGACAGGCACCATTGTTACATAAGAGGTTTGACCCCCGCATCGAAGTAATTACCTTTATCTGTATGTCGACTTATTGAATTAAACAAATTGTAAAAACGTCCCAGTAAACTTCTGGATCCAAGTTTGTGAGATCCTAAATCAATCTTTTTAGGTCAATGTGCATGTATCCCGTATAGGAAAATCACACCATAAATACTACATCTTCTAATAACAGTTTGTGTTGACAGCAATTATAATATGCTGACAGCGATCCTTCAACAGTGCGTTCCCGTAACACGCTCTGGTGCAGATTGCATTACAGTCTTGCTATTCTCCTCTCAAATCATACAAGGTTGTTTTGGCGTATCGCAACATGCAACCTTATCATAGCGGAATCTTGAACCTTTAGCGAGAATTTTGCATTGGACAACTTATCTCCTGCTGAAATGCAGCGAGCGGTAGCGCGTAACTTGCTTTTCACACTATCACCGCGGTAGACCTTATTCCTTTGCTGGTGTGAATGCCGTGCAGATATATCAAGCGCTCTCCGGGAAAACCAGGCAACATCAAAGCAGACGCAACGTGTTTCGGTTTTGCGGTTGCGATAAACTGACAGGGCGGCTTCCAAGTTGCTGGTTGGAAAGTTGCCTCACACGTGGCTGTTATCGTGACTTAATCGTTTTATTGCGTGTCAGCCTTTTGTCGAATAGCAGTTGATTAATGATAATGTATTGATTGTTGACTTTGTTTCAAAATCCGCCATTGGAGATTTGTCGTGTCGCACGGGCCCCTGGGAAAAGCGAAACCCATGTCACTTGTTGAACTAGCCATGAACCGCGTTTTCACAAAATGTCAAACGTCAAGTGATACTTTTCATCTTAAACATCGTTAAGCAGAGGGTTTTGTTTTTGACCTACTTTTCGACGGTCACGTATGTTCACCAACAAGTGTACGTAAACTGTTGTCCTCCCGTGGGTTCAAAAACATAATATTACAGTCTGAATAATCCAACTCCCTTAACCTAGATTTAAAGAAAAATTGTATGCAAATTTGTTTGGCTAAATCTGGTATATAGACCCATATAACGTGGTCATTTAACTTTTAGCAGAGAATATAAAGAATCGAAGTATCTATTTTATGACAAATGGGATAGTAATCTACAAAAAAACACCGGGGTGACTAAAATACGTTAATGATGGGCCCCCGAACCCGGAAGCTCCGGTCAGTCTTGAAGAACAATAACATGATTGATTTTGAGCAAAAGAGGAAGGCATGCAAAGAATGGCAAATACCCCTTTGAAAATGATGGACAGCATACTACACCACACGTATTGGGGTATGATAAATAGGGTTATTTTGGGGAGTGCTTAAACTGCAATGTTGTGTTATTCACAGCACGATGTAGATCAATATTATACGTGGTGTGATTGTGCGTGTTTTCGAAACATTGCATAACTTATCAAAGATATTACTGAACGTAAATTAATAATAGACTACTCGCAACTTAATTGCATTCTGGCACGACTCGCGGAAGGAAATTAGTGTCCAGTATTCAGGCCTCACGATTTCGCAAATTAATAATTTATCATCTGATAAAAGTGTTTAGTAGACTATTGTTTAATAAATGTAGATAAAAAATAATAAAAAATCCAAATATTCAATAAGTTTTGATTCGCTAAAAATCAAAGAGGCAAATGCACAAAAACGCTTATTCTGTATTATAAACTAACTAATAGTTTGTCTTTGATATTTTTAATTACTTATTACTGTGAATAAAACATATTTGCAAAACTTTTGCTTTTTTCAATCGGACCCATCATCTCGACAGTAGGGCCGTGTTGTTATCCTAGTAATTTTGAAACGTTTTTTCGGTGGGTGGCAAATCAACGGCAGCTGTAGGGGGACATATGTATATATAGCACTATATCTGCGTCCCCTATTTACTTGCTAAAAATATCATGTACAATAGGTATCCTGCGAAATTGACGCTCAATGGGTGACGTAAAAATTACCCGTTTCGACCCGCATACAGCGCAGCTTGGCAATTGTTACTATTTCGGTAAAGACTTCTTACTGTTAGACGCATACAAAAATAGAAGTTTTTATAGCGACTTAGCAATTTTTCCGAGCACCGTCTGAGATTCGCCCGATGGAATCCCGTAATAACACTTCGTGGTCCCTGTTTCAGCATGGACCCCTTAAAACGTCCATGGGGACAGATTAGAAGTTAGGACGCGTCAACGAAATTTCCGTCCCGTTGGATCAGCATTCGTCGTCCAAATCGCCTCCAAATCCCTTCAACGTCACAAAGGGATTGACGCAGCAGACATCAAAGAAACACCATTAACGAACCTAGATCTGCAAGTCTAATCCGATATTTACTTCCCGTCTCAATGCCGACTGTCAATCAATAAAATAGGGCATTGGTATAATACGGTAATGGATTATGTAATTGCGAAGTGTATCGACTATAGGCAGTTACGAAAGGCAGTACTGCCATAGCGCTGGTTAACACATGCACTGAGTATAGAATTTAAACTTCGTCTGTTAGAATGTTTGTCGTTTTACTGGCAATGTGTATTCCTAGCCGCATGCTGTACCATTTACCAGTCGAAAAGCCGAGATCAATTAAAACAACCTCCTTATTTATTGCTTATCAATCAAAAAATAACTAACATATTTTTGCCGGTTGTCGTGGTATTTAAATTGAAACTGCTACGATGCGAAACCATCATATTAGGTTCTTTATACATCTGGTAAAGGTCGCATATGTCAACAGCGGTTAAAAACATGCGCACTTTTGACGTCACACTCTGAATGTTGTGTGACAAAGGTACAGCAAAACAAACTGACAACAATATACCACCTGCATCATACTGTGTTTTGTAGACAAAAGAAGCATTTCAATTTTGGCGGCTCGGTCCTTTTATCTGCCTAGGTGATTTAAGTCTCTGAGCTCATTTACTAGCGATCCCTGTAAAACTGCCGGGACGTTATTGCCTCGTATTTTTTACCGCGCTCGTAAATTTTCACGATTCTCTAATGACAACTGTAAAACAGTCAGGCGAATCCACAAGCCTTGGCCATTTGCGGTTTATTTCAGCATCTGAATGTTCTCGTTATACATAGATTGGGCCATTCCAAAGCGGACAGTTAAAATCAGACGGGATTGTGAGTCTTTTATGACATTGTAAAACACCGTTTGGGCCTTCTGTCGCACGGTTGTGTAGTGAACCGCCACAAAATGTGCGGGTAAGGACTGGGGAGGCTTTAAATATTTGAAATTAAAAAGTCTTTGAAATTTGACTTTCGCCCTGGGTCATCCAAAATAAAATTGTGTGTTGCTTGCTGGGAGAAAGGACGATTTGGACATAAAAATATTTCTTTTATGTCGTTTGGTTGTCAATCCAAGGCCGTTAGTAACATTTCTCATTCCGGCGCCCGGTGAAATGAAACAATGAAACTGTCAAGCGACCTTTAAAAACGTCATTGAAGCCCACAATTTATTTTAGCCTGACTTCTGCGTGCGTCACGTAGGGATGCTTGTCACCATCTTGGTTACAGATAGCTTGTTGAGCAAACTTGAGACTTTTTAAGTGGGTGTGACAAAATTAGGACAAATGACGCAATTGGATTTAAAAAAATGAGATTCTGATAGCAGCAAAAACAAATGGCTGACTTCAGATGGACTTTCATGTTAAGGTTGTGAGGCATTTTGAAGCTGACCGATTTACGCGAAAAAGAGGCGTGCAGATCCTCTTGCCTCGTCGTCATAGGGACTAACTGGTGCTTTTAGGAATCTACATGATGGTATGGATTGAAATAGGGGATGAAAAAGCCTGAGCCGCAATTTACCAGGGCCTCTAAGCCTTGCAACAGTCATCCATAGGCAGCGATGGCATCAACGAGGCTCATGATGGATTATATTAAATTTCATGCCAGTGAGCTCTCTTGGGTCGTTGCGCGGTGCCGAGAGAATGCCATGGTGAGAAAACATCCGACTCAAAAGTGCTTGAACAGGGTCAACTAGTGGAACCATGCGTCATCATCTACATGTCACTCCAGTGTGGAGTGGCAATTCGTCTTTCTTACCGGCTCGTAGGGGGTTGATGTATTATCGCCTGCGCGCAAGCAGCAATTACGCCGGTCCGCTCGCGTCGTTCATCATCCCTCTGTGGTGCGCGTTTCCCTCGCCCATCGATCATCGGGACGCTCTTGAGTCCCGGGGCTTTGCTGCCGAGCGCGCGTGAAGCACCGCAGATTATGGGACCCGGACCGGGCTAAAACAAACTGAACCCTTGCGCCCGTTTGCGCGTCAGCTGGCCGCGCGCCTCGAAGTTTGTTTATTAGGATTAAACCTTTGATTTGTTTTCCGCGCACTGGCCAACCGTGCCCGATCCGTCTTTTGAAAGAAGCCGCCGTGGACATTTGCGGTTAGAGCGCTGAGTTAGTTAGCACAACACAGATACACTCAGATACTTCTCGTGCCCGCCGAGCAATGCATGGTTTCTTTTAGCACAAACCTGAGTGTTTGAATTATCAAAACACAGTACTTTGCTTGTTTGTGATAAAACATTTGTAGCACTACACACGGATCTGTTCTTGAGTATAATGAGAAATATAAAGACCCAAATAGACGTTAAAAGCGACATGCTTTGTTGCTGAACTGTTCGGCACGAGTTCATGCCATCCCCAGTGTCGCTTTGGGCCGCTATATTCCATGTGATACCATTTTTGTTTTGTCAGACTTACAGCGCATTTATGCTGTACACACACTAATATGATGCTGATGGTCATTCCAGCCTTTCCTACTGCGCTCTTCACTAACACACAGGTAACTCTAACAGACTTCATTAAAGTTTAATTTTAATCGGGGCACAGTCCATTTTCCAGCCATGTAAGTTGAAGGTCTATGCGTAGCAAGGGAGATGTATTACATTGCACTGATGATGAAAGTAGGTATAAAGTAGGCGCATTACCAGCGTTTTTCCTGCTGTTTTTGTCGGGTCGGTCAATATAATATTCCTTTTCGAAATTTCCTTCTCGTCCCGTCAAATACACGTCGTGCATATTTTATTAAAGGGTGAATACACAACCTAAATAGGGGTGGTATTAGCGGCGTTAATGGCCTGTCAGAGTTGTATGCTCCCTTAACCGTATAGAGGCGATATTTGTAGAAGCGAATTTGCGGGTCTGGCAAGGGTAGCGACCTTTCGTGGAAGCTTTTCAAGCGATTTCCGGGCAACAGTGGCCCACACTAATCCTTCAAAAACATCCAGTTAATGAAATTAGAATGAAGGCTGGTTCCCCCCCGACGAAACGCTACCGACCGCCATGGCCTGTCCCAGGCGACGTTATATCAACTCCACGGGGACGAATAATCGCCGGCGAACGTGGAGATCAAACAAGCACCCTCACAGCGCATAATGATCGATTGGTTGGTCGACAATAGAGTCCTGATCCCGTCTTGTTTGATCGCACGCCTCTGGATGTGGGCACCTGGCCCGCACAAAGATCATCATCAAAAGCTAAGGGCGACAAATTGAATCATCACAGTTTGTAAAGGTGACACTGAATAGCGCATGATTCGATAAGCCAAAACCTGTTGTAAGCCAGAAAAAAGCGTCACTTGTCATTTGCAGAATTTGAAAACTAATTTCAAACAATTCGTTTCGTTTATATTGGTAAGAAAACGCTTGAATCTGTATTATAAGGTAAAAGCATGCTGTATATATTCCAGTGGTGATATTAGGGAATATACTGCGCTAATATGAGGTTTAATAGTTTTGTGAATGGAAAGGTTGCAAGAAAAACAATAACCCGCTACGGCAAAAATGCGAGATATTTGCACTAAAACACGCACTAATCCGATGGAGGGGTTAAATGACTGAAACGCTAGATTTGCGGATGGTAATTACGCGTTGTAATTTGCAAACAAAATGGGAAAATAGTTTAATGTTAAACGACGCAAAGGTGAAATTCTCATCCTATTGTATTCTAAGAAGGGCGGCACGTGACCTGATGTGAACGATAAACGTGACAAGGGCGACATTGTTTGTGTTGCGCGATAACTTGTCTAGGTTTTCTTTCCACAACGGCTTTTTAAAATTACTTTTTCACGTGCCGAGTTGTTATCGCTGTTTTCAATCGACATGCTATACCCTGTCACTAGATATCAATATGCTTCTTACGAATACAAGTAATATTAAACCATAAATGACTTATTTTGTATTAAACAAATGTCAACATATATTAATTTTGGCCAAAAAAACAAACACTAAATTTTAAGATTTCCTTGCACTATACACGGAAATTCATCCCTGATTTTTCTACTGAAGATTTGTTCCTTATACTCGTATCATGTAAATTATACTGGTTTGTATTTAATTAGTCATTTTCAAAACCGTCCAACTTGAAGTTCAAGCATACAATTTAAAGGTTAAAAAAGGCAATTTCCTTTTAGCAAGTTGTTTACGTTCTGGCCTGTCGCCGCCCATGTGGCTAAGTGTTATTGATAAGCTACAGACAACTCGCTGTTGTGCCTGTTTGTTCTAATCCCGTCGCAACCGTACAATGTTTGTAGGCACTCGACAGCGTGATTAATGTCGACGATAGAGTTTCACAACAGAGTGATTTGGTAAGCTGAAAAGGGCGGATTACCCGCGTCGAGTGAGTGGAAGTTTAAATACTTACACCGACAATTTCCAAACAAAAGCTGAATTCCTCAAAAGCGCGAAAAACTCTAGTCATTTATTAGGATGGTTTTATTACACTCTGTTTCATACAAATAGATTTCAACAATAAAGAAAATAAAATATAGTTGAAAAATAACCCAATGTTTTTCTTATGTCTCATTCTAGTTACTAGTAGCACAAACCTTCTTGTGGGTCATATTTGTGTCATTCAACCGTCATTAACAGCATGTTTTCGTCTTTTATGAAGCCAATGACAATTTCAAAAAGGTATTTGAGCCAGTATTGCAAAGAGATCAATGCATTCACCAATACTAAAGATTTTATTGCAACAAAGCAACAAGCATTGTCGCCTTGTATAATTTATATCGATATACGATCGCGGTGATGGTTGAGGAAAAGACCTTTGAATGAGGCAATTGTCTCTCGTAAATCCACAACTGCTTTTAGGTTCCGCTTGTTTTATTGCTTAATTAGCGAAGCGACTCATAAATTATACTGGGTCGTACATCTGCTTTGAGGCCACTTCAGCGTTTCAACGGGCATCGGAGGCGCCTGTTACGTGCAGCGCCATAAATCGCGACATTTTAATGTCCGCTATCATTTCCAGTTTTAATGTTCTGCTGTAAATCGCAGTAACCGTTTAATTTACGGTCGGTGTGGTCGGAGCAATTTTAGGGCCGTGAATTGATGTTGATTGGGATCGGACTGTTTAACGAGTCAGCAAACGTCGATATGGGAACGAGCTTATTTTGTGCAGCATTATTATACATTTACATTTCGCTATTAAAGTTCTAAATTCCGTGTTGTATAAAAATAATTTCAATTCATTAGCAGCGACGAGACCGCGTAAAATGGGGACTGAAAGCACCGTTGGAGTGACCGTTAAAGCGAAATGTGATAAAAAACAGCAGTGCATAAACTCATGAGCTGTTTGTATTTTGTTGCATATAGATGTTTATGGCCAGGGTTGTCATCAACATGAACCCCAAAATAAGGACGAATGAAAAATTCAACTTTGATTCGAAACGAAGCAACATTTTTGAATTGTTTTTTTGTTTTGTTTGAATTGTTTCTTTTATATGAGCCATGACATGACACATGCCATATTTTTGTCTAAACCATTCTATTCCAGCAATTCCTTGTTCGTAGAAAATACTTCGTTTATCTCACGACATAGTTCAGATGTAGGTTTTAGTTTTACTTGTAGCTGGGATTTGACTTGTGATTGTTGAAAATAAGGACTCAGTCAAAAATAAGGACAAATCTTAGAAATGAGGATGATATGGCAACCCTGTTTATACCCATTGTGTAGTTCAGCCTTGTAATAGTTAACTCGCTTTGCAAACGACCGCTGTTTATGTAACCATTGTTTCATGCATAATTGACCAAACCTGACCCTTGTCATTCAATAACAAACAAATTCCGAAACTCGTGAAACAATTTCGACCGCGCTTTACACGTACGTGCGAAAACGCTACTTCCAAACGTTTCATGCAGAGCAGTGGGAAGCATCTCGTTTGGCCTAATCACACCAGCGGAAAATTTCGATAATCATCTTCCGCATTTCGCGCGTGGTAACGACCTCCATAGCCACAACGCCCCACTTGCGCGATGCATTAACGGTGCGATCGCGGTATGTTTCCTCATCGATGCGGATCGCTGATCTATTCCCGGGTTCTGGTAATTAGCAAATCAATCTTGTAAACTTAATCCGACGCTAAAATCCGTGACAATTTTTTTAATGGCACCCAGTAAAGTTCTTTGCCTTTTGTAACACGTCAATCTAAACTTGGTCGCTGAAATGTTGGCTTTGTTGCAAAAGAAGTCCATTTCATTTTAAAAGCATTTGACATATGCTAGACCCCTCACCAAAAATGCAGGAGTAGAACGTTTTGAAATGAATAATGGCATTTAGATTATTACATCCCAAGTGTTTATTTACTTACAATTAGCCTACATTAAATATCATCTTGACAACGTTATTATTATTTTCATTTAATAATGTCTGTCGTCAAATCAAGCCACAAGTTTACAAGTAGGAAAATTTCACAAAATTATATTAACAGAGGTACAGACGCCCATGCACCGATCCAATCATCTTTGAACATACCAGCTCCTGTCAAACAAATACGGCGCAGTATGACTAACTTTGTTTGATCCAGCTGTGGGAAGTCGTCTCGCATCATATCCACGAAGCAGGCGGTCGAAAATCTCCAAATCGCAGGCATGTAGCGTCACGTCAACAAGCCCCTTTACCCCCATCAGTTGCTTATATTTGCCCCAGGTCGGACAAGGAACCCCACGATGTCGTCACGCTTACCTGAGATCGTCAGTCACAGTGCTTGCTTTTGTCAAAGCGTGATTCATTGCCCACAGATTGACAGATTGTTTTTTTTTTGTTCCTAATCGAAAAATCGTGGCATACAGTTCAACCGTGTGTACATTTTTCTTTTAATTATGTGGTCGGTTTCTCGCTTGGAAAACTAACAATAATGAAAAATGTAAGCTAAACCCTTACGCATGGAAACTAGCAAATTTGTATATTTGGTTTGACATTATTTATTATTTTTTTTAGGGTAGGTGCCTTTTTTGAAAGGTTTTGTGATTCCCCGAAAGGAGCTCAACATTACGTAATTTCTTCTATGGTTTGAAGAAAGGCTGTTTTGTAAACAGAATCAAACTGGCAACCTCTCTAACCAACCACGATCAATCTCAGTTACGGATTGCCGACGTTGGCAGATATTAATCGACTTCTTGCAAAACTTATCCTTACTGATTGCAGCGGTATGCATGCACGCCGCAATTGCACTCAAAAGAAATGAGTACATTAGGGATTTCGTACGTCGTTCAATGGTTTTGGATGCTGTGTCAAAATCATACCGGTTGCCAGCGACTGTCAGCTCAATCCCTTCATCACCCGCGTGGATCGAAAGGATTACAACGCCTAATGCGTTCCTTCGGCGTTTGATCCGGGGAGAGCAACGTCACGGTTGCGGAGCCTGGCTCGTCAACACAAAGCGACACTTAAACTGCGTCTAGACGTATTTACAAACTTGACACCCAAGACAGGTGGCAAAGCACGACAAGAGTGCCGCTGAGCTAAAAAGGAAACCTATTAAGGGTTTTACTTGGAGTCAGACCGCAGTTTACGCTACCTGCCTGCTTGATGTGTAAGCTGTCACGCTGTCAGGCCCTAGTTTCCTTTGCTGACAAATGTCAATGCCAAGTTTGGCTATCGACCGTGACAGCACTGTTTATTTTTCGTCGTTCGCGCAATTAGCAGTGACATCGACTATTTGGACACCCTGGGATGTCTGTTTATTAAAGGCTCCATTACCGGGAAGGTTTTCTCCCAACGCTAATCTGATATAAAGATCCGAGCCGCAAGTTTTATAAATACAACGCCAGCGGTTCTCGGGACGCGTTCGAGGAATGCCCAAATCCGCGAATGCAGGCCAACTAGAAAACAAAACTTGCACGAATCGCGTTCGAACAAAGCTTATAATCCTCGCTTGCAAGTTTGTATATGCTCTTCGGAGATCGCTGCAGATACTTTAGGCCTCTCGTGGGCTCCTTCTTCCGCCTCTGTGAACTGAAAAGAAGCTGTGCCGCTTGTTTCGTAAACTCGACCTATCAAGGGCGATTTGCGCAGCCAGCCGTCACCGCCCTCTTTCAATTACCCCCTTGTTGGCAGAAGCACGCGAATGGTCAGGGAAGCTGCACGCCGACTTAATCCGAATTTTTTGGAAGAGAAACTCACTGCGGCAGACTTATTTTCGGAACACAATCAACAAACATGGGCGACCGCTACATCGCGCCGCTGTCAATCATCGCCGCAGGGTGAAAGTCAGTAGAGGACGTTTATTATTTAGGCCGCGCGCCGATAAAGCGATTGTCGATAGTATCGGACCCTGGCGTCGACAGTTTGACGAAAAGTGTGACAAGTTTTATTGGTGCGGCAACGCATTTGGCACGTTTCTTTCCAACTCATTTGTATAATGCACCGAGCTTCCAGCGCGAAATTGACACTTGTAACGAGAAAACGGGAAAAGAGCGGCTACGCGGAACTTTTTCGCCCAACTGTCAGCGACATTTCAATCACCTTGGCGTTCAGCCTTTCCCTCTTTTGCTGGAACGTGACATTCACGGTGAGCAGGGCTCTAAAGTCATGCGTGCAGCAAATGCTTAATGAAGATTAATGCAATCCCGTTTGCGACCTGCCTGGAGCGCCAAATGCTGCCTATCAATCTCACACCTACACTGCTTGTGAAACTCACGACTTCGATTCCCTTTTACAGAGAATCGAGCGACGACCTGTCGCCCGCTTGTGCGCGTCCATCAATCACCTGCCGCATATCGGTTTCATACTTCGCATTAAAGTGCTTGTTGTTAATCCATTTTCCGCTTGTCCAATTTCTGGTGGAGTTTTTTCTCGTCCGTCAACCGCACGTCTTCCTGCCTCGCCGTGTCAGACTCTTGACATGTCGCTTTCGGGCCAGGGATCCACTGGGCTTCGAGCGGGTTTAGTGAACCCCCTCGTGCGTTGAGACTTCACCTCATGTCGTCAAAGAGACGTGATAAACAGCGCATAGTTGCTAAAATGCCAACACTCTATGTCTCATTATCAATAACAAGAAGCACCGGACGCGGGCTCAATACTTGCAGGAACATTACGGCTAATAATAATGGTTTTACATGCGCGGTTAGGAGGTGCATGATGGAACTTTGCATCAATTTACCGCTGTTGTTTGACGCGTCAATCTTTCACTCGTGCACACATCCGTGTTATTTTCGTCAGCGCTTCGCCTTTGCCTCTTTTGTTATGCAACATGGCGCCTTGCATCGACCTTCCTTTAACGCTGTGCTCTTTGATAAATCTAATCGGGAATGCATTAACCTTTCGCTATTAGACATATTTTCGGTTCCTGTTTAGCTTTCTGTTGTAGAGTAACTGTGCTGGGATTTTGCTTTGACAATTCTTGATTGGCTCCCGCGAAGAGCTATTGGACAAATAATTCTGCAAAACAGTAAGGAAAACAAAAGCCTGCGAAACCATTTTTTACCACTTTTGCTTGCTTAAATTTGTTTGATAAAATATCAGTTGCTTATGCCCTTTTTTGCGAACGACGGCAGTTTTTGGAGTATAAGTAGTGGTGCTAAGTCAAATTGGAGGACGTAAATAAATCGCCGAAGTGAATTAGCTTTTAATGCTGTCTTGCATGGGAATTTCTTCGCCAAAATCGCCTGAACCCGGGCAGGGATCAGGCATAACAAAGTGCTACTCAACAGTGTGAAGAGATTCATGGTTTGTTGATTGTTGTTAACACGAAGTACGTTATCGCCGACACACCATCTTCAATTATGTGCTAACCATGGTGAGCTCCTAAACTCGAACTTGGGTTCAACAGTCGATGCGAGGAGAAAGTTTAAGGCGATGTGCTAAGATTAGATTAACTTTGCCGCAAAAGTGACGCGAAGATTACGATAGAAGCGCTTTAATTTTATGTCTAAACATTGGTGGCCGCCTGTTTGTGTTTATATACGCAAGATATTGTCATATGGCTTGTATCGCGTCGCGTAAACGATTGTCCGTCCGATCTTTGCATAGATTACCAAAAGCGCTTGGGCGGTGCGCTTTGGGAAGTGCACCTTGGCAGCTGGTTTTTCCTTATTTCCGTTTTAATTCATCGAGAACAGGTAACACGGACCACCGAGACGTAGACTGTGGTTTTGTGAATCATCCATCAATCTGAATGCATTTATTGCGTATAATGAAGTAACGTTTAAATGCCACCTGTCTAGATATGAAACAGCAATGCGTGTTCTCTCGGCATTTGGCGAGTGCTCAGAATAGAACAAGCTTTTTTTCTAACCCTTATCCTCCATTTTCGCGCTGTCAAAGTTATTTTTGCGATAAGCAGACTTATTTGGATGCACTCAGTCTTAAGCCGTTGATTGGTCGTGCCCAATTTTTCTCTGTCATTTAACTTCTTAATTTAACCTGTTTATTTTCGCTCGCGACTGTTTAATTTTGGGCGGTTTTGTGTGTGTATTTGATGGTTTGAACCCACATAAACCAGCCACTCCCACGGAGGCTATTTTAAAATTTAATTCGTCCTGTCCATAAGCGCCTTAAAAGCAAAACACCAAAAAATGAGAACTAACCGCAACGACGTACAAGAATGAAATTCAGTCCTAAAACATGTGCACCTGCTGTGGCGTCACCGCTTCTTGGTCACGTGACTCAGCTCGTCCAATGATATTATGGAATCTTGCGTCGCAATTATCTTGGGAAGGTCTGGATGGCTACACTTGCCTCAAAAGTCGGTTGTTCGAGCGCAATCGCGTGACTGGAAGTTATGACAAGCTGATATATTGCGGGCGTTGGGGGCCAATGGGGAAATGTCGTCGCTTGCCGTGATTCGGCGTATTGTACGATGTAAACGGGACGTTCAACTGCTTATTAGCCTTCGTGGTCGTGCTGACACTAGGACAGCTTCCGAGAGGAGCTGACATCGCTTTCATTTATCAAAACCCAGGAGCGAGTATCGCGATCGACGACGTCCCGTAAGACTTGCGGATATCCCAGCACAAAATATTTATTCAAAATCACGGTATGACGTAATGGCACGAACAACGTTATAGAGACAGCAGTTCCTTTTTTACACATAACTCTTTCACAAATTTTCCCGGGTCCTGTCACTGTCAGAAAGAATCCCTGTTCGTCTACACGGCTGTGGCTTTGCAGTAACCGGATTAGGTCACCGACCTTGTGGTCACGTGACGCTAAAGTGACAATCACAAAGACGGAAAAAGGTCCCGACGCCATGGGGGCAAAAGTAATTGGTGTGCCGACAAAGGACGCTAGTCATGGTTATTTGGTCGCACCGCAACCGATTGTGTGAATTCGACACCATTGAATTGACGTAGAATCCCATCCTGACGAGCTTTTTGCTCTTCAGCCGTGATCTTCAACTCAAGTCACTCAGCAGATTTGACGGGCCGACTCCAAAAGTGCTTTTAAGCTGCTCGAAACGGCGGAGAAAAGCGTCCGAGATAGGACTGATGATGTCCTCGATAGATTTGTCGCGTCGCTTTTGTTGAAATTGAAGCATCGCGCCGGGCGCTCGCGAAAGCCGCGGAATATCAGATGGTTTTGATAGCGGGCCAAACTACCGATGCTCGACAGGGCAAACGCGCAGGAGAAAATGCAGCGGGCGGCGATTTTGCGAATTCCCGCAGCCCGTCGATTGTGATTGATTGAGCGTTGTAACGACGTGGCTTGGGGGCAGCCGGGGATGTTTATGCAGTACGCCGGGTGCCCGGGTGTTTCATGCCGCCTTCAAATGAGAAATCGCCCATAAGCCCACATAAACGGTCCTCGCGCCGGATCAATCAAAACAATCGCGCGCTCCAAATTGCCGCCTAAAATCCAAGGCGACCTGTTTACCCTGGCGTATTTTTAGGCCCCTGTGCTAAATATACGCAGAACAATTGAACAACGCAGAGCCGCACGGCTTGTTATGATATTTTTCTTCCTTCAAACCAGCGCCTTTCTCCGTGCTCTAAGGTCCAAGGTTAATATTTGTTTTCGCGCAAGTTTATTGTGAAACTTTCAATCCCGACGCGCAAGTTGAAAGGCGCCTTTCTTCGACCATCCCTTTGAATTTTTTGACAACTGTAAACGTCGCCATAATAATGTAAGGCCGTGTCAACGGAAACTGTCTCATATCGGCAAATTTCTCAGGGCACTTAAATCTGGATTTTAGTCACTGCTTAAAAAACTGAACCACCACTTAAACATCTCGATTGCTATTGCGTGATTAAATGCTTTGCAAATACGTTGCTGACAAGTCGCTCGCCCTGTCGACTTTAATCAGTCAAGGCTTTAATGATGCCAGACTTTGAGTGACGGTTCAGTGTTAAATTGGGGCTTCTCAACTGGTCACAACTCTTCATTACACGCATACACTCGGCTGTGGCAGACCGTGAACCGCTTGACAACGTGCTCTTAACATATCTAGCGATTTGTGTTCAACGTCGCCGACATACCGACAAACTTCCAATTCGCAAGACTTCAAAGGCATAGCACTCGACGTGATTGCACACGCGCTTATGTATCATTACGCTCCGAAATGTGTCGTTGTCAAGGTTATGATGTCGAAATTGAACGTCGGGCGACCAGACTTGGAACTTCCTGACGGATTCAAATTGTTACAACCTCGATCTTTGTCTGATGCGAGCGAGCAACTTTGCTTGGCGTTTCCGCCCAGATTTTTGCGAGTTTTTGAATTAGGTATAGACATGTTAGTTAACTGTTTAAAATGTGTGGAAACCTCTTTCACTTATGTGAAACTGGGCACATCAAATAATATATTTTTTGGGGGGTGATACCATTTTGTCACAAATCTAATTCTGATCTGGAAGTAGGGTGGAAAATCAAAATTACAGTTTAAGATCAAATTACAAAGTCGATGAAATCGTTTTCTGATTTAATAAAATGTCAAAATTAGAATTCATAGATTTCCAAAAGAGTGCTGGGTTTATCATAAAATGCCAATTACTGTCGGGCCACACATTACAAACAAAATGATATCATACTGAGACCTTTTCACTATTTAATTTTAGTGTGTTATTTTCTTTCTAATAAGGCCTGTTTAAAAGTAATTTGCATATTGTAGCGTGCCAAGCAGCGCCCTCCGGATCGTTTGTTGATGCAAAGAGCTATAAGATGAGCACGACATGCGCTGGTTATGATCAAATAGAAGGCTTGCTATATTTTTATTTAATCCACTGGATATCAGCAGCAGTCAGCAATTCGAAGCGAAGTACATCATTGCACATCCGTTTGGTTGGACTCCAAAATTGACACGACCAGGTACTTCAAGCTTTTTGTCGCACTTCGCGTTGATACGAGGTACAGTTCTCCCAACATGAAAAGGCAATTTCCGCCAAATGGCCCAAAACAGGGGTGTCAGCCAAACCGGCAATTGAAGCCAGACTGCATGTACTTTTCCTGCCCTTGGCTCACAAGCATGGCGTTTGCTTTTACTAAACACCTTTCCATCGCGGCTTTTATGCAGGATGGAATTCGCTTGGTCGCTCACTGGCGTCAATAAATTCACGTTAATTATGAATGAAGCCGTGACAGGCACCCGCTAAGCTTTCTGAGCAATATTCCGAAATTTACAAGGGCTGTAAACCGAATTAACGATATTGAGTTGCGGCGGTTCGTCCGGGCACCACGCCCTGAACTGAAAACCCAATGTCGAAAAAGCGAGCACCTTGTCGTTCGGCGGCTGCGTTTTCGCAACACCAACTTTATTGAAAAGCTACTTTGCATAAGGTGAGCGTAAACATCCAATAATATTTATGTGTAGTGTTTACGTGTTTTACAGCTTTGTTTTGCCGCGAATTCGTTCCGACAGTGAAATTTAATTTTATGGTGCGTACGAGAAAGCAACATCTGTCACTTTCAAATGGCGGTGGCGGGGATTTTTGGAGTATCACATAAGACTGTCGAGTGAAAATGGCAAATTAGGTCGGCTGCGAATCGGATGTAAGCATAAGCACTATCCGGCCCCAGCTGCAGATGAATATTATCTTCCCTTAAAACATTCGAACAGGTGCGTGCGCATTCAATGGGATATCGTTCGGATAACATACGTTGATTACATAGCACACACAAAAACAAAACCTGGTATATAATGTTGATGCCTGTGCCCTGCTGTAAGGCTCCAATGGATGATGGATGATGGATGATTAGTTGATCCCGGTTTACTCGCGAAATTGCTAATTAAATTCCGCCAATCGCGTCCTTCGTTTTAAATAGAAACAAGCGCGCCGGCCGCCGAGCTATTTAAAGCCGCTCGTATCGCACACACACAAAAGACTCGACTCATCCTTCTCCCGGTTCGTCTTGTTTGTCGCCCAACACACAAGATGGGCATGCCTGGAAATTGCATTGTGTTTTGCGCAAAGCACCGAGCTGTCACAGCGCGGCGGACTCAACCCAGTAAGCATTTATCACATGCCGATCTCCCAAAGCTGTCCGCGACTTCGGCCAAGAAGAAAACTCATCATATACACAACACGTGCACAACAGCCCTCGGGTTCAACACTCCGATATTTCATTGGTAAACATTCCAGGAAACATATTTTTTTCTTACGTGATCAGTGAATTGCTTTTTGAGTTGAATTCAGTTGCGTTTATTTCGCCGGGGAAAATCGTAGCAGCACAGTTGCACGAAAATATTCACCACGACGGAAATAGCTTCGCCCGTAATACTCATGTTTAAAAGCATATTTAATATTTGTTAAGGTACAGAAGATTTTAGAATTTGAACAAAACATGCTTTGAAGTTCTATAGTTCACTTAACTACACGCAATTTCTGTTGGACAACAATTCATATTGCCAAACACTGTATTCCCATCACGCGTCTGTAAAACAGCGGGTGGGCGTCCCTAGTTTGCCACTTCGCGGTTTACATCGCAAATTGCCGGTTGTCGTCACAATAGATCAACCCTTGTCGCTGGGAGCAATAGCAGCGGGTATGCATTATTAAAGAACACAGTAGTTTGTCGTATAGAACGGAAGTTTGCTGGAGGTACTTGCCCGCCCAATGTCTTCAGCTGATTGATTCGATTACAGTGCTCCCCGTGTCTCGATTGTGTACAAACAATGTCAAGTTTGATGAAGGATTCTCGTCAAATGCGCTTTGCAGATGTTCGGCCTGCCAAGTAAATCAGCCCACCCTGGTGGAGGAAACCTCTCGCCTTGTGTGTCGTTTATGTGTGGTGCGAAAAGCGTTGTGAAATCTCTCTCGCGAGAATGTATTTGCCGGATAGTGATTGACGTGTTTGGACATTGACGTTGCAAAGCCGCCTGAATCGAACCGCCAGGCGCCAAGGTGCTGACGTATGTGCACTGTTATTATGAATTGCATTAACATTTCCTCCTCCGCGTATTATTCGACACTGATCCACGGAGATGGTTGTGATATGTTTCATAATTCGTTGTTTTGACGTCAGGCTCGTGGGACGTTTACCTATACATGGCGCAACAGGCAGAGTTTTATAAAAAACTAAAAAAACACGTTAATCGTGTGTTGTGTCGTCAGCAGGTATGGAATAAACAAGATGACACTTTGGCGCATCTTTGGGGTCATCGAGGTGCGTAAACTCATCACAAACGCGAATACCAACTACGCCCATCGCTGTCAAATTGTCAGTGACTGAGCGACGAGCAACAAACAAAGCGCTAAACGCCATACCGCGCCCACACGGACCTCGCGCTTGATTCAATGCGCATCTCGCCTTAATCGGATGATCATCGCAGCGACAAGGCGATTTGACACGACAAGTCTGTTGTGCTTTGCTCCGTGATCACCGAACGCGTCCGGGGGATGCCCTGCTTGCCCGCCCACCTTGGTGCAAATAAAATTGACGGCCCATCACAAAGAACTACATAATCGCCTGAATTTAGAGTTTGACTGCTTTAGGTCCGATAACTTCCATCGTCAAATGCATTTTTTCATTCAAACTACAGCGATCACGGTTCTATTTATACTTGTTGTTGATGCTTTCATCACAGACGTCGCCTAAATACCCGTTGAAGGCTTGACAGCGAAATGCTTAATTCTCCATACCGAGCAATTGAGTCGTCCATTTTACCATTAAAAAACGTTGTGCTGCCATGTTGGTTACAAGTTTTCTGTTTTTGACGAAAACTAAGCAAAACTTGGTATTTTCACACAATTTTCAGAGTTTGCTATAGATGCACATGGTAACCCATAATAGTTACCACATTTACGTGACAAAATTGAATTTAAATAGTTTAATTTTTTCCATATATAAAACACAGCCATAATGTCATTACCTCAAAGAGTATACGGTATTTTTTTATTTTTTGTTGCAACAGATGGATAAACCAAGTTTGGCAACGGACAAAAATTATGCGACATAAAATACCAGCGGTTAAGACTGGTGTCTTTTATACGCTTGCTGTTCAAGTCAGCAAACAGTAGCCAGAAATCCCTATCGCTTATCCAACATTGGACAGGTCTTATATTACATGTTTCTGCGGCTCGACAACGGTTGTATAAACAGGTTTGTGTTGATTGACTGATGAACGAATTTCCTACGATACGCATAGTCGCTTTTTCAGGTCCATTGGCTTGGAAAACACATCAGACAGGAACAAACACACGTCGTCTCGTCGTTTCACGTTTTATTCGCGCTTAGATATATAGGTCGACAGAATGAAGATTGACAGCATATAATATCACAATGCACAGGTCTGAAACGAAACGGATATTGGTAAGCGCGACCGGAAAAAAAAGTTGGTGATAGCGGGAAATGCGTGTGCGCGCTCTGCCAGAAAGAAAAGAACATACGAGCCCTGCTGTGTAAGAAGAAAAAAGTACGCGCCGTCAGTTACAAGATAGCACACGGGGGAACAGGGGCCTATGAAAACGATACATCAAATTTGGCAATATTCAAGGCGTTGAAAGAGCGACGGACTTGTCAACAACAGGTCGGTGGAACTTGCTCACTGGGTTAGAATGCGTGCTGGGTGTCATCACAACATAACCATGATTGCCGCCGTCTGCTACTGCTGTAGGGTTGATTTCCGTTTTCGCCCCCAAGCACTCTAACGCCTGTCACCCCGGAAAACAGGTTGGGGTCGAAATTAACCGCCCGACCAATGGCAAATCCACGCCGAAAACACAACTGTCGACAGGTCATGACACGCATTCGAGGGCTGCCTTGTGTGTATGTGTGTAACCACAATAAAAAGTTGTTCAAGGGTACGAAAAACCAGCGGCGGCCGCCCCGAGTCTCTGTCCGTACAAGGCGAAGGGCGAGCAATAAGCCCCAGCCCCAGCTGCGATCGGAATCGGCGGAACTGCCGACAATTGACCCAGCATATTTGAGCTCTTGTAGGGGTGATACCTGCCAAGTGGGCTGTGACTTCGGGACAGAAAATTAGATGCGACCCCAGGGTTGGCGGCTGTCGGTGAAACGGCGGCCAAAGCGGCGGCTTGCTGTGAAAGGTAAGCCGCATAGGGATTAGTAGCGAGTTTGTCAAGGCCGTTCAGCAGGTAGTTGTTACCACTGGCGGCGCTAGTTGTGGGCAATGCGTGTGTCCTGAGGTGGTTTGAGAGTTCTTCTGCGGTGGCAAACCGTTTACCACAACTCCCTGATCCCACGTTCACCCAGTTGCAAACGTGTGGCATAGGGTCGAGTCCACCGCTGCGCGCGGCCGCTGCCATCACCATCTGTGCGTAGTAGGTACTCGCTGGGTTCGCGAAGGGGTAAAAGGGAAGTTGGGTATTTTTGAGTCCTTCGTAGCACGAGCTACCTGGCACATGAGGTCCTTGGCATCCAATGCAGAAAGAGTCGTAAAGGGAAAGCATGGGATTGGCTTGGTGTGGTGAAACGCTGTTGCTGCTACAACCATGTGTCGCGTGCCTGGAGTCACTGACAGAGGTGGTGAGCGGGCAACCACATGAGCTGCTGTAGGATCGGTTCGGTGAGGCAACGGGTGATGATTTTAGTCGATGGGAATCCGCGCTGTGTTTGGAGCTGCTCTCATCAAATGATGTTGTATGACGACGTTTGATATCCGCAACACTGGTGCGCTTATGATCACTGAGTGGGCGCGTCACTTTGGATCCGTCGGATTTCGACTCCATTGACTTCACCACATCGGGACAGGATTTCACAGAGTCTGGTGAGGATCTCGACTTTTTCGCGGGAGAAGCACTGTGAACCACTGGCGATTTTTCGCGTTTTAGGGGTACACAGCGTGGGTTGGTAGGAGATACCGATCCGCGTCTTGGAGAGCTCATGGGAGGTGTCCGTGAAACTGGAGCAGCGGAGGGTGGAGGTTTGTGAAGTGCGACACTTGATGGTGATCGTTTCGATTCTGAATAAATCTTGCTTGCTGAAGACACTTTGGTTGTGTCTTTTCCAATAGCGCTGCACGTCTGGGCCAGAAGAGCCAGAGGGCTGTTTTTTGCGTCCAGCTGAAAAACAAACACAAGAGTATAAGTCAAACGATTAGTATGTGACATGTTATTTATAAGGCATGACGTTATTTGTGGTACGTTAATTCTTAGTCATAACAACTTAAGTAATCTAATTAAAATAGTTTCGTTCTGATTTCGTTCGGCAAATTAACGTGCGTCGTTGTGGAACGGAATTACGATATCGTTAACCTCGTTTCGCAACATTGAATAGGCTTTAATGGACAAATTGGCCTGATTTGACTCCCTATGACTTGAAAGGTCGCTTACTTTGAATTTTACGATATAATCAAAAAATCGTCGGCTAAAAATCGTGTAAAAGTTTTATTGTAGTTGTTCATAGCTTAGTATATATGCGTTTCTTATCCATTAAGGGAATTTATAAAGGCGGGCAGCTGCTTGTGGCCTGGTCAATAATTGCCTGCTCCTGCCTCGGCTTTGTCCGGTAGGAAATCACTCACTTCGACTTCAAACATAGGCCCCTATAAAGGCCGCCACAGCGAGTGAAAGGATTCAATAAAGCGACGACATTAAAACCCATGGCAGGTGTAAAGGAAATTTACATTCCCGTCGCTAAGCGAGATCAAAGCCGCCGCGCGTTGATTGACGCTTTATTGCGCTTCGACTTAAAGCGATAAAATCCTGGCGTGGCTCGTAAATTTTCGGGCGGCGAACAACTGATGACGACTGGGCTGAGGCCGCGAACGATCTTTTTGTGCCCCAGCGATGTGACGTATGCGATCCAGTCATTACGTAAGGCAAACAGGCCGGTGCCAAATATCTTTGACAAATCGCCGCTCGTTGCCCGTGACACAAAAAGATCACCCTAAGCGGAACATCAAAGGGCCTTTGTCCGGTGACAAAGGCTCGGGCGCGACAACGGCAACCGGTTATCAAATTTTCGTGCCGCTGATAAACGTACTCTGTCATTTCCCCAACGCAATATTTGACAAAATCCGTTATTACCTATGCGCTGATTCATGCGCGAATTTATGCCCATGCAGCGACATTGGGCGTCGCTGATTGACAGCAGTAATGAAGGAAACTTCAAAGCGCTGACGTAGCAAGTGGAGCATCCATGGACGAGAGTAAGCTATCCGCCCGACCCCGCTGATCAATTGCGTGAAATCTTGCGCGACCGCACGGTTTTTGTACGCCCGTCGCTTTGGCTTATAGCGCAACGGTAATTGAGTATATACCACTATGTTTACGGAACAGGACTGCCGGTGCGTAACTGCGGCAGCCCCTCACCACCAACCCTCTAATGACGTCACCTTCAGGGATAAATAAAATCCGCGGTTCTTGAGGGATTAATGACGGATCCCAATGGCCGCCCTTTGGAGAAACAAAGGACCCAAACGTTTCCCGGGGCCGCTGACGAACAACACAATGCGGCGACGAGTGACTGCGTCAGGTGGAGTTACAGCGAAGGCTGTGGGATTACCATGTTGATGGATTGGCTCTCAGATGCCAACACGATCCCAAAATATTTGCCACCCGAGGATAAAGGAGCCCCGGTAAAGCCTGGTGCGTGTGTGTTTTGTCAAGGATCCGGGCCACAGCTTGTGCCATTGAATTTCGACAATCCAGCCTGCCCTTAATTTTACTATTTCTGATTAATGGCGGCTGCGTGATATATTCTAATTTTCCTCTTTAACTTCGCTCGCGCTGTTTTTTCTAATTTTCCTCTTTAACTTCGCTCGCGCTTTTTTGTTCGCTGTACACTAGTGGGTGGAGTTTGCGATCGGTCATGTCTTTTACATACAACGAACACGTTTGACCGCATCGATAAAAACAAAATTTATTGCCACGGTGCCTCTGTATTTTGCGGCGCGCGCCTTTTGGTGCTAAGGGGGTGCGATGGCGGCGAGCTGTTGGAAGTCATCGACCTTATAGCAACGACGTCAAGCTCGTTTCCGCAATTCCCTCTATTGATAAGCCCTGCCACTTCCGCGGCCACTCAAAATAGCCACGTTTTAGTGTGATGAATGCGGCTGTTTGGGCTTTGTATACATGATTCCCGAACGCCGCAATCTCGACGCCGCGGCGTTTGGTAATTTACGACCCTGTGCGCCCGACGCCAACCCGCCCCGGGTCCCTGTCTTGCAAGCGAACGCCGATGAATTGGCAGGTCAGTGCCGGGACGGCCCGGGTCAGTTGTAGGTCACTCAGTTGCAGTTCTCGGTTTAGATCTAGCGCACCGCGGCGCTTGACAAGTTGAAAATCGATAGACCTCGTGTCTAGTGCGCTGCGCAAATCCTCTTGGCCTTCATTTTGTTTGTCTTTAAGGGTCATCGGCAATTGATTACCACCGGGTTGCAATTACACGTCACAGTTAATTTTCGAGCCCGTACCTGATAATTGGTAAATAAAACCACAAACAGGGAATGGATACGTGACATTTTTGCGTGGTGTATGACATCATTAAAAACCGCACATGAAGACCCACAGGGTCAGCAGCACATGCTTTGCAGCGTTCTTATCTTACGCCGCTATGTTCTGTTATCTTCCACAAACTCTTGCAAACATGACTCACCGTGGGAGGACCGGGCGGCGGCTGGATGTACTCGGTGCGGAGATATTGCTGGGCTCGTCCCGCCATTTTAGTTGACTTTTTCCGTTGTCTGATAGCTGCTTCGGGTGTGATCGTTGTCAATAGGCAGAGTGCAATCAGTGCTTAAACTCTACAAAGCTTCCTGAAACGAAATGACAAGAGATGACAGGCTGATCGCAAGCAAGGGCGATGATGGACCAAGGGCTGTCACGGCTGCGTTGAGGCTAAGCAAAGCCCCGGGTTTCGCAAAACGCAACGTTCGACTTCGGTTGTTTCCGTACACCCTGATGACTGACACTGGATAAAATGAAAACTGCCGACGTGTAATTTTTCGCAGGAAGCCTGGTGTTTGTTCCCGTTTGCTTTGACAGTTGATGTTAACAAGGTTTATTAGATCGAACTTTCTTGATGCTGTCACTTACGCCCCTCATTATCATATCTCCAACCGGACTCGTGAAACTTCGACAGCTTGTCGATATGTCAAGCGCACTTCGCAACAAATAAATACATCGCAATTTAAACGGCACATCGCGGTCAGTTGCACCTAGCTGGTTTGTTTACTTTCGTCTGTCCTGTTGGCCTGGCGGAACTTCTTAAAGTAAAATGAAAAAAATGGGCTGCACACGTTTACTCTAATGACTTCTAGTAGTTAAAATATCACACCTTTACAAACGCTTTTGCTAGCAAACACATAGGACATATTTATAAAGTCAAACATCTTAAAATCAAACTGCACAAGAAAATCGTTGCCTTCTATTTGAGAACTAACGTTGTCCTGCATAATCACTTTTAAAAGTGAAACATGTCGTTCTGCTTTCATCATAAATAGCAAACTCAATAGCTTTTGTTTTCAAATCTAAGATCGTAAGCGCGGCGTGCGACTTGCGGCGCTGAGCAACCTAACTGATCGAACTTCTCGGCTAGCTCCCGCGCAATCCCCGTCGCTGCGCCTTTTTCTCCCCGTCGGATGATTGAAAGCTCTTTCATTTTTTTGGCTGTCCCTCAATCGCCCTGACAGCTCCCGTCTTTGTTTGGCCATTACGAACAGGCTTAGCACCCCGGGCTCGTGTCTCGCGATTGAGATTCGATTCGAGTCGGACGGGCCCGCGACACCTGACAAGTAATTAGAACTGGCGATTATGAATGGGTGCTGAAAGGAAGGTCTCATAACTGTAATCTAATCCGATTCATTACGCGCCTGTGGTGAAAGAAACCCTCTCGATTGAAAGAAGCCACCGTCTGAGTTGTGGAAGAATGCATTGTTGTCGCGCAACTATTCTGACAGTCTGACGCGTGTAATTAGTGCCTGAAATAGTTTGAGGAACAGATATGTTGCTGTTACCTCACTTGCAAAACCACAACGAAGAACGTAACTGGTTTGTGACATCAGAGGTTGCGCCTAATCAAAAATGTGATTTGACTAAACTCATAGTTTGAATTTTGAACAAATTTACATTATTTCTAACCCATGTTGGGCTACTACAAGGCAGTAGATATACTAAACGCAAAGCGTCGTCTGGCGCAAACAACACGTCAAGTAGCTACTCGTTACCCACCGCGCTCCACAGCGCCACGCAGCGACCGGAAACGGGAGTGCTCAAGCATTTGGAGTGAGGGCGGCGCAGCCCACGCGGGGTGTGCGGGATTTACAGCTGAAAAGAGGCAATCTGTCTTTCCCGTGTCAAGCCGACAAAGGCTCACAATGCTCCTGGAGAGATGAAAGAGAAGCTTGCCGCTTCGCTTATCGCATTCTTAAAATAACAGGCGCTCTCCCCAACCAAGGAGGGCCAGATGATGATTGATTGACAAGCGTACAGTGCCTCTCTCCCTATTCTCTCGCGCCTTAAGTGCCCTCGACGAGTTGTTGATCTTTTCTGCCCGGGCTCTTTGACACCCGAGACAGTTTACACAGCAACAAACGCGCGGCGCGCTTCTAATCGAATCTTCGACAATTCATTTTGCGCGGCCGGGGCGCTGCGCCCCTGTCAACGACGCCCTGACCCCCTTCCGCAGTCAGCCTTTCATTACTCGCCGAGCGAGCTTTATTAAGAAGGAAATGAAAAGGCGCGATCCCTACTCGTCCGGCATCGACACTGAAAACCCAGTATCGCATTTGTGTTCACACAACGACGACGTTTCACTCGCTACCACACACAAGCTTGCTGAGCACCCAGCAACAGTAGCCCGTCAGGTTACTGGGACCTGACACATCAAGGCGATTTCCGAACACAAGCACTTGGGGCGAGGACAACGGATATTAGCTGATCACAAACGCGAAAACGCCTTCCGCACACGAAACAATGCGCGGTGGTCTACATATGCCGCGACGACAGGGTCAAATGCTTTTAACGTACATGCTACGTGACATTCGGTTGCGGCCGCAGCTCGCCTGTCAATTTCGATCACAACACAACCACCCCTGTGTAAAGCCCCTTGCTCCCTGGGCGAGTAACAAGCTTGATCGTGTCGGGACCTAGCGCCACCACTTAGACACCGGATATTTTGTACGGGCGCCGCTGATTGACGGTGCATGCCATCACTCGCTGGGATGTTGTAGTCAACAGTGTGTTGGAAGGAGGCTGTGCTGAACAAGCTAAACCGCGCTTTGATGCATCCTGTAACTCAAGATGATTTTTCCTTGCCCACTTTCCTGGAAAGCGACGATACACCATAGGGACATCAGGTTGGTTGTACGCGACCTGTGTCTTCTCTATAGCATATAAACCGGCGTTACCTCAGTTTCAGCGATCAAAAAAGGAAGTTCCATTCTATTATAATCTAATACAGCGACTACCCAATAGGTTTTGGTATCGCACGGCGGCAACAGGCAGGGAAGCTATCCAGTTCAAAAATTCAGTACACCTTTTCCCATCATCAGCGCTGTTATTCCAGCAAATCGGACGGTCTTTAACTTCCTGCATAATTCATCAAACGGTAGCGTTAACAGAAACGCAGGCTGCGAATATTAGGCGTCGTTAAGTTGCCAGGCAATAAATCAACGCTAACTGACCCTTCTTCCTTATAACCATGCTTGAAGGAAATCTCAGCAGCAAGGCGTGAATCACTGGCATTGAGCGCACATACTTCGGTTCGTCACGTTGTTTTAAAGTGTGACGATCAGCGATCGGTGTTTGTTTGTGAAGCCCGGTAAGGCCTATGTTTGGCTGTCGGCACCAATCCGGCCGATTATCCAAGCGAGCCAAGAGGTTTTATTCGCTGTTCTTTTTCGGGCCCGGCAAGGTTGAACAAGGCCGTGATTTATGCGCGCGTAAACAATTTAAGCACAGGCACGGGCCGCGGAGCTCGAGCTTTTGCTGCCGTAAATAACAAAATATCAGTGGCTATGTGGTGCGGTTGCAATTTCTTGGAGCAATTACCTCTCGAAAATAGCTTAAAGCCGCGCGCCCTTGCCTTGTAGCCGGCCTTCGCAAAATTCCGACGCGGAATCAGTGGTGTTGGGAGAAAGCAACCGGCGGGAGGGCTAAACAAACAGTGGCGCACTAAGCTTGTCAACGCGCTGACAGCTTGGCCAACAGCCGAATGGTTTATGACATGTTTTACAAACACAATTCATGATATTTCGACGTCGCGCGCTGCGTACGCCTTTATGTGTCGACCGCGCGCATTAATCTCACCTCGGCCGGGCGTCGAAATCTGCCCTGTGTGATTGACGCCGCTTCACCACTTCTCCTTCACCTTGTATATACTAAGGCGACTTTCCGCGCAAACGCTGAGTGAGAGCTCGGCATTTATTTGTCGTTGTGTGAGAAGGATCAGACTCCACTGCTGGATGCGGCAGAACAGGAGACGCCTGAGCGCGTATTGTTATTGCCACCTCGCACGTTCCCGGGTCGAGAGCCCCAGTAGCACTTACCAATCCAAACTGGGAAGTCTGGACCTTCAAAAGTTTCCCTCTGTCGGTCACGTTTTGGCATTTTGAAGTATTTTCCTATTGATCTGGTATTTACCTTACTTTTCGCCTGTTTTCCCGAGTATAATAAGCACATCCTAAAGTCTACACGGTAAGCTGTTGCTCGAACCCCATACAGTAAAACACAACATATTGCAAAGTAATTAAATGGAAGCACAATGCAATAGAATAACCTAAGTCATATAGTCATATATGAAACCGGCTGCTTCATTCAAACCAAATAATTGTTGTTTCAGTTTCTATAAACAATGGTTGTATTGTAAATGTAAAACCAATAGTGCACGCGATGGCCTAATATTTCATAAACCGAACAATCGCTTTTCTGTACGTTGGAGCTCAACAGTCATTTGTACCGTGCAGTTCTCCAACATAGCCGTTGTCAGCAAAGTTTTTACAAGGCTTGCCTACATCGAAACACCGACTTTGACCTCTCAATTTGCGGTTAATAAGCCGAAGGAATTTAGCCGCACACCTCAGGGAATTAACAGATTTAAAATTTCCACTTGTTTGAGAGAGGGGTTAATCCTTTAGTCAGCTCTTTACGCACAGTCGAGCAAGTGGTGGGCAGTAATTAGCCCCGGAAAGCACTAACAGACCGAAGTTATTGACAGCTTGTCACTTTTCTGAGCGGAAAATGCGCAAATTTTCAAAATTACCAGAAATTAGCCTGCGTTGTAAAGCACCAAAATTTTAATCCGTTTTTTAGTTTTATTTGAACCAGTGTTCATTATTTTCATTGTAATCTTGGCGTTGATTGAGTGTTGTGAATCAGTGGAATTAGGAGAGAAAACCTAAAAATTGCGTAATACTTTAAAAGTGTGGCGAAAATAAGATGCACTTCAACAATGTACCATAATTTCCTCACTTTAAACCAGGTTTAATTTGCTGTCAATCGGGCCATGTTTGTAAACACATAGCTTGACATTTCTGACCTTTTCGCTTGTAATGAAGTTCTTTGTATTTTGAAGCTAATATCTATTTTTATAGTCGAACGACAAAATCCTATTTTTAGGTAAGTGTTGATATGTAGCTACCAAAATTGTTGCAAGCAGATGTATCTATTCATTTTTTGCCATAACCCATACACACAAAACGAAAAAAGGTGGATTACAGAGTTAAAGAAAACGTTTCAACCAAATTGATTCATAAAAAGAAAATAATGAAATGTTGTAAAGGCATAACAAAACTTTATATTTATGATAACAATTTTATGCGTCAAAAGAAGAAAGCTGGTTTAGGATTATGATGTACATTGACAGATTCATCGGCTGTGGGATTCCATTGTCATAATAGCAGAAAACAAATTCTTGTTGTGATGGTTGCTTGTGCTCAGTTTAATGTGGAAATCCTTAAATATCCAATATTTTAGCATTTTTCGCTTTATTGTCCAATATTTTCGCATATTCATGTGGTTTTGATGCCGCGTATGGCATTTAGCATTACATTTGCATGACATCTTTTAGATATACTGAATCAAACCAGTTGGTATAACTGAATGCTGTGAATGTTACGCCATGTGGTTTTCCCGCGTGCTTTCGTCTTCTCACGCTGCCTTAACGCGAAACTTCGACCTCCGGGATCGTTCAGGAAGGACGTCCTTATCGACGGATCGCGACTATAAACGACAAAAAAGCTTTAAATCCCTAAAACAGGGTCGATTTCACGCCGGGTTTGAATCTCAACCGAAGTCGCGCATCGATGGAAGGGCGGGCTCCCTGCACCAGATACTGTTGAAGGTGGGTTTGAGCCGATGACTGTTGTCGATACCAGGTAACAATAACGTGCCACACACGGCCCCGCGATCGGGACGCGCCGATGTGTTATTTACTAAACAAGAGCGGGCGCAAAATGAAGCGTCCGACACCCGCTCGGCGGGGAAACAGGGTTCATTAAGCTCAACGACTCTCGGCGCGACATCAAAGTTGGCTTGTGTGCGGCGCAAACTGTCAATGGTTTCGGGTTGCCCACCGAAGCCCCGCGTGAGCTCAGATGCGGCGTGAACCAACGCACCCACTCCTGCGACCCCGACGACAGTTTTTGCACCTCGGTCCGACCGCAACCTGAAAACACGTCAGGTGTCACGCGGTGATTCGTCATTGTGGGCGAGTTTTAATCCGGAGCAGACCCACAGGGGCGCTGGAGGGTCCAACAAGTCCGTGAGCCAGGGGCACTCGAACAAACCGGAGTCGTTTAAGCGCACAGGATAATAAATGCCTCTCCATTAACTACACGGGGTTACGGTTGCCATTCAAAACAAATCAGGCGCTTTGAAGTAGGCTGAGCGGCACCGTTCATCATTCTAATGCGCCTCGTGTTTTGTGTAAAGTGATTCCGCGAGGCGTTCATATGTGAACCATCTGTCAGCGCCCTCGTTCATTATTGTGGCAGTTTGACGTGCGGGGCCTTCAGCGCGCTCGGTCGTCAACACTCCTTGATATAAAGCACCTGTTTTTTTACCACTGCCGCTCTCCGTTTGCCTCTGCTGTATATACAAACCGGGAGCAATCGTGTTTTTTACATTGTATGTCTCTGCTTTTCAACAGAAACGCCATCTGGGCCGAGGGGACTAAATATACATGCTGATTTGAATTTATGTAAACGTTAAAAACTGCAATGCAACGGTTTATGACTTATAGGGGCGAGACGCAGTCACAAATTTCCATCACAATTATTGGCCTTTGGATATCATAGGTGGCGTTGTAAGTCAGGAATTCCATGTGCTAGTCTTGACCTGCTGCCCAGCGCACCGCAACAGTCATTTCCTATTTTCTTTTTGGACGTCGCACATTATCGACATACTGTCAGGACTCTTATGCTGAATAATGCAAGCGATTGTCCTTCGCCACGTAAACGTCTGTTGTGGTGATGACGGATGACTCGCAGCAAGGCAGCCGATCAATTGCCGACTGCGCATATTTGAAAGAGGATTGCTTCGCCACCCACCTATAACGCCCAACGCAAAAGCGAAAATTGTAATGCGCACTTTCAAATCAATATTTCAGGATCCTGAATTTAAAATAACGTTTAAGTTAATCAAGTTGTCCCTCCAGGAGCGCAGAAGAAATAAATTGATAAAATTAATTCACTACATATACAGAAGGTCTGGTACAGATCGGCTAACAAAAAATGCATTAAACCACAAGACAAAAAACTTTACATTTATTAGAAATTAATCTGACACAATACCTGCAGAAAAACACACTTGAGTTCTTAATATTAAACGCAATATTTAATGTTCAGGCTTTAAATGCAAGCATTAAATTGTAAGCTTCATGCAAATTGTCCAAAAACTTCCTTGGTTTGCTTTGAGGAACGCAGGGCGAAAATGCAATTTTTCAACAATAATTAAGGAAGAAATTTGTGAGCAAGGGCATTACTTTTGTTTTATAACCAGGATCGTATGTAATACAACACAAAAAAATCAAGTCTTAGCCTTTTGGAAAACAGTAAAAAATCAATGGATCGGATGGCCTATTTTATCGTGTTTCGAAGTAATTACCGTTGTTATATAAAAAGAACCAAATGCAACGTTGTTGCTGCACATTGCAAGCTAATTTGCTGCTCGACAGATGGAAATGAAACCAGTAACAACCTCGAGACGGTGATTGGCCGTTGAAACGGTTTAATCGGAATTTTACGCCGAATGCAAAACCGATGGAGCAGGCTGTGCCGATTCGTGCTGGCTTGTATATTTAAGCTGTCGCTCGGGAGTCGGATTTTGCTTTAATTGCCGAGCGATTTGTGACGGTGGGCGGGTGCAAGTGATCGTCTTTGGTGGTCGCGCTGTCGAAAAAATAGACAGTGGAAGCGATGATGGAGACGCCCAGAAGGTCGTTGACAGCTCGTTATCTGCGTTTACGCTGCGAAGTCGATAAAGACTCCGGTCTCTATCCAGGCCTGCCTTGCAAGCGGATGTATCGATGAAATTTGTCCGAGATCAGGATGTCTATGAAATAGTTGCCCGTTTGACAGGAGTCCATCGCTTTCGAGAAAATCCAACTGCCACCCCGGCGCTGACTCACCCGAGGTCAGCGACCGACCAAAATACGGGTCACAACTGTTTTTGACCTTACGTGACCCTTGAAAGTGACCCCGCGTCCGGTGGGGATTTGTTTTTATTACTTTGGACGCGTGCAACGTGAGACAGGCTCTCAGGTTTAGTAGTTTCCCATGCTCCAAAGTGTTAAGTGCCCCGCTTTATCAAACCCGATCACCTCAGGTGTCAATCTTTCACAATTACTGTTTCTTTAATTGTTGCAAATGGTTTAAATTCGTACCTGACTTTGGCATATATTTGATAATATCAGATGAGTAATTTGTTGATGATGTTAATTTCTGCCTGGATAAGTGTGCGCTTATGTTTCCAATTCCAACCTACTTTTGGTACAAAGCCATACCGGAAAAAGAAGAGCGAAATCAATCAAACCTGCTAGTTGATCCTATGCAGAATGGTGGAAATATATAGGAAATACACCCTTTAAACTGTTTAACCGTTTTTGAAGAAGTCGCAAAAAAGTGCAGTATATTTACAATCCTAAACAATGACTAAAAGCTCTTCATGGGTGAATGGGTTTAATCCGCTCCTCACGGGCCGACGAAAGATAATGTCACCGCTGACCAAGACTGAGCGACCTTGTGCAACAGGGGCCCATTGGAAATAATCCAATTGGTCAAACAGACACACCGCAAAGCCGCATCACAGTCAGGGATCGGTGTGCGGCCAAGCAAACCTCATCCGAGCACTTATTCTTGATCTTGCGAGGCAGTGCATGCATCACCCAAAAGGTACGGAGACTTAGTGTCAGCCTTGTGTCCTTAAATCTTCATTATTTTTCATCACCAGGCAACACAAATCCGAGCCATTGAAGTGATCCGTTACGCGAGCTCACTTAACTGGACATGCCCGGCAGTGTTTCACAAGCTTGCACTTAATGCGCACGAATGAGATTAGCTCAGGGTTCGGACCTTCAAAAGGACCAAGCGCTGATTAAGGGTCAACTTTTCTGGTGGGGTGGGCAGTAATCTTGTAAAGTCGGAATGTAAATGACCGCTCCAGGGTTGCCACAAACACACAGATCCTAAAGGAATTTCGACGAAGATTGGTCTTCCTGTTTTCAAACCACTTTGTTGTCGGGATACACAATGCCTGGGCCTGGTCGGGTCCCGTGGAACGCCGAAACCAAGTTGTTTTTGCAGCGGTTTTCGTTCGGGGCCTGTGGGTGCCAACGCCGAAACAGCGAACAATTTATCTCACTCCGATGTCACAATATTTTCACAGACGTTCGAAACGCATCCCTCCTCCCATTCCCTTCCAGCTCGTTAAGTGTTGACAAGCAAATGACACCGCCAAGCCCATGTCTTGTTGTTGTAAGCAAACCTCTGACATCCAATGCCTTACCACCAATTAGCGAGTTTCAAAAATACTTCGGAAACTTGAGTAATCAACACAGTTGCCTCTTTTCCGCAACTTAAGGAAATATCATTCATTGCCACTTATGTTTGGGCAAAGCATCGAAGTGAGAGTTTCAAGATGTAAATCGGCCTTTCATTTCGGCAAGTTTGCTGGGACATCACAAGTCAGCATTTTGAAACTTCAAGTAGTTTATAGTCTGGAGAAAAAGCTTGAATTAGCGCATCGATTGTTTGTACAAAAACCTGATACTTGGATAATGTACTTCAATGTAAGTCGGATTTGTTAAATGTTTACAAAATGCTGGTTACCAAGAAAACATGCGACCAGCGCTGAAGTTCATCGAACGCACCTTGAGATTGCTTCTAACCTAAATTGTCATCCACCTTATGTTTTATGGCACATTTCCAGCAATGATTTGCCAACAATAAATGGACATACTCAGTAATAAATAATACTCCAACTGTGACCTTGTAGGGTGATTGACTTTTAACCGCTATTGGCTCACAATGCTATGAGGAAGTCAACAATCAGGGATGCATGATTTATTTCTGAGCACCCGCCAATTTGGCTCCAAGTCGCCTCTTCGGGGTCGCACGGGCAATAAACAATTGTTTGCAATTTCTCCAAAGTCGTAAATCGACGGCAAGCTGGAAGCCCTCGTCAAAACATGACGTCAATTGCGTTACGGTTGAATAACGACACTGACAGACGTCGTTTATGGACGAGTTGACCCGGGTCAATTCGAGGTGACGGCCTTTCAACGCACGGCTCTATTTGTCACAATCGCTTGACGCGGCGTGATGGAAAAGGCCTTTGTCGCTATTAAGTCGGGAATGGGCTTGTTTTCGTTCGCGGCACTCAATTACAATTCGTCCCCATGCACTGTACAATGAAGGGGCCGCCGCGGTAAGGCGATGAAATGCTGAAGCAGCTTTGGCACGAAATGAAAGCCCTACGACAACACAGCGCCTTGTGAGGTCGGACCGACCACTGGCTGCCAACTGACATTCTCACTTGTCAACTTGGAAAATCGCAACCACTGATTTCCGGGCATCAAAAGGTCGAAGTCCCCTCAGAGTGCTCCTTGTCGCTTCGTCAAATGCCCACCTCGTTTCAAATTGTGATTTTAATCATTGACTTTGATTTAATTTCTATTTATACGCTTAAAGTGCTCGAGCCATAATGGAAAAAAGTTGTCCTCAAGGCGCCAACGATGGTCGATCGCCATTTTCCGTTGACTGATTGATTGGAAATTGGGAAAGCACAAAGGCATCAATTGAAACAAGTTTGATTGTGACGGTTGTCGTGTTTGCGACCAGAGAAACATGGTTAGTTGACTGATTTCTTCCGGATAACAAGTCAGTATTTTCCTGTTTTGGGAAAAAAATCTCCCAATCCTAGGGTCGGTCTAGTTTGTGTCAAGATTTAATGAAATATTTGTCATACAAGTTGAAATATATCCAGTAATCTGTCAAAGCGCAATGAAACCTCAGTGTACCATTTTTTTATGTTGTTTGGTAAAGTTACAGTTAGGCTTCACCTCTAGACAACACGGGAATTTTCCAGTACTTAGCTTTTGCGGTTAGTCATCAGTGCCGCAATCATCTTGTCAAGTGTCCCCTGTGTTCCTGCTGCATGACGACAAGTGCCCGCCACGTGACACCCTCACAACACTTGGGGAAAATTTTAATCTTATTATTCACCAGCGGGGCGTAATTGATTTTGACAGTTCGAAGTAAAAAAGTCAACACAAAATGACGTTCTGCGGTTCTTACGTCACAAGGGGTCGGTTATAACATCATACAAGTGATTACACTCACGAAGAACGGTGGTAATTGTTATTATTGCTGCACTTGCGAATTTCGGTATCTTATCTGAAAAAAACGTTTTTTTTCTCTTTCCGCTTTAACAGTGAGGCGCAAACCATACTCGTTGGCGCCGCAAGTGGATGTTGGATATGGTTGTCTTTAGCATGACTTCGACCAATGAAAGTAGCCTTATACATATTTCATGTATTTATTTCCTCAAAAAACAAACAAATATCTTCTACTGTGCGCCATGAGGGGTGCAAAATATTTCCCTTTTTTCAGCCGAACGTCTTAAGACTGTTTTGTTTTGTACTTATGAATACCTGGTCCATTTATCACGGATATCAATGAGACACAAATTTCGAGCATCTTTTTACATGTATTTTTGCGTAAATGTTTCAGTAGTACAGATAAATGCGTTGAAACGAGAACAACCACTGACTTGCGTCAAAAGTGTAGGAATTTCACCTACCCATCAGAAATAAGAAGGGTGTATTTCTGGCAGCGGTACATATGCGAAAACTAATTAAATAGATCATTGCAAAAACATACAATTGTATTTCAGTTTGTTTTGCTGCAAATATCTCAATGATCAGTATTGCGAGGGAAGTTCAAATTCTGGACGAACGTTGCCGTTGAAAATCACCCGACTTTCTCCGTCCGAATAAGTTTCACCAATGGAGAAGATTTTGTCGCGAACCAATTTCAAATATTTTATTTCCTTGGCCTAAAATGAAAAGTACAAACGATTTTTAGGAACATTTCGAAAAAAATTGCGCTTTACAAATAACACTGTCTTGTCAGTCATACATCTACGGGTAACCTATGTGTTTTGGTTGCTATTCATTAAGTTTTTACCAGACTGAATTGCATATGCCTTATCGAACGTTTAAATTTAAATAAAGGCTGCTATTAATGTCACAGTTTGCAAAACGAAACTTGCTATTTGCTATTTATGATTGATTGTGACAAAGATACTGCCTAAAGGCGTTTTTGTGGTTTCAAAAGCTTAAAAAAGGTAACATTGCAAGACATATCAATCATGCATTTGCATCATCTTACCATTGCGTAGATGCATCCAAAATTGATAAAAAATAGAACTATGATTCCTAACCAAACTCCGACTAGAAGCGGAGTACGGTTTCTCGCCCACAATGACATTGCATCAATGCATCCGTGCCGATGGCGTGAACCTGAGTTAAAACAACAGTAGTTGATAATACTTCCTATAATGCACATCACATTACATTTCTATTAGCATCGAGACGATAAACATTGACTGGCAAACAAACTATTCGCAGCAAACACAATAACAAGCGGTACTTTTAGTATCGGTCATCATTAGGGCGATTATTTTTTGACTTGTCAAAAAAGTCAAAAATTTGTCAAAATTTTTAATTTGTAGGTCAAAATTTTTCTTTTTTTAGATCAAAAATTAATCGCCTTAGTCATCACCTATGCATTTTTTGCATTGGGAAATATTTCGACTACTGTTTGTTAAGAATAAGATTCGAATTATATGGAAAAAAGTTTTTTCACCTGCAATAGTTGTGCACGGCACCTGTAGATCCAAAAAACAAAATGTTAATTTCAATAATTTTTGCAGAACATTTAAAACCAAGTAAACTTATCAATATTTGCTTCCAAGTGTTATTTTTGTGGTATAGGTTTGTTCCACAAGGATTTAAATAGCTACTGATTTGTAAGAGCCAGCCACGTTAAACCGATGTTACTTTGCTCTAGAAAAAAACATTTTCGCCCCAGTGTTGTATGAAAACGGCTTGCTGAATAAGATGTGGAACATTATTATGTAAGTGTCGATAGAACAAAACTATAGCAACACAAAGTTCAAACACAAAGATAAAAAAGTATTATTTATAAATCTAATGCAGTGGTTCCCAACCTTTTTTGTCCTCTGCACCATTTTAGTCGATATTCAAACCTAATTCCCTCTACAAATTTTTCTCAGCTCATATATGGCAAATGCAGCAACAACACATGGCACAGACAACCAGTAAGAGATAAATATTGTGACCCAAATTCTCCCCTACAAATTACAAAATTTCCCCCTAGTGGGGAATTTCCCCCTGGTTGGGAACCACTGGTCTCGTGTATACAGGGTATACTGTGCTGGGTACACTGTGACCGAACATAAACGAACCGTTGTGTCTTGTAATTTGCAGCAGGTCGGTGGCAAGTTGCACGTTTGGTCCTCGTAACATCTGTACTCGCTGAACACAAGGACACAATTTAATAAGTGTGAAAAACATACTTTAACATCCACCAATTATCATACGCTGTTGTGTTCCAATCCGAATAGGCTGAAAATCCGCAGCATTCGAATGTTCCTTGAATTTGATCCATTGTGAATGAGGCAGCTTTCCTAGTCGTGTAGTTGTATTCTTGCACCAGGTTTACAAAGGAGTTGGTGGTCTAAATCAAAAAAAGATTATCGTACTTCTGTTTGTAGACTGTAGACATAGTGTGGTGCTAAATCAGAGTAGTGAGCACCCGAAATAGGTGACCGAAACCGACCCAGAAAGCCCGATTCGACGAATCTACTTTAAGAATTTGTGTCTTAACTCTATATTCTTTCTCGAATAATTGAAATTAACTACTACTTACGAATACTTGAATTGTAGTTTTCATAATCCAAAAGCAAATTCCTCCGCCAACAAAACAAAAACAAAGTATGACCAAAAAACTCCCAAAACACCTGTTGGAAATATAATACTTAAATTTGTTGCTTAATTCAACACAAATTGACACAAAGAATCAGAAAATACATGATTCAATACCATGCTGTAGCCGTAGTTTTGAATATCGTATTTACAACCAATTTTTTTTCTTACTTTAGAAGACAAATGTTGTCGCGTAGGAAGCCGGCAGCACCGAAGAAACATACGAGGGTGATGACAACACCAAGTGCAAATACTGGAAAGAGTGGATCGTATACAACAAGCCACACGTCCATCACTCCACTGGCCATCATGTCAATAATACCCCATAGACCCAATCCAATAAGAGCAAGACCAATCTGGAGATATTGTAAATTTTATTGTTGACTTGTCACTGCAAAAATCTAACATTTTAAGTATTTTGCCGTTAGATTAAAGGAAGAGGATTTACAGAAAATGAAATGCTTTTAACAATATAGGATTAGACATTTTTTGCTTTCTGTACAGTAAACCTAGGTTAAACCGGATTCGGTTAATCGTCTTCGCCCAATTGGGACAAAACTTGTACCAATGATTTGTAATGTGGTACGGCTTTAACTAAGCGACAACGATTAATCCGGATCTTCACCTAATCCGGACATTTTTTCTGGTCCAAACGGGATCGGATTAACCGAAGTTTACTGTGTTTTGTTTGTTATCTGCATATTGCTGACATAAACGTCTTTGTGAAATGTTTGCATTCAGCTTAAAATGAAGCGAATTCAGATACGAGTGAAAAACAACAACAGTAATGTGTTTCGAGTACACTTTCGACAGGCTGTCACTTACAATCAGAAAGATCAAGTTTAGAACAAACATAAGATGCTTGGTGAACAAGTAGCAACAGGTGGGCTTCATGTATTGACTCTTGTACCATTCAATATACTTGTCCGATAGACCACCACGATTGAGTTCATCTGAAATATACGTGTATTAACATGATTTGGTGTAAAATATAATTACATTAACCAGCATCACCTCGCAATGTTTAGTTTAAGCTTTCCGCCCATTTATCAATTACTTTTATTACATGTAACATTCACTGAACACTTACATGGGTGTGTACATAAGTTTAATGGCGAATCAAACGGCCCAAATAGACGTAAAAAAAGACATGCTATTTTATTCAAACGTTTCGGCAAATGCTCAAGCCATCATCAGTGATATGAAGGGGCGCATTAGCATTCGCGTAAAACAATAACTTTAAATTGTTTACTTTCGTACCCGCATTTTTTAGTTTTCGTTTGGAGTTGGTGCTTTTCATGTCATACTCTGAATCACTGGACGAATCAGAATCGCTAAAAACAAGAACAAGTTGTTCTTTGTGCAACAGAAACAAAAAAAAACAATCAAACTGAAATAAAACACATACTCGTCCTCTTGTGCTCGCTGTTGTGCGTCATAGTGGGTAAGGTCAATGCCACTGTCACCTCCGTGACGTAATGCTTTTTGGTCAGCTGGTAATGATCTGTAAAAGCATAGTAAAAATTATGTAGGCCGTTTAATCGCAAGCCGTTTATGAGGACATACTAAACTCGTAACATGTTAGGGTAACTCTGGTACAATAACTATCAGTCAACACTCACAAAATAAAGGTAAGAAATTAACACGTTTATAAATGGCTTAATCCACAAAACAAAACTGCATGTAGGAGCTTAGGTCGATTTTTTGCAGACTTTAATATGTCTTTTGCAGGCTTTTTAACAATCGCTGTTGTCATCATCAGTGCATGCAAATGGATGTCTTTATTTACGTATTGCTCTTTAAGATTATGTTAAGTGCCATTATAGTTTAAAAAAAACTTAGCCGGAACGCAAAAAACATCTAATTTTGCTTGGCACAATTTTTACCTATAGCGACCACCATAAGGTTGTGGTATTTCCACCACTGTGTTGTTAGGTTGCTGCTGAATTTCTGGAGCAGTTTGAACCACCATTGATCGTGTAGTGGTGATTGGTGGTGCACTGGCTTGTACTGGTATCACTAATGGTTCTATGGGATGGTGTACGATTGGTTGCTGTTGAACCACAGGTGCTGGTGGTGCAATAATCACTTCTGGGACCAGCGGTGTAGGTAAAATTTCTGGTTCTTGTTTTGTAGAAAGATATATTTTACGTTAATATTTTAGTTGTTTATGTTTTAAATGCTGGAATTGTCAATCATAGGCAACAGTACGACTTAATATGCGTTTGAAACATGAAGTATGTCTGTAACCTAAAAGCCATTGTCGAAAAAGTTGTTTTATCGAATATTTTCCACAAATAGTAAAAACCAGATTCCATCGAATGTTTTGTTTCAAATAACTTAAGAAACTTCATCTCAAATAAATCAACAGTAAAAAACTACCTACAAAAAGCAATGCATTATCTCTACCTTCAGGTGCGGGTGGTGGTGGCAAATCGCTTGTATCGACAAGTATAGATGGCATTTCAACAACCCGATGTTGGGGGCTGGTGAGTGAAGCCATGTCGGCTTCATAAGTGGCAGAAGGGGGGTGAGCTATCGCTGTCATCGGCACAATCGGTTGAACCTGAATAGCGATAACACGTTGTAGTGAACTGAACACTAAGTCACTTATACGCAAGCTAGTCATTTTTATGTATAGCACATTAATACTTGTCAAATTACAATGGTGAACATTAAAGAATACAAAATTATTGGAAAATAGCAGGTCTTGTTTAAGCTCGTGTTCAAATCCGTGTCATATGTCCTTAAATTGGATAAAAGTTTGCGACGTCTTTGCCAATCCACAGTGAAGTGATAGTCTACTTATGTCTTCGGTTTTCCGGTCGTTTACTTTAAGTATAGCCAGGGTTGCCATCGACATGAAACCCAAAATAAGGACAACCGAAAAATTAACTTTTCCTACGAAACGAAACAAACGTTTTTGAACAAATATTTGCACATATACGAGCCATGACATATCATATGCAATATTTGGACCAGAAACAATCTGTTCCAGCAACTCCTTGTTTATAAAGAATACTTCGTGCATCTCATGACTCAGGTCTTGGTTTACTTTTACTTATGACAGGGATTTGACTGTCATTTCACTAAGTTTGTTCCTTGTAATTGTTGAAAATAAGCAAAAATAAGGACGCAAGTCAAAAAGAAGGACATTTCTTAGAAATAAGGACAATAAACGTTTCTAAGACATAACCCTTCAAAATAAGGACAAATCTTAGAAATAAGTACGGTATGGCAACCCCGAGTATAGCAAAAGAAATATAACTACACACGCCAAAAATCGACATTTATTAGGTAGTTTTTGCCTAAATGTTTGCTTCTAAATTCGTTGAATTCGTTTGTTACCTGCAATGGTGAAAACGCCGGAGGATCATCAAACAAAACTGGGCTCTTTGCATCGTCGGAAGATGGCACTCTCGAGGCGGTAGTAATGTTTAGGTTAATGACGTTCGGGTCATCGGATGGAAGAACATTAATCTGCAGGTTATTGGGATTTCCAACCACTGTAGCGTCCGTGTCAGAGTTGGTTGTGTGGCCAACAGAAAAATGCAGTTGCGGGGCCTAAAATGAAGTGGATGAAACAGGTAATATAAAGCATTTAAAACTTAGCTTCGTAAAAAAACTCTAATGATATGATTTGCCGATTGTTTATTTGTTTTATTTTTACAATCGTTGCGCAGACAACGCATGACCGCGTTATGGTAGCAATTAGTTTGCCATCGCCATTTTTTTAAGTCCTTCGAACCATGTTTATTTGATTTTTTCAACTTAGGCATTTGGTGACTTTAATTTAGTTCAACCCATCGATTTCCACTGGGTTGGACCAATAAAGTGTATTGTTCAATAAAACACAAATTGCCGTAACAGGATTAGAACCAACAACCTCGTAAACACAAGGCGGCTGCGCAGGCCACTCGGCCATCTAGATGAAAAGTTTAAGTATGTAAGTATCGTTTGGCAATTGTAAATATGCATCACAACACCTGCCCCCAAAGGTAAGACTTCCTTCGGAATTGCGACGCGTCTTCAAGGTCAAGGTCAAGGACACCGGATGTCTTGCACGGAACTTGGGATCGTACGATACATCTTACTACTACTCAACACACAGCTTTGTCACTATTCAACTTACATCATTTTCAGATTGTGATTCGTTCTTCGATTTTTTGTTGAATGGCTCGTCCTCGCGTGAGAGATTCCTCGGGGTTGGGAAATCCCCATCGGAACCAGTAGGACCCCTAGTGACCACGATGTGTGGCACGTGGCCGAAAAAATTCACCGGTGCCGCGGTGTTGGCATCAAAATCTGGAACACTTTTATTTCTTTTGAGGTTTCCTTCTCCATGATAGGGTAGCGAAGCCATTCGCCGCTTGGGACCGGTAGAGGGATCGGTAAGTGGAATCGCCATTGCTGTCAAACTTGCTCTCTCTCTGTTTGATATCATATTTAAATTTAATAATGCTATTTGCAGCAGAAATGTTAATCGTTGGTATCAAGGGTAAAAATTGAAAATCATGTTTAACAACATACACATAAAAATCATAAGCTTGATCCACACTAAAATTCGTCTTCAGGTTATTTATCAAAAAACAATGCCAACATCTAAAATACATTTGAAATATATTATTATGTCGTTGTCAAAAATCATGTTTGAAACAAAATATATTATGTAAGTTGGTACATTGTTTTTAGATACAAACTGCAATGGGTTCGAAATCGAGCAAAAATGTGACAGAAACGCCATGTTACATGTCAAACGTACTTTGGAACTGGTTTATCAGGTTTCAGTCTGCGTGGGAAGGTGTTGTGGGATTTGCTGAGTGCAGTGCAAATCTGGTAATCGTCATTTACTATCGCGTTAGATTCGTCGTCTGAAACAAAAACTACCGTTACCAATTTTCCTTCGTTAATTTTGTACATTCAACACTTATCACCAAATTAAATAGCTTCTGCAGTCGCTTACCTGCTTTGGGTTTAGGCATATCGAAATCAGTCTCTAAGTCAGCCACGGTGTCGTACGGTGTGATATCTTGATGAAGATGGTTCTTTAAATAGGAAATTGTAAGAAAAGTTTAATCGTAGGCAATATTTTTTCAATCTTGAATACAAATTGCTGATTTAAAAAACATGCTCCTAGGCTAAACCAAGCATAGTGATTTGCTACACAAATAACTTGTATTTTGTCTGTACCTGAATTTCTGTGCCATCAGTTTCTGAATCGAAGTCGGTGTAATCTGAAGGATAGACTTCACTCAGATACTGACTTGCATCCAGTGATTTCGGTATGTCTGATGGTAGTGTTGGGAATCTAAAAATTCCAAAAACATTTTAGTTTTGCTGCCTTAAAGTTGTTCAAACGCGACTTTTAGACTTAGTGAAATAATCTTAGAAAACAACAGGTATAAAACAATCTGTGCATATGAATATGTGGTTCCCAAACTGCAGTACGCGTACCTCCAGGCTCCAAGTGATATAGGATTACATTAGACTTGGAGTTTTGGCATAAAAGGAAAGCTGTTTGAGCAAATGTTTGAACTTTCTTGCACTTTCAGTTGTACATATTTTGAAGATTATTGGATGTAATATGTACACCAACACTGTACCAAACCACCCAATTATATGGTGGTAGTAAAAACGTTGGGAATTACTGAAATAGATGAATTGGGAGGAAATGTGGGAAGTATATAGTTTTTGCATGGCAACAACCACTTTCAAGTACAGTTGCTGTGGAATCTTACTTAATATCTGACTCGCCAATCGATATCTCATCATCGCCATCCAGCGGATCTCGAGTTGTAGGAAGGGGATCATCGTTGATCAACGATTTTCGCTTTCGTTGCGAATTACGAGTAGTTTTCGGTGGCAAATCTGGACCCTGAGGGATCGCACTAAAATGCAAAAGACATTCAAAATTGTGCGTCCATTTAAAACCACAAACAAGGATTATAATCCGACCACATTTACTCAATTAGATTCAATGGATCACTTACAGAAACTTTTTTTAGAATGGAATTTGTTTTAGCTGTTGTACACTGATTATAAAAGTTTTGTCAAAGCGTCGTAATAAAGTATTACGAAAATATATCTTTAATAGTTAAAATAATGAAATGTTTTATATTAGCAAACGTTCTTTTAGGGTATATTTTGAAATAATTCACAAAAACACAGGCTTGGTAAAAACTGAAACACAATGCCACTAAAAAAATCGATAAATTATACCAACCTGAATTGAACGGGTTCTACCACAGGAATAACTGGAACCTAAAACAACAGTAAAAAATCATTTATAACCTAAAAACTGCGACAACTGGAAATATATTTTGTAAACAAATTATGCTCCTACCACTTGATCGTCAGTGACAGCGAGTTTGGCGAAAACCTCGGGATACGCTGAAGTAAGATTTTTCTGACGTGGTAAACTTTTGTTGTACGATGGATAAACCACATCTATTGGGTCGACTTTTCTCTCTGCGACCCGATCCATGTCCAGTCTATGAGAAGAGTTGCATTAAAGCTTTACGAACAACTTTTTTTCAGTACACATTTAAAACTTGTTTAGGCAAATAAAAAAGGCCGTATGATGAAAATAACGACCCAAATGCTCATAAAAATCGACATGCTTTATTTTTCAACGCTTTGTTTATAGTTATACAAACTGGTGTAACTGATGTGACCCTTCATATCATTATTGATGGCACGAGCATTTGCCGAAACAATTGAAAAACAAAGCATGTCGCTTTTTACGTCTATTTGGGCTGCTATTTTCATCATAAAACTTATGAAAAGATCCGTACTTAGTATTCCACAACAGCCTATATTACATAAAACAATACACTAGGAAATTTTGTTATTGTACCTATTGGCCTCTTTGATCAGTCTGTTGAGATCGTCGTTATCCTCATGTACGCTGTCGTAATGATCCGAACCGTCACCATTTCGCTGATTTGGGACGTTTGAATGTAAACTAACCATCGCCTGACGTCGGTACACGTCATTGATGTCTTCGTTGGCGTTTCTGGTGAATATCACAAAATATACTCGCGTTAAACTTTTTATATCACTTATAAATCTACAGATTTGTTTTAGGTTGCCGATAGGACGTATTTTAGCCTTTAATTTAGAACAGAAACAATTGGAAGCAATCAACATCATACTAACAAACTTGTGAATAATAGTATATGAAATGTGACAATCGTTACACGAATGTAACAGAATAGGGAATGATTCCCAGAATCAATTTACTAGCATATAATGCTAACAAACTTAAAATATGTATTATGGCAGCCGAAAAAATGCCTCAACCAACATTAATCCATGCCTCAAACCTTTAACTTAGATTATAAACTATTCAAAAAACGAATACTTTATTAAACCGTCCTTAAAATCGTAGTTTACCATTTAACCAATTAAACGTAGGTGACAACGCAGAGGTAACATCGCGAATTACGTCATATGTGAGGTCAAAAATCAGTAGACGCTAATTCGTCGTTAAACCTACAATTACAAGTAATTATACTTCGTTGTACCAACCACTCGTAACTGGATGTGCTATCAGATCATAAAAACTTCACTGACATTTGTAGCCTGGCAGTTATACCTACAGGCTATATCTGTACGTGGCAATGAGTTGTCAGGAATTATCGTGTCAATTTTGTTTGTACGCGTGCGTCGAAGTGGTTTTGCCTGCAAAATGCAAACAACATGATATCTCACCTCGGGACCTTGATAATCCTGTTGGGTGGATCGTATTGTTGGTGATGGTGTTTTGGTCTGTGGCGTTTTGGACTGTTCTTTGGTTGCTGTTAATGCAGTAAAGATAATAAAATTTTGTGTCAAAAGTAACCTCTTTTGAAAAACGAAATTTAGTTCTATCCATTAAATAAATTTATTTTAAAACGCTGCTAGAAAAAGAATAAAATGTACTGAATCCTTCACTACATTTGACAAGTTCTTACAGGTTGCGAGAAATCGATAATTCTATCAGGTTGGGAGCGACTTGGTTCTTTGCGTTGTTGTTTGTAAGCTTGAGGTGGAGGTGAAAGTTCATCATCCGACCATCGTCCTCTTCCAAGACTTGCGGTCTGTTAGTATTTAAAATGGTAAATATTTTACTTTACAGCTTTAATAGCAAAAACTGGTAATAAGATACCGCCAAAGGGTCAAGTGTATACACTTATATATATATATATATACCAGATATTATTGTGCTAATATTTTACCAAAAATACTGATAAATTTTACGAAATTAGTTAAAATCTTCAATTTTAAACGAAGTTTGCTTTCAGTTAGTTCCAATACCAATTATCACAAATCTTTACACTGATGTATTTTAACCTGGTAGTGTATTTTAACCGTATTAAAATGTCTAACAGTTATAATCAAACAACAACAACAAAAACGTTTGAGCGTGTTTAGTTGCTGGTAAAAGGAAGACATGTCCTCCAAAAATGTATGGTAGGTCTAGGTTTGGTAGAGCAAGTTTTTGGCCAGAAACGTCAAACACACCAGTTTACAATTCTCGTAACATAAACTGTGCACATTTCGTACATTTTATCATTTAAAGATTTGGTACTTTTCGATAGGCTAATTAATGAAAATCTAGTAAGAATAAATAGCAAACAACATGATGACATAAACCTCCAGTCTATGATAATTTTGGCCTATTTGATCACCATTTAACAATGTGACCTGCAGAAACATTGAGCGGCACAATCATTGGGACTTTGCGGTTGTGATGCTTCTTGCACACGCCTAAGCAAAAAACGCACGAATTGTGCATTTTAGGAGAACCGTAATTTATCTGAAATACTGATCCTATTGAGGAGGCCTTTATGATCCAAAATGATTTGGATTAACAAGTCACAGGCTTAACGCAACCTTATCGTTTACGTGGAAGATGTTGGGGACTTCGTTCTTTGGTCCGGTGTTTGATTTTACTCGCATCTTCGGTGGAAGAGCGGGAGGGTGGTCGTTTGCAAAGTCATCGGCTGTTCTTGCCTTAAGAGATGCATCATCGATTTCTTCATCCGAGCTACAATTGTTCATGGGGGCCGGAGCTAGAAGCCAAACAGGTATATGCAATTTATTATTGGACACACCTACATTTAAACCTACATTTAGAAAAGTAATTACAATAAAATTTGACAGAATACGAAGGTTTAAGGTTGCAAAAACTCATGATTTTATGATATTGGCAGAATAAACATGTTTTTAAATAACGTTGAAGACACAACTGCTGTATCCCAAATGAATAGTAAGGTAATTTAATACGGCTGTTTTATCGTAAAAATAATGTTTTTTTATTTTGAACTGACTCAAAATTTTGCAGTAGACTTTTTGTTCCCATTAATAAAACCTTACATGGAGGTTTCTGCATCTGTTGCTGTTTCTCCCGTTCCTCCAATGCGCGCTTAAGGCACTCAGCTAAATCGTCGTCAGGGGCGTCTTGTACTGGCTTCTCCGGCTGTTGTCGGATAACAAGAGGACCTGCATCCTCATCATCTGATGAACTACTGCTGGAGCTCGAATCGTAATTATTCCCATGTAAAGCGTCGACTTCTGGAGGAGGCTCGTCTTCGTGAACCGAATTGTTTTCAGGCGACTCTTCCTTAAGATTATCTTGTTCCTCCGTATTCGTATCATCATGGGGTGGTGGGGCATTGTTTTCTTCCGATTCGGGTTGGTTTTCTTGTGTCATCTTATCATCTTCCGTTATTGGCTCTTGTGGTGTGTTATCAGAAACATCACTATCGTTATCTTCTTTGCCACTATCCTGTGGTGGTTCCACATTATTTACTTCGGGTTTCTCATCTGCATTTTCCTGCTCTTCACTATCTGTATCAGGTTGTGATTCTTCTTTCGCCGGGATTTCTTCTTCTTTTCCGGCACCTTCTTCGGGACTTGCGTTATCTTGTGGCATAACCGGTTCTTCAAAGTCCTCCGCACCCGATTCTGAGTCCGATGAAGACGAGCTAGAGTCAGATTCCGAAGAAGATGATCCTTGGTCGCTTTCATCCCTTTCTACTTCAGATTCTTTCTCGTCATCCTGCTCTTGATCTATATTTACGTCACAGGAATTAAGATAAACTTCGCTTAATTTTAGATTACATACTACAAACAATAGTCGGACTACTTTATAGCTTAAATACACTACAACGACTTGAGATATTTTCTTCATTTTAGATCACACGGCACACAGTTTGTGTGAAAATGCGACTGATCAAACCAACATAAAACATTGCAACAACTGAGTTTTACATGACATTTTACACATACATATTATATCCCACATTGCTTGTTAATGACTGTTTTATAGCCTTTTTGTTGATGTATTAATGTACTTATTACTTTAGAGGTGTCGATAAATACTAAAACTTTATTAGTATGTGCTACGGAATAATGGTAATATATAAGAAATGAATGCAACAATGACCTTGTTCTACAGCATTGTTATCAGGCTGAGATAGAGCGTCCGCACCATCATTGATGTTTTCTTTGACTTCTGCATCGTTTTCTGGTTCTTTTACTTCAGGTTCAAGATCCTGCTTGCAATTTATGTTTAAAAAATAACCGACTTTTTTGAAACTATTATAAAGGCCAAGAAAGTACTTACATTGGCAACATTGGCGTGCAAATCCATTCCAATACGAAGTATGGCACAAAGTTTCGTGCCCACGGTTTAGCCAACTCACTAGAATATTGATATTTTCAACTTTCCTCGGTGCTGTTGTTATTAAACCTCGAGTTTGCTATTATTTTCAAAACAAAAAAGGCTGTTACTACCTTGGGTATGATTTTGGGTATTTCAAAGCAAGTTTCAGGCTGAGCTGATTCTAGTACCTTTTGTAGCTTAAGAGTATAAACTACCTCAAGCTATTCAAAAGCCTTTAACATTTATTCCTACATTTGTTCTATAAAGCACAAAACTTTGCTGTACGTTTAAACCTGTTGAAACCTCAGTTTTAATTAAACAGTCGAACGAATAGCAAAGAACTCGCACTTTTCTGTAGCTGACGATTTACTGGGCATCGAAGTAATCAAACGAGTTTTTACACGCCTGCCCTGAGGGCGTAAGACAACACGTCTGGTTGGGCCACATACTAGGCCCTGAGCGCCGTTGTTTCGTCACAGACAATGCTGTTCGAAGTACGAGTTCACGGGGCGAAATGAACACTTTATGACGCATATATCCGGGCTGTTTGTTAATTGGTAGGTTAACAGTCCACGGACCACGACATAAACATATTGTGGTTCCACGTGGCTTTGATTTTTTTTCTAGAAAATAAGGAAATAATCTACTGAAAACCGCAATGTTTGAGTTTCTTGACAGTACACTCTTGTTTGCAAATGTGAAAATTTTGTAGACTTGCACCTTGTGTTTCCAAAGGGAGTTACCAAAAACGAAGCATGTGTAAACAAAATAGAATCATACACATATCCAAGCCTTAAAATACTCTCTTAAGTAGACCAACGGTAATGTTATATTAGTTGTTGATTTAACACCTTGAATCCCCTTAAGAAAAAGTATCAAACTGTTTAAATCAGGGGTGTCAAACTCGTTGGGTTCGAGGGCACATTGCAGTTTTAAAATTATGCCGAGGGCCACATGTGATTTTAATCAAGTTATATACACTTAAACAACCTTTTCGCTATGACGGCCGCATTGCAGATCCTTATTTCACCAACAGGCGCCAATTACCTGCTGGTTTTTGTTTTAAAATTACAGATGTGAAGAAACAGGTTTATACCACATATATAGCCTACCAACTTCTGACGCCCCCACATCCCAGATTAATTTCCAACTTGATGCAGAGATTGAGCTGCACAGTATGAAGATCATTGATCGTTTCTATTCATAACATATGAACAGTGCCGGATTAAGGGTCTGCTGGCCTGTAGGCACATTTTATAAGTGGCCCGAAAATCATGGTTGCCAACTAAAAAAATTAGAATTATCAGTGTTGCCAAATCATTGTCACAAAGAAAAGTGGCCTGGATTTTTGACTGGCCTATTATTTATAAATAAAGTTTGATTTTGTCACCCCTAGTTTAAATCACTGCCTTTTTAGCCTGGGTGTCTACTGTGAAGGATTTTCCACTCTATCTTGCACAACAGTTATCTTAAACAATTGTTAGGAGTCATGCAAATGGGCTTAGATCAGTGGTTCTTAACCTATTTTCCTTGCTGCACCCCTTTCAAATCACCAACCAATTTTCGAGCCCCACTGGGTTTTTGTGTTTATATAGAATATAGACCTAACCAACCTTAATGATTCAGCATCCCCGCATCCCCTACGAACAGTTCTCGCACCCCTGGCTTAGACGAATCGTCGACTTAGTGAGTACAGGTGACAACCATTTTTTATATTTTTGCAACAACCTGCATAATTTAACAACGTAAATATATGGTCGACACGAGTAAAGCCTTTTATACGGATCGACACTGCCATGATTTGCATGCAGCCAAACCAGCAACTACTACAGCATCGTTTATTTACAATTTTCTAAGCAACGCAACAACAAACAAGAACGAACCAACAGCAAACGAAACGAACGAATCACAAACCTTTCCCGCAAACAAATGCTGAACCAGTAAAACCATGAACCTCAGGTGGCAAAAAAACATCAAACATAAACCAACTAATGAATATTAACGCTAACCGAACAGCCTGTTAACTTAAAACTGAAACTGACGTATAGATGATGTAGAGAGATAAAATGAGGGACTGATTGAACACGTATAGATAGATATATATATATTTAGTTAATGATGATAAAATGCAGAGAATAGTGCAAAAACGTTGGTTCGCAACAAGGAAACGATTTCGCTCGGCGCGGTTGCTATGGCGACACACACTCTTCGGAGTGCCACGGTGAGAAGAGAAGAAATGAAACATATATACAAATATCAAAAAGTAGTCCAAACACGCTGTCATCTATTGTTGGTTAAATGGACTATTCATTGCCCCTAGCAGCATGTATTTACTGTTGTTGGGGTGCTGGGTGTTGCGTCTGCAAAGGCTGGTGCTGCTGCCCTTGTTGATGCATCATAGGTAGTTGCTGCTGTTCTGGGGTAAGCGGTGGCGTAAGAATTTCGTTCTCGGCCTTGACGACAGTTTGCACGTGGTTTTGGGCTACTTCCACACCCTCCGCTACCATCATGGGGACATAGTGTGGCTGAGTGTCATGCACGCCAACATAGTGCGGCTGTCCGGTCGAAACAGGTTTCATCTGAGGCTGTGGGTTAGCGTACACCGCAACAGGAGGCTAGAAAAAAATTATTACATGCATATTAAATGATAATAATTAACATCGATTTGTACGCAATTAATTACTTGAGCTTGGACTGGAGCTGGTTGTACATACGTGGTTGTCACATTTTGTGGTACAATCATACGCAGAGTCTGTGGAGGCTGCTGCTGTGACTGCAATATAATTGTTAAGAAATCTTGCTAAGAGTATAAATACCAACTATTTTTACCTCTTGGTGTTGAACAAATTGCTTTTCTTGCTGGTGGTTTATACCGCCATCTGGTGGGCGTGTGCTGACAGGCTGAGGCTATAAAATGAGTTGAGTTTATTTTGCTGAGTGAAAGCAACTATAGCCGCACAGTCGGCTGAAATATTCACCGAAAATGCTGCGCAATGTTGTAATGTTATTAGGTGAAAAAAGACAGGAGCATAGATAGTAAGTAAATGTTAAACACGCTGCAGCAAGCGTAAACCTCACCAAGTTCAGATTTACATTATACGCGGAACACCCGAGGACTAAAATTCATTTCTCTTCTACATCTCCCATAAACATAAACCCAGCGACAGGCTTTTTATAAGATCGTTACTGACCTCAAGCCTTTTGTCGACATATAAAGGATACATCTGAATATGCCATAGTCCACAGCGAATACTATCTAAATATACTTGCTGAATATACTAGGATTAATTATGCTTCCTGTGTCGTCATAAATATGCGTTTAAGTCGAATTTGTTTTGAGTAAATGAGGCATATTTACCGCGACTGTTTGAGCAACGGCAGCTGACCGGGGAAGCAAATATCCTCCAGTGGAAAGCGCAGGAGTTGCCATGGGAACCACGTTAACTTGTTCCATCCCAGAGTGAGTTGGCGATGGAGCGATAATCTGACCACATGCACCAGCGATCTACAAACAGTTTTGTGGTTGATGAAAATTACAGTGTTTTTGTAATATTAAAAACATAGAGGCGCTTACAAAGCAAATGTATTGCGAATTAATATGATCACTTTGAGAAAAAACGGCTAATGAGAAATGTGGCAAAACGTTGAATACTGTAGGGCAATTTGACAATTGAAAGAAAAAGATAGTTTGTACTTAATATAGTATTCAGTTTCGATAAAAATCGTGCATTTGGTTTCAATTCAGAACTAGTGGTGCAAAAAAATACTACGTGATGGTTTATTGTATTAAACTACATATCCTTACCGGTGCGTGATTCCACGGTAGATGCACAGTGTTGTAAGGTTGGGTTTGGTAAGCGTAACTTGCATAGTGATTCGATACGGGCTGGTATGCTGAACCGTTGTACGCCATCATATGGCTGTGTGTGAAGGGCTAAAAAGAAAAAGAATACACTTTGTTACCACCACTTTCAGCGCCGGTTAACGTTCTGTTTGCACATTTATTTCCGGCATACTTTTGTGAGTGTAATGCCCAGTCCAAATAATTGTGTTAAAACCTATTTCGCGTAAATGGAAAGAAAGTCACACATGTGATGTCATAGTAATGAATATGTTTCTGAAAAAAAAAAAAGCGATTCAGAAAAAAATAATCAAGCAATACAAAACTCTATAAACAACATAGGATGATTTCAAAAAAAGGATTTATGGTTGTGGACATGGTAGAGGGTCTAGTTTGCGTTTTGCTGGGTAATTTCATAAAGTGTCAGTAAACCAACCTGGTGCTGTTGCACTGGGGCCATAACAGGGGCGGCTGGTGCAAAGTAAGTTATTCCGTTTTGGTTGGTAAAGGAAGCATACCCGCCAGGATGTAGAACCCAACTGCCTGGTGGACCAGGTACGTGTATATCTGAAAAAGCACAATGTGCAAGTCCGTTGTTATAAAATACATTTATGTGATGTCCAGCACAGATTGCAATAAAGTAAACCAAGAAATTACTCCACGACGTTAGAACGACTTTTTGCTGAGAACATTTTGAAATAATAAGCAGCCGTACCTTTCGGGAAACAGACTTGCTGTTTGCGAACGGCTTGTCCAATATTTAGCTTTTTGCCGTTCATGTACAAGCAATCTTCCTACAAATTAAAAGCGAAAGTAATGTTTTTTAGTTTGCAAATACTAGTTACACGTGCTACTGTACAAAAGACAAAAAAATGGTGAGTATTTTAGGCAATGTGTAAGATAATGTGCTCTTACCTTTTCTCGGACTTTATTAGCCTCGTCTGCGCTTTCGAACGTCACGAAGCCGTACCTCAAAAATACAAAAAAGGTTTAAAATTGCTGCAAATGACTGCTGTTATTTTTAGGCAATTTTACATTACATTACATGTCTCACTTAATTGAATAAAAGATTTTGTTGGTTATAAAAGCTCAGGAAACACGTTAAACCGAAACTATGTATTTACCCCTTGGAGACATCTGCGCGGTCCCTTATAATCTTGGTATCTCGTACCACGCCAAATGAGCAAAAGAATTGCTGCAAGTCTTCTTCCTTCGTCTGTGTAGAAATGTATGTTCGAATGTAAAGTATGTAGAAAATATGAACTAACTAATGGGACCTACCTTAAAGTCAATACCACCCACAAAAATTCTGTTCGGAATAACCGTTCCATAACGTGGGTAGCTGTTCAAACTTGATGATGGGGGTGCTGGACTGCCACTGTACACTGGAGAGTCCAAAGGCTGGTAAATAAAACATTAAATAAAGCTTATATATTTCAACAAACGTATTAACAGTCTATTTTCGACAAAAAACATTTCCTACGTGCGTTATTATTAGTTTACGAATAGTGAGCGGGTATTTTTCTACAAACGGACAAGCAAGGCGTTTCTTTTATCTCATACGAAACCAACCTGAACTGGCTTAAAGTAATGGGTGTGCATTTGACGCTCCTTTTCTGCCATGTCGCATTCAGATACGCAAGATCCATTCTACAGAATAACTTCCATTTATTTCAGCCTGAAAATTAACCTTAATCCGAACAGCCTGTGATACAACCAACAGCTGAACGATTTGAAAAAATATTCTATACCTTCACTGGAATGTAGGTATTCGATTGGGGCACACCAGTCATCGAATAATCTTTGAAGTCGTGACAAAATGATTCCTGCAAAAATGTACCCCAGTGTCACAACAAACTAGCGCCTTCGTTTTGCATTGCGTCGAAACGATGTGTAATTACTACAATATTTCCCTGTTCGGCAATAAAAACACTGGTTATTGCCCTTAGGTTCCTGTACGTATAGCCGCGTGACACACACATAAAACCATCTGAGCTAACTATAAACAAGCAACAGACGCCCTCACCATTTCTATTTTCAACGTTTCTTCTTCGACCTTTTCAATAAACCTACAACAGAATATTTGCAATAAAACCTGATGTAGAACTGGGTTAAAACTGTCATATTGAGACTGCATCGTACATGTTTACAAATATGCGCTACGTGTAATTTCTGCCAAATTGTAACAAAATTTCAAGCTGCAAATACACTGTAAACTGGACTATATTGTAAGTTAAAAGGCTACTGGCACGTCGAACGCGGTAAGGTACTGCAGCAACAGCCAACCTGGGGTCGCCTGCATTTGGCATGTCAATCAAGACCGACGTGTTAATGTCTGGAGTAAGAATGCGCAGCATACGCATGCTGGTTCGCGTGCAACGTTGGCACTTAATGCATCAGTCCGCCAATTTCAATGTGTCTTACCCAATGTAATGTCGTAAACTTGCTATGTTGCATTATAGATTCGTTGGACCTCCAACGTGATAAAAAAATTAACAGTGCCTTATGTGTCCATCATGGAACGATTTTTTGTAGACTGTACAAAATAATTAAAATGATATAAGCGCTCTTTTTTATTACAACAATACAAAATCCCTGCAAACTTTAACAGAAACTTTGTTTCTTGAGTGTAGCCACTTTGTACCATACTAACTCGACCACAAATCCACCGTCAGCACCAAATAGCATGATAAGTAGGACAAAACATTTTATTACATAACCAACCTGAAAATTTAGTTCCAGTGTCTTGAAAACAGTTGCAACTTAACTTGACGCTGATAAATTCCAATTTTTCCGGTTCCAATCCTGCCAAACAACAAATTTTTACACCCTGTCAAACTGGGAAAAAGTTTTAAACAGGCAAACGGATTTGAACGAACAATGAGTTTTGTTCTGGAACTTGTGTTTGACGTCATAAAGTGTTGCAAGAGTTCACTCGCTACAGCGAAAATGATACAATTGAGGCCACATTTGGCGCGAATGGAAAATTTATTACAATAGCACTGGTCGTTCTTCGAAAGAAAAAAACAGATAAAACACATGTTTACTAAAATGCATCGGAAAATTAGCGAGTTAATAAAATAATCAGTAACGTACAACCTTATTGTTGACATATTTATGGTTTGTGTTGGATAACAACTTGTCAGCTCTGATAAACTTTGAACAAATTGAATATTGAATATGATATAAAAAAAACAAATTATCGATGCGCGATCGCAGAGTCTTAAATACAGCTGATGACGGTAATTTAAATCGATACACTGTAGAAACGACAAACTTAAAAGATTTGTATGGTTACAATTTCTGTGACAGGCCAAAAATATTGCCGAAAAATATTCCCACTGCGCAACATGACGGCATCTGAAATCGTAATGTTTTAGTTGCCAATGTAATGATAGGTGATTTGCGCAATGCCCATCATGCTGATGGATAAAGAGATGAAAAAACTGATAGTGCAGCTGGTTAGTGGAAATGATGCAGATCATCTTTCAACATTAAAATCGGTCAAGAGGTAAACAATTTCTTCATTTTCAACGTTACTTTTGTGTGACAGTGTACTTTCAAATGGCATAAAGTTACTTTGAATTAACTATGAGATGTTTTAAAATTGTCTAAACTACATGTTTTTTGGACTTTACTTTAGATGCCTCAATACAAAACCAGTTGAAGACCAAGATGTTTCCTGTTTACTAAATCGTCTTATATCCGATGTTTTATGCGACAACGAAGAAATTGTGACAGAAGTTTTATCAATTTTAAACGCTATTATTGATCCCAACAGTGACTTGTGGTAGGTGTCCAGTTTTAAATGGAAATTTGCAACTGCATTCTAAACCCATTTAAGTATTGTATTTTGTATTACAATAATACTGTGAACTATTAAGCTATTTTGTTGTGTTTTAATAACCTTATTTATATTGTATATTTCATTTTGATTGTGATAGTGGAAAGGTGTCAGTTGATCAACAGAATAGCTTATTGGAAAACTTACTTGAAATTCTATCCAAGTCAAAGCAACCAAACATGCTGAAAAAGTAGGTTAAAACTAATTTGTGATAATCATGAAAATTTGTTTTACCTTTTGGATCTATCTGTAATTTAGATGCATGTTATTGCTGAAAAATCAACACTTCAATGTAAGTGTTGTTGAGTTGTTTATTGAATCTATCTTGACTGCAACAAGCCTCCCACAACTGCTGGAAAATGATACCATTGAAGTCATTAATAGGTGATACAACACTGCCTTTACCCTTGACTTATACCAACTCTTTGTGATGTAATTATACCAACTCTTTGTGATGTAACACAATTTTAGACTTATTGAGCAGTGTCCAAAGGAAATGGAAGAAAATGTTTTGCTTTGGGCCAAAACCATGATACAACTTTCTGCCCATAGTAACGTCGTCACTAGGCAAATGGCGGTAACTGCCTTGAAGGAAAATATGTCGGTACTAATAAAACACAGAAAGACGATATTACCAGACTGCACCACTGTTCTTAAACAGGTATCTATTGTAACTCAAAACATTTGTAATCTCATCATTCCTTTCAGTATACTAAGAATCAGGCCATCCAATCCTTTATTTTATTGCTTTGTCATAAGACTGTAGCTAAAATTAATTTGTGAAAGTTTATTAGTTGTCTAGCCAATTTGATTGTGGATCCCCTTAATGCAGGGGTGTCCAAACTTTTTGTAATAGGGGCAAATTTTTATCAGGTGCAGACAACCGCGGGCCAAAGCAAACTTTTTAACTGGACAATTATAACACAAAATACACGGCATGAACACAAATTTTGGGTTTTTGTTGCGTCAGCACCGTATAGTTTCTTTTTATCAGTAATTATAGTTCCATGGAGAAGCTTTGCGTGAAGTCACAAGTCACCTCAACCCAAAACCTTACTTTAAATGTTTGCGGGCCGTACGAAAGAAAATTTAAACAACAGCTGCGGACCAGTCGAAATGCCGGGCCGCATTTGGCCCGCGGGCTGCACTTTGGACACCCCTGCCTTAATGTGAATGTTATGTAGAACATATAAATAAGTAACTCATTTTAACTGAAAAAGTACAACAGTAAAAACCTAAAGCCAAGTTTAAAAGCGTAGAAGTATGTATGATCCACATCTGTTTTGTATTGTATTGTATTGAAACCGGAAAAAAAGAATAGTACACAACAGTACAGAAACACTACACTAGCACCACAGAATCATTCATAATGGAAATTCCTTTTCCCATTGGAAATTATTATGCCTTGCAGGATGTATTTCCCAAACTCAAACAGTTTGGAGCCAAAGATGATGTTTTGCAAGAAATTTTAAGTGTTCTACTTCCAGCCTACATGAGTGTCGTGGGAGAATATTTTAAAAAGAGCAGCAGTCTACTAAATCTCTTGCTGCAGTTTGTAGAGAAGGTTTGCAGTTGAACTCTGTTGTAGTGGATTATTGTCACCTGTTATATGTTTCAACTAATGTATAAATATTTTTAGGGATTTCGTCACCCCAAAGATGAAATCAGATGTTGTGCTTTTACTGCATGGGGATGTTTTATTGACTCGTTTGCAACAAACAAAGGTGAGTTTTTCTGATTATGTATTTGTCCATGTAATAATTGTATTACTTAGTAAACAGTATTTGCCTGTGAAAATTGTTGTTTTAGAGCTATTAGCCTCCCCGAAGTATGTGAAGTTGCTCACCCAACCTCTAAAACTCAAACTGAAGTCACCAGGTTTAATCAAAGTTCGACTCCGGACACTATGGAAGTTAGTTGTGTCTCTGGAGGAAAAACTCCTTGATCTCTTTGAAGTGGTTAGTGTTTATTATTTTGCTGCTGGTTTAATGATTGTACAGTCCTTACAGTGATTTTTTTGTTGTACTGTATTGGTGTAAATATATACGTTTGTTATTGTATTCTTTTAAGTTTGCAGAGAATACGAAAAAATATATATGAGATGTTGACACATGTTTATATTTTTTTGCTGTTTAGGTTTGCAAGCCATTAATTCAAATGTGTGTAAGCAGTGAGCAAACACAAGTAAATCCAAGGTATGTTTTTGGAGTACATTTGACAACCATTAAACCCTTTCCTGAAAGACACATACTTTGATTTAATTCTCTTAATTTTATTTTATATATTCTTCTTCTCTCTTCTTGCTTACCCCACTAGCCCTTAGAATTGGTGATACTTTAAAAGAATGTCTGAATTAGATAAAAATTGGACACTTTGTAGAATGTGGCTTTGTGGGGAGGAATTGCTTATTGTAATTCATCTTTTAGCCCGTATCAATTAAATTACCCAACTATTTTCTTGCAATAAGCAAAATTTTAAAACAATTTTATCTGTATATTGCCTGCCATACAGAAGATCATCAGGACGTTTGTCCCAAGATTTGATGTCTCATCATCCAGCACCTGATAAAGAATTGCAGGATTTGGGAATTGAGATGTTGGCTCATTTGCTACTTGATGTATCAAAAAGTGAACATGAATTTGCTCTTAGTAAGATTACATTTAAATTTATTAGCTAAATTTTACTTTAGAAAGGCGATTAAATTTAAGCTGAAAAGGGCGATTGCTTTGCTAAAAGTCCGCAAAATTGCTTGTTTTGCTGATAACTATGATAAAATGTGAAATTTAAAATCCAACATATCTTTTAAATCTTGTCTTGGCATTTGGATATGAAGAAACACAAAAAGTAATTATTGTACAAAAACTTTTTTGCAGCTCCCCTTTATTGCCCAGTAATGTCTTCACCTTCCAGTTTCTTGAGGTTTCAATCTTTTCTGGTGTCTTGTATTTGTGATGCAATCTGCTTATCAGGACAAAATATTCCAGGTATATGTGCTATGGTTTGCTTGTAACAATTAACACTTTCTGGGATAAATTTATGCAGTACATCGTTTGTTTCCTGCACAGTTTTAACATTGAAAGCATTGCTTTAGATCAGGAGTTCCCAAGCTTTTCAAAGCACGGCCTTATTCAGAACTTTTAACTGTTTAATGTGACCGCAAGTCAATATAGTGATTACTAGGCCACTGCTCATAATACCCTTGGCAACTACAACAATACCATGTGCAAAATAATAAAAAATAGCATCCACATTCTTTCCATGTTAATTGCAAACATAGTCTACAGAACGCATTATTTACATCTAAAACCACCATATACACAAACCGCTATATATATATACAAAGTTTTAATTATGGGTCCCCTTTCCTGAAGGGGTGTTAAAAACTGACAATATCAACGTCAAAGCAAGAGATTAAATTAAAAGTGTTTTTCCCAGCCAAATATGATTTTATTCATTAATTTGACCTTCCATGTCCCTTGGACCAATCTATGCTTTGATATCCTTTGCTTTGGTCTGTTTTGAAAATTTCTGTCTGCTCAATTCCACATAATTATGGGTCACCTTCCCTGAAGGGGACACATATTGTTTTTGTCCGTTTTCTTTTTTCTGTCTAACGCTGGTTTGTTATACGCATTTGGTCAAGAAAGAGTGCTTCAAATCTATTCAAATTTGGACAGATGTTAGTTATTAATCCAACTTTGATCCTCCTAAAGTTTTACCACAATTTACGCAGCGGTTCACCCACTGGCCCCCAAAACGTATTTTTTAAAAAACAGGTATATTGACTAAAGTACATGAACTAGGAGTTTTGTGCTTTGTTGTTTGGTGCAGTGTAAGGTATTTTCAAGAATTTTGTACCTTAAAAAGATTTACCCATTTTCACCCCTTAAGCCCCAAAATATTCGTTTCTGTCTAATGCTGGTTTGTTAAACGCGTTTGGTCAAGAAAAATTGCTTCAAATTTATTCAAATTTTCAAAGATGTTAGTTATTGTTCCCAATTTGATGCTTCTAAAGTTTAACTCCAATCAACCCAGCGGTTCACCCACAGGCTCCCAAAACGTTTTTTTTTTAAACAGCTGTACTGACTAAAGTACATAGTCTGAGAGTTTCATGCTTTGTTAGTTGGTGCAATGTTCATGCTTTGTTAGTTGGTGCCCTAATTTGCTGAAATGTTAAACAATTGTTTGCAGTAAGTTGTTTGTTTAGTATTAAAAATTTTGCCTCAATCGGCCAAATAGTTACTTTTACAGCCCATAATATGTGTACACTGTCAGTAAGATAGACGTCTCAACTCTCAAGGGAATAATTCACTGGTTTATAACTAAGGCGGGTGAATGCAGAGCAGCTTGACGTCTGGACAGACGTTTCAGGAGAAAGGCAGTAATTAGAAATCAGCTGTTTTTGCGCAGCAATGCGAGTCGTTTTATTAAGTTATCATGCACATTTTCAGTTTTGGAAAAGTGTGTTTAAAAACTGACCTTGGACGACAATCTCAAAGTCAAAGCATGAGATTCAATTGAAAGTATGTTTCCCGACCTTTTTTACTTTTTTTTTAATTATATCACAATAATGATGCAAAAAAACACGAACAACACTTTTAAAGTTGGGTTAATACTTTCTGAAAGTTTTTCCTTAAGAGTCTAAAAATATCCGCAACATTTGTTTTTTGCTGTAAATTTGCACACGCACGTGTGGGGACCCATTCATATTTGTTTGCAAAAACAATCATATGTGTAGATCAAATAATGTGTATAGTAAATTGATAAATAGGATATAGAATATATAAAATGGAAGTATATTAGAAAGCCACCTTTCTAGTTATATTTTGAAAATGGTGTGTATAGTAAATCGTTACTGTCTACACAATGCCGCATAATTATATTTTAAAAATGCCCGGTCTGTGTTGCTTTTAGAGGTGTCTTTGTTGCTTTATTCGATTCACCATTTTTTTAACCCTTTAACCCCGAAATCGTTGTTTTTGGCTTTTCCAGCTTTGAATCAGAATGTTGTCAAGAGCCACACAAAATGTGCTTGGCGGCCCAGCTCTGCACACCTCTGGTCTAGGTTTTCTAGGAAAATTTAAAACTGTTTCAAAACTGGCCTTGCACAGCTATATCAAGGTCAAACCTAGATATTAAATTCTCAGATTGGGAGTATTTTTTATGTTCTTTTTCACTACTTTTGTAAATATATGACAATATAATGTAAACAGGATATGGACAAAACCTTTTTTGAAGTTTGGGTTGATGCTTTGTACTAACTTGTCCTTATAAAAAGAATCTAAAAATAAAGAGTTTGAAAACCTTTTTTAAATGGTGTGTATAGTAAATCGATAAATAGGGTACACTAAATACAAATGGAAGTATATAGAATAGCCACCTTTCTAGTTTGCATAGGATTTTCATTCAAAATGTGCAAATCTCTACAAAGTATTTGAATCCTTCTATGTTAATATGTTAGTATTTGCAACAAAGAGCAAAAATAAATGCATTTATGTCACAAGAATGACTAAAATAGACTATAATTACATCACAATAATGTTGCTGTCTGCAATGCAATTCTATGATTGTTTTGTACACTTGTTTCTTGACAACACCTCACCGACCCCATGACCTATTTGTGACCCCACATATTGACCATTCCAACCCCTGGTTTGGGACCCCTGCTTTTGATCCATGGTTGCAAACTTTTATATGTTTTAATTTTTTGTGTTTCCAGATGAATTTTTATCCGGATTCTGGAATGTCATGGTAAAAGTGGCACAAGAGTGTATTAAAAGGAAGCGTGACAGTGACTTCTTTCGGACCTTATTCCAGTCTGCTAACCAGATTGTCACAACTTCAAATCTGAAACCAGAAAGTCTTTTGGTTAGAGTCGATTAATTTGTATTTGCAGTACTATAAACAAGAATTTACTTTGCTCTATAAAACAAGCAATATATTAAAGTATAGAATCCTAAGATGGTCATTTTAAGGAGAGAATTGTTGCATAATATTACAATAATGACTAGTTTTTAGAGGTTTTTGTAATCTTTTTTCTGTTTCAGAATTTGGTTTGTAGTATCAGCAAGTTTCCTCGAAAAGTTCTCAACTCTAGTCTTCTGTATTCGTCGGACAAGAAACACTCTGGAATGATGCATGGCACTGTGAACTTGGCTTTACTGGATCTTCTTGTCACTCCTTCAATTACTAAGCAATGTATTGGACAAACAGAGTAAGCTAAAAAAATAAACCTGTTTAAAATTTGGCAGAAAACAAATCTAGAAACTGTGATAATGGAAACTAAAAATCATTGTTTGGTTTCTTGTTGAAGTAATTTATGCAAGTGAAAACACTGTGCTAGGTGTCAAAAAACTCCTCAATATATGTTTTAAAAATCACAGCGCAATTTACGTTTTGGGTGGATTTTTTTTTAATCTGAATGAAATTTTGGTTTGACTGTGTAAATTAACTATTATCAAAGTAATGTGTCAAAAATTTTAGATACAACATGAATTTATTTGCAAAAATTAATGTTTGCAAATATTACAATAAATCAATTTTCATTTACAGATTCTTTGAGTGTGGCCAGTCTATTATACTTTGTGGTATAGAACGACAAATGGCAATCCTTGAGTTTGTGCAGGCTGTTGTCAGGCATTTATCATGTGACCACCCTGTGTACTTGGAACTTTGGTGTGTTCTGGCGGAACAAATTATTGAGTACATTAAAAAAGTAGGAATAATGTCACAACAATATGTGTATTTACATATTTGTTGAAATGGGCATTTAATTTAGACAAAGAACGTCAATCAAGGGGACAGCTTGGATCATGATTTTACTGCACTTTATGATTTGATTTCGTTTCCTATTTTATTCATCACAAAGCTGAAATGTGATTTTAATGATATGTCTCAAAAAGGTAGGATTTTTTTAGTTTCAATTACTCAGAATAATATATTTGACACATCATTGGCTAACACAATTTTAATAAAAGCTGATATATAACATTAAAAATACATTACCATTTCACAGCAATTGACCTTTGGCAAAGTTTAGCAGAAAAGTTTTTTACCTTGACTCTCACAGTCGAAACAGCAGCTCCTCAGGAAGCAAGAACTCTAATTGCGTCATCATTTCTTGGGCAGTTGATTGATAATTTCAATATAGTAAGTCCTGTGAACTTAGCAGTTAGATAGTCTTTGTATAATTAAATTAAAATATAACTATCCAAATTATAAACTTTTTGTACATTTAATCTTTCTTTACTGTAAAAGTTGTTTATAAACAGGTTCTTGATCAGTGCAAATGCAAGTTTTATCAAGCTTTTGCTGTGTCACTTGTAAAGAACGCTGTTTTCCTTGCCAAACCGACTGAAAACAAACGTCGCTCAATATTAGATTCTTTGCCAAACATGGATTTTAACAATGTCATCGTAAAATTATTGTTTCAACTTGGCGTGGTGAGTGTTGAAGTTACTGGATATTTTTAGTAACCGGAACATATTAACGATAGGCGATTAACATTCATTGCCAAGTCTGGTTGTTGTAACAGTAAAATTAATCCAGAGTGATCAAAATAACAACTTTAGTAATAGATCAAAACCATCAACAGCATGGATTAACCTGACAATCACTGTTTGCCTTTTTAACTAGACTAGAGAAAAAACAATGGACGATAAAATCCTTGGTAAAACAGAATCAGTCGGTTTAATAAAGGAATATATATTTCACCTATGTGGCATCATCAGTTCCTGTAATCGAAATCCAAATCGATATAAAAATGAGTGCTAAAACAAATACGCTGAAATGAATAAAATAAACTCAAAGCAGTAAACCAGTATAACAAAGAAACACAGGGGATGCTGTTACTAATTGCCAAAGCTAACTGAACCAACCTCAAACCAAAACAAGCGCATTTCTGGGCACCGGATCGAGCGAGAAAAAACACAAAGGCAAAATATATATATTCCTTTATTTTTTACTCTACTCTATTAATCCAGGGTAAAACCCTTTGTTTCTGCTTTTTGTATAACCTTCTGACAATAGTTTTTGAGTTCAAATGTTGTTTATATATTATGCAAAAATTAACATTTCCAACAGTGTAGTAAAAAGTCAATTTTTTAAATTTAAATGCAAAGTTACTAGGGTTATGTGTTTTCTAACTATGTTCTGCAACTACAATTTAGTTGGAATTGTCTGTGGATATGGAAACACTTATAATAAACATCATGCCGGCATTGCAAAGCCTTTTTGCGAGCGCCCCACCTGAGCAGGTCCACGATTTCTTTGTATCATTTGCCCCCATGTTTCCCACAATGTTGCAGCAAGATTCCGAGTAAGATTTCGTATCTTGGGATTTATTTATTTTTTGAGCTTGAGCTTTTTGAGCTTAACTTCACATGTGGAATAAACCTTGGTTAAACGTGCATTCGGTAAATCTATATCTTCATATGGTTCGGACAAAACTTGAGGTACAAATAATTTGAAATGCAATAAGGCTTGACCAAATCGACATTGCTTAATCAGGATCTTCGCCTGTTTAAACTTGAACGGCTTGAAGACTTCAGGTGTATAATTATAGCTAAGTTTTTATAATTTCGGTGCGTTAAGTATACATTGACTTGTATCTTATTGCTGACAATATCTAAACACCGGGAATGGTGTGACTAAGTTTTACTGAACATTTAGAATGATGAAGCAGCATCAGGGCGACGTTGAGGAATGTTGGAGACAAGTCACACTGAGGCTTCCATATACCTCCAAGCTACTGGAGGACGACTGTACACTGGACGTGTTTAATACTGCATTTCAGTATTCCACACCATCAGTATATCGATCCACTGTTGAGTTCTGGGAGCTGAAAGTTCTCGAATCTTTCGATGATTCGTCTGTTTCAAGCGAGTTTTTGTAAGTATTTTTTTAACTTACGATTCGTCATAGGTGAAGATAATACAAATCACATAAATAACGCAAAACAATGTAAAAAGATACTGGCGACAGGGTATTGAAAGCCCATCGCAATCTCACGTTTTCCCATTTTTTAACTTTAAAAGCTCGTTATGTTGAATAACTTTCGGCCTCTTTTTACACGAATTTTTAACTTAACATTTTTCACTATTTCTTTGCAGATCTGTACTTACCAGTGTTTACAAAAAGAATGGTTTTAAGCCAACATGGGACGGCCACACTGAAAAAGAAAACGTCACCTTTAACGGTATGTTTGCAATTAGTTCTTTTTAAATTGAACACATACGCTTTTATATTAATTTTGCATAACACTCGTTTTTTCACTCATTGCCTAATAAGACACTGTCGTTAAATTGTTCAAACTTAATGAATATCCAAAAAACGGTGGTAGTCTTATACCAGGGTTCGGCAACCTTTCAGGCGACGCGTGCCAATTTACTTGTTGTTTCCGTGTGTTAATGACCTCGCGTGCCAACGTTTTTCAAAATAATAGTGGTTCAAGCCAGCAGATATCAATAATAAAGAGAAAGCAGAGTGTTTTGTTCATGAAAGGCTGAATTTTAAGACAATTGCATGATAGGCACGCGTGTCAGGGGTTGCCGACCCTGTCTTATACTGTGGTTACGTTGCGAGTACGTAATATTTTTCCAAAAGTTTCCCAAATACATCAATATTAAGTAAAACTGTTAATAGACAACAACACGACCCAAACCGTGTGCTGGTGACCGTAAGATGCAGCCCAATCGAAAATAAGTTTTTGTAGCAACACGACCTATAAATTGGCTAATGTTGATACTCGCATTGTATCAACGACAAAACATAAAAACGTACTTAGTTACTTTTTGCTATAAAATAATCGCACCTTCATGCCGGCACCATTCATGTGTGTTGATTGTAATTAAAACGTGTGTTGCTGAGACATTTGGCGTATGTTTAGTTTCAGCCTCTTCGTTGCAAAGTTCGTTTGATGAAGATGACCTAAAAGATGAACGCGAAAACGACGACCACGTAGTTGAGGTTTTTGCAACTATGTTTCTCATTGTTTTTGATTGACATAAATAAACTGGCATTTTGAAACAGAAAAAATGAAATGTTTAATATTGTCAAACACGAAATTGTTGTCACATGATTTTTCGTCCAGTAAACACAACAAAACCTAAACCTTTGACTGAAATAAATCTTCATAGGAGTCGGTGGTTGACGTCACCTCTGAGAGTCACCCAGATGCACAATGTGAAGTCACAAATGACAGTTTTGACGTCACTCAGATGTCAGGCGAGGAGTTGGAAACATCCCATTCATCACTAGAAAGATCTCCCGAAGAATCAAACAAGTAATGTCTTATTATGAAAATTTCTTTTAAATGTTCTGACGGCTTCACCAACCTTTACCTCATACATTATTTTGGCAGATCTCTTAACCTGCGCAAATTGGCGAGTCACTCTACCGCCGCAGTGGTAACCAGTCCCAAAAGAAAATCAACCACTTCAGTGCGACGAAGAAGTGCCCGTCTTCAGAATCTTTCCCCAAAAAAGAAAAAAGGCAACTCCAAATTACCAGTAACCAAGACAAAGGCAGTCTCGAAAAAAGACTCCAAAAGCCATGTTGTGAACCATGACCACAATGTTAGCGATGACGATGAAGTCGTGGTTCTCGACGACAGTGACGTCAGCCAAAACGAGCATTTCGTATCAGCGTGTGACGTCACCAACACAGATTTGGAGGAGGAAGAGGAAGGTGACGTCACCGGGGAAATGGATGACGACAAAAGTTTGTATGAGGTGGTCGATGTGGCTGAGATGTCTGTGAACCAGACAGGCGTCCATGAAGATAAAGAGGGGAGCACGTCTATGGAGTCAGATGACACCGAGATTGATAAGAGCGAAATTGATGAGAGCGTTTATGAAGTTGTGGAGATGACTGACGTGTCGATGAACTCCAACAAAGATCGGTCGGATTCGACTTCCGATGAAGCGACAACGGATGTCGAAAAAAGTGTAAATGAGTACATTGACGTTGGGGACACTTCACTAAACTCTGATCCCGACAAAGCATCTCCAGAACAACCTTACGCAAACGAAAGCGTTTATGAGGTTGTGGACATGGTGGAGATGTCAATCAACCAGACGTGCCCACATGACGACAGTTCCCTGACATCAGATGATAATGAGGAAGGTGCTGTGGAGAAAAGTATTTATGAAGAGGGCGAGGTGGCTGAAATCTCTGTACACCCCGAACCTCCTCACTTGGAAGAAAGCAAAATCAATGAAAGCTCGACGGATGACGACCAACAAGATGAAGTGTTTGCCCCGAACCCCGACGCAAGCGTTTATGAGGAAGTTCAAATGGCCGAAATGTCAATCAACACAACTACTGTGCATGACGCCCTGGAAGAAGATAAAGACCACGCAGATGAAAATGATGCTAAAAATCAGGAGGAAATCAGTGATGAGGAGATGAAAGAAGTTGAGCAAGAGTTAGGAGTGCAACCGTTGGATAATAGTTTTGATGGTGATCAGGATGAAAACTCACCTGAAACACCAGAGACCGGACAAAAAGAGGTGCCTGAAAAGACTGTTGAGATTAGGCCGCCATCACGTGTCCTACGGGCTACTGCCGTTGCGACTCCTGATGCAAGTGATTTTGCTCAACCAGCAAAAAGGAAAAGCGACATTGCTCGTCCGGACACCCCTCTTCGCCGATCACTTAGGAAGAGAGTCTCTACGCCTAAAGTGGTAAGTGTTTAAACATACATTTTTGTAACGAGAAAGACGTTATATTGTACAATTAAAGGCAATTTCGATACATTAAATCATATGGTGGGTTTTGTGGATCTAAAACCGCAATACACTCAGGAAACTTTACATTACATTTTCAAATTTGTTAGTTTTATCCAACTAGAAATTAACCTCCTAACAAGAAACACACCTCAGAGCATATCTTAAACTTTTCTAGTGCCAGATAATGTGCTTTGTAATTGCAAATGTTTATGTGGCTTTAAAAATATTTTGGGTTTAAATATAACAAGTTATATGCTGTTGCTGCTGCAGGTTAGTACAGTGAAAGATCCACCTCCTAAAGTCCGAAAAACTCGTCAGCGTTTGTTGCCTGAAGAAGACGCCAAAGATAAGAAAGCAAGTTCAGTTTCAAGTCCTGAAATCACCACTCCCACTGACAACGAAGTCATGTTTGACCGCGTACCTGTTGTCGTTGTTACACGTGAACAGGAAAATAACGAAAACGACACCAAGATTGTGGCAGAGTCCCCGCAAGAACAAATCCCCGGCGATTCAAATGCGGAGAAAGCACTGGCCGAAACCCCTATGCCGACTGGTGAACAAACAACTGCAAATGATAAATCCAACGAACAAACGCCAACCGAGCAGCAAACGATTGTGGCCGAGACGCCCATGGTCGATTTAGAATCTAAACTTACGGAAAAAGCCACGGAGGGTCAGGCCACTGAAACGCCTAGTGCTAATGAGTGTAGCTCACCCACAACCACTGGTACGTATTGTCATTTAGTACAACCAGTAAAGCTTGAGTCAATGAGACAAAGAGGTTCATTCACACCTTTATTAAAAGTTTATTAAATAAAACTTGGAAACCAAAGCAATAGTTGTATTTTGAAAATAGTCATTAGAGACGGAATGCAACAGAAAGGTATGCATTTTTAGGTGTTGCAATTTTCCAACAACTTTACCTATTTTCCCCCAAAAATAAATCAACGGCGTTTGTGTTACAGGACAATCAACAGAACTTGTGAGCACACCCAAATCCTGCATACCCAACCGCTGTAAGTGTTTCTGTTTTTAGATACACAATTCACGGTTTCAAAGATTCTGACAAATAACAGAAAAGCCAATATATTTAATAAAAGCGTTACGTTTCGACAATTCCTATTTCTGCTTTTCTGTTTTTCTATATAAACTGTGTGACCCATCTCAAAATTACCGTGTCTGTATGTAAACAGTGGCAACATTGAGAGAGGAAGCTGCTTTGACCCCATCAGGTTCCAGTCCTGGTGGAATTTTGAAACGGCGAATTTCAGAAGTTCCAAGCCCAGCAAACAAGGTCAGTCTCTTCTATTCTGTTTGTGTTTATCTATTTGTGTAAAATATATATTTTTTTTTCGTACAGTCACGGCGGGTTTCGTTCGCTGAGCCAATTTCAGTTTCCAAGACTCAAGAGGAAATGATTCCTTTGTCTCCCAACTCAAGTCCCCATTCTGAATGGAGGAAGAACAAGTTTTCCAGCCGGTTTGTGCTGTTTGAATATTGTCTGAATATGACCAAAATATGAACTCTGTAGACCAGCGGTTCCCAAACTGGGGTCCGCGGTCCTTTAGGGGTCCGTGAGGCAATTTTGGGGGGACCGCGAAGCGGTTGAAGTAATTCTATAATCTTATTTGGCGTCAGTTTGTGCCACTAAATAAGTTTAAATCAAAGTAGAATTGAGAATCGACTGTCTCCATTGCTAAGCAATTGCCTTTATTGAATGAATTCTATCAAACAATGTAATTGTTCGCGCACAATCGTAATGTTTTTGTCCTGTTTGTGATGACACATGCTGTCTTAGGATAATTGTTATGCACAATTTTGCATTACTAGCTGAAATCCTGCAATCAACTTTCGTTTGTGTGAAATACACATTTAGTCCTAAGGACCGCGAGCCCTCGAAATAATGGCGAAGGGACCGTTTTGGAAAAAATATGAAAAAGTTTGGGAACCACTGCTGTAGACCATCTTCTGCATATTAAGTGGAAAAATATATGTCCCGAAACTGTCCAACCTAATAGTGTAGCCTTTTTTGCAGTGGTTTCAAACCTCCTTCTGTTTACGTCTCTTTTGTAGAATCAAATGTCGTATGTAGTAAAATCATTGTTAAAGACAATTGTTTGAATATTATTTAGGATCGTGAATAGGCGTTTGAGTTTACCTGCACCCAAAAGAACTATCATCACACCTAGGATGGAAGAACAAACGAGGTCTCCAATGAGTGTTCGAAGCGCCACTGTAGCGGCTGCAATTGCTGGAATAAAAGTAAAGAATCTTATTTTTAATTTTATTTTACCACATCTACATAAACTACTCATTTTCAGGCCCGTGGTGGAGACCAAGGCACAAGTCTTCAGACATCACCGACTTCCAATCTTCAAGCGTCGTCACGTGACGCAGTATCGCCGTCCAAATCAATTGCCAGAGTGAACCAGCTTACAGTGTCACAATTGTCCAATCAGAGTCTGTTGCAAAATCTTTCTGTAAGCCAACTTTCGCATTTGACCGACTCTGTGTTGCAAGCGGCACCTGTCATCCACGCCATTTTAATGCAGAAAATTAGTAAGGGTTGAATTGGAAAAGTTTTCTTGGTGTCAATGCTGTCAAATCTTGCGCGCTTATTGTGAAAAAATGTTTGTGCTACTTTGCCATGTGTTGTTTGTGTCTCGGCATTTTGCTAATAAAACAGTGTGACCATTTTGCTTACATCAGCTTCCCTTTGTATCATCAAATAAGCCTTGGACACACCTTGCTAGTTTGCCCTTGCATGGCCATGGCAAAATCATCGTTGAGATTACTGGTAAACGGTACATTGTTTCTCCACCATTTTGTTGTATCGTCCTCTGCCAAACTACGTTATGCCGACAAAGTAAACTACAATCTCATCCGAAGTAATGACGAATTTATTTTAGGGACATTCTGTTTCAAAAGATAGGTTGTTCAAATACCTGAAACAGTTTTTTTGACTTCGTGATCGTGGACGACATTAACATGCCTGTTATAATAGGGACAGAAAAGTAGTTTTGTTTGGGTTGTTCAAAGAGATATAATCAGTGGTGGGATTGAGCCGGTTTGCACCGGTTCTACAGAACCGTCTCACGAAATTTTATGAGATCAGCGAACCGGTTAACATTACTGATTACTGTCAATGGACTTTTTGTAACAGAACCGACTGAAAAATATGACTTTTGTGATAGAACCAGTTGACAAAAAAATTGAATCCCACCACTGGATATAATGTAATAATAATTGCATTTTTGTTGTGGTGGTAGTTTATTGGCGTATATGTCGCTACAGCTTTTTACGATTTTCACTTCATTATCTATCATTTTCAATCCTGTTGTGTAATTTTACCAAGCGAAATGAGCTCCAATGATTTGCAACTATTTGTCCGGAACGCTAAATGTACGACAATGGAAAATAGAAAGGAAAAAAGAAATGTAGCTGCCAGCTGTATACTCAAGCTGTGTAGTGGACTAGTGGTACATATGTTTTGTCGACTTTGTTTTTGGCTGTTTGGGGGTTTTGTCTTGTGGTGCTTGCAACTTTATAGTTGATTTGTTATCTTATCCTATAAGCTAACGCTTAATTTTTGTATTTAAAGTGTGGGTACTAGTTTTAATAGAATGGAAATGGAGAACACACTTGAAGTAGGCGAAGGGCCTCCATTGCAAGAAAGATGGCCACCACTCGGTAAATGTCAGATATTTAGACATTATGATAACATTTGAAAAGTGATTTTTGAAAAGGTGTTTTGTGTGCCAACAAAAACATATCGCTTGCAGTTGAAGCTGTTAATGACTTAAAAGGTGGTTTTTCTTACAAATTTATAGAAAATCAGCTCAAATACACAATGACCAATGCAGTATTTGTAACCATTTAAAACTGTTCACATGTTCATTCCCTGGCAATTAACATCCACCCTGCTCTAGTATTATTCCTTATGCTTGGACAAAAGTTTATTTCGATTAACTTTGTTTTGGAAAAATAGAATAAAAAAACTCTAGCAAACTTTAAAGAAAAACAACATCAATAATTTTTTGCAGGTGCGTCTGCTTCTCCAGACTTGCCAATTATGGCTGAACCTAGGAGTCTGCAGGAGGACCGAGTACAGGAATTAATTGATGAGAAAGAACAACTTAGTTCATCCCTCTTTTCTCTGACAACCAGATTTGCACAGGTACAGGCCGCCTAAAGTTTAGTACACAACACCATCACTGCAAGTTATGTTAAAGAACAGGATAAAGTCTTACATTGCACGGTTTTGAAACCAAAATATTTTGGGGTAAACATTGTTGGGTTTTTGCAGATCCAGTTTAGATTGCATCAGATCACAGAAGCTTCACCAGAGGACAAAGATGAATTGCTTAAAGAACTGGAGGAGTTTGCTCATAGGGGATGTGTTGATCAACATGCTGTTCTAAACAAAACCACGAATGTACGTTTATACACTACATAGTAGTGATGTACCGAATCGGCTAAATTTCGATTCGGCCGAAACCGAATATGCGGCGATTTTGCCGAATAAATTCGGCCGAATCAAACAAATCATTTATGACAGGTGAAGTCGTACCCTACGCGTTTGACATGAAAACATAAGTTTATCTACCAGGCAATTAGTGCAGAGCAGAATGGTTGTGTTTCGTCCTTATTTTAGTTCTGAGGGGTTTAACATTGCCTCAAGCATGATTGCCAACCCGACAATGAATTACTGATTTTTTTTATGCAGTGGGAAAAGCGTCAATGTGTTAAAAAATATAATGATTGCACGATTTTCGTTGGTAATAAGCAGAAAAGATACGTTTAACACTTTAAATGTGTGTTTATAAAAGATTTGGTTTCGGCCGAATCGAAACAAATTATTCGGCTGAAACCGAATCTTTGGCCGATTCAGCCGAATAAATTCGACAAACCGTATATTCGGTACATCTCTACTACATAGTCAAGCTCTTATAATATGTGGTTGATTGCGGTACCAAGTTCTTTTTTCTGCTTGATCACAGAGTGATGATGAAAAGGCAGAAATGACAGAAGACTTGAAGGAAAAACATGATGTGATAATTTCCGAACTCAAATCCCAATTAGATGATTTGGAATCATATGCTTTTAAACAGGTTGGTGTGAAGTTTATTTTTTGCACTGCAGCTTAACACAATTTTCTGTACATAAATGATTGATCTGCAGGGAGCAGGAAAAGTACCACAGTCACTTCAATTGGAAAAGCAGCAAGCCTTGATTGAACAACTAACACGCAAATTAAATCTCCGAGTTGATGATGAGGATATTGCACATGCATCTGTTGATGATTTAAAAAGTAGAGTTGATGACGCTGTGGCTGAAGTAAGTCTTCCAGAATCTTACAATGCTTTTTGGCTTTTTATTAAGAACATAAAAAGGTTTCATGTTGATTGCACAATTAACATTTTTTAACTAACTTTTAAAAATGGTGTACTGGCGATATTGCAGCGTCTTGGAAAGGTTATAATTACTCCTAATTCAGTTACACAATGTGATTAAGTTACAATGGTAACAAACACCACTTAATAAATGCTTTGTAACTGATTCAATTAGTCAATTTGTCTTCTTACTTTCACTTTTCTGTTAAACTATAGTTACCATTAAATGGATAATATGTGCATTTTTGTATTAGCCCAGTGATTTTCCTTACTTAACATATCAAAATGTTATCATTCCTCACATAGTTGATGCTAAACAATACAAAGACTTTTCAAAATTGAGTCTTTTGTCATCTTAACAGAGTTAGTATATATATATACCTCTTTTGGGAGGAATTTCGTTCATTGGGGTTCCACTGCTTTGTAAAAATGGGATATATTTTTTGACACTATTATTGTTCGAAAATTACATGAATATTTTGTGCTACACTGTTAACAGCTTTTTGTTATAGATTGTCAACCCTGCAAAGATGAAAGAAAAACTTGTTGACCACTTACAAACACAAATTCAAGACCTTGAGCGCTTTGTTGAATTTTTACAAGCTGAAGTGGAAGGTATATATGTGCAACATTACAATAGCCTTTTTTGTGAGCTCTTTGTCTGTAAAATGTCGGTTTATTTTATCATTAATACCTTTAAAAATGCCTGAAGTTTTGTACTTTTATATTAGTTGATGGACACAAGTCTTCTGGATCTGTTCCCAACCCCAATTTCAGTGACAGTCACAAAAGGAAAGATCGAAAACAAACTCTTGCGCTTGTGAAACGTGTACTGGCTGTGGTACATGTAAGTGTGCATGTTTTGTTGCTGAACAGATATGTAAAATTACAAATGTCACCAGTTTGATTAACCTTTTTTTCTCAAGTGTTTTTTAACACTGCATTGTTATTGCAACCACAAAATACTGGCAAATGCTGCAGGCTATTTTCAGACATGCTTTATACTAGGTATCTGTTGTAAGTGTGTATGAATTTTATAACAATGATTAAAAATTTTATGTAAACAATGCAAAAAACACCAAAGATTAGGCTTTGCACCATAGTAAATGCTTTTACCACATTTTACAAGCACAGCCCAGGAAATAAAACAGGAAAACTATTTCCATAGTATCCAGATGACAGCTAATGTAGTATGATTCATCACTGAGGGCATGTGACCTTTTCCATAACATTCTACATCACAGTCACATACCAACACTTACCAGATCCTCAAGTGACACATTAGAGGACCCTTGTTCAGGAATAGGCTCAGGTTGATTTGATTCTGTATTGATTTTGATGCACTTATGTTTTTGAGTAGATGTTCTCGCTTGCCCAACTGGGCTGTGGGGCTCATATGTCACCCCCAGAAGACACCCATGTTTCAGACCCCAAATCGATGATTGCAGAGCTGAAAACAGCTGTTAATCACATACGGTTGGTAACATTGAATTTTACTTTAGAGTTTAACCAAAAACGCTTCAGCAGAATGCTTAACTATGATTATATAGTAGCACAGCTAATATGGTCTTGCAAATGAGGAAAATTGTTGTGTTCATAACCATGATAAAGAATATTTGTTTACTATATAGAACTGTGGCTGCCAGACAGATGAGAACTTGTGATGGAGAATCTGAAACAGATACAACAAGTTGCTCAGATTCAGATGACAATGAAGCAGAAGAGTTGAACCAACCTCCTGTACCCGATGAAATGACTGAGGTAATTTCACAGTGGTGTTTAGAGTCCCAAGTCATTACATGCCTTTGTAGTTAAAACATAATGAAAAGTTCAGTCCTTTAGTAATGATTCCTGACTCAAATTTACAGATAATACCCAAATAAAGGTCAAGTTCGTTGTTATGTTGGTAACAACTTTTTTGTAGTATGTTTATTGTTTACTTTTAGTACCAAAATTTTATTCAATATGTGCACATATTCAATTAAAACTATCTGGGATTTAATGCTTGTACACTGGAATTAAGGCACAAATAACTACAGGAGTAACATCAAAGTGTATGACAGCACCAAATCTCATGATGACTTCTCTAGAGAGACTCAATTTTTTGTCCATCATTCCCAATCAGCAAATCAATATCTCAAAATCAATGGTCTTTTCAATACAGATCGTGCGAAAGGAGTTATGTACTGCGTTATTTCACATACTTGGTGACGGGCTTGTACACGACGCCGTAGGACGTAGAGGCACAGCACTAATCGCCCCTATATCTTGCATACTTCCCAGGAAGTTTAATTCAACCTATGCAGCTGGTAAGTGACATGGTCGTGAGATATTGAGCAATATGCTGGCGGTTTTTGCTTAGGTTAAGTTTTACTATCAGTCAGTTTGTCGGCAACGCCCAGTCAAACCACATGGGCGTTTTAACAATGACTGACAAACGGGAATTTGAACTGTTCATGTCAGTTTACACTTTACACAATGGATTTACCAGAAATGTTTTTACATAAAGCGACTGGGTTTATTGGCAACTGTGAATGAACGAATTTTAGCGTGCTTTCTGACGGGACATTCTGTTACAATGTTTAATTAAACCTGACGTCGTCTAAACGCAAACTTGTATCGTTGCTTTTGCGCCTCTGCCATTGTAAACTTAAAAAATAGGTGTTTTTAGTTGTTGTTTTAAATGTTGTGTAGTTTTACTGTTTATCTTTTGCAAGTTTATCAAACATTTCTTAAATGACATTTCAGTAGTTGATGGAAAAAAACTACCACTTTTATTGGGAACGAAAACGTTTATAATTGAACATCTAATAAATATATCAGCGATAGTTATAACCACACATGACACAATCCGCGTGGTTGTAGTGGCGTGGTAATTGCGTAAAAAAATCGATGCCATAAATATTCGATGTTATGACGCACGCACCGTATGTGCGTTTTCCCTATCGGACAATAGACTCTTAACCGACAAACAATACAACCTATATTAAAATGTGTTTGTCCGAATCTAACGCGTTAACTTTGGTGCTTTTGCGATTATGTACGGATTTTTTTGTGGTTATAAAATTGCACCTTGGCACGCCAGAAACTTGTGGTTCATTGCTCTGCAATATATAACATTTTTTACGGTTGAAATCTGCTCCTTTGAACGCAACGCTCCTCGCGTATAGAATTCGCGTTCGACGTGGCAACATTCCTATGCAGCGCTAACCTGACAAAAAATCCCCAGCTTTGTCAACCGCGTGACAATGCGGGGCCCTTGTATTGTGACGTCACACATTGTGTTTCTGAAAATAACCTGCGGTGAAAAGCACAACATTTGCTTGTGTGTCGTGCCGACCGTGCGAGGATATACGGGTGGAAAATCGATATACCCCATTCACAGATTTCGCTCCATAACAAAGCGCTTGTTTTGTTTAGTCAATGTCGTTTAATAATTGCGACTGCCAGTTCGACTATAGTTGAAAAATTATTACAATATCTATGTAAAACTATTTTATATTGTCGTCTTTTGGACAGACCATAGGTTTTTAACGCTTTTTTATCGTTGAACCCTTTTGAAGATTATACAGATTTTGTTCCCAAAATGGTTTAACTACAGTATTCCCGTATATCCAAAACATTTTTCGAACTGAAATTTATCTATAATGTATGTCAAAACTACCCTCAGTTAAAACATTTTCGATAATAACCATGCTTTTACTATTTTAAACAATTTATGCTTTCAACTTTCAGTTTTGTACATTTGTATATATAATTGACTACATGGTGTCTGTGTGCAGAGTCGATGCACCCGTGGGAATTGTTTCTCGAGTATTACGAGATCAAAAATGGATCGGAATTGGCAAAGGCTCCATCGCGTATGTTAACACGTGCATTCAACCTCGAAGATCTCGTAGCAGCCGGAGACGAGAAGAGATCTCGCAGGTAACTTAACAATGGGTGCTTGGTAACGCGTCTAAAGTCTGAACTTGGAACTTTGTATTATTTGCTAACAAATTTGCTGTTGCAAGCAAGACTTTTGTGTTTGTATTTAACATTTGCTTTACCATTTGAGGTCGCTTCGATTTGGTTACTTTTTATTGGGAATTTTCTGTAAAGGTTGATTGTTATGATTTGATTCACCCCGTGTACAATTTGAAGAACGCTTTGTTAAAGAATGTTGTATTTGCATTTTTTTCCTTTAGTGCCAGATACTCGTTACTGGAAGCAATTCATCTTGTAGTGAACGATCACAATCCACTTAAAAGAAGCTTCGACGATATGTTTAAAGGTTAGTTAAATTTTTTGAACTGTCAATCCAATTCATCAGGTTGAAGGTCAATGTTCAATTTAGCACTGCAACATTTTCCCCCAAAACGGATTATAAAACCACTATGCACAAAGTAGATTTACAAATGTCGCCTTTTTTCACAGCCCTTGTATGTCTGGGTCTTAACGCCGGTCGATTATCTCGCTGGATCCGCTTGGTGGCGCGTTCTCCCGCCCTAGTTTCTCACCACTACTCTGATGCAAGCTACGTTGCTCGCACCGGTATGGAAGGTGTCGTCACCGTCCTTTCCCGACTTGACCCTCTTGTTTTCCACCTACCGGTAGATGTCGCCGTGCGACCGTTCAAAAACATCAAGGACGCCTTCTAGCGGCCATATAATTTTGTTTATTGTAGGTGCAATTGCTTTTATAGTATGCTGGTAGGTGTGTTTCTCGCATTGCTGTTGCCAAAAATAAGGCTTGTCATTGACTGGCAGTTGGGGTTGTGGCAAATCTGTCGGATAGGGTTTAATAACATATTGTTGGCATACTTTTGTGCATTTTATCCAACTTAAATTATATGTATATGTTACCATTTTAATCTGTGAATTTGCACCAACCTATAGTGCACAGTTTGTGACCTTGGGACATGGTATAACACATAACTGCCAACATATCACAGCAGCGAACAAAGTGTCTGTATTTTAATACCTAACACTCGTTATGTTACGGATTATTTTGCACCGAAAATCAACTTTACTACATACATAATGAGTGACATTTAACAAACAATGTTTAAGTGGAGAACCTTAAGTCGAGTCAATTAGCCAAAAAATTTCGTTCGTACATTTAAATATATTTTTCATGTCCACCTTCGGCAGAACCATACCAGCGCAATGGAGAAGCGTTAAGAATGTGTTTTTTTTCAAATCTTCTTTTAGCATGTGTTTTTTGAACACGAAAAATATTTATTAGACTTTGATACACATAGTCTGCAATATTTTGTTTATGGCAACGTTTTTGCTTGTTTTAGAATTTGTGTCATGGGTATCTGGGTTCCATGCGCCTTTGTACAACTTGAGTTGTTTTCTGTACCAGTTCCACATTTTTTGTAGATTATCCGCGGCCGCAAACGACCATGCTCCTTTTTGTACATTGCACTCATTTCTTTTTGTACATAATCTCTATGTTTATAAGGTACTCAGTAGACCCAGAGCTATAGAGTAAACGTTTGCACAGGTCTTTGTTTTCCGAATATTTGATCGAGCAATGCAATTATAGGTTAGCGGGTGTGCAATATGCTTTTTTATGTCGCTCGCTTCTGTTGTGCTTCTTCAAGAATCAAGATTTTTTGTGTGGTGTCATTTTATCGCTTCTGATTTTGCGTTAAGGGCTTACGCAGACTAATAAAAGGTTTTTGTCGGTGCACTTGAAACTTACCGCGTGGAGTTTTTAGTTTTTATGCTTTTAAAAGGTTACGTCAGATCATCTTGTAAAGATAAATACAATATGAACAACGTTTATGTTTTGTAATGGGCACTCGCTGACACCAAATCCATGTCTTTGCTGTATAATGCTGGTAGTATCGTCCATTATCTACATAAGCAAGATAAACACTCGCCAGTAGGAAATTAGTACTGTAGTTCAATACACAACCGAAATTTATCCATTTGGACATTGGCTTTTGGTTTCCCGGCTTGCGAAGTAGAAATAAGCCAAAGTTTAGGGAAATGGCGTAATAAGTCCAGACCCACTGAATAAACGGAACATAAGCAAGGCGTGGTGGGATACGCAACTCGTTTTTCTCTGAGGACAATGATAGTCTATTGTCGATGTACACATAGTTAATATAATTTAATTGGTTTCTTCAAAACTTAACACCAAATTCGCGCCCTTTTTGTAGGACTTAACTTTTTCTTTGATCTTGTTGCCTGCAGCGCAAAGCCAAGCAGGATCTGCCGTAATAATTACCGTTGTGTGGCGTCAAAGGGGTATCCCTGTTGGTTGGCAACCACTTAATGCAAGGCACGCTGCTTGGGTCAGGTCAGAGACAGACAGTACTGTTGGTGTCGGCGTTGTTTAACGGTTGTGTGTGCAGTTGTCTGGAGATCCTATTAACTTCGCTAGAGTACATTTAAAATAGGTTTGTTGTCAATTTACAGATAGTGTTTGGAGAATTGCAAATTTTTGAAGGGATGGTGAAATCAAATAGTTTAATGAGTGTTGCCTTACAGTTTTATGTGTCAGTGTCAAGTTCATTTATAAAATATTAAACTCTGTCGAACGTGAGTTTTGTTTTTGAAAATATAGCTTTAGTAACAATTTTGAATAAAAGAGTGTGCTTATTAAGTAGCTTATAAGTATGGGTGCAATAGGAAAACAATTGTTGTGCCTATTGTAACATGCATTCATCATATCCTGTTTGTGTCGTTAGGTTTAATAACCATCAATACATGTTTTATTCAACCACTTTTCAGCTGTGTTTTAATTAGTTGTGTGGAAAGCTATGTGACATTACTTTTTAACTGACCATTATGGCGGGTCGACATACAAGTGTCCAAAATGGAACCCAGTATCTCACATGTAGAGTGCAATATCTTGATGATACTGATCCATTTTCATCAACAAACTTTCCAGAGCCTACAAGACCACCAAGTTACACATTTAAAGTTGATCAACCCTTGTGTGAACAAGTAGCAGGTGTTCATAGACTTTTGAAAGCACCCCATAAGGTATGATATCATTTTTTTACAAAAGTTTTAAATAATGAATCAGATTGGTTTTGATATTAAAGAAGTTAAACAAAATTATAATGCAATAGCTGTTAACAGTATTTGGATGACAACATTAATGTAACATGTCCTTTATTAAATTGTACCGTAAAGGTAACATTTTAAACTTTACTTGTACAGCTTGGAGACTGTACGCTGCAATTATCAAACACAAGTGCCTACTTGGATTTGGATTTATCAATTTCTGAACAAAAGGAGGAATTTGAAAGCTTTTATGCTGAAGGGTAAACATATTATTCTATAACATAACATTTTGTTGATGAATAGCATTTAAAAATTATAATGTTAGCTTTTTTATCACCTCAAAACTTGTGTGCTTGCCAGCATTCAGGAAACAAAACTTTAATATTTTCACATGGCCTTCACTGCATCAATGGCATGTGAAAGTTGCCCAAGATGAGAAACAGGAAGCTATTATTTCAATTTGTTTGTCGATAGCCATCAATTGAATACCTAATTTGTTGTCTGCTTTTCCAAAACTTGTCTGCATTTGCTGCTGTAGTGTTTTAAGATGTATATGTAAAGTTTGTCACAACTTTTAGTAATGAAACATGCTTAACAAATCATTACAAAAGTGTTGCAAAAATGCCCAGGAGCAAATACCTACCTTAACAAGCAAATTATGACATACCTGTGGTTTATGTGGTTTCAAAAGCTTGTTTTGTATGTTTCTGCTTGAGCAAGCACTGTTGCTGAGCATCTATGGAACAAGCTTATCACTTGAAACAAATTTACAACTTGTTTTTAATGTTGTAAAATGCTTTGTTGTATAGTGTTTTTTTAAGTAAAAACACAACGAACATTGGGTGGAATAAGGTTATCTGAATAATAAAGTTATTTTCCCCAATGAACATCGATTAAAGAACATCTTGTGTTTGTGCCTCAGCAAACATTGTCCATCTCTGTATTTGTCCTCAAGTCTCCTGTTTTGTTTGCGTTTTTAAGCGATAGTCACACTGTCCCACATAACTCATCTTCCTGTTTGCTTTGATTTTACACAGAAAAAGAAACTCCATCATTATACGAACCCAGTTGTCAGTTCGAGTCCATTCCTGCATAGGTAAGTCCAATAATGATTTTTTATACTGCTGCAGGATTGGCAAATTTTATCAACATTCCTTGTCATAAGCATTTATAGCTAAAAAGGTAAATTGCTTAAAGGACATGACCTTTTGCATTTATTACATATGAAACACTGTGATTTATAAAATGGTGCTGTGCATGTCCTGTTACAAAGCCTTGCCTGAAGGGAAAATTCCAAGTGTGAGATAACATCATTAGTCTATCTACCATGCTGGTGATATTGCTTTTGGAACTTATAACCTAATGCACCTGCTACAGTTTGACCCAACTAAGTGTTATCCCAAGAGACAACATATGGACACATTTGATATCTACTGTTAACTTTGGTTGTGTTTAAAGTACAGTAGATGTAAATCCTTGGAGATTTCAAACCCTTTATTTTATTAAAGTATAGCTTAAAGTTTTGTGATTCATACCAGCATTGCGTATCATTGTCCACAGTCTCTATCGGAAACCCGTGGCCATGTTATTTCAGCCTTTTGGTCTTTTCCACAATGGTCATTGTGCCAGCACCTATTGTGGGCCCAACTATTTTCCAATTCCGCCATCACCCTTTGTTTTATGGTGTTTGAAGATAACACTGCTCAGTGAGCACTACTCAAGTGGGCCACCCTTGACAATAGTCAACAGAACAACCACAATTTCTGGTGGTGCAATTCTACCGATTTTGTTATCTTTGCGTTTCAAACGCCAGGGCAAAATTTTCTTTGAAATGACAAGTGCCATATGTGCCAAAACAGTGTTACGATTCACCGTTACCAATATGTGTGGAAAGCAATTTAGTCATAATAGGGACATGCCCTTGTTAATTTGGCGTTTTATGAGAAGGCAAAGCTCTATCTGTTGTTTTATTTGAGCACAACGGCCAGCGTCCAATCGCCTGATTACTTTACCACAGTCGGGACGTTTGATGTAGCTGGCCTACATAGCCGACATTGTGGAATGTAATTTATGGCTGCCGCGTATCACAATAAACACGAAAATCTCAGCCCCGGCGCAAATCCACTTCAATTTGTTCACATTGTAATGTAGCATCCTCTTACTGACACAAAGCGTTTTCAAAACTCATAATGGGCACCTTGCTTGTGACCGATTGTCTTGCAAAAGCTTTTTATGGGGCTTAAGATGATTGCACGTTGTTTTCATAGCGCCTTGAATGGCGACGATAGGCGATAACCACAATGGTTAGTAGGGTGATTTAGTGATTATGGTAAGAATGTATCTGGATTTAGTAACATCGGCTGTGATTCCCTCTAATCACCTTCTGTCAAGCAAGCACGTGTAATTTCGGTCGCCCAACTGCAGGAAAGACTGCTTTATCATTTCGAGTTTTAAAAAACGTGTTGCCACAACACTATAAATATGAAAGATTGTTAACTTATTTGCATCAGATGAATATCTTATTTTGTGCAAATCTACGGTTGCACACCACACAGCAAAATATAACATTAAACCATTTCTTTTCCTTGACAAATGTTTCTTTTAATCTAAACGCTTACTTTAAGACAAAGAGGCGTTTGTTTGTTTTTGACAAAGTAAGGCTAACAGACTAAAATTTACTAGTAAGATTTTGTGCAACAAGTCTTCTTGTGTTTTACAGAAAAGCTTTACAATTCGAAGGGACGTGAACTTCGCCGAGCTCTGTTTTCGCTCAAGCAAATATTTCAGGTATGTGTGCATTCTTCGACTCGGCCGAATGCAAAATCGCTGCGCGCGTTTCGAGACCTTGGCTTCGGGCGTCAGTCACGACGTCTAGGCTTTACAGAAACTCTTATACCACGTTATTCGCGGCCCACCGCTACAAACATTCATCTTCATAACCGACCATTTACATTCTGTAGGCATTTCAATTAGGGGTCGTTTGGATTTTCGCCATGCTGTTAGTAACTCGTTATGTCACTGAAGTTGTTGATTTGGAAATTGCCTAAATGTCAGAGCATTAGTTGATTATTTTCAGTCTCTACCGTTTTTTTTCTAAATTGCACAGTCTTTTTGGATTCTATTTTGTTGAAGTATATATGAGAAGCGACTTTCGTTTGCTTGAGTAAACTATTGGCCAAGAAACAGAAAACACATAACAAAAGATGACATACTTATGAATATTTGTTGGTTTAAAGTAGCGTCTTTTCGTTGTTGAGAGATTGGACGACGGCCTGACTTGCTCCCTTTTAAAAGGGATAACATCCGCTAAATACTTTCAACCTGTCATTAGTCGTACTGACGCCAGTACAAGCAATTTCACGGTTGTGATACTTTCATTGGAAGCATGTCGTATTGTCGTCCAACGCCCGCCCCACATAACTTACCACCCTGTACGGACGACACTTTGACTGGTCAATATGTTTGGCCCTGGCTCAAATTTCAGCTCTTTTGTGATCCAGAGTCTTGCTCGTGTGATCCGAAAGTGCTTTGTGATTCGATTACACATGTTCGTAGTGGCTACACGCTATTCGTTTCCAGTTGAAACATTTGGCTTAGGCCGAGATTGCGTAGGCTTTTGGGCACGGGCACTTATTAGGTCGACCTGTATGCCACTGGAAGCTTCGACAGGCCTGTTTGCTTTGGCGTAATGGTAATTTGTAATGCTGATGGATTGTGACCGTGGCGACATTTGACTTGGCGGAGCTCCGGTAATCGAACGGATGCTCTGCTCGGTAATTACACGTTGAACTAGATGGGCATTTAATTATGATTGTTTACACATAAAAATTGGTAATTATCAGGAAACAGGCTAAATAGGTTCGAAACCGAAGCTGGTACTCTGATAGGAGATAATGTGTAATTTCTCATAGACAGTTTGTTAGGGTAAAGTCAAAACTTTGCTTTGGCTCGTACACAAATCGATTTTCATATATGCAAGGTCAACTGATTTCCTGCAATCAAAATATTATGACCTTTGTAACCGAATGAGTCCTAGCAACAACATGCCGGCATATTTTTTGTAGAATGATAGACGCGTTGCTAAAATTCTGGCACGTTGTGTTTTTCGCGGATGACTGCATGCGACACGTGCCATCAGCCGATGTTAGGCAGCTGTGATTATTACGTCACCCGTCAAGTGTCTGCGAACATCATCGACTATTAACAAGCAATTACGCAATGAACAGCGACCCAATTGCGGGCGTAAAGCAAATGAACAGGCGTCAAAAGATATACACAGCCGGTCGCTGTATGACTTAACGCCCCTCTAAGATACCTACGAAACGCTTAATGACTATGCAAGTATAGTTATGCTGAGAGATTTCGATAGGAAATGCAAAATGCATATCGATCAACACGTGTTGGAATCCAAACACCAGGGCTTTGAACTTTGTCGGCAGGGCTATGGTTTTGCTTGGCCTTTCGCTTGCGATTTTACAAAGCCTTTTGCGTCTCGTGCACTTCGCTTTAAGTGTGTTTGCCATTCCTGCGACGCCGATACGGATCTGAACTTTGCGGCGACTGCGCTGTCAGGCTCAATGAGATTAGGGGGTCCTTTGACGTTTGTTCCAAGTTTCACCATCGCAGCGGAACTGCTGCACTTGTGCGACGTGAGGAGATAATCTCACCACTTCTACCGCAGTGGCACTGTTTGTGTACAAGGGGTTTTCTTAGATATCTTCTGCAGTCATTAAAAAAACTTCAAAATGGCAAAAATCTCACAGCCGTTGTACATGGTAATATAAAGTGTAATATGATAAATATGGCATACACGCACTTTATTTACCCAGTAACTGCTTGCAAATGCATTTAAGCTTTAAAGATGAAGGTCATAAACTTTCACTGACCGGACACAGCGGCAAGTGCGTTTGATGTAGTTGACCATGACTGTTGATTTATGAGCCGTGATGTTTTGACAAACAAGTTATACGACCGATATGCGCTTGCAACTGCATCGCCGAACAGGCATGTCCAATTGACCCATTATGTCCAGTAAAATCGTTTTATTGCTCCGACTGCTACCTAATGATGAGCAACGACGTGCCTAGTTTACTGTTTACGAGGAATGTTATCTAAATATTGGTATGCTAGATGTTCACGGTCAGTATTTGGATGCGTCGTAAAAGTGTTTGTGCAATTTGTGAACAGGGTGCTTTTTTGTTCAAATGTATATAGTCAAAGTCATTAAACCAACTTTTTTCACGAAGCTTTATTGATCTGTAAACAAACGCTTGAATCCAAAGCGGTCGTCAGGTAATACATTGTTATGTGGATATACCCCCCACCTCTTCAGGTGTCATTGCACGTTGGTAGCTTTACACGACAGCACATGCAAAGTGCCAATGCGTGCGTGACGTCAAATACCGACAGCCCAAAATGGGAAGCTTGTAGGATTTAAATACAGCTGGGGTATTTTGCATTTCACGAGTGAATTGTGCTGTCCCTGTGACAGTCGAACAAAATGTCTCTAAAGTTTTAAATGTGTCGTTTTTCGCGCATTGACTCAAAGTGCTGGCATTCGACTGGTCGGGTCTTTAGCCTTTTCTAAAAGTTGTTCTTGCCTTGCTGAACGCCAAGACTAAAGGCGGCAAATGCATTGGCAAACATCGTCAATAACCGTTTGTAAACACAGCTGAGTGGTTCTCGGAGGCAAACGAAACAGTTTTAAAGAGCATGAACTTTCCTGTAACGTTTCTCACAACATACGCAAAGTTTACTTTCCCTATTGTTGGCCTGCTTGGGATGTTACTCTACTGTTGCAATCGCAAGTGCATTATTTGCGATAATCAGTTGAGAAAATAGGCCTCGCTATATTATTAAGGCGCTTCTTTCTCATGCAGGATGAATACTAAACAAACTGTTTCAAACTGGTCCCCTATAGGGGCTAAAACAAATACCGCGCGTTGGTCGCAACAAATAGCGACATCCTTTAGTTCGGCCTCACACATCGGTACATTTAACTTGTCACTAATTGGATTTGGTAAGAATACATGTAGTTGCACAATCTGGCTGGAAAGAAACACTTTGATGCGCACTACTTGTATACATATTAACCGGCTCTCTGTAAAGTGATGGATCAACAAATAGTGGTGACGTGCGCTTTTCGTATGATTGACCGTGTCCGTCTCAAATGGACCTACGATGTTTGTGTCCTAACATTCCGACTCGTATCAGTGACCATCGTTTTGCAACATAAAGACCATGCTTTTGGGTGCAGCCCAATGGCTCTTTACTGCGGCCACTCAAAAAAGACCAGAAAATTGTCTAATTGTCGCCAAACACGTCAGCGTTTTTTCAGTTATTTTTCATTATTTGCCTAAAAAGGTTAGGACTCTTGGTTGTAACAAGAGCTATGACCCATAACAAATCAAACATGAACCATTGTGTCTGCGCGATGTTGCGTAATTGGGTTCGTGGTTAGGGTTGCGACTTGTGCATGAGCTTTGCTGCATTAGTGACCTGTTGCAGCCGACAGTTTGTCTTAAAGGTTGATGCATCGGTAACCTCCAAACGACTTGGGATTTCCGCGACTTTTTGCTATTTCCGCCAGATATTCACGTGTATCACGATGTCAGACCATTTCGAAATCATTTCCAAAGGTTCTTAGTAATCCGTGGATGTTAACTCGAAATTGGACGTTGGTGCGACTAAATTAACTTCGGATTTTCTATATTTAAACTTCGGTTCATCACACAGTTGGAAAACATACAAAACGCACTGTTCACCTCGCTTGTCCCGTATTTTGTGACCAAAAACATGTCATCGGCGATATACGTCACGTCCGAACATTTCGGTTTATATAAACACATTTTTTATAGTGCTTTAAATTCCATTTGTTCTGATTTTGGCATTTCGGCGTATCTGGTATCTGAGTAAACACTCCGTCATCACCTGACAGTTGTGGCCTTGGTAAACGCTCTCTGGCCCATGGAAAAGTTATAAACCGTGACTGAAGGGGAGATGAAACATAAAACCGCTACTTTGCCTGGCGCCAGATTTTTTGCAGTTGTGTGAAATTTTTTGCAGCCTTTGTGCGCCGTTAAAGTCAACTCACAAAATGAAACACTGTGAAAATCAACCGCTGAAAAGAAACTCTGTAGCCGCAAAATGCTTTTTTGTTCAAGGAAAGTGTTGAAATTGCGAATAGCTTTTCCTTTCTACCACAACCGTTAGCAAATTCAATTCCCCCCCCCCTTTTTTTTAACCAGTATTGCTTAAAAAATGGCACATTTAAGGCAATTGTTGTAGTGATCAATGATATGTTGCTGTTTTCAACAATCTGGCCCTATGTTAAAAAACAAGCAAACGATAGCTTTTACGTTTAGAGTGACCAAACTACGTGTTGCCGACCAAACTGGCATGTGTAGGGCATTCGTCTTACGAAAACTGACACCATACAAGGTTTATTGCGTATTTTCCGGATGTATAACAAGTGCCCGAATCCGTATATTTAACAGCGGTAAACGTTATTGCCCACTTTGCAAATTACGGGCCGACCTTTTTATCCTGTTATGATTACGCCACAGTCGAGAGGTCCAGCTCCTTTTGTGACCTGCAGACGAGCTTTTGTGTTTTCAACCCGCCTTGCTTCGACTTGGCCATAATAGGCGACACGTCGAAGATTTTTATTTGTACTGGGAGGTTTTACGATTTTAATTGTTAGCACCGCTACGTCAGAAGTTAAGCAAATGCGTTCCGAAGTGAATTGCGTCTGGATTCGATCGCTGACATTGAAAAAGCTGAGAACGATTTACGGTTTATAAGGCTATGCGGTTTATGGGTGTGTAAAACTTGCGGCTTCAATATCCGAAATGTTTGTTAACGTTTCAGTTATAATCGACAAAGCTTTCCCATAAAGCTATGTTTGGATCCTGCAAACTTTTCCAGTTAAGTGTTCGATTTTTAGCGCTATTGCGTTATATTTATATACTTTTTTTTCTGCTTTTACATTTTAGATGTAAATTTTATACATTTTTTACACGTCATATGTTCCCAATACCATCATGTATTTATAAAAGCACGATGATATGTAAGAAAACCAATCAAATACTGTGGTATTAGTACGCTTTGCTAAAAAAACTGATCAAGTGTCTGTTGTAAATATTAAGGCAGTTTTGTCGCGCCAAAATTACAAGTAGTTTAAGCCGCCCGCTGTGATTTACCTTGGCCGTGGTATGCGGGACGTAGAGCTGTGATCATGTGTCCGTTGGTCTAGTCAGAATTTCAGCTCAAGTGGAAGTAACGTTCTTAAATTTTGTTTCCTCAATCCCACACGATTTACTTCGTTAGCTTCTTCATAGTCCAACCTAAACAACTTAAATTGTTTGCCAGTATTAAAACATGGTTGGAAGTTGGAACACAAATCAGATTATGGCCAGAAGATCATTATGATTTGGAACAAACCATTCAGTAACTTTTTGGGCCTTTGGTTGACTTGACTCCGTAGCTATTCAAATTTGTGGTAATAATGCGAAAAAAATAATGGATATTTGTTTGTTGCGTAACATCACATTTTTACAGCACGTAGTAGAAACTGTGTAGTTAGGTGTTTTGACGGGCACAACTTTCGTGCCCTGTACAAACAGGCGCGCTTTATTCCAGTCGCGTCACATATCAAATACGAAAACAACACTACAATCACGGTGATAATCTCAATCCTAATTAGATTGAAACCGTCTCTTTTAACCAGGCATTCCTTCGCTAACTGGTAACCCTATCACTGTTTCGCGTCCCTTTTAGCTTTTGTTGGGCATTTGAGTGACCTTTCTAGGTGTCAGTTTCTGCGCAAAGGCTCCCTGTTAGCTAACGGTGTCAGCTCATCCATGTGAGTGCGTTGTGCCAAGGTCTGTGGTAATCGACGATGTTGAGCGCTAATTCCTTCCACGTAAACCCCGAATTAGGCGAAACCAATGCAGCAAAAACCTGCAAAAACCACCAAAGACTGCGGTATCGTGCATTAGCGCCTACTTTGTTAACGAGTTGCCTTTGGGCTTGGTCTGATGTTGTGTGGCTTAAACAATGTTTTCTCACGACTTTGTGGTGAGAGTCATATTGTGTTGCGGGGAAAATACTCAAGTAAATACTTGATGTTGTGGTAACATGTATAATTCTGTTGACTTGCGTCGTGGGCTTAGCAGGTGCGTTATGGGACGCAAAACATTGGATTAGTTTGCAATGTAGTGTGTCATCGGTACTGGCTAAATTGAGTAGGCGATTGAGAAGAGACCGCCTGCACTAAAACAAACATGTAAACGGCATCTTAAAGACAACGACAGGACGCTGACTCAGCCTTATGACGGCGCAATACTGGACTTTACGACAACTCGGGACTTTTATGTCGTCCAAATTTGACACTATGTCTGTAATCAAACTTGTTTTTAACGAAGCACCTTGCTTGAATTTGAATGCGCGCACTTGTGAAGACAAATGACTGTCTGACTTCAGGCAGATGTCCCGCGGTACCGGACACTTAGTGAGTAATGGACAACACCTATCCCGTATCCAAATATAATGTAACTTTTTCCTCATTCGGTTACATTGGTGATTAATGATGACCACCTCATGAACTTATATGTGGTCGGTTTGTGACAATTGCGGTCAGTGTTGAACTTGCTGTGAAAAGGGAAACTGTTTGGCAATGTACAAGGAAGAAATGTTAACTTGGATCTAACATCCACCTAGCGTTCAATAATTCATATTGTGCCGCCCTTTATAGTAGCAGCCGATTGACGGCGAAAGGCAGGCAGGCAAGCATGGGCGCAGACGCCGTCACGTGCTTACGAACAGGGCCAAATTTCCAGGTACGAGAATCTCCTGACTTGAAATTAACTCGCTAATACACTTGAAGCCGGGCGTAGTTAGCAGCGTCTCGCGAACAAATTTCAAGCGGCTTGTGATGTTTGTGTTCTGTGCAGTTAATTCATGCGTGAAGGAGTATTGGTTTGGTGCGGCGATAAACCTGTGCGTCATGGGTGATTTGCCGTGAAACAACAGCGCTTTATAGGGAGATAGAATCCCGCCGAAATATGGTGTGGCATTTATAGGCCTGTCGGCACCTACGCTGTACTTGGACCCTGAAGTATTGCTATAACATGATTAAATACCTAAAATAACTTGAACTTTAGGATCGTTCGTGTTTGTGCAGGAACCAACAAATTGCGCAAAATACTTTAAGTGCAAATACCGTATAGGAACATGACCTAACGTTTTGCATGCATGTAACCCCATTTCCGGTTAAGCTAGTGCTGCAGTTCAAGTGTAAAGGTCCGGGGTGCAATGTTAAGGAAACTTAAGCCTTCCCAGGGTTGTTGCATGCTAAGCGATCCGTACAAAACCACCCAGAAATGCGAAGTGCCTTACGCGGATTTAGCATTACCGAATTCTGGATGCACTGCAGCGATGGAATGGTGCCTTTTTGGTTCGTCATGTTTTGACTTGCCTTACTTAGCCGGGACAAAAACGCGCCAAATATGATGGTGGTGTCAGTCGAGTGAGTTTGTTTGGCTTTTATTGTCAAAACACGAGCCACATCCGTGTGCGTAATTACTTTCAAGCGATTTAACGATGTTTTTCATTTCTACGGCCTCTTAGTAGCATTGTGATGTTAAATTGCCGCTCTTTGACCGCATAGTAAGCGCGTTGTCTTAAAATATGAATGATTTTAGTCAAGCATAATTTCAGGATATTTGCGTTTGCTTGAAATGAAGGTAAAATAATCAAACTAACAATGACACACATTTTATGTGGATAACGCATTTCGTTGTTGAAATCATGAAAAAAAACAGTTTTAAAAATATAATTGAAATAACACATATGAGTCATTGTCGTAGTTCAAGTGCCTATTCGCAATTATCAAAAGGACACCATCTATTAATGGTGTGTTTTTGTATGTGGTAATGTCGTATGTTGCAGAACTGCCCGAACCTTGCTCGATAAAATGGTCCTTCTTCCAATTGGATCTTGCTCGTTACGGCTGATTGACGCCAAACGTGCTGTGTAAATTTGAAATTCGACGCTATGACGTAATGCGATTGGAATGTACACACCAAACCGCCTCCCTAATAAAACAACAGTATCAGTTTTTTCACTACATGTTACAAACTGTCTACTCTAAATTCTAAACTCCCATAGTTTTAAATCCCACACTGCTTAACAACATTTTCAACTATCCAAATGCATTTCAACAGCCAATGGCATCACTGTTCGATATCAATACTATGTGGAGCGTGACAGATATCAACATCAAACATTGGAGAGTGTTTCATTAGGAGATACCACGCTGATATCACTGCGGGTTGCACTCTTAATATTCTTGGACTCATATTGGCGTTAGCACTTATTTGAGTCGACTGCTTTCAGGGTAAACTTGCTTCGCGAGAGGTTGTTTGAATATCGAGCCGTGTAGTGTGTGCTTAACCCTTGTGACAATCGATAGGTGTGTGTTGCAAGTTATAATTACCCGATGGAGTTCAGCTATTTATGCTTGTGTTTGTTTTTATTGAACCGCATCTATAGGAATTTGACCATAAATGCGACATTTATATAACTTGACGTTAGACATTCGTTCTCTGTTGCAAAATTTGTTAACAAGACTGTTGTTCATATTGAAAGTTTTTTCATGTGCGGGATAACATGATTAAAACATGGGTTAGTTTGTTAAAAAAGGCTTATAAAGCTATGGTTTCAGGAACGCTACTTCTACGTTAAAAAGTTGTGCTATTTGGAAACATCGCACCATGAATTGTAAATTATATTAGGGCCGTTTGCCGTTTTCAATTATGCTTTTGACATTGATATTTGTCAAAAACCTAACGCGTAATTTTAAGCAATTTAGTTGGTTTGTAGACTTAACTAAACTCATTTACGAGGTGCTCAAGTCGCGTCTCGAAAACGTCATGCGCATGACAGCTTTGTTTAAATATCCGTTGCTTGGCAACAGTCCAAACTTGTTATTCTGCAGCGCCTTGCGGTCTTGCGAACACGCAGAGAGAGATAGGCGAAAGTCGACTAGTCGCCGCCTCCGTATGAATCGCATTCTCGCTGAGCATTTTCGTGTCGCCAAAGCTGTTCAGGCATTGTTTGTAACGGTACTTGAAACGCCTGGTATGGAGAAAAGGCTTTCTCGTGTTGAGCTTGCCATATTTGGTAGCACGTTTCGGACACGTCAGTGCGCTGCGTGTTGATTTCGCGGTTGTGGCTTGCACCTTTCCGCTGTGTTTGGAACTTTCTGTCCGCTTTTGGTGTTTTGAATCGGATTCTACCTCTATGCTCTTTTAACCTAGGCCTGTGTTGAGTGACAAGCGTCTATTGTTTTCAATTTGACTTGTCTGGGAACAGAGTCACTGTGACGTGTAAATTATATGTTAAGCGATGTCGCGCTGAACAAAGTATGAGTGACTGTTATGTTAAACATGGCTGATATTTTTGCACAACATTACATAACCTAATACCTTGTACTTACACATTTACCTTTTTTATTTTTTTGATGCGTACCAATTCGACGGCTTTTAAGGGTTTTGGTCTGTATGCAATGTTATACAGCAGTTTAGTCTCAGTTTACCTTATAGCTTACCTATTAAAAAGCTTGATTGACTCACTATTTTTCATGTTTAGGACGACAAGGACTTGGTGCATCAATTTGTTAATGCCGATGGCCTCACTTGCCTTATCCAGGTCGGTGCTGAAGCCGATCAAAATTACCAGAACTACATTCTGCGAGGTGAGTAGCTCCTGTGTGGATAAATAACAATACGTAGTGGGCGTGTTCCACCCCCTCAGCACACAGTCCTGCAAACTCGTGTGGAAAGAACCTGTAAACAGCTGTTGTTGTTATTTTGTTGCACCGCATGATTTGCCGTGTTGGCACCACCATAAGGATATTTTGTTTGTTAAACAGAGCGATTGGCCACTCCGTCTATATTATCTGTAATACCCCGTCAATAGACAAATAGGTAATGTGTGTAGGGAGTTGGGCCAAAGTTACGCAGTAAACGCTCGATTGTTGGGTGGGATCCTAATTCTCCATCAATATGTTTCTTTGCATATATTAGTCGTGTAAAAAAAAATTTTCGTATTGGTTGGTACGGTACATTAACACATACCAGATTGGCCTGTTTGACACCTAAAAATTAAAGACCAAAAATATATATTTTGCTGATGGGGTGTTTTTGTATGGACACATACAAAGCAATAATCTCGGTTTCTTGTGAGCAATTTATGAAACAATAAATTACTTTAAGTTGGTTGTTTCTGTTTCATTGTAACCTTTGTAACACAAGATTGTTGGCAGAAACAGGCTTGTGCCAACACGCTTGGCATATGTTGAAATTAAGATTGATCATTTATCAATATGACAAAAATTTCTGTTTGAGCTCAAAAAGGCTGAAACGCCAATACACAAACCTTAAATCGATACCATTTGATCTTGGTTTCGGACAAACTGAAATACCTTGCATTTTTCTTAGCTCTTGGTCAAATTATGTTGTATGTGGATGGAATGGATGGAGTTATTCGACACGATGAGACTGTTCGCTGGCTTTATTCATTAATTGCTTCTAATGTAAGTAGTGCTTCCTATTCGGGTTACAAGTACAGAATTTTGGTTTTAGTAACCTTTCTTTGACTAAATATGAATGCTATGACGTAGCGATCAAGAAAAGTAAAAACAAATATATATGGCAGTGCAATTAAGCAAATTTATGTCTAACAAAAGTAAGGTTCTTTACGGTTGTTTTTGTTTGTTTAGTTTCGTCTTGTTGTGAAGACGAGTTTAAAACTGTTACTGGTATTTGTGGAATATTCTGAAACCAACGCACAAGTCCTAATCGAAGCTGTCCAGCACGTATCTTCCAGACGAGGTAAGTTACAGTCATAGGTATTGATAAAGGAAAAGTGTAGCTGTCGGAAAAGTATCAAACACTTCAGCTACGCACTGTTGGCGCCCATACTGTTACCGAGTTCTAAAGTTTGCAAAAGACATGTCACAGAAAAGTTAAAAAATTAAGCAGCATTGAATTAAAGTGATAAAATTAAATTTGTTACGTTTTGAAAGTCTGTAAAAAACGTTAAACTGTCGAGTTGCAGTTACTTGCACCCGTTTGAACTGCATTTTTATTACAAGTCAATTTCGTGCAAAAAGTCGCCAAATTACGCCCGAACAACGCATTCGAGTTCATTTATGTTACCCACAGCCAGGACATGCCATGTCTAATGACCCTAAGCACAACACGCTGTTATGTCAGCGTGGGAACTTTTGACCAAACATAGTCGTGAGCAATTTCACATGACGTCATATCGGTGCATGGTTGCCAAGGTGACGTATTACGCGGTACTCCAAATATTCGGGACATCTAACGCGAAAAATTATCGGCTCGTCTTACGCTTTGGAGCAACATATTTGGTGAAGCCGATTTAATCTGTTTGAAGTTCGGCATCTGCATTTGTGCATTTCTAGGCGAAATATTTGAAGTTGCTAGCACTGGGGACATTCCCATTTCTTGTGCATTGCATTTTGTGCGGAGATACTATATTTGGCATTTATGGAACGTTTGTATTGTATTAGCCCGCCATATTTGGAGCAACGTAATGGATGTGCTTGGCGAGAAAGACGGAATTGATTCTGAGTTGCTTGTGTATGCGATGACGCTCATCAATAAAACGCTAATGAACGTCGCTGACCAAGACACTTTCTATGACATCACAGACGCTTTGGAAGAACAGTCAATGGATGCTATTGCTCAGGTTGCTATAAATAACTGGTTACATTAGTGCTTCTACTAATGTGTTTTTGAGGTTTTTTGAAATCGATCACTAAAAGTGATTGCATGTGTATAGACATATTAGGTCTTTATTTTTGCAACCAGTATCAAAATATAGTTGCAAAATATTTTCTTGTGAAATGTTTTTTGTATTCAGGGTAAACTGGCCCAAACATATTTTATTAATGTGCCGTACACCCAAAATGGTTAAAAATCAACGATTTGCGTAAATATAGTAAACTTGGCGGTGTTTCACCTTTTTATGAATAATGGTCTCATTTTATAAAAAAAAAAAATTTTAATTTGGCAAGGTTTTAGATAAATTTGTCAAAACATTAAAAATGCCTTTTAATGTATGTTTGTTTACCACTCCTTTACAAGTTGTTTAATTCGTCATCACAGAGGCATTTAAACAAGAAAGGAAACGACCTGGACCTTGTGGAACAATTCAAAATTTATGAGGTAAGTAATAATTCAATTCCAACTATATAACGTGGTTTGAATTTTTCCCAACATTCCTTATTTATTCAGCTTGCGTTAAAACACGAAGATGGGGACGAAGGTGTTACTGGTGATGTTTCGACCACTGCTGGATCTGGCATCAAGTAAGCTCAACCTTGTGTGTATTTTGCAATAAAATGAAGCATTATGAAATATTATACAGACTCAAACGTGTTTTATGTAGTTTTTGTTGATTACTACTGTTTAGTCTTGACGTTATGTGGTTGTAATCTTATGGTGCTGTAAACATTTTTTTGTGAAATTAAAACCTGTTTTTATGTTTAAAGGTGGGACAGGCAACGCACAAAGTCCGAACTTTCAGTTGAACGAAAGAGCAAACGGCGCAACTCTTTAACAAACTTCCCACCCCCAGAAGCGGTAATTGAAGAACCCCCTGCCCCACAACCTGTGTTTACCCCGCGAGAACGCAGGCGTCAAGAGCCCCCGGACCCAACAAAAAGCCCCAAACCCTGGATGCAGAGAAAGTAAGGGAGTTGATTTATACTTGAACGCAATCAAAAAACGCAAATGTTTAACAGCTAACAGAGCAAAAAATCGCCTAATTTGACAATGTTGTCTGTGTGTCCTTGGTTATAAGCAACACCGACTTTTATTTGCCACATTTACCAATTAGCGACGAGCAGCACCAAAAGCAAGACGCAGGTCCACTACAAAAGCGACAGAATCAAGCACGCAAGGACGCGAAGCAACCCACCATTGTAATAAACGATGATACTGAAGTTACAACTGAAAGCCGTCATCGGCGTCAGAGAAGGTTAATCGCTTTGCGCCACTAGGGTGCCGATCTAACCCCCCTTGTGCCCCTCTAACTCTCGTTTTGCGCATTTCCAAAATCGCAACCCGGTGATTTTGCAATGCGCCTTGATTTGAGAGCTTTTTTACTAACTGGAAACAAATCTGTTTTGCTGGTCAAACAGCATCGTGCATGCCACGATTTTATATTTGTGATTTCTACAGGTTTGGCCACTCGGTGGCGGGCACGAGTCCGGTGAATTTGAATACGACCTCGCCCAGTCCTGATAACAAAAGGTGTGGTGGCAGTACTTAATCATAGATGTGATTTGCTAGCTTTACTGTGACAAGTTGAGATTTCGTCCTTCGACGTTTCTCAACTAGCAAAAGGCTGACTGCCGTATAAATGCTTAAATAACTTGCTACAGCTAAAGTATTAACAAAGGCTTGTATTGTATAAAAGTTGACAAAGTATGTGAATGGGAAAATCAGCAATAAAGCTAAGGTTAGAGCGTCATATTCATGACGTTTTGCATGCAAAACTTTCTGCACATGCACTTGGTTAAAACAGGCCTTATGTATTTAAATGTTTTAATCGATCTCGAGGCCTTTCTTTTCGGCGATCGACCAAACTGACTCGCTTAACAACCCGCTTTATATTTGTAACATGTATAATGGTTGAAAATTGAAACAAAAATGTTTGTTTTTCCTGTTCACAAACTTTGTAACCTAACCAACCCCGGTACCTAACACTGGCTCGCATGTAGAATGCATAATGGTGGTTCCGCCTACTCTGCTCTGCACACTAACTCCGTGACGTCATCGAACGATGACGATCTCGCTCGCGAAAAACGACGCCAGGAGCGTCTCCGCAAATGGAACGAGAAGGAAAAAAGGTAAAATGCTGTGCCGCATGGGATTAATCACTAATATGTTACTTTTGTATCTTTTTTGTGATTCTCCATGAAACTAGATTTTAAGTGTTTACGTACGATTGAGCTCATGTTCTTGTAGCACAAAACTTTTAGTACTGCACACTTTTTAGTCACCACAGCTAGATTAATAGTTGAAGACACGTAGACCAAGTTCTGCAGTATATGTTTCCATGCACATCTCCAAGCGGGTTCTGTTGCAAGTACTTAAAATATTGTGAAGTTTCGTTAAAAAACCCCGCTTTGGATATGCATGTAAACATATCATTAGTTGCACAAACAAACGAACCTTTATTACCACATCAATATTGTTTATGTAATCCATTCTCGGTCTATAAACCGGGTATCGTGACCTAATATATCTTGCTCTGTGCAACGACAGCTATCGGAGGCAAAATAGGCCGAAATTGGAGGACATTGCAGAGTCTGAACGACTTATGCTAGAACGCAGGTTGTATGCAAATGCTGCTCACCATCTTGCTGTGCTTTAATGTGTGCGTGTGAAGTCACTGTAACATAAAAATCACACCGTCGCTTCTGCATGTAGATTTTGGTTTTGGGAAATGTGCAGTGACATATCTGCTTTATGCGGATTTTAGCCGAAGTGATAGATGATGAGATTCCGTGCAATTTAGGACCATTTACCCAAATGTTGTGCCGTCCGATCCATGTGGAATGTAGTTTGTACTTCTTAGACTTCTAAATCGTAACACTTCTCAAAATTTTTTAAATTGATTTGGTACATAATTGCGAACAAATAGTAGAAAACATTCATCTTGTCCTGTGCATGGGACTTTACATAAAATTTGTCAGTTTGTATTGGTTTAGTATACTTTGCTATCTGAGTGCTTGGTCTGGACATGAACTGTTTTTGTATGCGTGTGCTTATGTGTGTGTGTTAACTATCCTCATAAGTTTGAGTGCTTCAACTCGAATCTAGATTCCGACCTGATGCGTGCACAAATCATAACTTCTTTTGTTTCATTGATTTTGAAGTTCGTGGCATTTTATTTGTCTGTGTGTCAGTGTTGTTTTGTGTGATTTTTTCTTTTCATTTTTTGCCATTTAAGGTCTCGGGTGTACACAAAAGCATCATATTCTTAGTCTCAATTTTTCGTTAGTCTCAAATCCACAATAAAACGCTCAAACGAACACATAATTGGACAATCCAAAACTGGACAACAAATCGTTAGCTCACCTTAACCTATCCTGTAGTTTTTCTGTGATTTGTAGCCTACATGATTCTCTAATCACCTTGTTAAAAAATGTCTTCCAACATTCCCATTGTAGTCATTTAATCCAGTCAATGTTTGGCAAGCGAAATTGAATCACTTCTTAACGACAGTTCAAATTTTATAACATTGATTCAAAACATCGATTCAAAACATCGTCAATTGCACAGTCACACCTGTAGTAGGCTACCGATTTTAGTCAAAAATCACATACAAAGAGGGTTTATGAAGGGCATAATTTAAAACAAGATTAAAGTGACTATAGCAGTTCATAAAATCATATTTAGTTCAACATAACAATTTATGTAGATCAAATTTGCCACATCAATTTGCCTTCCACCAGCTATGCTCACTTCCAATTTGACACACGCACAAAAAGATGTTTTGCAATATTGCACATTTTCACGAAATAGTTGTGATCAAAATACGAAAATTCGTTGAATGCGTTTATTTAGTCAAGTGCACTTATTTCAATTTGTAGATTTAATTGTCAGTAATTCCTCACCCACTAGTAAAATCTGCTTTTACAAAAGCTCTTTTTACTCCCATGTTTTTGACACTTGTCGTGTGTTTTCCAGACGTACTTGCTTGGAAAAATCTGCGGTTCCTTCCACCGAAACTAACGGCTACACGAATGGAGGTAAGTCGTGTCATCGTGAATGTTGTCTATTCACGTGAATGTAATCACGAAATTGTATTCACAGTGTTGCAAAATGGTGACGCAACAATTGAACCCCCTCCTCTTCCCACTCGAACCTCATCAAACAGAGTCGTGGAAAATAGGAGAAAAGGTGAATTGTTCATGCTCGAGTTTTAAAAACAAATTTTCATAAAATATTTTTTCTTCAAGAACGGATTCGCATCCAGCAAGAACAACAGAGACAACAGGAAGAACTACAAAAACAGCAACAACAGCAAAAAGAAACGGAAAAGCCCGATGTACTTAGTAATGGTGACGCAACCGTCGTAACGACTCGACACAGGCGGCGGGCCGAAACGACCCCCTCACCCCGACAAACCCCCACATCCACTGAACCGCCCCCGTGCATACCGCAAGAAAATGGCGAAACCTATTTCCCCGCGTCACCCACTGAAATCGCAAATGAAAAACCTTTTTCGCGACTCGACCGTAAGCGGGACGTGACGTCAGAGCCAAGTACTGACGTCATCGCTAAGGATAAGAAGCTGATCATGGACATGTTGTATGCAAACCAAGAGGTCGCATCGAAGCAACGTGAAAGTGACGAGGGCTCTGACGTCACACCGCCTGCCGAGAGTGCCGTCACTGAAAGTTCTTCGAACGTTAAAGCGATGGCCGATAAATTAAAGGCCACAACGATAGACTTATCCAGTCGCCTACGACCGCCAACCACGGAACCGACAAAGCTGGAACCGGTTGAGGCTCCACCTTCTCCGGTTGTGGTTAAAAAGGACAGTGACGTCATGTGGGAAAAGCTGCTAGCTCAAAGATTGAATGTAAGTCTCTGACAGATCAGTTTACAAGACATATCACATTACTATTTGGCTGTAATGTGAAAAAATGTATAACCTCATTCATACATAACTGTTTGTATTGTTTTTTATGCAGAAAGGACTCTCGCTGGACGGATTCGACTTCTCTGACGTCAGCGACAAAGATGACGTCGATCCACTGAAACCTAACGCGCGCCCATCTTTGACTGGCAGCGGACCTCCCCCACCCCCGCCTGCACTTGGGGGAATTCCCCCTCCACCTCCCCCACCCATGGGTGGCATACCTGCCCCACCTCCACCCCCTCCAATGGGTGGTGTACCTCCCCCACCTCCAGCGGCCAGTCCCTCCCCTTCGCCACCATCAAATAAAAGAAGAACTGTTCGACTCTTCTGGAAAGAGGTTGGTCACAATATATAATGTGTTGACTATGCAGAATGTTTATCTTCAGATATTTTATCTATTGACACATTTCCGTTTACATTGTTGCAGCGGTTTAGCCGTTGGTTTCTGTGCACGCTTTTGTTAAATTGGTACATTGAATTAGTTACATGTTACACATGTGCTTAGGAAATGGTTACTTAACATTGAGAACAAAGTGTTTTGCAAACACAAATTTACCGTTAAGCACAGTTTTTTTGTTGTCTTTGTTTGATATTTTGTTGGCTAAATATGAATCAAGTTAACAGTTTTTTTTTCAGAGGGGCTTACATTTCTTACTTCCATTTTTTCTGTTTTTGCAGTCATATTTCTAACATTACCACTTTGCTATTCCAGGCGCAGTCAGTGAATAGAAGTTTACCGAGTCAGAAGAGCGTGTGGTCGGACATCGATGAAGTCAAGATAGAAACTGACAGGTTTATCAGTTTGTTCGAACTCAAGTCAAAGGAAGCCCCAATGAAGGTGCGTGTCATAATGCGTGTATGTTCATATGATTGTGACCAATTGTACACAAGACAAGAAATTTTAGTAAATATATGATAAGTACAAGTACGTCGAATCTTGTTACTCTTGTACACTGTTTAAGGTTGTAAACTTTGGACAGGGTAACTATGGCAAATTCCTTTGTTTGCGTATCAGTAAACATATTTCATGTCAAGGTTAAACTTTTTTCTTAACCTAAACTACAACGATTTTTAATGGTCCTTTATGGCCATGTATTCATTCTATATATTTCGTGATTCGTACTAAACTACAACTGTAGCTTTTTACAGCTTGATTGTTCACCTACTCAGTTATATACTAGAGTTTTAAACCATTCTCTTATTCAATACAGAAACAGCAGAGTGAAAAGAGAAACGAGTTACGGGTTCTTGACATGAAACGATCAAACGCAATCAACATCGGTCTCACTATATTCCCACCTCCACGCACAATTAAGTCGGCCATTATCAACATGGACGAACGGGCTCTCACTAAGGAACAAATTGAGGTAGGTTTAAACCACAGATGTAAGTGGGCCTGAAATTAGGACCTAAACTAAGAGTACAAGCCGATTCCGAATTTGAATATTCAGAGGCCGAATTAGGCCCGGCCTATTGTTTCTATGTTTTGTATTGTTTTATGTCTAAATTACACAAGAACATTCGCTATCGGAATATTTAACATTTTAACCACGAACTGTGCTCATCTCTAACCCCCTATTTTCAAATTAAACCCATGTGGATTAAATTTAAAAAATGCCACCAGATTAATCTCAAAATTTTTTTTTATAAATATTCATACAGGACCAGATTTCCAAGTGTAGTGCCTCGGTTGTTGTATAAATCGACATTTGCCCAACGTTGTTTTTCAGAAACTTCTAACAATGATTCCAACAGAGGAAGAAGTTAGTTCTATCCAGGATGCTTCACAAGAGTCACCAGATGTCGCACTTGGGTCAGCCGAACAATTTCTTCTGACCTTATCGTCGATATCCGAACTCGAAGCCAGACTCAACCTGTGGGCGTTTAAACTCGACTATGATCTGCTGGAAAAGGTTTGGTCACTGTTTTTAGTTACCTAGATTATCTACCATTATTGGGCTAGTGTTAATCGCTTGTTTAGGTCCAATATGTGGTATTTTTTCCTCAAATTCAGTATTTTGAAAACCAAAACCATCTGTCGAATCAATATGTTGTAGAATGCACCCCTTACAACTCTACTATATTTCAACTTTGTAAAAGTCTTACAGACCAAACCAATTTTATTTTCATGTAAAAACTTCGTATTGGTAAAAGCTGTTAATTTCAGGAAGTCGCAGAATCTCTTCAAGACTTACGAGATGCGATTGATGAGATTCAAAAAAATAAAACATTGAAACTGATTCTCGCCACTCTTCGATCCATCGGCAATCTTCTGAACAACACTAAGGTTGGAACTTGCACCAAACCGTCTTTTTATTGATAAATCGTTACATATTTTATGCTTTCGAGAGATTTGTTTTTTTTTATCGCATATAAACAAACTGGTATTTGCTTTTTACTCAACTCTTGTAACAATATCATAAGCGGATGTTGAGACGTCTGTAAAAGAATGTAGAATTCTATATATTACAAGCTTTATCCATTAGTTTTATTTTTGATTAAGATACTTTTGAAGGTACAGTATTCCTGAGAATTAAGGCTTTTATTGTGTTTTTTCAGGTCAAAGGCTTTGACATCACGTATCTGTCGAAAGTCCCCGAAGTTAAAGACACACAGCAGAAGCAAACCCTGTTACATCACGTGACACAATGCGTACTCGATAAATTTCCCGACTCGAGTGATCTCTACTCGGAACTCGGCTCACTTACGCGCTGCTCCCGGGTAAGTATCTGTAGAATTGCTTTCACTTTCAGGTTTATTTTTGTTCTTAAAGAGGTTTTAGACAAATTTTTTCTTTGACGTTTTTAAAAACAGTCACTTTTATATTTGGCGACCTTTAAAAAGGGATAGTACTTTTGTACGTTAGCAGTGAAATAATCACATGTTTCTCTTGTTATCAGAAAATCTGTTTGTGACTTGCCCGTTACATTATTGTGCAATAAGCAAGTAATTAACTCGTCATACGATTTTGCTGTGATTGCGTATAAATTTGAGTGAGCAAAACATAAGCCGACCGTTGAGCATCAAAATTGCGATACTCGGTACCGAGTACTCGGGTTCTGGCTCGGTTCGGCCCATCCCAAGTAATACATCAGTACGCTTTTACACGTCTTCAAACCCAAATTTAGTCATAACATTTACTTGTGTCTTTTTTAACATAACTCCTACAATTCCATACAGTGTCGGTCTTCTAATATCACTAGCATCTTTAAATAACAATTAGTTTTTCTCAAAACTAACATGTTTTAAATTTCGTCAGTCTGATTTCGACGTTTTGGAGTCGACGCTTGGCAACCTGGAGAAAAGATGCAAGAACTCGTGGGATTATTTGAAGCAAATTGCAAAGCACGAATCCAAAGCAGCATTCCGCGAACGACTTTCCGAATTTCTTATTTCACGCGCACAGCGAATTATCACACTTAATGTACTACATCGGCGACTTATTAACAGGTAAATAAATTCACCAGAATTGGTAGAGATTTTATGCGAAGGTTAATAGATAAGTAAAGTGGGAAAATAGCCTTGAAACAGTGCTGATTGTGACTCAAACCTCAAGGCTTTGCATTCAATTTTTTTTACATCTTGAAAATAGAAAATCGTTTCCAAAAAACATATTTAGTCAATAACGATATTTTTTATCTAATAAACGACACAAACGTTTTCGAACTTGTGATATATCACATGTTGGAAATCGTTACAAGAATGGTAACAAAATAGGGCATGATTTCCAGAATTTATGACAAAATGTAGTCTAGGTAAGGTTTTGCAGGACATTTTTACCTTGTCTTAAAGTTCTAACAAATGCTTTTCACAGTAAAGTTAACCGCTGCAAAATCTGCGCTTACAGATTTAATGGGATGCTTCTCTACTTCGGTACTTCCCCAAAGACGATCGAAACCATCACAGTGCAGGGATTCGCTCGACTCATATCCGAGTTTGCGCTCGAGTACAAAACGTCACGTGATCGGGTCCTCTCTCAAAAGCGCAAGAAAAACGTCAAGGACAAACGAAACCGAACCCGGGGCAAAATGATAACAGAGGTAAGGCCAAAAATCTAAAAACGGTTCTTACTTGTCATTTTGTGGTTGCACGTTAAAAAATCCCGTCGTATGAAAGTTCCGAATATGTGCACTGTGTGCAAAATATTTTGAGTTTTTAAATTCTTTTTGCGACTTTCGTTTCGGAGTTTTGCGAAATATCTTTGTTTTCCTCTGCTATTTTCTTTATATTACTTCTTTCTGTCGAAGGAAAATCTTTTTTCTGATGACATAATTTCGGATGATGATCCGCTCTTGTTGTATGTAAGTCGTCTTTTCTTTTCCACATCCTACTTTTTCTTTTTATAAGTCAATGTATTTCATCTTTATTCGAGTAAAACCGTATCACGTGACATTTTACCAATTGCACAGAGTGAAAATATGTTTTTCTATTAACCCATAATTTGGGTTGAACATAATTAATGCAAATAGAAAAGCTATAAAAATATTTCAGTAAATCAGAAAATATTCGTTTTAAAAAAAGACTTTTATATACATTTATAATTATCAATTATTTGCAACTTTACAGGTAACATAAACTCCTAAGGCAAATAAAATTAGAAAAATCACGAAATCAATATTCATAGGGAAAAGTATATTTCTATTTTAAACACTGGAAAAGTTTTTTAATTTTTCGTTTCCTTATAGACTCGAAAATTTTCGGCGACCGAGGACCAGATGAAGCAAAAACAGATGGAAAGTGTTCTGAGGCCTACCGACATTCAGGTGGAAAAGAGAACCCGTTCACGATCGAACAGAGGTAGAATGAGGACGTGCCAAAGTCGAGCAGTGAATTGTGACATGAGAGATTAAGATTTGTTGAGTTTGCAAATAAAAGCTTATTTCAACGACTGAATATGTGGACTTGGGTTTTTTATTCCTTTTTAAAACTTTGATCGTTTTTCCGAAATCGAGTATTGAATATGTTGTTGTAAAACAAAACCCCTAAAATGTTCTAAAACTTTCTTGACCAATTCTACATTTTGGATATCATAATACATTCCTTTTTTTGGTCTAAACAAAAACATTTTGAATTTGGGATCTAGACTTACCATTTTTTATTCAGCTCGAATGTCTACGGATAGTGTGTCGTCACCTGCTGCGCCGCCTGTGATGTCACCGAGTGACGACATGACTGACCAGATCATGGAACAATTGGTGAAAACCGCCACACAGGCACCAAACAATCGATCAGCTCCAGTGAGTCGGAGAAAAAGATCTCGCAACGCTCAAAGAAAATCACGTGAGTTCTATTTTGACAAACTATTTTTAGGGTTGGATTACTCCTTAGGCAAGAATTAAGTCCCACATAAATGCCCTGTTTCGAAACTTTCCTGGTCCTTTTGCGCAGACTGGATAAGGACTTTTTTACGCGTTTCAAACCCAGGCCGCTTCCGAGGAAAATCCTCATTATGTCCGTATAACGTTTAATTTAAGCACCCTGGACCAGGCCAAGATTCTGTACTTGATGGAGAAATAAAAAAAACTCAGGGCATTACAAAAAGGGAGACCCTGAGTGATGAAAACTTCTATTTGTGTAAAATTGCCACTATAGCTCGTCTTACTAAGCGTTTGCATTTAAAATCACATATAATCCCGAATTTCAGTTAAATTGCCACGAATAAAAGAAAATGGGCCTTTCATATATTTTCTTTAGATAACACAAACGTTTCACCATTTAACAAAAACACGTATGTATAAATCTATTCTGTTTGCAAATCGATACGAGGGAAACTATTAAAAAGTCAAATCATTTCCGTGGTCATAACCGATTTACCTTTACCGACGTTTCAACTTCCTATTCAGGTCGCCTTCATTAGGGTAATAACAGCGCAATTTTGTCAGAAGAGCATAAATCTAAAGTTTACTTTCGCGTCGCCTCTTTCTTTACTGTTGTGGGGCAGCAAGTTGCATCCCTACTGATGGTTTTCTTTCATTTCACGATATTTACACTTAAATACTGGTTTGTATCGTTTGCTTGGTAAATCCAGTTTTAACAATCCTTCGTTTTTAACCAGTGCGACGAACATTGAAAGGAGGTCTTACTGACGAGGAGAAGGCAGTGATAATGGGAAAATATTAACTCAATCCGTCATCTATTTTTTTGACGTCTCACGCGACGTCGCATGTCGTCGTTCTGCCCAGTGTTACTATAGTATTGATGACGTCATCCTGCCACTTCTACCCGTATAGATTTTAACAACCCAGCGTGCACGCCCCTTTCACATTGTGATTTTATGTATGCTTTTTTGTTGTTGTTGATTTTGTTATTGTTGTATTTTTTTCTTTTATTGTTTTTTTTATTTGTAGAGCATTTTTACAAATGGACACGCGTATCTTTTTGTTCCAATAACGAGAAAACAAAAAACTAATTACATGTTGTTTTAATTGATCTTTCGCTTGATCAATAAAAGCGCTCTTTAAAGCTGGTGATTTAAGTCGAGTTTTTACAAAAGATACATGACTTGAGTTAGTATCGTGGTAAAGTGATCGCAAACAGACCACGTTATTGTTTCAAAAATCAACCAATGTTAGTGGTAGTAGGAGGCAGGACATGGATTAGTACAGAGAATTCTAATGCCAACCCCTTTTTCCCGCTTAATCCTTGACCGCTTTCGAATATGATATTTACCGACATAACCTCAAAACAGAAAAACACTTCAGTTCTGTTGGTGATTATTTTAAACAGTATGCTGCAAACTTACGGAAACAACTTGGATAATTAACATTTATCCATGTCTAAACCTAAAAGAATAGGTCCCTCTTGGTGGTAAATGTAAGCGTTTGTTCGTGTCTTTTACCACAACAAAACATTTGCAACAAATTTACCAAATCCAAATAAACACAACTAAAAGAAACCGGACTTTTGCAAAGCCACAAGTTAAATGCCATGGTTAAAGGAATTTACCCAACAATTTAAGCAAAGAAACATATTTTGTCTTGACGCCAATGTTCCCTGTGAGGTATTGCGCATAATAACATGTTCAGCGCACAACAAAACTTTTTTGCACAAATACAATATGTGTTGCCATTGCTTGCACAGCTAATGATGTTCATAATGGCAAACGGTGACATGCGCACAGACTGACACGAAAAACCATTGGTCTTAATTCTTTTTGTTCGAAGTCAGTTCACAATATTATTTTGGAAACCAAAAAGTGATTTGAAGAGCTAACATGACTATATCTAACTTTTGCTAGAAGGAGATGCAAGATAGATCGGTCCGCATCCTAAACTGCATGTAAAAATTATTCGTTGATTTAGCAATCCTTCCGAAAGTATGGGTCGCGATCCAAAGTTGAATCAGCTGTTTTTTCGATTAGTTTTATCGCCCGCCTCAAAGTTTCGGGCCAAAGAGTTTTTAAAAAACTGATCAGTTTTACAGATAAAAACTTACAAGGACTGCGGGAATTAGCAAATTTATCTTTAAAATATTTGATTTCGCGAATAAAGTTTGGGAACCACTTTGTGTATTTCTAAAAGAAGTCAATTTTATTAGTACGCCCCACCCGATTTGTGTCAGTTTGTTTTCCAAGAAAAATGCCGCTGGCAACCATAATGACATTTACCTCTTGCACAGCAGTCACGCTATGTATGTGCTGCGATTCACCAGACGCACCTTAAGCACCAATTAGTGGACGTAAGGCGAAATTTAGATGGTTTCAAGCGTTTACGCGTATTTGTCCAGCTTTACCACATGTCTGACAATGCATATTTTTGCAACAACATTTTGCAAGTCCCAATATTTGCAAACTGCAGTAAAAATTTTACAAAGACTGTTTAATTTTGGGTTCGGGGTTGTTAGCCTTTCTGTTCAAATTAGATCAATTAGTCGTTCGGGCCTTGTGATTTTGACAGACTGCACAAGTTATCATTCGATAAACCAGTTTTTAACCAACTTTTTTTGCTGGCCCTGATAACATGTTTAGCCATGTGACTAGAGTCTAGTCACTAGACCATGCCGCACAAACTTTTTGCGATTGCAGGTTCTTATTTCACTAACGACCTTCAGTGTTTCCATTAAATCTATTTTAAGTGTAATACAAAACTATTGATTCAAATTCATAAAAAACATGAAGTCATTCGTCCTTAGGATATTAAGTTGTATATATTTCGCCTTAAAAGCATTACCAGTATTCGTAAGCAAGCCTAAGACATCGTGTCGGTGAACCGGTGTAAAATACATAAAAATGTAAGAACGAAATATAATAGATAAGCCGCAACTGAAGTCAATACCTAGTAAACTAAACGGCGTGAAACTTTGCCGTTTCGTCTGACAAAAACCCGCGCCAACAAAAAAACAATGGAAAGATAAAACCCTGGCCGGGTTAATGTGAAACTATGTCCTATTTAACCAAAAAAGATCGTTTAGAATTTAAATCAATAAACAAACATAAATCCAGCCAATGAGTTGTTATACATTTACAACCGCAAGAACATGTTTCTTTGATCCATGGACAGCACTAAACGTAAGAAATCAACTATAGGCTTAAATATCGCGTTGGAGTATCCACTATCTTTTATTGGTTCGGTCGTCCATTTGTAAAGTTTCTCTTTATAACCCATTGATTTTTAAACACGGTGCTAACCGCTAACCTGGATGTCGTATCGCCTATTCCAAAATTTTTTGCTGCACAATCGCTGTTTTATGCTGTATACGTTGTAACACTTATTCTCAAGAAAGAAGTCCTAAATGTAAGGTGTGAATTTAAATATGTCACGCAAACTCATTTGGCATTTGTGTTGATATGAAGTCAACGACCTTTTTGTGGCGATGCGCTTATCGTTTTTTCGATGAGTCAGTCATTTCGGTCGTGGCCTCGCCTTGAACTCCTTGCGCTTATAGGTTCCTCGGCCTATGGCCTTTTACAATTGCACCGGTTTCATTGACAACTTCGACGCGACGAAAAACGTGACTAGCGTTCGTTACAAAACGATGCCAGCTTCCCTTCAACCAACGCATGTGGGTATTTTTGGAAATTCGAAACTGTTACTCTCATCGTTCGAATCACTAAATTAGTTCCTTGGCCTGCGACGAGATTTTGTTTCATCTCGTGCTTATTTTGGTGACAAATGATCTTATCAAGGATTGACAGTAGACAGGGTAAACAGACAGTTTGTCGTTTTGGTCACTGGCCGTATATACGATGTAAGCTAGAGTTGTTTGTCTCGGTTAGGCTGATGATGTAAGCCTAATCTGTCGATTTGCTGTAAATATCTGTTATTATTCGCAATGCATGTTTGCATTCGTTCTTTATGGCGATGACATCCGCCACATACGGGTCTTTTGGACTTCTTGTTGTTTTACATGATTTCATGGTATTTGGACCATTGAATTTTGGTCTAGTCCCGTTTATATATATCGTCACTACCATATTTGTACTCAACATCTTACAAAATCGCCGAATACGGAAAAAACGAACATAATGGTTATTTGTTTCGTCGACAATATCATATGTAACTATGTATGTCGTTTAGAGATTTTTCTTTGGACCAATTTTTTTGGATTACCTGACAGATATTTGTTCAGAAACAGTAACAAACTTAATACACTAAATAGGAATCTACCCATACGAACGGTAATGAAAAACAGACTGGCCCAAATCTAACGTATTAGGTGGCCATTACTCATTACTATGATGACATATGTCTTTCGCACCCATACAATATTGATGCACGTATAAATTGTAGGCTGTGCCAGCGTTTGTATGGAAAAAAATGAATGGTGAGGTTTAAAATGGCTTTGGACTTTCCAGCAAAGCATCAGCTGACTGATGAACCAAGTATGCATCTTGTTGCATGGAAAGTCCGTTGCTTTGGTTTATCGAAAATGAAATATAAACTACTTTATCATATATGCCACACTCGTTCAACAAAACGTCAACACTGATATGTTATCAGGCACCTGCATTTTTGCATGGGGAACAATTTAATGCTTTTTAATGCATCATAGTCACGCACAAAATTCCTTGCGACCGTGTTTCCCAGAGTCCGAAGCACGCCGCGGAAAATTTTGCAAGCTGTACGTCGCTCCTGATTCGGTGCATTTTGTCCCCGCAGCGAGGCGCGCAATGCATTAAACGCTTCTGACGATCTAAGCAATTTTTCTTACCTTCAGCTGTTTCTTTTGCAAAAAAATTTGTTCCGCGTACGTCCGGCGCTCGCAATCTTTGTGTTGCGTTGAAAGTCGTGCCCAAACTTGGTTATTTTTGCTTGCACCACACGTCTAATGTCCTTTTCCCACACCAAAGCGGGAATTCCGAATCGCAATAGAATCTTAAACTTATTTTGAAGTTTAGGGAACTCGCACGGGTGACACCAAAACAAATTCGAAACCAGCCGCGGGTATCACATTCTATACGTAACAATATCTGATCAATTATTACAAAAAAATGTTTCTGCCTAAAATACATGTAAATTTCCAAAACCTAAAATATCCTGTTTGCCGTAAGAAGACAATCAAAAAGACTTTCGCTGCCAGTTGCAACATTTTCCCATATACTTTAAAGATGACCAAAATGGCCTTGACTTTACTTATACTGGGGACTAATCTTTTCTTTTGTTTGACTAAGTGTGTTCTTCCCAGCACCTAAACGCCATGTTTGAACTCTGGTCTCAAAGAGACACATGCAATTAATTGAAACGCGATATTTTTCGCCCTCATGGTCACTTTGTTCCCGGAAAAACGACATTTATCTGACTTCGGGCAGATAAATGTTTACAATCGTGCAACATGTTTCACACACTGTTCGGGTGGACAGAATAGTCTGGCAAACCTGTGACAATATATCATACAAGGTAAGCTGGTCATTTAAAACCGTCAAAGCTACAAATGTATCTGCACATATTCGATGTTTCTGCTATCATGTTACGATTAGCTTCTGATATGATTGGCATACCACATTAGGTAATACTGCACTAATCTGGCATACCGTTTACGTCTAAAATTCCCTGTTGGGCTGTTACTGAGCTTGACACAATGATTATGTAAATGAGACAACCGCCCAGCAGAGCGTAGAAAACTACCTGTGGCGTCATAATCGGCTTGACAATGCGACGCAAATCGTGCTCTTATAAATCTAAACGCTGAAACATTTTGCTCACTTTGCTGAGCGACGCAGTCGTAATGAAGGTCGTGATTTTACTCTAGTTTAACGCGTTTTATCCGTACGCAGTGGTGTGGAGTCTTTTTTTATTTGGAGAAACGTTCTTTTTAGTTTGGCAGTTGTTTTACATAGCAGAGAGTTAGACAGCAAGCAAAGCGGTGTAGGAAAATTTGCAGCGCTATAGTGAAAGTAATCTTGGTCAAAGTTCGTTTAGTGCTGGGTAAATATTTTACCAACAAGATTTTGTGTAACGGCCAGCCGTAGCGGTGGTCTGTTCTGTTATAACTCAGATTGAATGTTGCCAAAGACCCGGTTTGCTATACTTGTCTATAGTAGGTCAAAGTCCTATGGTTATAGCCAAATATACTTATAACAGTTTATGTTATTAATCAACCCTTTTTGTTTTAAGCTTCAGTAACCTTCGAGTTTTATTTCACTGTTAAAGTGTTAATAGTCCCATACTCGATATTTTCTACATTTACACCACCGAAACTTTTCGGCTCCTCTATTTTCTTCTAGAAACAAAATGGATCGTAAGTATTTTTGTTTTGCATTTTTAACAAATCCACTCGTTTATGGCGGATTGTCGCAACTTCAAACAAACTCAAAACAAAATTTAGTCAGCAACATTGTTGCATTGTGATGGTGTTTTTCTCAGTACAGATAACTAAAGACCAATGGTTACATTAAGCCTGAATAATAGACCATCATATACAGTATACACGGATCGGTTAGTCTTATGAGGAATGTAGTGGCATAATATGACATTGCAATAAACCCCTGATTTTGAGTCAACACAAAAAAAACAGTGGCGAAGCCAGTGAGGGGCCAAAAGGGCATGGCCCAAATTTTTAAGGTTGTTTATTGTAAAACTTTAATTTAGTGTAGTTTCGTCCTTCATCATTGTGATTTCGTCTCTCAACTATCAAAGGAATATATAATTTAACAAAAATTTCTGTTGTCACCAAGTTGTAAGCCGAAATCCATGTTTTTTTTATATTTATGCAGACATGATCAGTAGATAAAGCGTTAGGCTGTCCCGTCAAACCACAGTTTGGCAAGACACGTGTTTGGTAAAAGCACGCCTTACGCCGAGCGTTAGCAAAAAGTGGTATCGGACAACAAATTATTTGGCCCCTCCCAAAATTTTTGGCTCCCTACGCCACTGAAAAAAAAAACTGTAGCTTAAGTGCGCTTGACTTTGTACTCAAATCAGGTTATTTTTTAACGGTTTATTTGTTTGAAAAAAAAACCTTTTAAAAATAACGACAAAGCGGCCGATCGACCTACACTTAGCATATTATTATCCTTTTCATCCTTCATATTTGGAGCAGAATTTTTTTATCAAACAAAATGGCTTTCAAAAGTTTTGCCGCGTAAATATTCCAAATAATGTGGAAGAAAAAACGTTTGTGTACTTTTATGATCCAAATACGTTTGTGTACCAGACTTTTAATGATGCTTTAAAAGCAATTTGCCTAAAAGTGTTCCTTTTTTCTAAAAAACAGCTTTTGTGTTTTTCTCGGAAAGTAATGTTTGTATTTTGTAATTTGATTGACGAAATAAAAACATTTTGTATCCGACATCTACTTGAAAAAACTGTTCTTGCATTCTGTATGCATACTTTTTTCTATAGCCTACTTAAAACAAACTTTTAAAGGTTATTCCTTGATAATTCAAGAATCGTGTCCGCTCGCAGATAAATGACGGAAAAATTAAAAAATGGAGGACCGTCATCGAAAATTTGCAAAAGTTCTGTTACTCTGAGCACACTCCTGAACTAGCGACAAAAACTATTTAAGAAACAGAAAGCGAAAAAAACGGACCGAAAAACCCCGGATCGTGACGAAGTGCCTGGGAACATCTTGCAGAATGAAGCAGTAATTTACGGTGCAGTCGACGTAACTAAGTCACGCGCGGCAGTTTCTTGCTGCAAGTTTTACACAACTTGTCGAATGGCAATTTGGTTGCATAATGCCGCATAAAAATATTTTCAGGAAAACTCTGTTTGTGGAATATAGTAGCCTACTTAGCTCGTTATTTTTGCTTTACCTTTCAGCTTTATTTGCATAAGCAAATAATAAGTTTAAAAGACGGAAAAAACTTTTCATCGAAAAGGTTGCATATGTTACAAAGTTGTCTTTCAACAGGTATGGCGCTATAGACAAAAATACTCGTTTTAAAGAACGTGATTTTTCTGACTTTTCGCAAATCAGAATGATATAGAGCTTCTTTTTCAGAAAGAAATTGAAATCGTTGCGAGCGCAAAAACGATATGGCAAAGGCAGCGATACATTAAAAATTAAAAATTATAGGAACAAAAGAGCAAAAAGTGACAATTCCTAGCGTATTATCTAATGATTGTTGTTGATTTGATCCTAATGCTATTGTTAATTGTCGGCATTGATTTCCATAGAATTTATATTTTATCATTTTATTTTCAGTTGCGTACGCGGTTATTGCATGCAAATAAAATATAATAGGCAAGCAACTGGTGGATGGCGAAGGGACCATATATAGGTTTCCATGCAAGTCGTTTAGAATTGAAAGGTTGTCAAAATGTTGACAAAACATTTATCTGATTTTGTATAATTATTAGGCCTATTTCAAAAGGCCTATGTGCGACTCCCTCCTGTTTTTGAGCTGTACATTGTTTTACAAGTATAAAGTTGACTTTATGCGTTAGAAGCGGTGTTTTTAAATGAACCATCTCTTTAACACATAAAAATGTGGACAAAACCTTTCAAAACATTTTTCTAATTATTTGTTATAAATACATAATATTTGTTTTCAGATTATGGATTTATATTTTTCTTGTCATTCGTCGTTTCAATCACCAGCCTCGCCAAATGCGATCGAAAATGTAAAACCGATGACAACTGTCCATTCGGGGGAACTTGTGTGATTGGAACATGTCGGTGTACAGCGTCTTGTCGAAGTGCAGGTACAAAAAATTAAAATTCTTTTTTTGTGCAATCCATCTACTCTAGATAATTTATTGCGTTTAAAGTTGTAATTTTATTATTGAAAAATTTAAGATATTGAGACAAAGTAAAATTTTCATATTATAGTCTAGAATTACAAAAAAATATTCACAATTTTGTGTCATAAAAATTGGCACATTTGTGGTGTGGTTTTGATAAAAATATTTAAAATTATTGAGTAAAAAAACAAGTCGCAAATGTTTGTCGCAACTTATTTGTCATTAAAGTATGAGGGTATGTTTAAAAAAATAACTTGAAACAGCACAAATAAATAGCCAAAAACTATTAACTTGGGTTTGCAATAGACTTTTCCAAAATGTTTTTAAACAATCATTAAAATGATCTAAGACAGGGGTGTCAAACTCGTGGGGTTCGCGGGCCACATTGCAGTTTGGGAATTATGCCGTGGGCCGCATGTGATTTTTGATCTAGTTGTATACACTTAAACAACCTTTTCGCTACGACGACCGCATTGCAGATCCTTATTTCACCAACGGCAGCCAATTATCTGTTTTTGTTTAAAAATTACAAGAAAAAGGTTTATATCATATATATACCATCTATTGACGCCCAAAAATCCCAGATTAATTTCCAACTTATTGTACAGATTAAGCTCCACAATGTGAAGACCCGCAGTTTTAACTCTATTATTACGTCATAATCTATATTGTGACGCTTTTTGTTCCTGTTTTTTGCATTGTTTGCACACAATACGCCTACAAAAAGTCTGTCGCATATGGCTACTAGGCTGGTAATACTCTTTTCGGTAACACAAAATCTGTTTAGGGCGGTTTGAAAATCAAAAGTTTTGGCAAAGAAGTTTTAATTACATCACGCCTGCCAGTACATATATTTCAATGTGGCCGTACGGCCGCGGGTTGTACACCCTTGACTGAAACTTTAAGGAACGGTTCAATTACTATCGTTTCTATTCATAACATATGAATTTGTATGTATAAATTAAGTTTCGGTAAACGTCAGTTTAAATAATAGCTTTCAACTTGAAAAGTAAGACAAATTTAGTGTAATTAGATAAAAGTCTGACAAAATACTACAATTGTTGTTGACTGTTCGTGGGCCGCATTGGAGGGCTTCGCAAACGAATAATTGAAACGAATAGGCCTAAATCGTTTTTAAGCCGGCCGCCATTTTTAATTTTTGCGGATAATTCGTTTTTTTTCCTGTTTTTATCTCTGCGAAGCAAACGAAAGTAAATTAGACCAGGTTTTAGACATTTTTTTAAAAATTTTGTATTATAAAAAAAAGAAAATTTTGTGATTTGCACATTTTTTTACATTGAAAAGTATTGCTGGTGTGCTTTTCTTAATATGGTTAAAATATATTTTGGTTATACAGGTGTGATTCCACTCTGTGGTGGCGATGGCAAGTTTTATTTAAACTACTGTTATCTGCAAATGCACTCTTGCGAAATGGGCAGAGAAATTGAAATAGTTTTTATCGGTTATCACGAGCACTGCAGAAGTCATCCCTTGGCACAATACGCGTCCATGTCAACCGGTAAACCATAACTTTTGTAATATCCACAAAACTTCTTCCGCTATATTTTTTACTCGTTCAATAACTTTCATCTTTTATTAGAAATGTACTAAAAATATTAACAAAATTTATGTTATTTGAATCATTTGCCAGAAATGTTTTTAAAAACAAAAAAAATTTCTAGGCTTTCGCTACAATCCTTGCAATAAGAAAAACAACATGTGCCAGAATTATGGCGTTTGTATTGCTGATAGAGGAACGCCGGCTTGTCTGTAAGTTATATACGTGACCTGGATCATACTTTCATTTTGTAAAAAAATGCAACACACAAAAAAACAAATATAGTAAAACCAAAAAATAGTTCGTAACAATATTCAAATTGTGCTTGGTGTAAAAAATGGAAAACAAATGTTTCAAATTTACTCAATCGTGGTGCCAAAATAAAATTTATGCAAATAAGCTCATGCAAATATTTTCCATTACGTTAAAATATAGCGCGCCCAAACAAGAAAAATATTTTTTATGCTTGCAGTTGTCCAACCAGCTATCATGGACAACGTTGTCAAATGAAACATGCGCCACTTTTTGGCTCACGAAGGAGACACTCCGCAGTGGTCAATCCAAACGTACCGGAAAAGAGACGGGCTGTTCCCGCAGAATCTTTAGTTGTTCTTCTACTTTTTTGCTTTCTTTCTGCGACTGTTTCAGCTATTGTAACGTCGGCAGTTTGTCAAAGGTTAGACGATTAGTAACTTGTAAATTGCGGGCTTATTTTGAGTGATACAGCAGCTTTGATGTAAAAAATTTTGCAAATAACGTGACCACGCAAATAAAAATAAGCGCCATTTTACGAAAAATTCATGGTTTATTTTTAAAAGGCACATTATTTTTAAAATGCCTGAAAAAAATATGTTAATGGCCAATGCGGTTTGTAAAGTCATTCCTATGTTTCTTCAAATTGTTTTCTTAGTGCAACCAGAACCTAACATTTCTGAACAAGATTAATAAAAAAGAATCAATTTTTTTTAATAAACGCTCTATACGTTAACGTATTCTTGGTATTCATTTTTTAAATTATGCCAATATATTTTTCTTTAGGTTAAGAATAAGGGATATTCGACAACGAACAAAAGCAAAATGGAACCCAGGAGAGGGCGCTAGACTTATTCATTCGCGCGGTGACCAATCTGTTATTGCTTTGTGTAACGATGACGGATTACCACCTCCAAAAAACTACTAGCATTAGGCAGATGTACAGAGAAAGAGTCCCTACATGAAAGGCAACAAGAAAGGAAAGTTATGGATCTTTTTGTTTTTTAAGCATCTGGTTTTGAGGCTTCCTGTGTAAGATTTGGGATACTGCGTTACCCGACGTTAAGACGTTTTTGTTGCCTTATTGATGTTGATTTACCCGCCCAGCAAAAATTCGAGACACATAAAACCTCTTGTTTTGGTTCGAAATTATGCACTGTGGTTGCTATTTTGTACGTTCTAAGCGCTCTTACTATGCAAAACAAAGTATTTATTAATTTGTGGTATTCATGCACGTATATAGTCGCCTGTTCCTGCGTTTCTTTTAAAATGCTTGTGTGTAGTGTCCCATTATGTCCAACAGTCGGCAAAGAAAATTGGGTCAATTAAAAAAAAAATGTGGAAAAATGGGCGTGTGTATAATGGTAAACATTGCATTTATTACTTGTCCGTGCTTTTTAGTGTTCCGCTGTCAATTTTGCACTTAGTTAAAAGGGTTGCATTAACTATAAACCCGCTGAGTTACGAATAAATTGTGGTGTCGGTGGTATGGAATAATATTGGTTTTGATTTCTGAAAAGTAACGCCAGAGTTTTTTATGAAAAGTATAGTGCCTGGATTTGTTTTTTGCTTTGGGGGATTCTACTCACAGACGGTTAAATATTATCAAAATGTTCAGTACAGAGTAAAATGTCGGGCCGGTATTTCGGGTTTTGACCAGAATCGAGCACAAATTTCGTTTCTGCTTACAACCATTGTCAAGACAGAAAAAGGATATTTTACCTGTATGTTTTCGCCAGTCCGCCCAAGGCAAATCGTGGTTGTCCACCTAACGAAATTTATAAAATTAAAATCAATTCTCTGAAATAAGCAACCTAGAAGACTATATACGTGTAATTTCGCGCTTGTGAAAGAAGAGTGCCATATAACATTTTTGTGAAAAAAAATGCTTTTCACAGTAGTGACTATGTAGGGCTATTAATATCCAAAATGGCTGATGTTTGCGTTTCCTGTTAAGCTGCCAGACATTCCATTTCGTGTTATGATACCCATATTAAAACATACAAAATACATTAAAATAAGGACATCTGAGCTTTTTTGAAACAGATCATAGCCTTGGGTTTACCCTAAGCTTACTAAACATAAAGTTTGCTCTTTCTATAACATACAGTACGGAAATTTGCGTTTGGTGGTTGGTAATTGGTTTGTAATTAACCATTTTCAGTAACTGTCACGTTTCCGTTTTCACGGATACGCAAAAGTTTGGGACTGACTATGGAAGTTCTTTTAACAGCTAACGCTCGTGTACTCTGATCGGCAGCAAACCTCTTCTTTTACATTTATTCACGTCCAACCACAACCAAAACAACAAAAACAACAATCCAGCACTACTTCGCAGTTATCTCTATCTTCTTCTCTGTTATATTATGTTATATATTTTAAATCGTTAGATTGGGGCGCTTATATGTCCTGCATTACAATGAACGGGAAATAGGCGTTAATTCGCTGTGACAATTTCCTTCAGATAAAACAATGAACACTGACACGATAAAAACTGGCACGCTGTAACAACAACACAATAGCGCCTGCAACGATAGACTCTAGATCTAGACGTACAGAAATTGTCATTTAGAGTGGAAGAACTTATTTCTATCATACACTTCAAGTTTTTAATGACTGTTAGAACTGCCACTTGACTGCGAAGTCGGATCAAGGCGGGCGATTTAAATGTTAGCCTTGAAATTAGGTGAGGGTGGTTAGGGTAAAGAATCGTAACAGGAAGATTGGCAGAAAGGGTGAAGTGTCAGTCGATGGCAATTGTCAATTGGCGAAAATGTGTCGATGATAAAACACAACGTTATTCCAATGACGTCACAATATCATCATATTACTTAAATGTAGGTTTGTGTCCAAGAATTCGTTATAAGCTGCTGGTATACAGTGTTGGTATACATGCTCGTTTTAACGCCGATTCTTGATTTTTTTATAAATTGTCTGTTTAATGTCTCAATCTGTCAAACAGTCGACGGAAATTAGGTCAATTTTACAAAGAGTTCCGAGCTGGTAAAAACCCAGAAGCTGGCTGGACGATTGTTTGGACTTATGTAATGGTAAAAAATGGTAAATATTGTCTCCAACAACTCGCTTTCCAGTCAGTCCTCTCTGCTCCCTCATTCTCGATTCTGGTGATATTTTTACGTTCTTCAAAAGCATATCGTTCGGTATACATCAATACTAAATGTTACTTCCCTTGTTTGTTGGTGTTTCGCTTTAGATTTTCCACTTAGTTTGAAAGGTTCTCATCGAAATTATTTAAACTGTTAAATATTTTATTAACTTACAAATTTATAGCCCCGCTATACCTTTACAAACATAACGCTCAACAAATACGTACATGCTTTTGGGGAGTTTCACTAACAGGCGGGTAGCATTCTTCGACAGTTCAGATTAGAGGTAGACCAGGCTTTTGTCCAGATATAGATCCTTGTCATTTTCGGCAAACTGTTTAGGTTGGGACAAATCGATGTTATGCACCAAATGCACTTTATGTTCAGCTACGACCGTTTTCACCGTCATTACGTTTTTGTAAAAGCAGAATGCCAAATTATTTACAATAGTTGATAGCTGCATCTACGTTTCCGGTTTAGCTCCTGGACAATTAATTTCGCGTATGATATCATGCCTATATTGTACCCATATCGCAAAATAGTAGACTTGTTTAAAGCATGTCTTAGTCGTAGCTCCAATTCAAACCTGTTGTAGCACTGGTTTAGCCCAAGTATTAGAAAAATGATTAGTTTCATGACACATAGTCTAAAAGAGCTTCTCAATAACCGATTGTGTTGTGAAAGACGTAGTTTATTTCGCTTTATAAGAGAAACGCATAGCCTTACTAGTTTTCATGCCATAAACTTTATCCTGAATTTTGTTCCGAAAGGCTTCTCGCAATAAATCAACTACATGTTAACTGTTTTATTTTACTTTAAACATGAAACTTTAACTGGTGTAAAGCTGTTTTGAAATTTAAAATGAAATGCTACTGCAAAAACGTTTTTGTCTCATGATTTTCGATTTTTGTTGTTAGTAATTTCTTGCAAACTAGGCACACTTGGTAAATCAGTCCTGCAGTAAAAGCAAATGAATCACCCCCTGCAGGGATGCCACTTTCGTTTGAATAAAACAATCTAGTTTGGCCTAAAAAAATATCTAGAATAATCTAGATTGAAAAATAAAACATCAAAAAATATATCTAAACATAAAATAGTCCAATTTTATGCAATATATTAGCCAAACGACAAAACATATGAAGGTTTTTAATATAAATCGATCTATAATAGATGTTTAAGAAGCTTTACTTCTTCCTTATTTTAATCAATATCATCACTATATTTTTTCTGTTACAGTTATAACTAGAGATGTACCGAATATTCGGTTTGCCGAATTTATTCGGCCGAATCGCTCATTTGTGCAAAGATTCGGTTTCGGCCGAATAATTTGTTGCGATCCGGCCGAAACCGAATCTTTTACGAACACAAATTTGAAGCGTAAAACGTGTCTTTGCTGCTTATTAAGCTCCACGCAATCTTTCACAAGCCCAAACATAACGAAAATCGCGTCGATTTTTACCTTTTTCAACACATTGTCGTTTTTCCCACTGTAGTCAAAAAAATTAGTAATTCATTGGCAGGTTGCCAATCATTCTTGAGGCAATTGTGAACCTCACAGAACTTAAATGAGGACGAAACAGAACTATTCTGCACTAATTGCCTGGTAGATAAACATTTTTTCATGTCAAACCCGTAGCGTACGACTTCGCGTGACGTCATAAATGATTCGGTTGATTCGGCCGAATTTATTCGGCAAAACCGCCGAATATTCGGTTTCGGCCGAATCGAAATTTAGCGGTTCGGTACATCACTAGTTATAACATTATAACGTTGAGGCTTATGTGCTTATCTGGGAACGTTTGTAGGCTTGTCCTGTAACTATAGTCTTTACAAACGTTTAAAAAAACTATTTAGATTTTATAGCCATCATCTAGATCCCAAATTGTACATTTAGGCTTAACCGAAACTATCTAGCTATAAAATATCTAGAGTGGCAGCCCTGCCCCCATGTAGCATTGAATGTTGTGTTTAATTCAGGCGCTGATTTTTGTTTCTTTGTTTTACACGTATTATGACACAACAATTATTGCAATGCAAGTTTTATTTTTCACCTCGTGTTTGACATAATCATCACAGAAAGTGTAATCAAAACATCTAGTAATTTCAAAAACTGAGCCGCATTTGAGGGACCAAAGAACCGCATGCGGCTCCAGAGCCGCGGTTTGGCGACTCCTGAACTAGGTGTTTGCTGTTGTGCGTGAAATGGGTATTTTATAGAAAAGGCTAGCTATTGTAACGTATTAATATTGAGTTTTATTAATTTGTGCTGATTTTTTTGAATTCCACTAAGTGAATTGTTTGGCCGTTGTTTACTAGCAACGAACCGTTGGAATTTGAATGACCCTTTTATTTATTACGCTGGATGCCCAAGTACAGCATCTCATTTAAACTGAAAGTGAAACTCTTAGTTTAGACTTACAGTTGCTGCTGTAAAGGTATTTTTAGACAGCAGTCCAAAGTAAAGTTATATGCGAAAAACGAAAAAGGTCTGCGCATTTAAACTGTGTTTAATGGCGCTTGGCTGTGCAGTTGTATTATATTGACGGCAACGGACGGAACTACTTGGTGTAACTCTCGTAGCATAACGTACTGCTTACATTAACTTACATTAACAAGTTAGTTGAGTGCTAACATACAACCATTGAAGACAACTGCGCCTATTTTATTCCCATTTAAACTTTGTGACTACTTAATTACAGAGCTTGTTTTTTGTGAGACATGAAAAACAGGAACAATGTTAAAATGACGTTGGAAATTGAGGCTTTTGACAGGTCTGTTTCTTGCGTGTGCATCCGTGGTGTTTATGCTGGAGACTATTAAGTTGACCACGATTAGGAAATCGTATAAAACTTCTTTGGACAGAATTGGAAATTTAAGGTTCATTGGAAAAGAAGGTTTAAGTAGACAATTTTTGTGTTAAAATTGTCGATTTTTGTAAAGAACCCGCATTCTGCTCAAAATGTTATTCTTCGTCGATCAACAGACATCTTTCAGCACAAAAGGTTTCTTACTTGACTATATTGGGGTATATGTTCCCTACATTGGGGTACATGTTGGTGGCAACCCTGACTGTAGCTCTCACCTATCAGGCATTTAATAACTTCCTCTGAACTGTATGCGAGTGAATCGAAGACATTGATGTGTTAAGTAGGCCGAAGTTAGTGTAAAACCATTTCAACTCTTAAGTTGACGTGGTTGATATGTAACTTTCCACACTTTCCACAAAACACTTGTTTTTTTGGTGCGCAAATAACTTTGGGATTTGGGTGTATTTCCCCAACTTTCAATTGCTGGACGTGCGCTACTTGCTTATAGTGCAATTACCTCCACAAAAACTAATGATACCGTTTATGAACTCTTTCCACCCCGACCGTCTATAGACGATTATGCGACTACCGTAGAATCCGATCGTCTATATCAGGGGTGGCCAACCGGCCGAAGCCTAAGAGCCATATTTTTTTATTGTGTTACCACCAAGAGCCACAATATACACATAAGCACATATGCTCAATGCCTCGTCCCTTCCTCACACACAGAGACCGGTGCTTAGCTAGATTTATTCTAAATGTCGCACACCAACATAATAATGACACAATTTGACTTGTACAGACCACGGGTCAGTCATTTTCAACAATAAATTGTTTGCACTGACTCTCACACGAAACTCTCATTTCAACGAATAACACAAACAAAAACATATGAATTAAAATATCCTTTTTTTTCTCATCCTATAAATAACGTGCGGTGAGATTCATGTCTGGTGAATTGCAAACAACTTTTTTCACTGCCATTTTGAAGGCTAACTTGACAAAAATTGTTTACTCATAAGATCTTTCCTGCTGCAAAACTTTGCGGTATTTTCCTCTAATGCACATGCGCCCCAAACTTAGGCGCCTAGTGTTACAAAAATACGAAGTGGCGAAACTGAATTCATTGCGACGTCACTAATGCATTAACCACCAACAGTCGCTTAATTCAAACCCAAGAAAAACTGCCTATAAATTCGTCCCCAGGGCAGGAACTTGGCCGAATGGTCTGGCGCGCCTGACCCCATAGCACAAAATCCGTCCAGTTGTTGACATGCTGCAAGGCACATTTAATTTAGCAGTTAAACCGACTCAATCAATGTCCGTGGATGAGGCAACTTGTCCTTTCAAAGGAAGATTTCGATTCTGCACATACAATCCAGATAAACCACACAAATGGGGAATCAAATTATATGAGCTTTGTGAGGTAGGATCTGGATACTGTTTTTCTTTTCGAATGGCTTGTGACTCCCAACAAAGTGAGAGTAAAGGGTCAAAAATCCATGATCTAGTTATGGACTTGCTAAAAAATTATCTTGACAAAGGTCACATTGTTTATATGGACAGGTTCTACACTTCACCAAGTTTATTTGGATTCCTAATTGCTCGAAATACAGGTGCAGTTGGGACCTGCATGATGAACATAAGAGGATTGCCAAATCCAGAATTAAAAAAAAATCTACAGAGGGGTGAAACTTTAGTATTTAGAAGGGACCGACTGTTGGGATTAAAGTGGAAAGATAAAAAGGATGTCTTCATGCTTTCCACCATACTTGGAATGAACAGAGTAGATGTGCAAGTCAGGGCACCGGGATCATTTAAAACCAAAACAAAGCCGATCGTAGTACAAAACTACAATGACAATATGTCCGGAGTGGACAGGAGTGACCAGTTGATGGCTTATTATGGAATGTCAAGAAAAGTATGAAATGGTATATAAAGCTTTTATTCCACATGTTCAATTTGTCATGTGTAAACTCTCACGTAGTGTACAAAATGATAATGAAACAGAAAGGAGAAAAGGCAATGACCCTGCTGCCGTATGTCATGAAAGTCTCAGAGAAGCTGTGCGAGTGAGGAAAATAGTACATCAAGGTATGGCACCCCAGTCGTGACACCACCATGAGAAAATAGGCTGACAGGGGCCACTTTATACAGAAGATTCCACCAACAGGGAAATCCAGTATTGTACAGAGAGCATGTAGGGCAGGGGTCGGCAACCTTTTAGGCGACGCATGCCAATTTACGTGTTATTTCCATGTGTTAATGACCTTGCGTGCCAACGTTATTCTAAAAAAATAGTGGTTCGTGCCAGCAGATATCAATACTAAAGAGAAAGCAGAGTGTTTTGTGCATGTAAGGCCGAATTTTATAACAATGGCTTGATAAAAACTATAAACAAGCAGTGCATCAGGTGAAATTGTTACTTTAATATAAACACGCAAATCGGTTGGCGTGCCATGAAAAACCACCTCGCGTGCCAACCTTGGCACGCGTGCCAGGGGTTGCCGATCCCTGATGTAGGGTATGCTCTGAGCAGAACAGACAAGCCAGCAGCCACAGCATTTCAAAACGCAGTTCATACTGGTGTCCAACATGCAAAGTAACATTGTGTGTGGACAATTGATTCAAAAAGTTCCACACCATCGTTGATTATTGTGATCAAGTGTAGTCCTGTATGCCTTGTATGTCTTTCTTCATTTATTCGTTTTTTAAAAATTTCAAAAAATGCATATGTTCAATGACCCTTTGTGGAAAAACTACACATGCTATCTTCAAAGTTAAAATTTTCCCTGAAAACACATTTCTCGCACTTCATTTGGTGAAAATTTCAGCTGCTTTCAATAAAAAGCAAGCTTGTGAGTATTTCAAATGTTGAGCTGGCAAGTGAACACACAAGCGATTGCCGCATGGTATAGTCGCAAATTTTGTCAAAAAATCGAAGTGTAAAACTGGTTTGGATTCATTATTGTGGTTAGATGTAAGCAGTAAGCATCCTACAAAACTCTGACACCAAAGTTTACTGCAACAAAAAAATCACAAAAATAAATTTTGAACTTTTCACCATAAATGATATAAAGTACTATTTTTTAGGCTGCTGCAAAAAAACTACTGTCAATAGACACAAAATAAAAATTTTCCCTGGTCCCATATTACATAGGGGTGTTACATCCTAAAAATCACAATCGTACATGCAATAGTTAGGCCGTGAGTATTTCATTTACAACCACACCTCAAAACAGACAATTTAACATGGTTTGCCAAAAGTTACAAAAGGTACTGTCAGCATGCGGCAAACAAACACACATTTCCACTGCACCCAGGCTGCTGAAACTTGCCTAGATACACACAGGATATTACCACTGACAGTGGCGACTCGTGCCTAAAAATTGTGGGGGTGCTGCTCCAAATTTTAGCCTCTATTGAACATATATAAGTTGGCAATATATAGAAAAGCTACATTTCTAGTTTTTCAGCCATTGTTTTGTGCAGAAAAACAAGTAATACAAATCCTAACTAGAATAGTGGTTTTCCTATATATTGCCATTTTATATGATATTTAACGATGTATCACATATACCATTTACTATATTTATAATGGATATATATTTGGCACCTACATTTCATTGGGTCCCTATCTTTTTCCTGGCACTTTATACCATAATTGTTTCTGCAAGTAAAAACAAATAGGGCACAATCATTGTTAGATATTTACCAATTTACTATACACATCATTTCAGGGAAGGGGACCCATAATTAGCAACTCCATTGTGACGTAATTTTTGTTATGCAATAATGTGCACGAAGGTAAACAGCAGACGGTATAATTTGTGTATTTTGTTTACTTGCACAGCGACGGGCCAAGCACAATAACATGCAGAAAAAATGTGGCACAAAAACACGTGACACAGACTCGAAACGAAGAGGTTGTAAATACGGTAAAACACAACAAGAATATAGTTCCGTTTTGCACAGACAAGATCAGCCATTTTGTGTCTTCTGGCAAAAAGAACTTCAAAAGGGTCAAGCAGTTGCAAGTTTGGGGCGAGGCCGTAAGTAATTGTTACATTTACCAGCAAAATTTCAGCAACCTGGAAGATGGAACTGTTTTACAAATTTTTCTTTGTCATAAACGCACGTCCAGCAGACGACGTTTGGGGAAAACATCCGTATATACCAAAGGTTTTCAGGCACCAAAATACAAAGGAAGTAAATGTGGAAATAAAATAATATCGCATATCAACCATTTCGGAGTTTAAATGGTTTCGCACTAACTTCGGCCTACTTTGCACATACTGTCTTCGATTCACTCGCATACCGTTCAGACGAAGTTTTTCAATGCCTGAAAGCTATAGTCAAGTAAGAAACTTTTTTGTGCTGAAAGATGCCTGCCAAACGATAAATAAATGATTTCTTTTACCAGAACACAAGTTATATAAAAAAATCTACAAATTTAACGCAAAAATTGTCTACTTACTTCTTCCGCAATAAACCTTCAGTTTCCAATTCTGTCCAAAAAAAGTTTGATATGATTTCCTAATTGTGGTCAACTTGATAATCTCCAGGGTAAACACCACGGATGCACACGCAAGAAACAGACCTGTCAACAGCCTCAATACGAACGTCATTTTAACATTGTATCTGTTTCTTTTTCATGCTCTCACAAAAGACCAAATTTGTAAATAATTAATATAATCATTAAGTTTTTGGTGGGATACATTTTGACGCTGCTGTCTTCAATAGTTCTAGGCAAGCACTTTAAGTGTAAGCAGTACGTTGCTACTGAGAGTTACACCACGGGCAGTTTCATTGTCCTTAATAAAAGTTAATACAACTCTACAGCCAGGCGCTTGACACCGTACACCAGTGGTTTGGGTGTAGTGTCCCACTAAAATCAATCACCAAGTTTAAACTCCCCGGCCCTACGTCATTTTTGTGATGTTTTTTTATACCGCATATTAACAATAATGTTGTTTAATCAGTTAAATATACTTTACTTTGTGACTAAACTCTAATGCAATTAAGTGATGACAGTCTGTTCGTAGAAAATTACTTTTTTTTCAAACAAACTCGCAGTATATTTCATATTATGTTGACATTTAAAAATTTGAAGACCACTTACCTAGGTTAATGTTCAACGTTTAAGGGTGGGTAAATTTGACAAATCAAATTCGCGTTTAGGTTCTCCAGTTTGTAAAATTCATACTATTTATGTGTTTTTTTCTATACTCTCTGTATTATTTTGGACACGAATTGGCTCCAGGATTTGTCGCGTAACATGGGGTTGGACAATTTGTGTTGTATTGCATCACAATGATTAGATTGTGACACGAGGTACCAAGCTGTACTGTAAAACATGAGAAAAAGTTGCTAGAACAAAAATGTATCATTTCTTGGCAGTAAATTTAAACGCCAATAAATTAAATTTATAGCGACCCCAGAAAAAGTTTAGGCGACCCCACTTTGGGTCGCGAACCACAGGTTGAAGACCACTGACATAGAGGGGTGCAACGTGCGGCTCACAGAGACGCTTGGATTTCAGATGTACTGAAAAACGAATCCAATTATTAGAACGTATATTTTGGGCAGATCGATGCGCCCGGCTCTATTTTTTTGCGACCTGACAAAATGCGGCTACAATCAAAAGCGAATCTCACTTGCTAACTCAATACAAGCACATTTGGTGTACAACAAAGTAAAATCACCTTGCGTTATATAAAGATGCGGCCCGCGATCTAATCACGGTACTTGTGTTTGGCCCCACAGTGACAAAGGTTACACAGTATACACATCCCTGTTCTAGTGATAAAGCTGTTGAGGGGGCGGTTCAAAAATGTTTGGAAAACACTGATATATCCGAATGCTCGCCCCAATGGATGTTTTTGAGATAATCGTAAAATTGAAAAAAGGAAAATAGTCAGTACAGCTGCAGTCGATATGGTGAAATTTGCTCTTTTGTTCCACGAAAAACAAAAAACAAATACTTATTGTTTCGTGTAAGTACAACTTTGACAGCGCACAAAGCGGCAAGACAGGATAGACGAAAAAACGGTTCAACCAGAGTGGCATGCATTGCAGTAATTTCAACTAGGTGTTTGCTGTTGTGTGTAGAAGGGTTTTTTAAAGGCTAGCTATTACTTGAAAGAACTTACCCAATTGAAATCGACTGTTCTTCATAGAGCATCTCATTTAAACTGAGTGTGAAACTCCTAGTTTAGACTTACAGTTTCTTCTGAAAACGTATTTTTAGACAGCAGTCCAAAGTGAAGTTAGATGCGAAAAACGAAAATGGTATGCGCATTTAAACTGTGTACAATGCCTGGCACCTGGCTGTGCAGTTGTATTATATAGACGGCAACGAAACTACTTGGTGTAACTCACAGTAGCCTAACGTACTTTTTACATCATGTCATCAAAGTTTAGTTGAGTGCCAGCATACAACCATTGAAGACAGCTGCGCCCATTTGATTCCCATCTAACTTTGTGATTACCTAATTACAGAGCATGGTACTTTTGTGAGACATAAAAAACAGGGATAATGTTAAAACGACGTTGGGAACTGAGGCTGTTGACTGGTCTGTTTCTTGCGTGTGCATCCGTGGTGTTTACCCTGGAGATGATCAAGTTGACCACGATTAGGAAATCGTATAAAACTTCTTTGGACAGAATTGGAAATTTAAGGTTCATAAGGAAAGAAGTAAGTAGACAATTTTTGTGTTAAAATTGTCGATTTTTTAAGAACTTGTGTTCTGCTCAAAATATTATTCTTCGTCGATCAACAGACATCTTTCAGCACAAAAGATTTCTTACTTGACTATAGCCAGGGTTGACATACCGTCCTTATTTCTAAAATATTTCCTTATTTTGAAGGGCAATGTCTTGGAAAAAATCTTGTTTTTATTTCTAAGAAACGTGCTTGTTTTTGACTTGAGTCCTTATTTTGGCTTATTTAAAAAAAATATAAGTCAAATCCATGCCCCAAGTAAATGTAAATCTAGATCTTAGCTGCCGTGAGATGCACGAAATATTTTCTACGAACACAGATTTGCTTGAACAGATTGCTTACAAAAAATATGGCATTTGATATGTCATGGCTCGTATAAATGCAAAGATTTGTTTAAAAACGTTTGTTTTCTTTGGTATAAAAAATTTGGAGTTGTCCCTATGTTGGATACATGTTGATGGCAACCCTGACTATAGCTCTCACCTCTCAGGCATTTAATAACTTCCTCTGAACTGTATGCGAGTGAATCGAAGACATTGATGTGTAAATTAGGCCGAAGTTAGTGTAAAACCATTTCAACTCTTAAGTTGACATGGTTGATTTCAGGGGCGGCTCGTGCTAGGGTGCTGCGGAGCTGCAGCACCCCCTAGATATTTTTACTTAAAACACCTACCATAATATTACAAATAACTTTCATTATTTTTATTTTTTTATTCCTTAGCAATATATAATAAGCATAATTTCCGCCCTAATCACCTTTTTTTTTCATTAAAATTTTTTTTTTTTGGAAACACTAATGTATATCAATGCTGGAACTGCAGCTCCAGTTTTCTGACGTTTCGTGACGTTTCATGACGTTTTGCGGTTCTGCGCATGCGCACTTTGAAAAGCTACATGCTGGGCGAAATAGGAGCCAGGGTGCTGCGGCTCGCGCAGCTCCACCAATCACGTAGCGTGTGACCTGGGCACCCGGAAGTAGTTGTCTGTTCCGCGTTTATTATGTGCCAAAGCAAATCACGTGTACCATCAGGTTCGACAATGAGTACAGTACGACAGTTATTCTTTTTTAATCATTTTTACAGTTTTTGATTGAAAGGTTAATCATGGCTTTTCAAGATTCTAATTCGGTGACTGAAAGTGAGCTTCAGCAACTTAAGATTTCGCAGTTATCAAGTGCTGAAAAGTGAAAAGGTAAGTATAAAGAAAAAAGGGCGTCCAACGCCTGATATTCAACTTTGTCAGCCAGGAATGAGCCACAACAAGAAATATATACGCAGTTTTAATTCTGAATGGTATCAAAAGAAAAAATGGCTTTCTGGTTGTGAAGTTAAAAATGTACTGTTCTGTTTTCCATGTTTGCTGTTTGGAGGTGATGAAAAATGCTGGACAAAAGATGGTTTTACAAATGTAGCCAAAATAGGTGAGAAAGCAGAAAAACATGAGAAGTCAAAGAAGCATGTGGACAACGATGTTTCACTTTCACTTTTGGGAACCGTAAATATTAAGGAAAAACTTAGTGAGGCGTATATAGACTTTCAATTATTGAACACAACAAAAAAAGTGGAAAAAAATCGTGAAATTTTGTCCAAAATAATAGACTGAATTTTGTTCTGTGGAAACTTTTAAACTCCCTTACGTGGACATGATGAAAAAGATGAGTATTGATATAATGGACATGTACTGTTTGTCTAAACAGTAGCTGCTAAATTGCTTCACAGGAAGTGTTTCTTAAGAATGAACATTCTACAGACAAGATAGTATAGTGACCACCAAGCACATCCTATTGTTGACAAAGAAAAGCTAGTTACTGAAATGAAAATGTTTCTGTAGATCTGATGTTCATGATTACTTTGAAAATAATCTAGATGATGTTTTGACAAGTGAAATTACTAGGATGAAAAATCCTTTTTGCTGTTTTCATGAGTCCTTCAAAGGCAAAACAGTTTGGATGCAAACCTTTGTTAGGAACACCATTATTTCCAAAAGACTTGCACTTGCAGTGCTAGTACTACTAAATAGAAAAACAGTTTCTCAGTTGTCATTTGGAATCAAGGAAGAAGCTATCAATTATCATGCCCAAACTATAACTTTATGATTCATTTTGGTTGTAAAAAGGAAGCACAAGGTTTAATAATATGGTTTAAATTTAAGTGAGAGTGTTGTAAATTTTAAAGCTTGAAGGAGTTTTGCACTTAAAAAAAGCAATCATAAGCTTTGCCAGCAAATAAAGCAGCAATTATAGCAGTTAAAAATCTGAAAGACAAATAATAGTCTGTACACAAAAATTCCAAAAAAAGATGTTAAAATAAACAAGTTCTGACACAAATGTAAAGTGGTTGTTAAATTTGTCAGTTATGATACCAATAAACAGCTGTATGGCTAGTTTTTTGTGTGACAATTATAATCTGTGAAGTGTCATACAATATGTTGAAAACGCTGACTGTGACCATAAGGTTACTTAAAATGAAACATGGCCATTTTTTTAAATGTTGTCGAACTGAAATACTTCGACCTTTTTCGAATCATTACTTTTTTTTCTATATTCTTGTTGTGTTTTACCGTATTTACAACCGCTTAGTTTCGAGTCTGTGTCACGTGTGTTTTTGTTCCACATTATTACTGCATGTTATGGTGTTTAGCCGTCGCTGTGCAAGTAAACAAAATACACAAATGATATCGTCTGGTGTTTACACTCGTGTACGTTATTGCGTAACAAAAATTACGTCACAATGGAGTTTCTAATTAAGATTTGTATTACTTGTTTTTCTACACAAAACAATGGCTAGAAAACTAGAAATGTAGGTTTTCTATATATTGCCAACTTATATATGTTCAATAAAGGCTAAAATTTTGAGCAGCACCCCCACAAATTTTAGGCACGAGCCTCCACTGGTTGATTTGCAACTTTACACAGTTTCCACAAAACACTCGTTTTTTGGTGCGCAAATAACTTTGGGATTTGGGTGTATTTCTCCAACTTTCAGCTGCTGGACGTACGCTACTTGCTTATAGTGCAATTACCATCCAAAAAACTAATGATACCGTTTATGTTAAATAACAATTTGTAAAACAGTTTGATCTTCCAGGTACATAAAATGTCGCTGGAAAATGTAACAACTACTAATGCCCTCGCCTCAAACTCGGATCTGCTTGACCCTTTTGAAGCTCTTTTTGCCAGAAGACGCGAACTGGCCGACCTGATATGTACAAAACGTAACCCAGACTTCAGACAAGCACAGATAAACAGCACGCGCAACGGTAAAAAGCTGAAAAACGGTTGGTGTTTTCATAAAAAACATAGATTTTCAAAGATTTCATGAGTTTTCACTCGTGTACCTTGTGTGTTGTATCGGTTTGCAGTTTACACAGTGAAAACGTTTCGGTTATGTGCAGGCATTGTGATGGAGAGAACAATCGTTGATTTGAAAAAAAGAGCTCTAATGTGTTTCACCTTAAAAGCTGGCAGTTCAAGTTGGAACGATGTGTTTTGGCAGTTGCGCGAACCAGAAATCGCAGCCAAACTAGCGTTTTTCGAACGTGCTGTACATGGCAATCAAAAATACTACAAAGAGCTTTCGGACAAACAAAGAAGTGAATTGTACATGGTACGAAATTTTTCGAACATACATGTGTAATGCGCGAGCGAAATCGGTTTATATTATGTTTGCTCATGAGTCTCAAGGTTATAACCGCGTCACTGCAAAATAAACATTTACCACCGACCGTCCTTAACCTCAAAAGTACTTGTCAGGGCCGATTCCTGGAAACTTCATCGGTGTCTTGCACTTCGGTTCGTTTGTTGTTTACTTCTTGACAAACGAAATTACAACAAAACGGCTGATATAAACCAAAGCGGTATTACACATAAACACTTAAATCGCGAACATGTGCTCTAGCGATTGGGTCTTGCACAGATAAGCGTCCAATCACAGCACAGAACAAGCACAGTTAGATTAAGTGAACACCAGATCACAAATTACATCTTAATGAACTGCGACAGAAAATATTTCGAAGTTCAAACATGATTTGACAATTAAATTAAACCGTTGGACAATTGTGAGCTTTGAGCTAGTCAAAACGAGCTAATTTCGTAAGCAACTTTGGCAAAATTTGCACAAATTAATATCGCAATCGCGTATTGGCAGATAAAACCAAATAAAGTTTTTTTTTTGCCATTTGTGATAACCTGCATAAAAATGATAACTGCTGTTTTTAACAACAAAGTGATAATTTAGAATAGATGATACCCGTCTAACAAAAACATTAATCACATTTGCAGGACCCAGACACAGTCACAATGATGTCTATTCGTCACCCGTTTGCACGTCTCATATCTGGCTGGGAAGATAAGTTTACAAAGAGATATTATTATAATCGTTGGTTTGAGGAATACCCGTTGATGAAAAACTATCCAAACGAATACGGTAGTTGGAACGGGTAGGCAGCTCCATGGTTTTGTTTATCTGGCCTTTATTATAGTTTGGTGTTAAATGTAAGTTTGTTCCGATTGGCTTTGGACTACTATGCAAAAACTAAGGGGCCTGTTAACAGCAAAATAGAAAGTCCTACTTCCTTAAAAAAATGATATTATTCCGTTTTTATTTTTTGACATGAAATGTTTGACGGATTTGGATGAAGCTCACGGGTGAAAGACATAATATGTAGTTGTTCCATCTGTTTTGTTCGACCTGAACGCCACCTGTCGCCATCATTGGCGTTTACTCATTGTGGTGGCGAAAATCTTGTATACAGTGACTGCGTTGAGAGTGTGTCAATAATATGATTAAATTAAAGTCACTACTTTGAGGTTGAAAAAATACACAATAAAGCGACATACGATCAATCTTTTATTTACCAAACAGAAATATTAATTTCGCCCATTTAGAAATACAATCGTTTATTTGAATAATAAAGAAACTGACGATGTCTTGTAAATAGGCAAAATTAATATTTTTGTTTCGTACATAAAAGATTTACCTGCCGCTTTTTTCGAGTATAAATATTTTGAATATTTGAATAAGTAAAGACAGATCCGTCGGTCACCACCCAGTTACACAGGTTGATTCCTGTAGTCTGTTATGAAGTTTTTACTTACAAATCTCAATCATTAATTATTTTACAAATTCAGCTTTTTTTGGACTTTCTGCAGCATTCATCCTAAGACGATAAATATTTCTTTTTTTCTGCATTTTCCTTCAGCCTAAGTCACTTCATGTCATGGGAATCCTTCATGCAATATGTTGCTGATCACGGGTCGACCTTGAGTAACCTTGACGCCCATTTTCAACCGACTTCATGCGATCCCTGTATATTTCCATTCAAACTCATCGTTAAGGCTGAGACTTTTGAAATGAGCAAACATTGGATTTTAAATGAGAAATTGCATGTGGACAGCATCCGTGAGTTAAACAAAGGACGCCAAAGCAGAAAACCTGAAGAAACAATACGAGAAATGTTTTCAAGGTTGAAACACGAAACTGTGAAACAAGTCATGAATATTTTTGCCGAGGAAATGGAAATGTTTGGCTACACGTTCGATTTGAACAGTTTGACGGCAGGCGGATGGAATGACTGACTGATTTTCAACTAAAATAAAAGCGGTAAATTCTATTGGTGTGTGAAACTCGCACCGAGTAGAAAGCCGGAATCTAAAATTTTAGTTTGAATAAGGAGCAACCTAAAGTCTAAACGAACGGATCAGATAGATGATTTTTTTTTAAATGTTGTGTATGAAACTAAGTTTCAACACCGCTTATTATAATGTATTTTAGAACCTCAGTTTGTGATCTAACGCTTTACGCATTGATATGTTGCAAAACTAATTCAGTTGAGAAAAGTGACTAAACCGTATAGGGTTCAGGGTATTAGTTACCCGCTCATGGGCCAAGTGATTATTGTAACATTGACTGATATTATTTCTATTTTCTGGACTTTTTATTTTGCGTTGTTTTTTAAATGTTTTGTTTTGAGTGTCACTTTGTGCTAATGTCCTCTTGTTATAGGTGACAGTTGATTTGAATTCAGAAACGGTCTACGCTACGGCGTACTATAGGATAGCTAAGACCTAAACATTTTTATTGTCATTGCGTTACTGAAATTGGATGACAACATAAAGCACACTAGAGCAACATTAGCACAAAATGACACTCAAAACGCAAAACAAAGAGCCCAGAAAATAGGGATAATTTCAGTCTATATTACAATAATCACTCTACTTCCTCTTCCGCGATGAACCTTCAATTTCTAATCCTGTACAAAGAAGTTTTATACGATTTTATTTTGGTCAACATAATAATATTCAGGACAGACACCAGGGATGTACAAGCAAGAAACAGACCAGTCAAGAGCCTTAATTGCGAACGTCGTTTAAACATTGTATCTGTTTTTTTATGCTCTTCGTAAAGACCAAGTTTGTAAATAATCACAAGGTTTTTGGTGGGATACATTTTGACGCTGCTGTCTTTAATGGTTCATAGGCAAGCACTTTAAGTGTAAGCAGTACGTTGCTACTGAGAGTTACACCACGGGCAGTTTCATTGTCCTTAATATAACTTAATACAACTAAAACACTGCCTTACTTCATACAAAGCATAGGCTTATTTCAAAATTATGTTTTAAGTTACTTGATCTCACGCGGGACAGACAACGGACCGGATTTGGCCCGCGGGTCGTACAATACCCAGGTCTGTTTTAGGTTATATTCATCGTAGGGTAGGTATGAGCAGCTGTTTCCTGACTGCATCGTAACTGAGCGCATCAACCTCCACTTTTTGTTCAAGCAGCTGCAAAACATAAAATTGTTCGGCAAATTACTTGTTTCGAACACTTGACGTTCCGCGAGCAACAAACGTGGCTATTCAAGCGGAACGCTAACTAGCTAAATGATGCAACAATCTGTAGAAATGTTAAGCTTACAATACAAGTTAGGCGAGAACAACAGGCTTACTGCATATGATTTTTATTTAGCTACGATATGTATACTATTAAACTATTTGGGCTGCAAGTTAAAAAAAAACAGTTAAGTGTATCATTGCATACAGTTGAATCAGTTTTGAAATATTGACTTATCTGCCACCATTTAACTCATTCGATTGTGGATCGTTTTTGCAAAACTGATACCAGAACTCGCGATTTTTGAGTAAAACGATATTTTTTACCAACTCCCATTGTAAGTGTTTAGATCAGTGGTTCCCAACCTTCCATGGACCGTGGCCCCCTAAAAGTGTCATTTTTGCCTCGTGGCCCCCTTCATGTAACCTTGTAAGTCCTGTGGCCCCCTTAAATGTAAATGGCAAACTCGTGTGGAAATTGAATACTAATATCGGCTTTAAACGCAGGTCGAATGGAGTAAATAAGGGTCCGCATTCGTAAAAAGCCTCAATATAGACAAATAGTATGCAAAATAGTTGATTGAATTAGGGAATTTTTAGTGGGTGTTTCTGGTAAATCTACACCTGTGGCCCCCCTGAACACAGCTCGTGGCCCCCCTGGGGGGCCATGGGCCCTGGTTGGGAACCACTGGTTTAGATTGTACCGGTTACCAGCATCGCAAATAAAAGGGTAATCCCCGGTTTGTGCTGAGGTCATTTTCAGCCGGCTGTAAGCGAAGTCTATATTTTGGCTGTAAGCAGGTGATGTAAAGTTATTATGTGTAAAAGCCTATGTGTAAAGGATTTTGGGGAAATAAATTATTTTGTTCGTTTAGTTTTGTATCATTTATAGTTAGTTGTTACTTTTTTAGTACCAGAATTCGAAAACAACAAAACAAACCAAGTGAAGTTTTATAGTACAGACAGTGAGTGCTAAATGGCGTCTCAGTTTATCACGCATAACAATGAACATGTGATTTAAGTTACAACACACCCAATAGTTTTATCTTGTTATTTAGCATAGGCATCAATACGAAAACATGTCTCCTAGTGCCCTAGTAAATGGTGTACAAATTCACTACGAAAAAGTTGGCGATGGAAAGGACGTCGTTCTACTACTGCCTGGGGCAACTGGTAATTTGTAAACTGAGTTGTGGCTATTGCAGTTTTGCTGTAATCAATAGGGCAATTATTTTTTGACCTAAAAAACGAAAAATTTTGACCTACAAATTGAAAATTTTGACAAATTTTGACCTTAAAAATTTTTTTTTTTACAAAATTTTGACATATGAAGAATTCAAGTAGTTAAATTACGCATTATCGTTCAAAAAGTTAAAATATGGCTAGGCTAATCTAACTAGAGCGAAAGAATGTGCAAAAGTCTAACAGAAGGGCAAAAATCTGAACATAGACCTAACCTATTCTGAAAAGGGAATGAGCTAATTAAAAATCACTGCCAAAAAACTGCAGCTAAGACACAACGAAAATTATTCAATACATTTGTATAAACGAAAGATACATGAAGTATCTAAAGCAAAACCGAAGCAAGAGCTGCACCTAACTTGCAGCTGCCGTAAAATGACTTGGGACCTACCAAAATTTTGCACGTTTTGAGGTGTGTTGAGCATCACGCCATACCAACCTAATTGTTTTACTCACTTGATGGTTTATGATTCGCAATAATTGGGGCAATGAGCCAATTACAACAGTATAAAGTAAGCTACAAGGTGTAAAATGAATATTTCACTGGTAGTGCAACCTCTACAACACCACGACAATGCAGTTTGTAAACAATTTTAACTTTTTAAATTTTTTTGACTTTGTAAACAATTTTGACAATTTTTGACCTATTCTAAAAATTTTGACAACATTTTGACTTTTTTTGACAAGTCAAAAAATATTTGCCCTAGTAATCAAACATTAGGGAACGCGTCGGTGAGGCAGAAACAAGCCTCGAGGTTGCACACCATCGAATTGACGAGCTCGAGGGCAAAGTAGCTTTAACCTGCTGTTTCATGGCATACCCCAACTGCTATCTCTCGAGTCACCTGATCAAACTGAACATGTCTTAAGAACGTTCATAACGGAAAAACTGCAGTATTCTTCCTCTGAACTTGATAAAATACAGTTTAGCAATATTCACCGCCTGCCGCGGCGTACGTCAGCAATCAGTGGAAACAAAGATTTGTCTAAACCAGCCCCAATAGTTATCAAGTTTGTCAAGATGTCGGACAAAAGAAAATTGTTTTCTCTTTCTGGTCGCGCTCGGTCCTTCGACGCAAACATAACAAGGCATCTACCTGCTTCTATGCAGGCTCAAAGAAAGGAATTAATTCGACATGCAAACAAATTCTACAATCAGGGAAAAACTATCAAATGGAAAATTATTGAAGCAGATTACTGTCTGTTCGTTAATGGTGAGAAGTTTACCGATTTTTAGTCTTTTATGTTGTTTAAATGGATCGATATGGTGATGGTTTAGCGCTTTTTCATATCAATGCTCAGAGCATTTTCGCTCATAACAGTTCTTCTAAACTAGATGAACTGCATTTTATAGCATTAAATCGTGGTTTCGACATTGTCTGCGTGACTGAAACATGGCTAGATTCAAGTGTTTCTAATGAACGCCTCATCATTGACGGTTTTCAGTTTCCTTTTAGAAAGGACAGAAATAGGCACGGTGGCGGGGTGTTGGCGTATGTACGCAATGATATTCACTGCGTACGCTTGTATGCTCACGAGTCTGACGATTGCGAGTTGATGTGGCTGAAAATTACCATGGTTCCCGATTGTCGACCAATAATAATTTGCGTTGGATACCAACCTCCCAGTTATAACAAAGCCTCTAAAGATCTTTTTTCCGCAAAACTATGTTCTACAATTGATTTGTTACAGCAGACATCCAAATGCGTTATTATAGTAGGCGATTTTAATGAGCCCCACGCAACTATCTTCAATTCTGCATTGTATTCTTCTGTCACTTAACGCGGTTTTACGCAACTAATAGACCAACCAACCAGATTTAGTAACATTCTAGACTGGATTTTAGTAAACACACCCGAGTGCGTATTGTCATCTGGGGTACTACCACCACTTGCAAATTTGGATCACTGTGCCATTTATGTTATACTTAACGTATCTCGTGGCGCTCTCCCCAAACACGTGTTTTACAAATGGATTTTCGCCAATAGTGATTTTGAATCTCTAAACAATATTTTAATCGCGTATCCATGGGATGATTTGGTTGCAAGCTCATCCTCTGTGGACGTGGCCCTAAACAACATTACTGATGTTGTTAACCAGACGTGCAAAACGTATATTCCACTCCGATCTTATAAGCTAACAGCGAAATGTAAGCCATGGATGAATCACGAAATTAAACACCTGTTTCGAAAGCGACATCGCTGGTTTACCAGATGGAGAAATTCTGGTGAATTGCATCACAAATTACAATACAACAAACTTAGAAACGAAATTCAACGCAAAATTAAGACCGCAAAAGCTAAATACCATGCGCATATTGTTAACGAAGCCTGCCTTTCTCAACCTTCTTCTAAGAGGTTTTGGTCACTCACACGTAAAATCCTGAATACCAACGAAGTTTCCTATAACAGCAAAAGTACGCCAAGCTTTGTTTCCAACGGAGTAACTTATGTCAATGACATCGAGAAAGCAAATCTCCTAAATGAACACTTCGCCTCCATTTCCACACTCCCTTCAAATCTGCTTTCACTGTCTTTTCCTCCTTCTTCCTGCCAACTTAACCTATCCATACCTTCCATTGACATTACCCCGTTTGATGTGTACCACGTATTACGTAAACTTGACCCTAGCAAATCTTCTGATCCGCTAAATCTTCCTAATCACATTCTAAAACAATGTGCAGAATCCCTAGCAACGCCATTAAGCTATTTATTTAATTATATTATATCAGTGGGTATCTTCCCATCAGAGTGGAAAAAAGCTACAATAATCCCACTGCATAAATCCGGGCCAAAACATGATGTAAAAAATTATCGACCAATTTCGCTCCTACCCTCCCTATCAAAAGTTTTTGAAAAAATTCTCCACAAACACATGATTATTTATTTGGAATCAAATAAACTTCTGAACCCCAACAATTCCGGATTTCGAAAAAATCATTCAACCATCACCAATCTGCTTCACACAACCCACAATATTTACGCCGATCGTGACGAAGGCATTGATTGTCGAATCGTTTTTCTTGATATTTCCAAAGCTTTTGATCGTGTTTTGCACCACGGTTTATTTCATAAATTACAGCAAATTGGGATAAATGGCAATTTGCTTCCTCTACTAAAATCGTACTTAACTGGTCGTGTACAACAAGTTCGCCTGAACAACAACCTTTCAACCTTACTACCTACAAATGCCGGAGTCCCACAAGGTTCAATTTTAGGACCATTGCTTTTTTTGATTTATGTTAATGACATCTCCAATAACTTAACCTCTAACATTTCACTTTTTGCTGACGACACTGCCCTTTATTATTCGGATAAATCTCCAAATCAACTTCAAAAAATTTTACAGCGAGATCTCAACCACCTCGACAAATGGGCTTCCACTTGGGCAATTAACTTTAATCCCTCCAAATCTAAAGTACTATCGCTCTGTAAAAGTTCCAATCTTCCTCAAATATTTTTCAAAGGTGTAGCTCTGCCTGAAACCCGTGCACATACATATCTCGGCCTCATATTTACACCAACACTTTCTTGGCATGACCACATTCGTTACATTTGCCACAAAGCACAAATCAAAGTTAACCGATTGCGCAAAATATCTAACACAGTCTCTCGGCATATCATCCTTACCCTTTATAGGTCTTGCGTTCTTCCTACGCTTGAATATGGCGACATTTTATTCGATAACTGTAACCTCTCTGACTGTGAAGCACTAGAAAATGTGCAACACCAATCGACTAAACTAATTTTAGGGTGTATGAGGACCACTTCGTATGATAAAATATTACAGGACCTTGGATTGAGACCCCTCCGTGTTCGTCGCAACGTTCACTCTCTCGTTCAATTTCACAAAGTTCTAAATCGCATAGGACCTTCATATTTACAAAGCTGCATTCCTGAATACGTTAAAAACTTAATTAAATATGACTTGCGTAACCCCCTCAAAATACATCCCATTGCGTGCCGCAGAAATACCAAATATAACTCATTTTTTCCCAAAACTATCCGCTTATGGAATGAACTTCCAAAAGAAATCCGATTGATAAAATCTGTTTCAGTTTTTAAAAATAAAGTTAAAAAACTTTTCTTTACGTATCCAGTCAGAACCTTACATCTGCATGGCTCTTGTCCTAAGACAACTGCCCTTCATTGCATGCTTCGACTTAACCATAGCCCACTCAATATCAATCCCAGGCACTTTCGCCCTTGTGCATGTCAGGCCGTAGAAACCACGCAACATTTGTTTCTCAATTGTCCACTATTGATTCGTCCTCGCACAATTTTGTTTTCTACTGTTTCCAATATTCTGACAGAAAACGCTAAGTTTAACGCTTCATTTCTTTCCAATCTTTCTCCTGGTGCAATTATTCGTTTCATGCTATTTGGTCATCCTGATTTAACAGACGCCCACACACTGTTATTATTCCATGCCGTTCACAAATATCTGCATGCGTGTAATAGATTTTGATTTCTGCTGCCGATTTATTGACAGTTTAACCTCTTTCGTTCGCTTTTCCTCTTTTGTTTACTATTATTATCGACTACCCTTTATCTGAAAATACGTTTATTTCTCGTATGGTGACACGACAAAGGACAGTTTTCAGTTTACGGACTGTCGTCTGATTGTCGTAAAATAATAATAATAAAAAATAAAAAAAAATCAAACATTAAACACAGAACCTGTGATTGAATTTATATGTAACACAAATACAGACAGATTTCTTACAGCACATAAAACCATCCAAAAAATGTTCATGGTGTTTTACGTTATGTTTTATGTAACTAATTGTTGCATGTACTATACAAAGGCTCAGCAAAAAAGCACGGTCCCCAGCTGGAAAACCTTGATCGAGAAAAACTAACCATTATTGCCCTTGATCCGCGGGGTCAGGGCGAATCTAGACCGCCGAACCGCGACTACCCAGCTGATTTTCTGTACCGTGATGCTGAAGATGCTGCTGCATTAATGAAGGTATAATTTTAAATGTTAATGTGCAATGATATATTAGGAGGCGTGGAGAAATATATACAACAACTAAAGCGAATAGAAACGCATAAATCTTATGAGCACTCGATGTAGGCGGGCTACATTGATTGAAGAGCCTAACTTCCAAGTTTTTTCTGACAATTGTCGTACAAGTCACTTAATGCAACAAATCATGCCGCATACCAATAGCTTTTGTTGTTCAAATTTATTTCACACCTTTCTACGGTAATCATTTTCTGTAATGTTATTTCACACAGGCACTTGGATTTGATAAGTATTCAATTTTCGGCTGGAGTGATGGTGCGAACTCTGCGGCTATTCTTGCTGCACGATATTCTGAAGGTGTAAAGAAACTTATTATGTTGGCTGGAAATGCGTATAACTCGGAAAGTGACTTCTTCGTGCTGGAAAGTAAGAAAAAACTGAAAAAAAATGTTTTTCCGAAGTTTGAATTAAGTTTAGGTAAAGCAATTGTCCACGGCATAATTGTTTTATGCCTTGAAATCATAATTTCATTAAAGCCTTGTACGACAAAAACTGCAATGTTGAAGAAACTGGTGCGTAAACTGCTAGGTTCATCTTTCGAAAGCGTGTAACCCTAATTTACAACTGCTTTCGTTTCAGCATTTACATACGTTTAGATATAAAGAAAGAACTGTCATTATTACCTTCTGGTTCCACTATCTTCTGGTTCAAGATTTATCTGAACTGGTTGGCGAAGATTATGAGAGGGCAATTACCTTGAATTGGTTGAACACTCTCCTGACTGTTCACCAACGAGACGAAAATGGAGAAGTAACCTATGCCAAAACGTAGGCTTTGTTTTAGTTTTTTTACACAACAATTATGTGGAATATTGTAGAGTTTCTTCTACTAGTTTGGTGATCCCTGGTATGAATGATCGTTTTGTTATGGAAGTTGTCATTAAACTACGACCTCCGATGTCAGTTTATACCAGATAGACTCGATGTGTTAAATAAAACGTATAATGGAACACTGTTGATATAGTGTGGTTAACATGAGCCAAGGCCTTCTGGTTAAATTCAACTTGTCGCGCATTATATTAAAGCATTGTATCATAACCACCGTATTGGAGCTTGTGAGGTACATGCGGCCTATTCGTGCTTCACTCTTTAAAATTATCTGACGCGCAGGTTAAAAGTGCAAGACCAACAAGTTGGATAAGCAACGTCAATCACCTTACAGCATTCCGTTTTGTAGCGTATTCTATATATTCTTGATCTTACTATCCTGTATTTTTTGTCTTCGTATACTATAGGAGCTGCCAAACATTACGGCTGACACTTTGATTATACACGGTGACAATGATGAGTACTTACCTCTGTTCCACGCTGAATATTTTCACAAGCACATCAGAAACTCCAGGTTAGACTGGTTGGAGTCAAATTTTCCCCACAGGAAAAATGTTGTAACTATTTAATTCAGTAAAATAATAAATTTTCGAAAAATAGCCGAAAATTTTCAATTTTATTACGAGTTTATATTCGTTATGGCGCAAACAACTGCCTAAAAATGTCAACTTTTTGTTTTTGACTTCTGAGTGCTCCAAATCGTGAGTTTCATAACATTATCAAAACAAACACGCAAATGAGTCCATAACCAGAGTTGTAAGTCGGGCCGGCCTTTACAGGTTGGGTTCGGTCTTAGATTTTTGCAACAAACGGGCTTGTTTGGGGCCTGACTTCATGTTCTGAGCACCAAGACCCACTAAAGACAATTGTTCCGTATTTTAGGGTTAACATTTGGGAGAACGGAACGCACGAACTCCATTTAAAATTTCCAGACAAGTTCAATGCAGTTTTACAGGAGTTTATTTTGTGTTAAACCACTATTTTGAACAACTGGAGATGTACGGAGCAAAAGAACATGAATACTCTTTGTTTGTTCAATATTGTAATGAAATGTTTTTACTTACACTAATCACGATCGACGAATCTTTCCATCTTTCTGTCCCCTTTACACTGTAAAGTTTACAGTAACAAAATATTTTTGTTATCAATGAAAAACGTGTGTAGATTGCGAAATTAAACCACGTTTTGTATGTTTTAGTGCTATTGCTTTGTTTTTTCCACCAATGCGAAATTTATTTAGATCAAATGTACCTACAGACATCGCCCTACGATTTGTAAGGTGTTTCGTTGTATCGGTATTGTTTCTTTGCCTGCTTTGAAAAGAATGTTGTATGTTTACTTTGCATAGACACTTTAGGGCTTATCCCAGTTATGAATTTATGTTCGTCTTAACTGATACTGGTCAATCTGGCGATCCTCTACTACGAAGCTGACATGTGCAGCATACGAGGCATGCAACGGTACTTGTGATTCAACTTTCGGCGGATTCTCCACTCACCCTGCGTAGCTCAGTTGGTGGAGTGCGGGTCCAGGAAAGACTCCTGTCGTGGGTTAGTTTTTTTAGCCTACGCCTTGCCATATGATGGTGAATGTCCTAACTTTGTAGCATGATTTCTTCTGTCGGAAGTCTTCAAATGTATGCTACGCTTTTCTTGGTCTATAAAAGAACCTTAAAGTGCACAATCTACTCACAACACGCAATCCGTGCCGATGGGCCGTCCACTTAAAACGCAAGGTAAATTACTTGTTATAGAGTAGATTGCATATCACAGCTGTAACCTCATGGCACAATACAATCAGCCTGTGTATATCTAGCTTTGCTGTACGAAATGAATGACAGTTTGTAAAATGTATCGATTACCGCATGCTGTACCCTACAGCAGGGCTACTCAAACTTTCTTGCTCTGCGACCCCATTTTAAAACAGAAATTTCTACCCGACCCCTTGGTGGGTATGATGTAAAGAAATACTTATATTTTATATATATACCATCTAATGGCGCCTAAAAAGCCTAAATTAATTTCTAACTTGACAGTCTTAGTTTTTATGACGTCATAATCTATATTGTGACGCTTGTGGTATCTGATATGGCTATTAGGCTGGTAATACTCTTTTAAGTTATACAAAATGTGTTTGGAGCAGTTTGCATACACGGGAATTATGTTTAATCAATAAATGTACGCACGTATACCATTTATTGTGACTGACATAATAACCCATAATGTTTCGCGACCCCAAAATTATATTACGCGACCCCAATTTGGGTCGCGACCCACAGTTTGAGAAGCCCTGCCCTACAGCACCCTAAACTTGGCGCCCCCAAATTGTTTTTAGTTTTTCAAATCGCTTTAATTTGGGCAGTGTTGCGCTGTCTTTTAATTTGTAGAGGGCGTGACTCTATGCGCCCAGACAGCACAGCAGGGGCGATCGCTTATATTCCTAGAACGGTTCTCAGCGCGCCTTTCCTCGCGCTCAACAACTCCAGGGCACCAAGAGCCAAAATAACGAATTCTTTTATTAAGGCAATTTAGGACAGATGTGGCGCTCGAGGGTTCAGCAACGAGACGAGCACAAAGGCAAATGCGGTTTCTGCAAATATGCACCACTTTAGTTACGGCAATATACAAGAATTTATCAGTAAAGTTGACTCTTACCGAACTATTATAGGACCAGAGTCACAGTAACATCCAAAGCGATCAGTAGATTTTAAGTTCTGTAAATGCAGCATCAAATTCAATAAACATTACCAAACCACATTAGTAACGAACTGTGAGACGTTAAGCAACAAGGCTTACCGGAATAATACAGTTATTTACAGCAACGGCACGTTGGCTGACGACGGTGGAATCCATGGTCCAGAAATGCACTTTACACATTACACATTGGACGACCGGCAACAGTTCAGTTAGCACAAATTTCCTATTCGTTACCAAAGAAACAAAACATAACCGGTCAATTAAATAAAGCATGCTGCCTCTATAAACTTCCAGTCGCTAATAAACAGGAGGCAGCCACACTTACAAGACGTGACTTCAGTAAAACAATGCCAAGGTTGTGTAATCACAAGCACGGATTGTGTGATAAATAATGTCACCAGGTTGCACAACATTGCGCCATACAAGTGAGTTAAGGCTACTGGCGGGAAACATAGAAAACATAATAATATGTACAATGGCGATGTAACAGGCAGTTTGTAGAATATACTATTGTGGTGTGTTGTCCTATATATTCTACTTTACTAAACAATTTTTGAGCACCCAAGACCAAATGTCTACTTCTTAACACCTACTTTTGGCTAAAGTCACTTCATGTTTTGTTAATCCTTCATGCCATATGTCGCTGATCACTATTCGATCTTGAAAGGCCAGCTGTACTTGTGGACAGCATACGTCAGTTAAACAGAGGCCAAAACATAAGACACGAACAAACAATACGAAAGATGTTTTCCTGGTTGGATTCCAAAACAATGAAAACAGTCATGCTTATTTTTAAGACAAAATGGAATTGTTTGGCTACAGGTGTAGCGATCGCACTAATAATTCGGGTAAATTATGCAATAATTATTTGCCAAAATAGCTTGTTCTGAGTGACTCTCTAGCTTAAAGCTTGCGAGGAAGTCAAAGACGTGTAGCTACACAATTCAAATGCGTTGCGAAATCTTGTCATGAACTTTGCAATATTTCCTGTCGAAGTAGGATGTTGTTATTAGGATATAGATGTGACTTTGTGGTATGGTGTTTACGTATTTTAACGTTAGGTTTTGTCCTTCGTTGTCTTTGTGTAGAAGTTGTGCAAGAGGCAGTCGCAAGAGTGCGTGTGTATGATTTTACTCCTTTATGCTTATAACACCGTGTCGCTTTCTGCTGTCAAGCAGTAATAAATGAACGAATCGAAATATAAGACACTTGTGTGAAGTTTTCATGGCTCTGCCCTGAAAAGCTTGGGACCGTGGTACATGTATATTTTGTGGTGACGCGATTAACCTTTTGAAAATAACAAACGTATAATCTATGTTTTATTGAGTGTTGATTTTAACGTATTTTGGTTTGAATGTAATGTATCTCAACGCATCGTAATATCTCAAAGACAGTAAAAATGTTTAAAGCGGATAAGTTGAAATTATGACGTAAGCCGAGAATTGCATAAGTAAGGTCTCTTACTTTAAACGTGTTCTATGGACAACTTTTATTTGTGGGTGAGAGAATTGTAGCTTTGCATTTATTAAAAACCGAGATACGTACAAACATAAACACCTTAGCTGACACCTTTCGCATGAAAACGATTGCCTCATATCAGCACAATAGCATAGAGATATATTTTCTCTATTTAAATTCATCGTTAACCAAAGGGTAAACCCGAGCAGCTGTTTCCTGACTGAATCTTAACTGAGCACATCAACCAGCTTTTTTTTACTTTTTGTACAAGCAAACTAAAACTACGCAGCTATAACAGATTTTTAGATTGGCAAGATATGTTTGACAACACACGATGCAGCTCGAGTAACACACATCACTAATCAAGCGGAACACTGACTGGTTAAATGATGCAACAATCATTTGCACTGTAATAAGCTCACAGTACAAGTTAGGCGAGAAAGATAAGGTTACAGCAGATGATTTTAGTTTGGCTACAAAAGTGTTGCTATATTAAACTAGATATAGGCTGTTGTAAAAATCGGTTGGGCCTACGTAGTGTTATTGCAGTTAACTAATTTTTGCCGAAACCGTACAGCGTATTAACTTATTAAACTCTGGCACCGGAAATCGCGATTTTAACATTGGATATACGCAACCAAACGTGACTACTGCCACGAAAAGAGAAACAGTTTAACAGCACTATTGCACAGGCTGTTTTGGCGAGTTGAAAATAAACACAGCAAGCGTTTTCGAAAGTGGTGCGTTTCTTTTTCTCGGCAAGTTTCAGTGGACTGTGAGCAGCTGAAGTGTAGTTTTGTTGTGTAAAACAACACATAGACAGTCGATTTTTGTAGCAGTCGGACTAAATGTTACTTTTTATCATTTCTAACTAATTGTTCCTTTTTAATACCATCTTTCGGATACAACCAACCAAGTAAAAGTCGTACAGAGAAGAGATGGAAGGCAATATGGTGACACAGCTTACCGCGCATAATCATGAACGCGTAGCTTATAAGTTACAACAAACCTAAAGGTTTTAACCTGCTATTTGGCATAGGTATTAATACTGAAACATGTCTCCGAGCGGCCTGGTAAATGGTGTACACATTCACTACGAAAAAGTTGGCGATGGAGAGAACATTATTCTACTACTGCCGGGAGTAGCCGGTAATTTGTAAGCTAAGTTGTGCCGCTGTTTTGCTATAAAGCTGTAATTGGATATACTTTTACATTGTGTAAAACAAAAACAAATGCAAAAAGATTTAGTATTGTCAGTGTGTAGTGCATTTCCATTTTTAACAGCACGTACTAAAGGCATTAGAGGATTGAAAATAAATTGTTCACGACTCTTTACGCCATTTTCTATGTAAATAATTGTTGCATATACTTTACCAAGGCTCCGCAAAGAGGCACTTTGGTCCCCAATTGGAAAATCTTGATCGAGAAAAACTAACTATTATTGCCATGGATCCACGCGGTCAGGGCGAGTCCAGACCGCCGAATCGCGACTGCCCAGCTGATTTTCTGTACCGTGATGCTGAAGATGCTGCTGCTTTGATGCAGGTATAATTTTAATTGCCATAGTGCAGTGGAATTAAGGGGTATAGATAAATATGTACAACGCCTAAAGCGATTAAGATATCCGCCCACGCATAAATCTCAAGTGAACTCGCGGTATGTGGGTTGCATTGATTGCGGAACCCGATGGTAGTCTTGCAAAACCTACCAAATATCAAATTAACTACAAAGGGTTTTAATAATCGTCATACAAGTCCATTGTAACTAAGAATGCCTAACCCTAATACCAACAGCATTTGTCGCTCAAATTTATATCACTAATCTTTTCAAAGCAGTTGTTATGTTATATTTCTACACAGGAACTTGGATTTGACAAGTATTCAATTTTCGGCTGGAGTGATGGTGCGAACTCTGCGGCCATTCTTGGTGCACGATATCCTGAACGTGTAAAGAAACTCATTATGTTGGGTGGAAATTCGTATAATTCGAAAACTGACTTCGCCGTGCTTGAAAGTAAGAACGAACTAAACAAATTCCTGTTTTTTTTCGAAGTTTATTTGGTCAAATTGAGTTTAGGTAAATCTATTGTCAACGGAGTTTAGTTTCAGGTCTTGAAACCGTAATTTTACTCAATCCTTGTACGACATTTGGCAAAAACTACAATCTTTAGGAAAATTGTTGCACGTTTGTATTAAGGTTGATTGTTTGAAAGCGTGTATTTGTCATATCCAGTATGTTTACCACTGATTTAATGTCACGTTTTACATACGTTTAGACATAAAGAAAGAAGTGTCTTCAACTAAAGATTTATCTCAACTCAAGCTTTGTGAAGATTATGATAAGGCAGTTACCTTGGATTGGTTGAACACTCTACTAACTGTTCACCAACGAGACGAAAATGGAGAAGCAGACCTATTTAAAAACGTAAGCCTTTCTTTAGTTTTTTTATGTCTTGATGATGCATAATGTTTGGTTTGTAAAAAGCGGCAAAAATATAGATGGATGATCGTAAGGGGGTGGTCACCAAACTACGCCCTACGCGTCAGTTCATCTGATTCCCGACAGTCTCGAAGCGCATGGAACACTGTTGCATTTGTATGGTTTAACATGAGTCTTTGAGCTTGCAAAGACCTACCGATTGTTTTAAACTTGTCGCGTATTATACTATTCAAATCACTGTATGATTATTAACATTTGGTCTTTCACGAAAGTTAAGGCAACACATTTTTTAAAATTTTGTGATTGCTGTAATTTTGCAACTTCCCAAGTAGTCGTGATTGAAGCTAATAATGATACCGTGATTTAAACAGTATAAACCAGTGGTTCTCAAACTTTTGTATTGTCGGGGCCAAATGGTAATTTTTTAAAAGTGTAGGAAGCCGCAGAAACACGAAACCTTGGGAAAATCACTAAAGAGAATTACTTTGAAAGCTAAAAGCAACTTTGGTGTTTTCTAAAGTCTGGCGAGAGCCGCAAAGTCAGTTGTTGCGAGAATCGCTGGTATCAAGTATCAAGGGGTAAAAATCATTAAAGCAAGACCTATAGTTAGGTAACGTCGATCACCTTTAATTGCATCATAACTTTTACCCCTTAATTGTGTAGAATATTAAGGGACAATTAGCTATTGACGTGTATTTTGTTGTCTTCGTAATGTAGGAGCTGCCAAAAATTACGGCTGACACTTTGATTATACATGGTGATAATGATGAGTACGTGCCTCTGTTCCACGCTGAATATTTTCACAAGCACATCAAAAACTCCAGGTTATAGTATAAAACCCATATGTAGTAATAAACACCTAAGAAAAAAACTAATCATTGTTGTCAGTGAATTTGAATTTTTTAAATATTGCCGATGATTTTACTATGATAAACAAAAGCAACCCAATATCAGGTTAAATGATGTAAACTGCCTAGAAATATGTTTGTTTTTTGTGCTAAACTCTATTTTTCAACATTATCGAAAATTGTGTCAATTAAACAAGAATCACATATAAAGCCTGGTTGTCGTGTATTTTGGCAAGCATTGTCAAATTGGTCTGGCATTAAAATCTACTGAAGACATTTTTCTTCTTCACGTCGGTACAAAATATTTACGTATTTTAGGTTAATTATTTGGAAGGACGGAACACACGATCTTCATTTACAACTTCCAGACAAGTTTAATAAAGTTTTACAGGAGTTTATTCTGGGTTAAACCATATATACAGCCTTTTGAACAACTGGAGGTGTAGGAAGTAAACTAACTTTAACCACTCTATGTACATCATGTTATAATGAATTGTATTTAATCTACGCTAATCACGACTAATCTTGCCCCTCTTTTTTAAATGCATGCTTACATGTAAACTTTAAAATTACGTTTTGTATATACTTGACATCGCAATACAATTACATCGCAATACAATTTTCAAATATTTATGCTGTTTCTTTGCCTGTTTAAAAAGGGACATTGAATATTTATATTGCGGGTTATTTTTTATGTGGACAGTTTGTAGACAAAAAATAGCTTAATCTATATCTGGCAGTTATGTTTTGATCAAGATATTAAACTTTAGCTTGCACACTTTAGTTAGTTAGTTAGTTGAATCAGTTTTTTTACCTGAGGAAATTTGCAAAACATCGAAATCTTCTGAACAATACGCAGTTTGCTCCAATTATGCAACTACAATCTAGGCAAGTCCACTCGAAAGTATAGCAAGGTAAATTGCGCACTGTTATCATTGTAACGTCCAAGGTTATAGCGCGGGACGTCACAAGAGGGAGAAACGCGATTCCTAATTGCCTCCAACAAGCTGTCCACACAGAAAGAGTGTTTTGTAGATCTTATTGTGCAAACACATTCAATGAAGAACAAAGAGGACGGTTGCAGACGATGGAAACGAATAGGAAACGGTTTCTACAAAGACATGGCATTAGCACAGCGCTTTAAATGTAGGTATGTAAAAGAAAACATACAACATGGGCAATCCCAGAAATCACTGTCACGCACCTAAATACACAATAAAGCATGAGACCACAACATGTCATTATGATGTCATACATAATGCTTACCAAGCTGTGTAGAGCAACAGTGTAGAAACATCACGCTTCACGTGAGTATCGTACAAGAACGCTGCGTAAACAAATACAACTTAAAATAACCCAACTACCCGTTTCCTGTTCGTTTCCTATCGTTTCTATCGCCTCCCACAGTCCATTCTTCATTGAAAGTGTTGGAATATAAGATCTACAAAACCTATCTGTGTGGACTGCTTGTTGGAGATCTTTAGGAATCGCGTTTCAATCGCCCCTCGTGTGACGTTCTGCTCTGTAACCGGGGCGCGTTCACGGGACGTTACAAATATATATCTTGGAAAAACAAAAGCTTGTGTAACGTCTACTTTAGTGCTACTGGTGGGCATAGACGTCCACTCTGGTCCTTTTAATCAGAATCAAAAACGCGCCTGCCAGGTCCCGACTGCAGGCTCCAACAGTATATTTGAAAACAAAGCCCTTGCTGGATTCAATGCAGGTTGTAGTTACCTTAACGGGATTAAGATGGATAAAAAACTGGCAGATGGTGTCCTAAAGGAAATATCAGGGTATAAAAACCATAGAAAAACGCCGGATTTAACTTCAAAAGGGGGCGATTTCAACATTACTGATTGTATAAATGTGTACAAGAACCGTGAGTTTGGGTATACAACGGTAACAAGCTTTTCCCCAAACTTGTTTCGCTTTCACACTTCCTACCTATAGGCCTACAAGCGCTTTCCAAACTAGTCAGTCTATTCTATCATCATTAGACTTTGAATTGCTGCACACCGCAGCTTGCACATGGCGACGCGTGATAGCTTTGTGCTGAAGAGGGTTAAGGATTGGACGTTGGTCACTGGCAGTGGTACGTAGGCGGTGGTTAATACGTATACATTGTGCAAACACCAAAACGCCAACCAATTTTGCATGGCCATTGTCGCATTCCACATTGCAAAGCAGCACAGGATAGCAAATTTAACCAACATAGCTGCGTAAGCATTTGTAGATTTCTCTGTGGTTGTGTAAACATGTTCTACTACATATTCGTGTTTGCGGAGTTTAGCATTAAACCAATATACTGGTGTACATGTCTGCATGATAACTTTATTTTTTTATTTATTATTATTTTATTTTCAAATCGGTTTGGTTGTTGTAGCCTTGATACTTTGCCAGTGGTTGCAGCTAAAGTTTGTGAATACAAGTCTTAAATAAGCTTTTTTTGTGCCGTTTATTGAGAAAAACAAAGACCCAACTCACCATTTGCAACATTTTTTTCAGATTTTACAGCAACTTGAGGCAGAAAATGACAGAGGGATCAAAAACTTTGATAAATGGAGTAAATATTTACTATGAAAAAGTTGGGCAGGGAAAACATCCAATTTTACTAATACCTGGTTCACTGGGTAGGTTGAAGACATGGTAAGCCAATGTTGCAACTAAGGTTTGCAACAATGATGATTGATCTTAATCGAGGCTTAAATTGTTAAATAATGCAAAATTGCACTGACATATTGTCACATGAACATGTTATTTAAACAGCTTCTTACCTCATATACACACACAATTTATATACTATGGGAATTTGCAATTTATGTACTATTTCTATCAGTTGAAGTTGAACCAACAATAATTAGTTTAAATGTAAAGCTAACTTTAATAAAGTCTATTTGTTTTTCATTGGGTTATTTTAATATTTTTTTTTGCTGTTGCAAAGCCACTATTCCAGCATTTGCAAGTTCCATTAATAATTTGCAGCCAATTTGTTACCAATGGAACTGTGTGGATTGTGGCAAAGATATGTGGATGTCTTTAAGCTTGGTTTTTCCTTTGACTATATCTTGTATAGGAAGCACCAAGACAGATTTTGAACCACAACTTAAGAATCTGAACCAAAAAATATTTACATTGGTTGCATTTGATCCAAGAGGTTATGGAAAATCCAGGCCTCCAGAACGTGATTTTCTAATAGATTACCTGTACAGGGATGCTTATGATGGAGCAGCATTAATGGAGGTTTAAATTGTAGTTTTTTGTATGTGTTTAGCTGTTGCATTTAGTTAAATAAAGCAAATTTACGAATCTGTTAGTTCACCTATGATCTGTTATGCTGCAGGTTTTGGGTTTTAAACAATATTCTATTGTTGGTTGGAGTGATGGAGGAAATGCAGCTTGTATTCTTGCAGCTAAATTTCCAGATAGAGTAAAGAAACTGGTTATATGGGGAAGTAACGCTTATTTTACAAACGAAGAACTTGACTTGGTTGTGGGTAAAAATGTGGCAATAACTGATTTTACCAAAAAAAAGTGAAATATCTTTGATGTTTGCACTCTTTCTATTTGTGGATCCAACATATTAACGATCTGTTAAACATTATAAAATTTTGTAGAAAATATTCCTGTCAATTTTTAGGTATGAGAGATTTGGCGCAATGGAGTCTGAAAAAGAAAAAAATGATGGTTGAAATATATGGGGAAACACTGCTGAAAAAACTGTGGAATGGATTGGTTGATTGGTTTGAAGAAATGTCTAGAAACTGTGATATTAATGGAGACACTGATATGTACAAATCTGTGAGTCAATTGACACAAAAAACACAGTTTAGTTTTTGTTTATACCTAATTGCTGTGTCATTTGCTCTCTCTCTAGGAGTTGCCCAAAATAAAATGTGAAACTCTGATTGTTCATGGAATGAAGGACATCCTAGTTCCAAATTTTCATGCTGAATATCTGCATAAACACATTAAAAGTTCAAGGTAGATATTTACAATTCCACAAAACTTAGCAGCATACTGTGAATTAACATCAAAGTGTTTAGGGTATTAGATAAGACCAACAAATATTCTTTTTAATGAGCCAAATATGTCATTGTGGCATGCCAATTCATTTAATGACCTCTGCATAAAAGCCACCATGCCGATTTTTTAATTGCTAAAAATATTCAAATATACTTGTGTCATGTATGATGAATTGCAAACTAAATAATAATTGCTTGTTGCAGAGTTGAATGGTGGTATGATGGCAAACATAACCTCCATTTGAGATTTGCAAAAAAGTTCAATGCATTGGTGGAAAACTTTTTAATTTCATGCCCAAAACTGTAACAATGACTCATTTATAATATTTCAGTCCCAGATTAAGGGTCTGCTGGCCTGTAGGCACATTTTATAAGTGGCCGGAAAATCAGGGTTGCCAACTAAAAAATTAGAATTATCAGTGTTGCCAAATCATTGTCACAAAGAAAAGCGGCCTGGACTTTTGAATGGCCTGTAGGCACGCATCTACTTTGCCTTATGGTTAATTTGGCACTGGTAATTGTGCATACTTTACAACAATACATAAAAAATGCCTCAAGTATAATATTTCAGTGCAAATTTGTGTAATTGTGCATACTTTACACCAGGTGTGTGCAACCTTTTTCGCCGGGGGGCCATATTACCAATTTTGGACATTAAGCGAGGGCCACACAATTTTTTTCATGTACGGTATTTACACGTATTTTTTACCCTACTGTTGGTGCGGTTTGCATTACAATATCATGTCGATACTATTTCCACACCCCTGCGTTTTGTTTTATTTTGCGTTTAAAATCAATTTAAAATTTTAGGTGCAACTAAGTTTCGTCGCAACACTGCCTTTCGCAACAAAGTAATTGTTTACTAGACAAAGAGGTATATTACGTCACATTCGGTATAGATACGCAACAAGCACCTAGTGCGAACAGAAGACCGTTGGTCTGGGTGAATTAAGTAAAATGCGCTGGTTTAGCTTATTCTTGTTACGTATTGCAACTTAGGAGATTTACCGAAAACTAGCGGGGATTTTTTGCTAAAATGTGCATTTTCACTCGCTCTGAATCAGAGTGTCTTCGAGGGCCACACTAAACGGCTAGGCGGGCCGGATTGTGGCCCGCGGTTTGCACACCCCTGCTTTACACCAATACATAAAAGTACCTCAATTATATTATTTAAGTGCAAATTTTTGTAATCATGCATAATTTATAAATGTCGTATTATTGCAAGTTTTGTAATTATGCTTACTTTTAGTGCAGTTTAATTGTCTCATCTAATTGCCTGTTCCGTTTCAAAACGATTTTTGTTTATTTTCCAATTTGTCAGATGTGACTTTTACTTCATTTGCAGCACTTAAAATTTAGTTTGTGTTTCAGACTATGTGCTTTTCTACAAATAGAACGCTCATTATATTTTTTATCAACACAACCCATGTTGATCAGTTTATACTTCTTATGTAGCATGTGTTAATATAAATTTTATGGTGGAATGAATGGTGTGTATACAGCACTAATCATGGTTCAATATTGTATTGATGACAGTAAAAAAAAAGAGCTTTGAACTGTGGTTGTTTTGTGTTCCAAACAATTTCTACCGTTGCCAAGCGAAGCGGGAATTTTTGTGATTTGTTCCAAATGTATTCGACGTTGGTAAACGTCACACGATAATAAAATCAGATTGGGAGACATATGTGCTGCCAAAAGTTCACAAACAGTGCAATGTACGCAAACCACGCTGCGTGCATCTTTGGTGTGCACCGACATTTAATATTTACAAATACATGGGGGGTTAAATTTCAATTGAGTAGTTTTATATTGGTTGAGCCAGTGGATGCACATAAAAACTAAATATACCCATTGGTGGGATTCAATTTTTTTATCTGCCGGTTCTATCAAAAAAAGTCATATTTTTCAGCCAGTTCTGTTACAAAAAGTACATTGACAGTAACTGGTTTGCTGATCTCATAAAATTTCGAGAACCGGTGCGAACTGGATGAATCCCACCACTGAATATACCGTACTATTCACCCTACCTAGCACAACTTTACGCACCATTGCTTCCCGGGGAAATAACCGAATGTAAACGGATAGGTGACTGCTAAGTGCAAACAAACCACAAACCGCTTCGACATGGCGAGTTTTATACTTCAGCAAGGCAAGGTTACGTTCTGTAGGTTGGTAAATTCAACTGCTGTAACTGCGTGAGTATTTCCAAAAGAGTTTTTATCTGGTAAAATAAAAAAATCACATTGTTCGGTATTTTTTGTAATTACAGGCGTAAGATGACGGTTGGATCCAAAACACTAGCTAATGGAGTGAACATTTACTATGAAAAAGTGGGTCAAGGAAATCACCCTATCTTACTAATACCTGGTGCTTTGGGTAGGCTAAACTTAGAATATGCATTCGTTAAAAGGCAAACTCGTTAGGTTGGACAAGTATATTAAACTTTACTGTTTATTTTCTTAACATGTATACCTTATACAGGTTGTTAAAAGAGCTGTTTTGTAGTAGCAATAGGGAAGATTACCAATATTTAGTTGTAAAAGAAAGTAGTACAGGCAGTTTCATTATTTTTTTAAATCATAGGTTGTTATCTAGTTTAAAACTGACATTACATCCTGTGATGTGCTGTTTTATTGCAGGAAGCACTGAGACAGACTTTCAACCCCAACTGAAAAATCTAAACCGAAAAGAATTTACTGTGGTTTGTTTCGATCCAAGAGGTAATGGAAAATCCCGACCTCCAGAACGTGATTTTCCTCCCGACTTTCTCTACAGGGATGCAAATGATGGAGCTGCTTTAATGGAGGTCTAAATTGTGGTACCTTTACCTTTTTATTACAAATCATGTTAATCTTTAGTGATTAGTCAGTTTTAGGTTGACTCAAAAACCGAAAGGTTTATCGATACCTCCTTACCATCACTTTTCTTTTCAATTTGATATTTGCGTTTGATGTCTCCTTACCATTATAAACGATTAATGGATTGATTGATTGATGGAGTTTTAATATTTGTATAAGTTTTCTTCTATAATTATTGGACATACAACTTGTCTTTGGTCGTTTTTGCTTTTTAACAACCAAAGAACTATCTATCATTGTTACCTGCTATTTGTACAAGCCAACTGCCAACATTTTTTATCATGAGGACATTGTATACTGACCTTAGAAGCACAATCTAAATTTATTTATTATTTTGTGTAAGCTTTTTGTGTGGCCATATTTAATGTGTGTGTTTGATCAGGAATTGATAATTTAATTACTGGATCCAGACGATTTAAATCCTAAACTATCAAAATCAAAAAGTTTTTTGAAATTAATAAGTAGGATTCAGTTTTCTTTACTGTGTTTGGTGCACGTTTTAAGTGCATTAGATGGAATCCTTCAACGTAAGTTTTACTTAAGTTTAGTTTATTAGTTTTTTGGTAGCTTACTCTATTCTATCTGGTTTGGACAAACCCTAGCAGGAACAAATATATTTGAGTCTATGTTTGGCAGTTTGTGTCATATTTAAAATGTACCATTAATTTATTGGTCCTAACAACTCACCACTCGAGTGTTTCTGTCCAAATCTGGACCGTTTTGTTTTTGCTGAAGAGATATACTAATAAGTTGTTATACAGATTTTGGGGTTTAAGCAATATTCTGTTGTTGGTTGGAGTGACGGGGGAAATTCAGCATGTATTCTTGCAGCAAATTGCCCAGAAAGAGTGAACAAATTGGTTGTGTGGGGAAGTAATGCATATTTCTCAAAAGAAGAACTTAATTTGTACAAAGGTAAAATAAGAACAATTTTGTGTGGTAAATTGCTGGCCTGTTAAATATATTTAATACTAGTTAGTTAAATATAATTTTCAGGTATAAGGGACTTGGAAAAATGGAGCACAAAAATGAAACAACCAATGGTAGATATGTACGGGGGAAAGCTATTTGAAAAAATGTGGCATGGATGGGTAGATGCTTTTGACAGAATGGCAAAAAATTGTGATGAGGATGGTAACACAGATCTATACAAATCTGTAAGTCATGCATAGAAAAATCTGATTGATTGAGTTTAATTAAATTAACAAAAAAATGTTCTGTGCAGGAATTGCCTAAAATCACTTGCCAAACACTCATTGTGCATGGAATGAAGGATGCTCTAGTTCCAAAGTTTCAACCTGAATTTCTACATAAAAACATCAAAAATTCCAGGTAATTATTTAGTGATACAAGACAACCTATTAGAGGCTATTTAAATAAATAGGCCAATAATTAATTGTTTGTAAAAAAAAAAAATTGTTGCTGTTAAAAATATAGCAACATTTTTAGCTTTAAGTCATTCAAAAAAATTCTCTTATAGACTGATATGCTGGGAAGATGGCAAGCATAACCTTCATTTGAGGTATGCAGAAAGGTTCAATGCACTTGTGGAACAATTTTTAACTTCATCAAAACTGTAACCACTACAATCATTCTCACAATGTTTTTTGTATTACTCTAATAGCATTTGTTTGGTGCTGACCAATATTTTCACTCCACTAAAACCAAATGTAACTTAAATGGTTATTGTTTAAACGCCATTGTGGATACCTGCTTTTTTTCTCACCAGTTGTGGTGTCTACAATTTTTGGTGCATCGTCTGTCTCGTATAATGTCCGAACTGCAAATTCTGTAGTGTAGGCTAATACATGTACGTTAAACTTAATTAAATCGTGTGCAACATTATGGTACATTTAACTTCCTTGCAATACAATTTATCAAAAAATGTTGTATCTTGTTTTCTGGTATTTGGAATAAGTGGTATAGTTGCTCATTATTATGATAACGGTTAACATTTTAACAAACTACGGTTTGTTGCAAACATTTTTCGTTGAATTGCACTGCTATCATTTTGCTAGTCAAAACCAAGTTCCCAAGGACCGTTAACTGCAAAGAAGAAATCAATTTGTCACTCTAGGCCCCCTGAAGCAACAGTAGTCTACAAAAACTTAAAGAACTAACAAGGGCAGACCTTTGTCTAAAGTCGAAGTTTAAAAAGAATTTTTTTGAAGGGAGTCGATAGTTATTGGGTTACTAAAATGAGCCGCCTGGGAAAAAGGTTGAAAAACACAGATCCAAAGCATAAAATAACAGTTAAATTGAAATATTTTGTGGTCTGCTTGGAAATCTTGAAAGACGCAATGTTGTGCCGCGGCACACTTGCGAATCGCTAGAGATTCTACACCGGTCGGTTACTGCATCGACTTACCAAACGAATTTATTAAACGAAATCTCATGTTGCCGTATCAGTTGACACATCAACGAAAAATCCCACTGGCCAAGATAATTATCTTGCAACAAAAAAATATTTTTTCACTGGTGTCTGTAATGTTTTAACTGATTTTGACTAATTCTAGTGCACTGATTTCAAATATGCAATCGGTTTATCTGTATCACGTCTAGTTTTCCTGTTATGGTACACCCTTGTTTGAAAAACAATCAATATGTATAGGCTACACTATAGTGAAACTGGTTTTGAGTATTTTATTTGGAATTAACGTTATTGCAAGAACAAAATTTCGAATTTAATTTCAAATGTAACAGGTGGACACTCCTAACAAACAAAATTCAACACAAAAAAAAACAAAAAAATGTTTCAAATTTGTAAGTTATCAGGTATAGGCCTACACATGTACTTTGGTAACTTTCGGAACTGAGTGGCAGCAATATCGTCCCGTTTAATTGACCAACAGCAGTTAGCCAGGACCACATTATTCCCTCTTCCCTGACACGTTTCGTTTTACTGATATCCTGTTGGAACCTTTCAGCTTAATTCTCATCATTTATATCCCCTATGTTTTAAGGAAAGTATAGCTTTATACTCATTTTTGTGCCAAATTTTTCAGACCGCTTAATAACTTAGTTATGTACCCTTTCTAATAATTTCAGTCCCTTTCTACTGTTTTTCCATTACTGCAATATTCAAATCAACATTAGGTAGGTGGAGCCCATTGCTTTTGTCCTAAACCCCTAAAGCAGGGGTTCTTAACCAGGGGTACGTGTACCCCTTGGGGGTACGAGCACCAAAGCAGGGGGTACGACATGCAGTGTAAAATTATACGCTATTTATGCATATTTTTGAAGAATGCGTAGCAAGTTACTTTGACTGATTTGAATCGACTGATTGTTGGTGTGCTGTAAATATTGTTGAACTTACAAGCCTGTTTTAATGCATGCATTCAACACGATAGTTATAAATACACTGAGTTTAATTCCTATTATTACAATTTGATTTACTTCCCTCGGCCATTGTTGACAGGGGGTACGAGAAAATTTTTATGAAAGCTCAAAGGGTACGAGCGCTAAAAAGGTTAAGAAACACTGCCCTAAAGCCACATCGAAGTGTGCAAGATAAGCACATTCGATACAAATATTTTTTTTCTTTTTAGTTATGTTGTATGGATATTCACCAGTAATGTAGCATAAAACATCTTGTTATTTCATGCAACACCTTATAGATCAGGGGTCGGCAACCTTTTTTGCACAGCGGACCGTTTTTGAAACTAAAATTTTATCGCGGACCGGTCTTTAAAAAACTGCAAATATTTAGCAATAAAAACGCTTAAATTAGTTATCATCCCCGGGATACATGGGCAAAATGTTTTATAGCATTTAACCTGAAAAATTATACGGCCCGGTAACGAACTCCACGCGGACCGGTACCGGGCCGCGGACCGGCGGTTGCCGACCACTGTTATAGATGACCTAGCCACTATTAATTCTAGTTTTACCACCTTGCTTTACTAGTCTGAAAATCACTCCATAAAACACGTTTAAAGTTACCGTTAGCCTGCACCAATCATTCTTAGACAGAGCATAAGCATAGAACGCATATTCATGCTATGAAACTGACTGCACTGTACGAAATTGATGTGTATAATGTAACAAAACTTTAACAAACACATAAAAGCTTGATTTCAAAGTCATTGAATCAATATAGTCATAAATTTTAATTTTATAAACTCAAAAAGTTGACCTGATTAAAGAAAACCGTAATGATTTTTGAAATCAGCACCCCAAAATTAGTCAATATCAGTTTTAACATTAAAGACACCAAAAATTGTGTTGGCCAGTGTAATTTGTAGCGCTGTAAGTATTTGACAGGAAAATCAGTTTCTGTTTTTACAGCATAGTCCTGTTGCTTTGCAGTGTTTTCCCATACCCTTGCAACTATGTTGGTCCCATGCACAGAGATAACACATAATTTTAAATGACAAGACGTTTTGTTATGGCGCATAGTGTTACTAAGCGCTAGAGGAAAGGAGTGTGGGAATGGGGAAATTAATGCACACATGCGGATGTCCGTATGTTGTTGTCGATTTCCGTGTGTACAGTTTAGTCAAAAACAACTGATACCACGCTGGTTCGTTAGATTTAACGACCACAAAACGAAAAGAAAAAGGCCATTTTGTCCCGTTGCCGCTACTAAAACGGACGAAAATGGGCAATAAACATAGAACGCAAAGCGCACATGCTGCTCGACTGCGGAAGCGAAGTAAGTCGGCGTATAGGATCACGTGACTGCTGTTGTGTTGATTCAGGCATTGTGCGTTGTGGTGAGTCAAGTGCGGTCACAAATCCTTTCAACCACTCTCAGTCTGTTGGATGGTTGCATCAATCGTGGTGTTTTTGTATCAAATACAGAGTGAATAGAGTGAAATAGAGTTATGGATAGCGAAGCAAAAGCAGGTGTGCTTTATTCTAGTTCAGAAGTTGTTTGTCAACCTGCAACTAAACTGTACACAAGAAGATGGTTCATATTAGCTTTGTTCTGCTTATACTCTGGCACCAATGCATTTCAATGGATTCAGTATAGCATCATTAGCAACATTATTACACGGTAGGTGCTTAGAGTCGCCCCATAAATTCTCAACATGTGACACCTACAGATAGTGTGAAAGGGCTCATTACTCAGGCATTGAAACGAACTGGTGCACGACGGCGCACGTTGATAGCGAAATACAGAATGCCGCTAGCGAACCGGTGATAACATCCAAAGTAAAACAGCTGTATTGTGCTGCATACAATATACCCCACTAACATATACATGGAGACAAGTAGGCCTGGCTTTAATATTTATTTTAATGAAATCTCGTTTTGTTTGCATTTTGCGTAAAACCACGTGAACTTAAATACAACATACTTGTAACCAGTTAACGTTTACAGCACGAGCAATACTCAACCAGCAGTCAAGTCTCAATAATAACCCCTTTGTTGTGTAGTTTCTATGGAGTGGAAATTACAACGACCGATTGGCTGTCTATGGTTTACATGCTCGTTTATATTCCACTGATTTTCCCAGCCACGTGGTTGCTGGACACAAGAGGTTTTCGTGTTGTTGCCATACTGGGTTCTTCGCTTAACGCGCTTGGTGCATTGATTAAAATCGCTTCTGCCGAGCCGCACCTATTTGCAGTCACCATGCTGGGACAAACTGTTTGCTCGATTGCACAGGTTTTTCACTTTTGTGCCATTGTTTACTTAACTGTGATGTTTGCATGTTGCCAACTTTAACCCTACGAAGCACGTTATGGTTTTGAACAACATGTTTTCAACACACAACATAATATTTTACCGAACCATTAGTGCAATAAATTGATTTATGTCGGTGTATATATTGTAGTGTAATAACATAATTTATTACTTTGTTTCCTTAGGTGTTTATTCTTGGTATGCCGTCAAAAGTTGCAGCAACCTGGTTTGGACCGAAAGAGGTTTCCACAGCTTGTGCCATTGCAGTGTTCGGAAATCAGGTAAGGACCTAAAATGTACACCAGTGCAGAACCTCCTAAAATTGTTGCTATTTATGCAGCTTGGAGTCGCAATAGGATTTTTGTTGCCACCACAAATTGTTCCAGACGTGGATGATTTAGAAGTTGTCGCCGTCAATCTCAGATACATGTTTATCGGGACAGCAGCTGTGACTACTGTACTGGCTATTCTGGTGATTATTTGTAAGTATGTTGTTTGTGAACAGGTGTGCTTATCATTGCTTCAATGAGTCACTATGTAAAACGACATTAACGCCGTTGCAGTACTTTAATAAGTCAAAAGCTCGCATATTTAACCATATGTATCAAAGGCGTCGTTTTATTTAAACACTTACTGATGTTTGTACACGTAGGCCTACGTTTTTGAGGTTAAAGACAACTGACTCATTCGCTACAGTAGACCCAAAAAACATTTTAGGAACTATTTTAAAAAACTGCACTCCTTCGCATGCTTGATAGATAATGGGAAATCAGGACAAGATTCAAATAATTGTTGCGAGTTAAATGTTCAACTAACTGTTTAATCATACTGATATTTCAATACAGTTTTTAAGAAGCAACCTCCCATCGCCCCCAGCTTGGCGCAAGCAAATTTTCTTACAAGACAAGACGCTAAAGAAGAGTCTTACCTGCAATCTATAAAGAAACTAGTGTTTCGCGTACCTTCATTTTTACTTATCATCACATACGGTAAGATTGTTAACGTTTAGATCAGTGGTTCTCAACCTTTTTTCTTTCGTGGCCCATTTTCATTGCTCAAAAATTCTGTGGCCCAGTAAATTTTTGTAAAAGAAAAAAACAACTATAAAACAGATTCAGAAAAAAAGCAGAACATATTTCAAACAGATTATAAGTTCAAAATAACTTAATGCGAAAAAAAATCATAAAATAGCAGTTTCCCTTTTTTAATCAAGCACTTTCAGTTATGACCGAGTAATTGGACAATGGATATGCTGCTATCTGGCTTTATTGTAATCCCAAAGTAGTTTATTACATCATAAACATAGAAACTAAAAGTGTTGCAGAAACTCAAAGTAACTTTATACCGTAAATAGTTAAATTCAAATTAATTTACATCCCTTCTCAATTTCTCAAATGTGTAGGGACACAAATGAAAGTAAATTCCTAAAAACAGCTTTCTATTTGATTGGTCTGTGGCCCAATCTAAATGCTTCTATGGCCCACTGGTTGAGAACCGCTGGTTTAGATTCCATGCTCACTTTCAGCAAAGCAAATTGTTTTGTTACAAATTATAGAAGTGCAGAATTGGCATGATGAAAACCTCGTACTAAATACCACCGTTTTGCAATGTGTGTTTATTTTTGTAGGGATTAACACAGGATCGTTTTACGCCATTTCAACGTTACTCAACCAGGAGATACTTGATTCTTATCCGGTAAGCGTTTAAGGATACTAAAAAATAGAAACATTACATTTTCGCGATGTTGTAAGCAGGCTGGGATAAAACGTTTTGTCCATTAATTGTGGCAAAAACAAATGCAAATTAAGAAAAACAGATATTTAGTAGTTTTGCGTCGTTACAGCTTGCATGTCAGCACTTAAAAGTGCTTACGCATGGCTAAGCGCCCTTGAAAACCCACCGCGGTCGCGACATTTAAGAGAACTGTTTGCGATGTGGTACGAGGTACATAGAATTGCAAACACAGAAACATCACCTCACACAAAACACAGCTCCACAGAAAGCACAACGTCGAAATGTGCGAACCGGGTGTATGCAAACAATGCCATGCAAACATTTACAATATTTATTCACAGGACAAAATAGTGGATGCAGGTCAGATTGGACTTTCCATGGTTGTGGTGGGAGTGGTTGGATCCATCGTGTGGGGAATATGGCTTGATCGAACGAGAACTTACAAGTAAGTACGCATTTCTGTAACATCCAACAAGTAGGGCAAGTATTTTTGTGCATCTGAAATCTTGAATCAGACAAGTGTAACTGGCAAGTGCACGATCGCATGTTACATCATGTTAACAAACACCACAAGTATGCCGACGAAGAATTGGCAGCCACAAACTTGATTGCGCTCTTTAGAAAAACCTTGTTTAATGGACTGGCCCTGGTCCGTTGCTACTCATCACGATACAAGGCTTTCTCAAATATCTGTAACCCATTTCACCGACATTTGTTTATTCGGTCCTGTAGTTTAAACATGGCCCCCTTACTTGAATGTGTTTCATCAGATTTTTTCTAATCAACTATTTTACACGTTTTCACATAAATGATCGAACTCTATTAATACTGTTACCAATTTGAGCACACACGTGTGTGAAGACCCATTTGTTTCTGATTACAGAAGCAATTATATTGTTAAATGTTTTAACAATGTCTTAAACCGAATGGTAATTTGACAACTGCGCTATTGTCAATTTCGCGGAAACAACAGCTCTATCGAATTGCTTCAAAAGTGATACGCTATGTTAAATTTTATTTGCATTAGTGTATAATGTTGTTCATTAATTTTGTTTATTTATGTAAATGTAAAAGTTTAATTGTCCGTGTTTTGCTTTTTAACTTTTTTTCTTTATAAAGCTTTACAAAGCGGTAAACATCAAGTTAGGTGGAAAAGCACTGAAGTCAGCAGTTTCTCGTAAGAAATATATTGTAAAGACGTTTTTTTTAGAAAAACCACTGTTGCTGTCTACATCCTAACCCTCATATCTATGGGTCTCTACACCGCAACACTCAATCTTGGCCAATTGTGGATTGTCTATGTCAGCAGTAGTCTTCTGGGGTAAGCTGTTACTATTTCTATTAATTCCTTTATGTTCACCATTTATTTTTTGTTTGCAGCTTTACCATGACTGGATATTTGCCGATTGGATTCGAGTTTGCCGCTGAAATTACTTACCCAATTTCTGAAGGCAGTTCGTCTGGATTACTAAATGCATCAGCACAGGTACAGACAACTTTATGGTACAAAAGGGTCAACGATTTTAGCGGCCTTTACACATTTCCGTAAAACTTTATTTGTGAGTTGAGTTGAAATGAGTTTACTTCGCCTGGTGTAAGAGAACATAGCGGCACAATATTACATAAACGATCATCAAGCCAGAAATAGCAGCGCGATGTTAAAACGTTATGGAGCCAAAAAGTTTAGAGCACAATTTGGTGGATTAAGGGTGAATCTAACAAAATTGTAAAACTGCAGTAGATATCTACTACTTGAAAGGTACAGTAGATACCTTGCGGCAGTTTGCGAAGTTGTTACTTCGATAAAAACCTTATATTTTCATAACTGTTGTTTTACAGCTGTACAATGTTGGCAGAATTTAGGGACCAACTTTTTGAATTGGTTAACTTCCATGTCACTTTTTCGTTCATGTAAAACTGATTGTGTTGTAAAAACCCTCAAACTATCACAAACCCTGTTGGTCCAGTAAGCACATAGAAAGTCGTCGATATAACTTTACTATGAAAACAAAGGCAGTACCACAGAAACATTCCAACGACCGAATTGAAGTAAATTTACTCAACTATCCCTGATACTAACCAAAATTATCTCTGATAATGATTTTTTTAGACCTTTGGTATAGTTTTCACACTGTGCATGGGACAACTGATCCCTGTCGTATCAGTGCTTGGTGCCAACATTTTTCTCTGTGGTGCTCTCTTGATCGGTGCCATAGTTACAGGTAAGATGTTGTGTAACTGTTGAGTAAAACGGTTCGATGTTTTATTGACATTACACCACCAGCCCGTCATGTACCTGGAAATGTTTTTTACATCGTAAGTCATAAAACTTACATTTTTAAACATATTGGTTTTATTGCATCAAACAGAAGTAAAAAATAAAAATAAACTAACAATATGCATAACTGTATTTCGGCGCGATACAGTATTGAATTGCTATGTTTATTTATTGCTAATAAATTTTTTTGATTCTAACAGTTACAATATCAGAGGATTTACGAAGGCAACGGGAGAATCAACGTCTTTTTGATAAAATTAAGACCGAAATTGTGGGGAATCCGTCAACTTGAAGAAAGTTTTTCTACATGCAAAACAAAATATGCACAGAAATTATTTTATCTTTATTATCTCATTTCCTCAAGAATTGTGCTTCCGTTCAGTCGAATTAGCCCATAATGTTTCTTGTTTTCGAAATGCCTTGACTCAACTTTCTTTTATTTTGACAATATTTCTAACTTACATTGTGTGGACACATGCGTTCATATAACCACGACTACCAAACGTCGAAAAATGTTTTTTTTTCACTGCTTGGTGCTGAGGTGCAGTGACTAATGTATGCAAATAAAACAGTTTTGATTCACCTTAGATTGGATATTTCCATGTGATATAAACACATGAAATAGGCCATAAAAATATTTGACAAAGAAAACACGATAACACGTAAAGTTCAATTTAGCTTCAACCAGGCATTCAAGTCAGGGTGAAACATTTTTATACCTTCGTGGCAGAAAGCATAACAATCCATTTGCTTTTCTACTTCCACAAAGTAAAGAAATGAAACCTTAATGTAAGATAAAAAAAGTATTTTTAAACACTGCAAGGGATTAGAATTTTAAAAAGAACAATTAGATTTGAAGACCACGCTCAAAACGGACTAAATTTTTGTTTTAAACATTTTAAGTGTTAAACTGAATTTAACTTTGTGTAACCACTAGATGTCGCACCTGAGCTGTATTTCTTGATCGACATTCCACGATCGAAAACTTCGGTGGTCAGACATAAACGAACCACTGCAACGTACAACCGCAAGCGCTCAATATACAAACAGTTGAAAGTCAATATAAAGGTAGTCTTTCAGTCTTTACTGTGAAATATGAATTCGGGCACGTACGTTAAGCTCGGAAATGTAAGCACTAACCCGAACCTATATTCCAAACTACATCGTGTATCATGGAGTATTCGTACAGGATTATGTCCGACTTATTGTTTGAATAAACACTGACATTTATAGCACCGGCATTTAACTTACTGTCGGATTGGACTTCCCAGCTTTCGCAGAATAAGTCCAAGTTCGTTTTTTAGTTCAGTTTTTTTGGTTTAAATCTGTTGCGAATGTTTTAATTTCGTTAAGTCTCGAATTTAAATATGTTCCTTTACTGTGGTTGGGCCAACACGAAGCGGCCTATGTCAAAATGTGTTTTAAAAGTTTGAATTTTTTGTCAGACCTGCTGGACTTGTGCAATAAAGTCAGACTTGGACTTGAGAATAACAAAAAACGTGAAAGTGTAACGCCCTGTTTATAACAACTGTTGAAATGTACTGACTTTTTTGCATCATCAATATTTTGTTAGGTTTTTTTATTGAGCGTTGCTGCAAATTTACAAAGCACGTTATCGCGGCAAAAACGTACAAAACATCTGATGTGAACTGCATGTCTAAAAATCTGCACAAAAGTATTTCGCACGCATAATACAGCAAGACTTGCTAATAAAACCCACAAAACTATGTATTGTTGTCCGAATGAACAACGATGGAGGCAAGAAATAATTAGAATTATAGGATTTTAAAGTCACTTAGTAAAAAGGGAAAACATTTACATTTCAGCGTAAAACGCCTTTTAATCACAAATTGATATTCGTAGGCAGTGTGTCACAAATGTATTATGTTGTAAAGATAAATATATTTTTGAACTTTTTGTTGAGCTACTATTGCGGTTCATACTTTTACAGATGTACCCACTTTAACTTTATACGAAAACTGTACATCAGAAAAAAAGGACAATTCAGCTGAACTGCATTGTAAAGCAAAAAATGCATTGAGCGAAACGACAAAAAATATCGCACAAAATTCACAATAAAACACTACAACAACGTTTGTCCGTGAATGCTTGTGGCACGCGCTATGCTGTCTTTGATTTGATGTTTCGACGAGGAAGTTTATTTTTTTGACAGAAAAACCACACCGAAGTAGCTGTAATCCGATCTTTGGTCAATGTTTGATGGTTGTACTGAGGATCGTATATCTGCCACACTCAAGCGTTGTTCTGATCGCAGGTAAAAGACGCCCCCAACGCTCACACTGTCTGAGACTGTAGCACCACCCGTGGTCCTAGAAAAAGGACGAAGTTACGTATGTTGCTTCAGCCAAGAACATGCTCAAATGGTCTAATGTGCTTATTCCACGAAAAATCTGATCAGAGTTGGCGGGTTCGGGCTTAGTTTTTTTAACAAACGACTTGACTTCACATACTGTGTCCGTGAAATTTATAAATTATCCAGCTAGCTATAGTTGCTGGACTTGTGCCCAACAGCCCTAAAACGTAGTTTTCAAGCCATTGTTTTTCATTCTTCGTTGTGTGTCTTATATCTGTTTTTTATATTCTGTTTAGCAGTACTCTTTGTAAGCTTTTTATGCATGAGCATCAATCAAAATGTGGGGCCTAAATGGGCTTCTCAAAAACGATTCGAGTTCTGGCCGGGCTTTGGGCTAGAATTTCGGACCCGTTTACAACGTGGGATTCGTATTTATTATTAAACTAGTGGTTATTTCACCTCCCCAAGGAAATACTAGTAACGCTAAGAGTCATATTTCAGTAACGGTAATAGTCATATTATTTCAGAAAGCATAAGTTATGTTTACGACTCGTTGTGTGGGTTAGTCATGTGTAATATTTTGCACTACGATAAACTCATATTCTTGGAAAATTTAGTACAACAGAACTTACTGCTGTTTCACCACAGAAGTCATCAGACTCACATTCCTTACACTGTCTGACCGCACAACTTGGATGGCACTGTTTTGTGCACCGCCTGTACGAAAGGTTACCTGACAAACAAAATATCCAATTTACTATCTCGACGAAATCTGTTCTCTTGTTACAAAGATCCATTTATCAAACTTTTCACAAAATTTGAAGTGAAGGATGAAGAAAATATAAAAAAGTCACATTACATTGGGAAGTCAACCAGTATTATTTTTTATTATAGTAGGATTATAAGTTGAATGACATCGATTTGTGAATTTAAAAAAAAACAAGCTGAAAAGTAACAAGCGGTAAAATAAGTTAACTTATAGTGGGAAAAAAACATATTTCATTTTTTTTTGTTTTTGGGTTTTAAATAGATAACTATTTCCATCCTAATGTATCGGGCATTAGTTTTTTTACCTGAGCGTAAACATAATACAAGCCACTCTTGTTGATTAAAATTGATTTCACTTCCCGTGTTTTAGGCAAAACGTTCATGTGACAGGTGGAGATGGACGGAGAGTTTCTTACATCAGGTCGTGCCCAGGAAAAGTACGTCGGGTCTGTAAATGTTGCGACATATTGTTCGACGGCAAGACAATGTATTATAAATGCGCTTACACGCACAGTTATACGATATATATACATATATATAAAGTTTAGTTACTAGTTTTTGTACATGACTTACCGTTTCTATTTCCTGTGTTGCCGATTCCCACCAGATGACAGACAGCTGTAACATGAAAAAATACACCATGGTTCTGAAACAGGCCATTGTATTTATTTGATATACAACCATACTAACTTAGATATACATTTGTTTGAAACGATTATATTCTAGTTGACTATGCATATATTATTCTCTATTGAAACACCAATGGAAATCCACAATATAAACACTTTGTCTATTTATAAGTATAAGATTGTTTTTTCGAAAAGAAAAAAAATACTGGGGAGATTCAAACGGTTCAGTGGAAATAGAGAATAATGTTTCAGAAATGCGCTTATGCAACAAATGTGCTATAAAGTTGTTTAATGAATGCTTTTCCCAAACTAATACAAAATTAATCCAATGTAAATTTTCGTGACAGTGATAAAAAAAACTTTGCGAACCCATACAATTTCAGGTAGTTTGCTGTAAGTAATAATGTTATGTCTTACGTCGAAGTTTGTTTTTGGGTGAGCGCTTCGGACGCAATTTTAATTGTTCGAGTTGACGTATATCTTCTACATCGTCTTCCTGCTGCGAATAAAAAAAAAACGCTTGCGTGAACTTTTGTAAACACTCGAAAGCGTACGTGGTTGCTTGCCTTGGACGTTTTTCGGGCAATAAATATTTTACCGTTCAAATAACAAACCCACCGTAATAAGGGAAGACGTATATTTTATCAAAGTAGGGGCCTAAATCCGAATAGGGATGTGTGCAGATCATTTGCACCAATGACAGTAATGCATACATTCCAGCCATAAAATGACACGGGGTGAAACAGTTTTGTTATTTAAGGAATCTTCCGCAGACAATAGAATGTAAAAAAGAAAGATTCTTGCTTCTGATCAATTGAATATTTAGATGAAATAACATAAGTTACGTTTGCTTTTTAACTCAGGCTCAAACTTCTAACAATCCTGATTTAGTGTGTGTACTTTTATAGCATATTAACACTTCTATTCCGCAATAGCAACGTCAGTTCTTTTATTCCACAATACCAACGTCGTCTCGGGAGGCACAAAGTTTTCAAGTAAAACGCAGTAAAAATGCCATTTTGGACAAACAAACTACTGAATTGGGGTGCTGTAAGCTTAAGATTTAGCAAAACAAAAATTATTGCAACATTGTGACTCCCGAGACGCTTTAAATTATTTGAACGAAAACCTTTAATTGACGACATACGCTGCCAAATCTTATATGAGTACATGTTTTTTTATGCATTACACTTCTAGGCACTTGACTACATCGTACACATAGGGGGCTTTCCTACATTATTATGTGGTGCAATTGCATGGGACAGCATTGAATCGTAAAGAATGTCTGGAATTCAAAACGTTTTAAATCCGTACGGGACTTGCATGAACTATCGACGGTGAACCACGAAGTAAAGGTTAGAGTGAGTTTACTTCCCGGGCGCGTGGGGTTCTCGGTAAAAAGTCAATTATTAACCTATGGGGCGAAGATTTATTGGAGTCCGAAATGTCAATGAATGAATACATTTTTTCTCCTGAAATCTAGGTTACTGCTCATGTGTTAAAAATCGCAAAAAAGAGTAACTAAACAAAAGTTTAAGTACTCTGGTTTATGTCTTTTACCAACTGTCCTATATTAGCCTTCTTATGAATCGTTAAAAAAAAGTAAAATTAAATTTTGCTAAAAATTAAAAAATAGAAAAAAAAATTTGAACTGTAGAAATTAGTTACACAACAATATGTTTCTCCGCTATAATTTTAAGCAAGCAAACCCAGAAGCCGAACATTTTTCGGTGAACAACCATCTTAAATGTTTCTGTACTCCAACAGCTATTTGCTCGATGGTTTTATAGTAAACATTTATTTTAGCGACTCGTTCACTACAAAATCAACGATTGGTACCTCGTATTCGATGTCAATTTCGTTTGCCACAGCATCACCATACGAAGACTGATTGAAAACCACTTGATTCTCAATGCTCTTCAGTTCTCGACTCAGACTAAAGAGCTGCAATATAATTTAAATTTTGTCAAACACGCAATGTAAAAATCATTGGTAAGCTGAAGCGAAAGTTATAAAAAATAATTTAAAGCGAAAATGGAGCTTGGCAAATTTTGTGTAGCGGTTGTGGCGTTTTTTTTAATGGTAGAGTGTTGGCTTTGTAACCACGAGTTTGAAAATTTGCAGCTGCTGTACGTTTTATTCAAATTTCATAAACTGCAAAAAAACACGTTTAGCTGAACTATTATTACTGCATACCCCAAAATGGTATCGCAAAAAAGTGGAGAAAAGTTTACCTCTAAAACAGACTGCTTCCCACGCCCTTTTCTGGCCATGCCCTCCCCCCCCTCAAAAAATTCCCAAAACGCCCCACTAAGTGATCCCTTTAGTTTACAAATAAAATATTTTTCTTCCCGCTAGTTCCCCAGCATTGCGCTTAAGCAAATTCTAAAGCGCTGTTTGTGACATCACAAAAATAAGGATAAACGTCAGGAATAAAGGGAACAATCTTTTGTCGCTGGTTAAAAAATGAAAGGAATAATTCCCGACAAAGAAAAATCCTGTACACCATAAATTCCACTTTACTTATTTAGGGGCACAAAATGACATTAAACAGGTGGTGCTTAAAAGTCTTGTTAAAATCGCTTTGCTTTCAATTTAAGAAACAGCAGACTCCAGTTTTAGATAAACTGTTTCAGATTATGAGAATTATTAAGCATCAACAACATAGTTTAACAACATAAACTTCTCGATAAAAAGAAAAATAAATACATTTAACAAGGCAAGACCTAAACTAGCCACCTAAAACATTATCCCTCCCTTTGAGGCGTGTGTTTTCCACATTGGAAAACACTGGTCTAGAGTGAGATGGCGTGCTAAGGTTAGATCTAAAAATGGCAAGTTTGTCAAAACGAACAGTAACTTATAGGATTGAAAAGGTTACCCCTAAATGTCAGTGCGCATGGCGTGCCGCAGTCTGATTCTTGTGGCTGTACAAAGCCCATAATTCTTCAAAATTATATTTGAACTATTTACCTGACCAAAACTGCGGATAGTGTTATTCTTAACCCCAAAAGGCTATATTTAGACAAAAAATCGCAAAAATCGTGTCTTTCAAATCTATAAAAAGGAACAATTACAAGAGAAATTTTCCGCATGCTTTAACGCTAATGTAATTGATCAGATGGCACTTTTATGCATTAAAACAATAAGAAGTGCTTTCTACCAGCCTATACCGGTATACGTTAAACCAGTTTACCGTTTTACCCATGATGTCGGCCATTTTTGTGCGCGGGCCATTTTGTAGCGGTCAAAATTTGTAGCTTTGCAAACATTGGATACCAACTAGGAATGAAATCCTCGCTTACTTTCACATGTTACACAAATTTTGATCATTCACATGAAACAGAATGCCTTCAGTCGTAATTATTTTGGGGAACGTTGATGCATAAAAATAGCTTTAAAAATACGTTTTCCTTTTCACAATTTTTTTAAGCTGTAAAACAATCCATGTCGCCACAAAAACTTTAGCTAATTTTGCAAAGTCATCCTTACATATAAAGTAACAATGTCTAAACTCTATTCTAGAAAATTCCACCGTGCTTACCTTGATTGCCATGAAAGCATTTCCGACAATCAGTAACGCCAAAACTCCCCAAATCGTCCACCATGCCCGGCCCGCGAACGCAGCATTTTCTCTTTGGGGAGAATCCGTGCTTGGAAACCGGCACAAGGGCAGCTTCGCATCTGTTCCGACTTGAAGCTTCATTGTCAGTTAGGGTCGGTACTTTCCAGTTACGATAGTCTTAGCGGGAACACGGAAATCACCTGGCGAACGGGAATTTTACAGCAGCTCGGCAAGCGCCTTTCACGTCTACCGATTCAAATAGCAAGTATGCCCGTACTCTGCTAGACGCGCTGGGCGTACTCGTTCACGCCTGAAAAAAGCTCTTTCGGGCGCTGCTGGTGGGTTTGGATCAGTTCACGCGCACTGAAGTGCAGTATAGTGCGATGTGTATAAGCTGGCGCACCGGTCAGTGTGAACTCTGGATCAGGCTTTGGAAATTCAATTCAAATGAGGTGCCATCCCTTTGGAAGTACGACAGTCCGCACGCACATCGTTATTGTTTGCCTTTGCACGCTCTAGTGCTGTTGGCTTAGGGCGAATCCAATTTCTCGCCTCAATCAGTAGTGTGGTTATCACATGCGCAACGTGCGATATTTGTGTGCTTGCTGTTGTCTCGACGACCACTCCTCACACCCAGATGACTCAGCTTCTACGATTGTAGCAAAACAATGGGCCCAGGCGCCACTACTCGACAAAAGAAACCTCAACAAACGCCCTTGCTCCGGTGTTGATAGTGCAAACCCGACGGATTTAACAACGTTAAAATGTATGCAAATACAAACCGCGGAATCCGTTTGTTAGCTAGCTCCTTTTCGGTTTCGAATGATTGTGAAAAAAAGTTTGAAGTTTCGAAAAATACAGTGCGTGCAGCGCTAGAATCGGCAATTGCAAACCATGTTGTGTAATTTCGTTAATAATTCACCAGCCATGTTTTCGCTAATGTTGCAATGCAATGTGACATTTGCAACAGGTCCACGGAAGGCATCACACACTATGTTGAAATACTGTGTTTATATTTTAGTATTAGGTAAGTGTTTTTTTTTATTCTTTACAAGTTGACTATTTATTGCTGTTTTAGCAACAATCTGGAGTTGCTGCGTCGGCAACCCAGTTAATAACCAAGGTATGTTTTGCCAAAGACGCGTTCTTTTGTACTGTAAAGGTGCGACTTGTTTTTACTGACGCTGCCATTGTTTGATATAAAGGTCAGGCCCAGCCATATTGCAGCGCATGTACAGAAAGCTGCAACCGGAATGTTGACACTGCATCGTGCAGAAAATGCATTCACGTTACTTGCAATGAAAAACGTAAGTAATATGTAATGTTAATGCATTTTTTTCTTTCGTCAAGTCCTAGTCCTAATTCCAACGTGCATGGAATTTGTTAAATGTTATAAGGTAAGCTAACAGGACTTGCTGGTTACGGCATGAATTTCCAGATCAACACTTTATGAAACAAACGTATGTGTACAAATAAACATATTATTTAGCAGTTGTCTTTAGATAATTTTATGAGCAAAAAACCAACGTGTTTTGCTGCAAGCGACATTAAGTAAACATGTCCACAGTTCAACAAAATACCGAGTTCAACTGATCTAACACTTAGGTTCTATCTACCCTTAGTGGAAACAAGTTAACGATATTTTTCCACTAGTGGGCGTGTCGGAGCAAGTGGTTACATCAAAGACACACTGTAACATAATTTACACTTTTGATGATTTTTTAGTGATTTGTGGAACAGATCCGTGGATATTTCAAAAGTGCGTTGAAGGCAAATGCTATGAAAAATATATGTTGGATACACCTGAAAATATCAAGTGTCTTGATGCTGATGGGTTTTTAATGGCCGGACAATCGTGCTGTTGGTGGGGCGAATAACTCTAATGTTATATTTTCTTGTGCTTTTTAATTGCTTAATTAGTTGCTTTGTTGTAATTCAGCCGAAATAAAGTTAATACTGCAAGCACCAAGATAGTATTGAGTTCGGTTTGAGGAGGGTAAAACTAAACGTCTGACTTTCTTCGAACAAAAACCATTGTAACAAAAAACTTGTTTAACGTTTTTGTTTTAATATCAACGAACCTTCATGGAATATATATTTAACTGTTGCAGTCAGCAATTTTGTACATCGGGAAGAAAAACTTACAAAAGCGTTGCAATTATTGGGTACAATTTCGGTTCAGTGGAGGACAAGGAAAACATACAGGTGCATACAAGCGGTTACAATTACAAATAAATATAAGTTACAACACATAAGCGAAAAATGGGTACCATATGCGAAAACAAGGATAGTTTTGAAGAATGGTGAATTTTAAATTAGGAATTTTAAACTGTGCCTACACACGACACGGCTTGTTATCAGACCTATTCGTTTCTCGGACTGGCCTGTAAATCGGCTTGTATTCCTTCGAAGCTTTTAACTTCCTTGATTTGCTGCATTGTCTTATAGCAAGCAATGTGCAGAAAAACGTAAAGACTGCCGACACAATCGAGCAAGCAACCAACAGCTTAACATCGTGTGAAGGTTGTTTTACGACCACCATAGAAGTGTCGGAAAAATCAACACTACCATAGACGCTAGATGGCGTATTAGAGAAAGAGTCTGGGTTTTCTACAGTGTGATCCAGCCACCCTTCCTTTACGGGTTTGCTATCTTTTTTAATTTTCTGCTGGCTTTCCTCGTCTACGACAAGGAATTGTTCGTATTCCAAAGCACCTTGCTGACTGGTGTCAAGGTCAAGAATATTGGCATTGGAATCTGTCGATAAAAACATTAAATTGGTATTTATGTGCATACGTTATGTACATCTAAACTAATCAAGTCTGAATTGTATAAAATAATTTTTTGACACACAAGTTTCATCAAAATATTTTTTGCTACATAGTATAGCACTAGTGTATGGTTTATCGGTGAAGAATGTTTCGCAAACGATGCTCCCTTGTTTAATAAAGTACAAAAAAATTACCTGTGTAGAAGACAACGGATCCGTTTGGTCTCCGCGTGGACTTAAGAACTGGAGCTGAGTGTGGTGGTGAACTGAGCTGTATGCACCAATGTGTTGAGGGAATTTCTTTCCTTATGCAAGCCTTGACTGTGTACAAGCCAGCTTGTCTCGTTTCACCGAAGCAGTAGGAACACGTTCGACATTTGCTCCATATTTCGTCCCAGTACGTGCCTGCAAATATTGGAGTTAGTGTATGAGTTCAAGAAGTTACTTTTCTGTGTATATAAACGCGCTTGTTTCCGCTTGTACATTATATTTTCACTGATGATGACAATGGTTTTTGTCGAAACACCTGTTTAATAAAATGAATACCTTTTATTCTACATCTTTGGCATTTTGGTCGTTATTTAAGTTCAAGAAGGTTTACGGATAGGATAAGTCTGCAAACTTTATTTCAGATCGTAATTAGGAGTAATACGGATATTTGGTGCACATGTGGATATTGCCTAAAAATTAAATAGCCTTTTGAATTACTGGGACATAATATTATACATCGTTTCTTTTTTTTTCGGGATAAAGACTTATAAATGAACACGCAAAACACATAAAATTATGATTTTTTTACATTTAATTAATTATGAAAAAGTTTGCACGCATGCTTACCAAGAGGGCATTCGCCGCATACAGTATCACTGGACGGTGTGCATTCCTCCACGATAGCTCTCCCGTCACATGTTGAGCATGCGTAGCATGGGGCACCACTGTGCGATCTCCCGGTTGAGAACGAAACACCAGGCGTGCAATCTTCGCATAGGGTATCGGCACTCACATCTCCTTCCTGACATGGCTTGGCAACACCACGACCTGAAATAAGCAATATTCAAATAAGCATTTTGCACATTGAGCTACTGCTGATATGTAGAAAATCGTAGTAGCAGTTCATTTGGTGTTCGCATTTTCACCTCCGATAGAGACAAACTGGCTGCCAGTAATCAGCAGGAAAAATCATTGCGAAAGAAAACAGTAATTATATGTTGTAGACTTTTGGTGGCAATTGCATCATCACTAGCAGGGATCGGGGTGTTTGAGTCGGATGTGCTTACCAGATCCGCAAATTGAGCAATCTTCACATTTTCCAGTTTTCGGATTAAGATATTCCTTGTAACTTTGGCAGGAGCGTCGTGCTGCCCGATTTCTTGGCTTCGATGCCGCTATTTGCAACAAACAAATCACTACAAACAATCGGACAAATTCCTTTGCAATGGTATGCATGCCTATTTTGTGTTAATTTGGCCGATTCCTGCGAGAAAAATATTTTATTACCCTACGTTTTACACTTTTAGAATGTCGAAAAATTTCAGATTTTTCAGAACAGATTTTACAGTTGGGCTAAAGATTCTATAACTTTGTAGCACATATACGTTTGGCGCATTGGCTTCTGCTAGTGCATTTTGCAACCGACCTTATGGTGCAAAATTTCGATTTTTATATCGAAGCTGGCATTTTTTCTTTTTGCCTGCGGGGTCGATTGATAGACACCAGTATTTTTAGCACGTAATTCACTTTCAGGTCAGGTTTTGGAACTTGAACCAGATCACAAGTCTATTTAAGCGACCGTATGATAACAATGAAACTTTATATTCTTCTCCTGAACAACGTCATGCATTTTCTTGAAACCTGAACTTAAAAATCCGCAAAACCGGAAGGTCTTAAGTTATCATAAGAATCTCGTTTGCAAAGCGTTGCAGTTCGACCGGTTTGGTGCGATGATTTTGCACACTTGACATTAGGTGATTCACTGTATATGATTCACAGAATTAATTTAATATTTGATAAAATGAAAGCTGCATAGACACTTGTAGCGTGGGTGTAAAAATAAATTATCTGTCTCGAAATTCTGCGAAACCAGCCAAAACCGGCAAAATTGAGAACAGTGTTATTTGCTACTGTCGTGTCCAGGTCAAAATGCCTGCAGCCAAGACACGGTTTTGTCATGTGACCTTTTGGAGTGAGCGCACTTGCACCTTATTTAAAAGCAAAATTATTGTATGCATCGGTGACACCTGATCCTCTTGAAATCCCCAAAACCAACTTTACTAAATACAAATGTTTCGTTGCAAACTCTCATAAATGGAAAAGCAAAAACTTATAAAGTACTGCAAAGACAAAAGTCGACATGCGTCTATGCTTGCATATATATATGCATTGTCATTGCGGAACATCTAAGTTTAGAACAAACCAACCGGCAAACCACCGTCACCTGTCAACCACTTGCACTTGTTCGGTCCACATTTAATCTGGTTCCTCTTTCTTAGACCGCTCAGTTTCTGGAACTGCCCACACACTTATGTTTTGCTCTTAAGTCCGGCATAGATTTGTTTCTGCTCTTAATCAAAAATCATACCGCAACGGTCTGGCAAACAAACCTTGGTGAGCGTAAACAAAAAGTGCGGCTTCACCTGGTCATAATTTATTGTCTCAAAGGTCAAAAGTGACAATAAATTACTTTTATTTCTACTGCTTATGCTCAGAACACTACGATAGGCATTTGAATTGCCCGACACAGGCAACTTTAGATATTTATGTACTCAGTCAAAATTTCCCTTGGACTCAAGGGGATTTTTCTGCTACGTCACAAAACCCCCACGTAGCACGTTAAACATTTCAATGAATTAACGTTGATTCCCCGTTTTTAGCAAACTGAATGTAGTGAATGTAGAAAGTCCAGTGCGTTTATTGTTGCACGAATTATTAGACTTTAGGACAACAAAATCCTCAGCAAAGTGCTTGATTCGAGTTTCAATTTTTGGTTTATTTAAGGGGATACAGTTGTTGTCCATGTTTCATATGAATAATCTAAATACTTGACATCAATTCGATTCAACCAATCAGCAAGTACTGAACGTAGTCACAAGTTCGACCTAACTTTTATGGAAAAACTTACGCAAGCGATTGAAATGTTCAGTCTAAATCGCTATGACGCCACCCGAAGTAACCGACCTTTGGTCACTGGACCATAACCTGTGCAAACAATATGTTGTGACGCGATCATCTAAAACTGAAAAATAGCTTTCCACTGAAGTCATTTCACGTTGATGTATTACTGACTATATTATGAAAATAAATAAACTAATGTATGCTTCATAGTACTTCGTTAGGCGTATCTGTACTTGACTGTTCTGCTGCGTTTGCTTTACTGATAGTTTTAGCCACGTCTGGGAATTTTCGGAAAAAGCCCGGTCTCTTTGTGGGCTTTCAAAGGCAGGGGGTTATTGCTGTTGATACTAGCACGAGCTATACAGGTTACCCAAGTGCCGCGTTTACTAATTGTTCCGAGTGGAAATGCCCCGGTGAAAAGAAAAGGCTGCCCCTGTTCCGCATTTTTGCTTAGCTTGGTTCCGCTATCAAATTATTGTTTCAAAGATACGTTTTGCTTGTTGCACTTTTTCAATTTTGTCGGCAATAATTCATTACTGGAAAATAGGTTTGCCACAGATTGGCGACTTTGAAGAAATACGAACTGTAAAATTGACTGCAGGCATTTTAAAGAACATAAGTAGGGACTTTTTAAGACCCTTGTTTGGCACATAAAACAACTTTGGCCAAGCCCTGCTGAAGGACGATTGTTTAAGCTCAAACAAGCCCCATTTCCGACGTGGGGTTTTGCCAATGAATTGGCGGCTTCCACTTATAAGCTCTATCTAAAATGTATGAAGCTCTGGTAAAAGGCTTTTCAGTGTAAGGGACCGGCGCTTTTAACATTTTATTGTCTAAAAATAGCGCACGGCGCGAAACACAGGAGGGATAGTGTCAGATACGATTGTTAGCGAATTTTGCAGCAACGCACAAAAATAGCAAATTGGGCAGCTATTCATTAGGGCTTTTTTTCGACTAGAAAAAAACACTCAATTTGTAAGTAACATCGAAAACTTCCCCCAAAAACGATCTCGTCATTATTACGGAAGGTCTAGTTTTGGCGATTGGGGTAGTGTGGCGCAATCGTGGTCACTGAAAATTGCGAAGTATGGACCAACGTCTGGCGAAACTAATTTCTCTGAACGGTCGCTCTTAGTTGGTTTTTGGTCAGTGGGGGCATGTACAACAATACACATCATCCTTTAAGCACAACGTATCACTAAGTAAGGTATGCGGGTTATTTGATATCAAGTATCAGAATGAACGAATCGCTTTGTCCACAAGTAGAGACAAAAAGCGAATAAACAATAGGCCCGGCAACGGAATGTCCACATTAAACTAATTGACATCGGGATTTAAAGTACTTTCATATGATTTATGATAAGCCTATGACATTCATGGTATACTGAAACTTCTAAATTGCACACAAACGAGACATGAAAACTTTTCTGTGTATCATCTGCTGCGTTTTCACTGTTAAATTTTGTGTGTTAATAAAATAGTAAGAACCAAGCGGCCTATTCGCTATAGAACAGTTCTAAATATCTTATATAGACGCCCCAGTCTTGCTCTTTGTTTGGGCAGTATGTTTGTTAATTTACCTAGTGAGCAAAGGGCATTAAAAAGCAAAGGTTTTGGACATATTGTGGCCGTCCATTCAGCTCCGGAGAATTTTTGGCCAGAACAAAGGGGAATATGAGCAACAAAGCGAGATCGTTTTAGCGTGGGAGGGGATTGTGGTTACTTCCATTGTATGCTTGGTCTTGTAATGGGAAGGTACGGTCAATTTACACAAACCATATACGCCCATGTGTATTGACAGCTATGCTGTTGTGGGGGAAAACCGAAGGTGTACACAACGACGCTAACAAATACGTTGGGCGTGTTTGAACTGTCCAGCGAATAGCGATGAGTGTATTGGGGGCTTTCTGGCATTACAACAAAATAGCATTGTCTCCGGCGGAGAAAGATGATATAATTTTCCTTCAGCAGAAAGCCATCTCGAAGCAACCCGTGGCCCTGCTGATATGGTACGTGGAACTCATGTTGCGGAGACAAGAATTACAAAGTTGCATTGTTAGGTCTTCAGTCGGTACTGTAGAATCATATCGTTCCCACTCCGCCATATGAGATGCTTCACCGTACGTAAATTCCACTCAGGTTCGAGAGACTGTTAAATATACATGTGGTTACGAAGGCACGTAAACTCCAAGGCATTTGACCGGGAAAACATTTAGATTTATACATGTGGGTCAAAATGTGTAGGCAGGTGGTGGTAAGGTGCGTTCATGCAAAACCATACAAGTCTTACTGTTAGGTAAACATTGGTAAAATCTTCTGTTGCCACCGGCTTTGTACTTTATAAAAATAACAATTTAAATTGGATTTACACTGTTGCCATTAATATCGCTACTGCTGAATACACAATACTCACTATGTGCAAATTTTTCACCGTTTATAGCAAAAGGAGCGTACATATGTAAAAAAAATTGGAACTTGCACATGAAACAGCTGGCACATTGTTTCTGTAAATCAGTTACAAGGCCTACACAAGCAAATGACTAAATGTGATTTAACTTTGTAGTCACAAAAGCAAATATTACATATGTCTGATGCCGGTGATATACGCCAGCTAGAAATCCCCACACACAGTTGTTACGGATCACTGAACCGTCGCGTTGCGTAACGGTGACGTAACGATTTTTGGCGGCTGCGCAAGGATGCGATATATTTCACCTTCCGGGTATTGGCATAGCTTAGCGAACTTTGCTATTCCCGGAACACTGACCGGCTTTTTTACCTGTTCGCCACAAAAAAGTTCCACTTTATTTTCGACGCTTGTCGTTGTGTCTTTGTGCGGATCCGATGAGTCAGAAACGGAAGGTTCGCCATCTGACCTGAGAACAAAAGCGTGTGGTAAATAAACTCCATGTTGTGGATAAAAACAACGGTGGCGACCGATGGCCGTTTAAGTACATGAGATACAAAAATTCCCGGAATTACTTCATCAAGCGTCTGTGGTAAATATTTGCGCTGCAAATGAGTGAAACAAGCGACGAAACTAATTTCTACTTGTAGGGTAAACCATTTGTTACGGAATCCACACACAATGCTTCAATAAAACACCGCAAGCATTATTAGGGACTAAAGATAAAGATATGTTAAGCCTATGAAGAACAGTATATGCAAAGTTTATAAACATACTTTTTGTACTTTGTCACAAACATTTGTGGGCTGCATCAAGACAACAGACCCGATGTCTAAATGCTCTTTACTAGCTATCCATAATGTCAAGAAGGATCGGAAACAGCCTTTTATGGAACGATATTTAATAGGGGTTGTTTTCAACAAAGTCGCCCTTCTGAGGGAAATATCGACCAGTGCTTTAATATTATCTAAAAATCGTCTTTATAGTTTATTCACGAATACAAATGCTTTGGTAAATATTAGCAGAATCTTTAACACAAGAAATTTGACAAAAGTCAACGGTATCTGTAGACAGGTCGTTGTTTAATATCGACCCGGTTCTTTTCGTCTATACGCGGTAGCTTTCATTTTGAATGTCAGTTAAATGTCTTCTACACATTTAATCATCGACCAACGAACTGGAAACCACCCAGTGCGTTGCCGCAAAATTGACGTTAGGATCCATTATTACACAATTACAGAGCACGTTCCATAGCAGATAGGGCAAATCAAACTGACAGTTTTTTTTTAATCGCATCGAGCACAGAGAAGTGGTCAAACCGAAATGTCACGACCCAAGTTACTCCAACCGCAATATATACGAACTTTTGCAACGCTCTGCGAGACACTGCAATCGTCAGGTATTTAAAACCCAATGGTTTGAGCTCTAAAGCAATGATTATCAACCTGGGGGTCCAGACCTTGGGGTGCCATAAAATCATTAGGAATTTCTCTACGAGATATATTTCGAGATATTTTAAAAATTACATTTCTGTTTCAAAGCTCAAGGGATGCAAGTCTAGTTACGGTACAGTATGACTGCAGGACGGAACAATTGTCGTGATTCCCGTATTCTTGCTTGCGTGGCAACAGTTTCAACACAATTATTGCCTAATTTCTGACTTTTTGAGCAAAAAGTGTGATCACATGATTTCACATTTTTGGTTCATGGGGTGCCACGATTTTTTTTCCAGTACAAAAAAGAAGCCGCAAGCCCGCAACTCAAAACATGTTAAAACACTACTGCAGAAAACAAATCCAGGTGTTGGTATTACAAAATACCAGTTATGTGGCAGAAACTTTATTTTAGCATATTCATTACAAACGTTGCATAATTATACCAACGAAATAAAATACATAGCACACATTTACACACATGAGACTAAAATCCCGTTGCCAGCATGCTCAACCGATCCCGTGTTTTTGATCCGTCAATAATTAATTACAGCTTTTGGATGTCAAAATCCGGCTTCCGTAAAAGTTAAATCGGATTCAAATGTGGCTGATAGTCAGTGGTTTGTCAGTTACACGGCCGTGTGCAAACCACCACCGCAGGCTTTTCTGCAGCGTGATGTCTGTGAAGCAACCCACGCAAAGAACATCGCACGTAAATAGTCGAATTTAGACCTTGCGTTTTGCACGAGCATATCGTAGTTTGTGCGGCTTGGCACTGTGGGTCTATGCCGAAAGACCATCTTTGGCCTTGAGAGTTCGTAAGTGTCCAAAAAACATTCCTTTAATTTTGGCATTTTTTTGAAGTTATACAAAAAGGAAAGGCAATTGTCCAATGTTTTATTGTATCAAGTAACAGTGGCAGCCTAATACCAACAAAATTCAAATTTGACCCCTGCATGGTTTTTGGATAGGTGTTTTATTGTAACAACATACGTATAAGCTTTGCAAACCATCAAACTGAAACAACTTACTTGTCTCCCTGTCCGCTTCCACCGTTACCCGATGATTGTGAGGCGTCGTCTCCGGCACAAATAATCTTCTCATGAACATGTTCCATCACCTTACCGATCGTCAACATGTCGTTTGCAAGCAGTTTGTTGTTCGTGCTGCGAAAAATACAGAACAAACGATTTCTTAAAAATGTTATTTATATTCCGCGCAAGAAAAAAAATCTGCCCGTTTTAATTCCAGACACAGAGTTTGGTTAAATCTTTTAACGGTAACTATTTGAAACAAAAGCGTGCAGCATTCAATAAATCATAAACTTCGCGTCGGCCTTGAACATATCGTATTTACCAGAAATGCCAAAACTTTGCAACACTATACTACGTACTACCGTGCAATTTCAGACGTTGTCCCTGAAATCGAAATTAATGAAAAATCCACTAAAATCCCGACAAATTTTAAACTCACAACCGGGCAATTTATATCCCATTTTTGATTTTATTTAAAGCAGTTTGCATATAGGTTTGCTGAAAGCATGAAAAATACAAGATTTTTCTCGAAAGTTAAGTTAAAATCAAAAATGCTAAACTTCCAATTTGAGTGGCTTTCGCGGGGCCAGTAGAGTTTGCTTGTTGAGAGGTGGAACGCCCTGTGGCGGCAAACACCTGCTGATGTGAGCTCAGATAATCGAGTTTGATTCGAGCAAGACACTAACACAACGCCCGCCAAGTTGTGAGGCTAAACAACCCGCGGTGGAAGTAAAGAAGATCAACGTGACGTGGCAATGGATTCGACAAATTGCAGGTTTCGAATTAAGGGGGAGTGTTTTGATTGACATTTCAACATATCTGCCCGCTTTAAATTATTGACTAGTCTAAGGTGGGCCAAAGGCACAAGGCCGCTAGTTGCATGAGAATGTAAGCGTTGTTGCACCATAAGCCAACTAAACATGCGCAGCCGTCTTATAAACACTTGACATCTCTGCGATTTGCAAACGGGCTCTACACCGCAAATCGCTGTAAGTCAAGTTATGACGAGTGATTCACAAGTATAGGTGAGATTTACTTTATCCTGTACGCCATTTAATTCTTACTTTTTCGTAGCTTTGATGCCCGATGATGGATGCGGTTGTAGGAAGAAGGAAAGTTTCACGAAAGGCGCAGGAATTCGATTCTGAAAAGTATGTTTTTTAAAATTAATATGCATTCTTTCGATTAGTGCTATGAATCAAGATCAAGAAAATCTATGCATTACATGCGATAACGTGGTGGATGTAATATATATTTCATTTGTTTTAAAACGTTGGAACAAGTGTTTAATTAGCATTAGCCTGTTTCTTGAAAACACCTCTATGATTCAAACGTTTCCTGAACAGAAAAAAAACTTGCAAAATGCCAAAAAAAGTTTTTGAAGAGGAACGGTTTACTAGGACCGGTTTAAGTCCCTTGAAATAACCGGAATTTCGAGCTAAGCGACGTTGAGGTACAAATTTCTATCAAAACAGATCCCGCTGCACTTAGCGCAAAGTCCGCTAGCTGACAAAATTCGCGTGACCATCAGCAACAAACAGTGCCAAAAATGTTCAGGACAGGGTTAAAACACAACCCAGCTCCCAACACAACAAACACGCGACTTCACAGCAACGAACGTAACCCCATATACGACAGTATCTGTGTTATGGAAACTGTCCGTGCGACGGCGGTTACTTAAAACGTGCCGACGATGGGACATGATCAGGAGGTGTCATGTGCTTGGTAGATAGTGCCACTATTTCTTACCTCCACAACAGTTTGCACAACCCACTGTGGGACCGTCTCACGCAAGGAAACTCCTTCTGTTTTGCCTGCAGCATCCTCGCATAATAACCTGCGTAGTAAACAATAGATGTTAGGAGACAAATGTATCTCTATTTAGAATGTTGGTTATGTATGGTTTTTTGTTTGGAGATGCATTTTTTTTACCAAACGTACAAATCGGTTCATGAAGCAAACCAACAAAATTAATCGATAACTTGCAGTAGTTTTTTTCTTTTATTTTCAAGCAAATTTAACAAACAAATTATTGTGAAAGGCACAAAGTCAACATTTGATCCTTACGAGCTATCGAAGTCAACAGAAGCTAACTTATATGTGATCATATGCATCATTTATAAAAGTTTTGTCAAAATCAAACGTTTTTAAAGAAGAAATAAGTATGACAAAAGTTGTACTGACGATAAAACAGCAATCAAACTACAATTAAACTTTCAAAACAACTTTTCCTGTAGGATGTAGAAGGTGGCTTTACTGTTTACGGCAAAAATATTTTTCTAAAAATTATCAAGGAATCTGATTGATTGGCCGATTAGTTTCCACTAAATCTAGTATGTATTCGGCGCTTCAACGAAACCACCCTTAACTTTCGCACGTTTCGGATGCAAAATGAATTGATAACCTTATTTGATGCAAGTTTTGAGCACACAGCCGTCAGTCAACGGTAAAAAGAAAATCACTGTATGGACGCATTTTAACGTGGAGGAAACCTTAAATTTTTGCTGGTCAACATGTGTTTCGACATGATAACCAATGTACCAAGAAGATGTAATTACATCTTAGACAAAACTCATGATGAGATTAAAAATATCCTGTAATTGCTACATAAAGTCACAACAAATCGAGTCATAAGGAAAAAAACCCAGATAATGCTGCATTCTTTTCTGCTTGCATTTAAACACAAATAGAAACGACCACATAACAAACATAAATGCCTGTGCTGTTAGATAGAATTGTTAGAAATAGTTGCAGAACTTCAAAAAGTAAATAAAATTTCGGGCACAGATTTTTAGCTAATCGGTGTAAAGCCAAATCATGCCTTCAAAATGTCAGATGAGTTCAGTTCAGAATAAGATATTGCAAGTGCACGGATTTGGTATTGCCTTTGAGAACCTGGCGGTTTGGGCTAGTGGCCGAGTTTCATCACATAGCTTATGTCCTACCACAACCACAGCCCGCATATTATACCAATGTTCCACAAAGATTATTCAATGTTTTACACCGACGCTGTCGCGAACTGCTGGAATTTGAAGTACACATGCCACAGGTAGTCTATAATTAGCCGGATGAAATACAGAAGCAAGATAAAAATCTCATTAGAAATTCTGAAATTTGCATTCATTGTATGACCTGTGAATCGCGTGCAATACACCGGACCATGCGGACACGAGAAAATATCGGCTAGAAATTCTTAGTTGCTAAACTGATTTTTAAAGCTTTTCCATAGAATTACGTGACTTGGCAAAATCAAACACGAAACCAGATTTGATTTTAAAACATCCCAAGTAATGGGACAAAAGTCTTTCCAGTTCAGACATTTCTTTCCGTTTAGTTTTTCAAAAATAAACAATATATGTCATGTTGGTTTGAATGGCTTTACCTGAAATGCCGTTTTTAATGGATTTTGATCATTTAGCCTTAGATTAAAAAAGATGACAAAAGTTTTGGATAGCCACAACTGTGTTTTAACTACAACTCAAATAAGGCTGCGTTCACACTCGGGCACCGCGGTAGGTTTTCGCTACTAGGAATGAAACTTTTTGGTAGTATGAACGAAACGTCACCTCCCGAAACCTGGTACGAAAAGAGGTGGTTTCGCACCTAAACGTGGTCGTGAAACCCGTGTCTGAACGACGCAAGGTTCGAAAACCGTGACTGTACGAAGCAAGGCGTGAAACCGAATGCTGCGGTTTGTACGTTGGTTTGTAATAAGTGCTGTCTATTTCGTTACTGAAGTGTACGTTTGCGTGCCTAAAATGAGTGAACGAGGAATACTATGGTCTGAAGAAGAAGTCACAAAATTAATTGTTTGGAGTGCGGAGGAGGTTCAGCTCATGATTTCCATCAACGGCAAAGGGCCATAAGGAGGTGTTTCAAAAAATTGCATTGGGTCTACATGTGTGTAACTCAATGAGTTAAAAAGGAAGTCTTGATTGAGCTGTACACGTCTTCGTTTTTGTTTAATAAGAATCCAAAATAAATTTACACTTGAAAACCTTCCACTTAAATCCATGTTTATTCCTTTTTATGAAAATGAAATGCATTTAAATAAAGTCTACGAACTTTTTCAAGCATGAACTGCACAGTTCATTTAAACTCTAATCTGCCATTGCCGAACATCAAATAAAACTGGCAATAGTAGTAAGTTTTTTCAACAACATCAGGTTTGAAACCACACTTTTGTCTCATCGCGAAACCTGTCTTCAGACGTCAAAACCTGTCGTCCACACCAGCAAAAAACGCGATGCCTAGTCGCGAAAACCGTCTAGTGTGAACGACGTTTTTTGCTCAGTGTGAACGCGCGGGGCATGAACACCAGGTACGAAACCACGGGACGGTGCCTCTGTGTGAACGCAGCCTTAGTCTCCGTCGTGGGTGCCAAGTTTGAAGTACAAAAAGCAACACAGTAAGACCATTGTTACCAATAAAAGGCTATTTAAATATTTGAAGAATCTGTATGGTGCATTGCCGCCCTTAAATAAATACCTGATGATATGAGTTGGGCGATATAAAAGTATAATCTCTTAGCTTCAAACACATTTTTTTCTCGACCGCCCCTTGTGTGCGATCATAGACGCACAGTTTATCACGAAGCGGATTAAAGATTGGAAACCACATAATTCGCCGGTAAGCTTTTTATGTCGTCATATTTGTGGTCGCTTAATGCGATGTCGAGACGGTGGAAAGAGAGTCCAATTGCAAGTGTTATTTTTTATTTGCAAATTTTGTACTAAAGTATGTAAATCTAAACTATAGGAAAATGTTAATTTTGTTGTTCGTAAATTAAATCGTAAAATAGCTAATTGGAAAATATATTTTTTAAAACAAATTTTTATTTTAGTAGACTTTCAGTACATCCTACACCAGGGGTGGGGAACCTTTTTGTTTATAAAGGCCACCGAACGGTTTATCAATAGTCGTTTAGGCCGCATGGACTATTTCCCAGGCCAATGACAGAGGTGTTCAAACTTTGTGACGTACAGAATGGTCGTTTTTCAAATCCCTTGTAGAGTTGTAGCACTTACGGTACAAAATGCAAGCTTTACAAATTAAAACGAAACACGCCGTACTTTTACAAAAAATTACTTAGCTTTCCATGTTACAAAAACGGCACAACTTTGAAAAAAATATTTTGACTCGGAGTTGCGCAAAGTACGGGTTTCGGAAGCTTGTTTGTTGGGGAAACAAACTGTCGTAAATACAGATGTTTAACAAGTGTTTATCATACCAGAAACAAATGCACGCGGCATTACGGGGACGAGACGCCTTGTAAAGGTCAGGCTGTGCAAGCCGACAAACAGCCATTGGCGATAAGAAACTGCTGCAAATGTTTTGGTAAAGACATCGTTTGGTAAGACAGGTTTCTTTGGAGTCCGGACGGATGAAACAAAACCAGTAACACAGCACGAAATTTAACAACGTTAACAGCTGCTGATGGTGTTCTTTAGCGGAGTATATTAAGAAAAAGTAATGTAAACCCAATACAGAAGGATACAAATATAGCTCAAAACCCCTTACGATGTACCATTACAAACAAAGTGACCGAAAAAAACACAACAAAATATCGTATTTTTTTCCAAACATCTTTCTGAATATAAGTTTGCACCCAGTTCTGTTTTTCAACAATAACATCATTCTTTTGCACGAAAACTTGAAACATAGCCTATGAACTTTCCCCTATTAGCAGCGCACTCGCGCAATTGCGCAATGTTGGCACATTTTTAGCAACAAAATCTAATTCATATACATAAGAAAACCTATACGCTTCGCATAAACTGGTGTGCGTCTACAACCTGCCTGCTAACGTTGAGCCTATGCGTTTACCCAGAAAAAATTGCAAGTAAAGTCACAGTAGTACAGTTGGTCGCTCTACTCATATGTTTGAAAGCAAACACACAAAAATCAAATTGTGTTCTCATGAATCGTTATGTTTTTAAAATTTACTTAATGTTTAAGCAGTTTTTTGCTTTTACCTGAACAAGGTTCGTCCCCCAGATTCGCTGAAAATAACAGGAGTGTGACGTGGCACCTTAAAAAACGGATTCCCGCCGGGACCTGGTTTCCGTGGCAACGAAGATTTGCTTGGCGATGATTGACTGCTTGACTCATCCATGTCGTCTGCAACATACCACAAACTGGAAATTAATATTATGTTCAATGTCAGTTTTATTTGGTTAATTTGTATGGAGGAGATGGAAGTGGTTTACAAACGGTTGTCAACAGCTTGTGATAAGGTTGTTTCGTCGAGGATAGGTGACGGGACATATCAGGCATTTAATATTAATATCGTTCGCTTGAAACTAATGATTTAAATCATTGTAAAGTTATATCTTTATTTTCCTAATTAGGTTACAAGTTACAACGTGTTTTCACAGTTTTTTCAATAGAGGCAGTCATGAGAAAAGCTTTGTGTGTTATGGGATCCTTGCGTATACTAAGTTTCGTATGTCCAAGAACATACAGATTTAAAAAAAAATTTTTTCGCTGTTCGGTGTTTTTACAACTATTTAACGACGGATGCGGGCGAGTTACAACTATTCAGAAATGTGGTGGGCGTAAGACCGAAAATGGATTTTGATCTTACAACAAAGAGTGATTTTCTCTATACTGCTCCCATTGACAGAACTATGGGAACACTTCGTCACCTTATTCGCAAAAATGTGGTAACTTCACAATGCAAGTTTCGAGCATACAATATTAAAATGTGATGCCTTAATAAACGCCCCGCCTTACTAGTCAGCGAAAGTATGTTAAATTATACTCGAACAAATATTTACGTTCAAAATAACATTGGGCATTTTTCAACACAAACTAAGGGCGTTTTCGTCAAACATTTTTATTCGACAAATTTTGCGGGAAATTTGACGCAGACTCCTGGAGGAAAAATGTAACTGAACCTGTTTTCAGCTTGGCGTGGCCATACAAAAACGAACGTTCGGTTAGTAGTATTTAAACTAACGCAAGGGGGCAGCACAAATATTTATAAAATCGGTAATTGTGCGAAAAATATGCCTATAAACAGCGTCTTAAGTCCTATCCTCAAAAATCAATGTATGCAAGTCGTTTCATATGCTAAAAAGCTTGGCCCATTTTTCGTAGGTTTCTTCGAAGGGCACGCTTACAAAGCGAAACATAAACAGTAATAAATAAAGGCTATCTTTAAAGTGTCAATATTTTGATAGTGAGCAACAGAAAGTGGTAAACCATTAGAAACCGATATTAAAACTGTGCAAATATTGGCTTTGTTCAAACGTTCTATTTGGCAAAATGCCAACACGTGGTCAGATATTTCACAACATAGCATTGTAAAACAGGGTGATTCTGACTTCAGATTCGGCCATTTTTATGTGGTAACTTTGCATAGTTTTGGGACGAGTTCGGGCCTTTTTGCTTAAATTCTGATTCGGGGAGGGTTTCGGTCTTGTACTTTCGGGTCCGTGCCGCATACCAATCTGTCAAAGCTTTTACTCAAAGAAAAAATGCCCTTTTCAATAACGGATGCTTCCAAAAGTCGGTTGCAAAATATTAGTCCTACGGAACTGAGGGTTTGTAAATATACACTAGTCAGGAGTTGCCAGAAGGCAAAAGCTTCTTAAAGTCGGAAATACGACATAATCCGGTTAAATTATTCATGTTCAAGCTTTGTATACCTACTCCATTAATCTTGTTTCATCTATAGTCCGGAATGTCCATAATTTCGATTTAAGCATGAATGAAAAAACTGTGTAAAACAGCTTTTAGCGATTTGAACAACGATATTCCTGTATTTGTATCACGTGACGTTTCAATGAAAGAATTTGTTCTTACGTGACAAGCAGAACAAATCGCTAAGATTTACCTCTCAGACATAACGCAATGTTTGCTTAGGTTTGGGAATTTATACATGGAAAGCACCAAAGCATATGATCTTATGATGATATGTGGTTTGAGATAGCGAAAGTCCTTTAGACGAACCTTATTTTACATGTGTAGTTGTGACAACGCAAATACGGAGTACACGTCAAGGACATATACTCTTCAAACAGTATTATCAGTCTGGGGTTCTAGGGGAATTCATTAACCTAAAATATACGTTTATATCCGCTTTGGCTACATATAGCGCCCTATAGTGACTTTTTTTTACAAGTGTAAAAAGTAAGTGTAATGTCATAACATACTACATGAAATTGTATTTAAATAAGTCTGATATGCTTCTAAATAGACGAAAATAGACGAAAATAGATCAAATTATTATTCCTGCAAATAAAAGATTTACACTGACAGTCTGCCGCTCGTTTTGAGCATATTTTATACGTAAGTATAAAAACTTTTCTACTGTAATTTGGCAAACAATTTGTGTAATTGAAAATAGGCAAAGATATGATATCACGCTAACTAATATCAAATGTTGGCTTAGTATGGAGTATGTGTAAAGAAACTAGAAGTCGCAAGTGCACAAAACATTCTCATCAACAAAAAAGGGGAACAAATTTGAAAGTACGTGACATACCTTTTTTGGGTGATAAATTTTTTGATGAGTCACCGAACCTATAATTACGTCATAGTGTATTATGAGATATATGATGGTGGTGTAACATGTGTGGTTGTGGGTGGCGGAATAAAACTCGACCGACTTACCCGATTCTGTCGATTTTTCATCTCGCAACACGTGAGTTTCCGGCCAATGTTCCAATAAAGCGCGAAGCAGCAATCCACCGTAGTTGACTGTAAGTAGAAAATAAATAAAAACCTAAACCATGTTCAATGCCCAAAATAAATAAATACAATGGTCATCGTATAGACTACCTCAATTCATACCGGAATCGAGCGAATGTAAAGATTTAATTTTGACAAAGCTTGGAATTTTATGATTTCTCACAAAACATAAGAACACTTTAGTCAATTAGAACACTACATACGGACCTGTTTATAAGTGAAAATACAGCGCAAATAGACGTAAAAAGCGACATGCTTTATCGTTCAAACTTCATGTGGCCCTTTATATCACTGATGATGGCGTAAGCACTTGCCGAAACGTTTGAATAATAAAGCATGTCACATTTTACGTCTATTTGGGCCGTTATTTTTTATCCTTAATCGTACGTTAGTTCTGATGTATAAGTTTTTAATTAAAATGTTCAAGGATTTGACATTTCGTATGCTTTGAGCGTTTAAAGTACGATAGGAAAGGGAGAGGCGCTTGATTTTAATTAAAGTGCGGTAAGGTTTTTTGCACAAACACACATCACTTTATAATTAAAAAATTACATATTGCGCAACCTTGTTCAGAAGCGAAAAATGATTCATTGAAGGATTTGGATCACAGACAACAATTCTGTGTCGAAATCGAACTTTTCGCCAGCTTGACGATTCACAGAATTTTTTTAGGAAAATGTTAATAACCAAACTAGGAAAGTTTCCACTCACTTTTCGTCACCGGGTCTGACTCCTCGAAACCGGGAACATCACGTGCGGTCATCCAAGCAGAAAAACATTCCCGTTCCTCCAGATGAATACTAAGAAGCTGGTTAAAAAAAACTTGCTATAAATCCTCGTTTACTATGACATAGAAAAGATTGGTACAGACTAATATACTTACTCCTAATTTGAGGTCGACACTAAACCAGTTTGGCACATAAAGAATTTTTTCACGATTTTTTACTTCCACGTCGAAGTCCACACAGCCGAGATCCTCAACCGCCTTTGCCTGCAAAGTAAAAAAGTAAAAATTAATGTCGCATAACTGGAGACCGGGTGTAGAAGAAACAGATGCTGACAGACATATTAAGAACACAAACACTGAATTTATTTGAAATTTAATAATGTAGTTTTTCGTCGTGCTTTTGTCAAAATAATTTGCAAGAGCAGAGAATACACCATTGCGAACAAAAACAGAAGGCGCATATGAAATTATTAAACGACAACTCAGTTTGGTGGGCAACAGTGACCTTGGAAATGTTGAAATTCAACTTAAACACGGTTTTAACTCTAAAAATTGCATTCGTCTAGCCATCGGTCAATCGAGAATCGACCTTTCGAGCCTAAAACGCGTCGCGGCCTAATTTAGATTTGATTGCGCCGATATTAGTGGGTGGAAATTTGGAATCGTCGTTTGGGCAGCTGATTTCATAATGATGTTTTTAAGTTTGGAAATTATGCGAAAAATACCGGCACATTAGTCACAAGATTATAAACATCCTCGACAAAAAGCACGTTACGATCCACACTAACAGTCATCAGTACATTAAGATGGTCTGGCGAATATTTCTCCCATGGAAATATCTGATCAAACCTGCCGAAGCATGTTTGAGTAAAAATTTTCTCACAGCACATATTTCGTTTTTCTTTCTCTTACGGATTTTAGAAAAGCCTGACCGGAAAAGTTCTCCGAAAATAATTTCTGTAAAAAAGTTTGGGAAAAGCTTTCGCCAAGAGCCAAAATACCACAACAATAACGAGATGAGAGGTGTTAAAAAACAAAAGCGTATTATTCTTTAAACAAGAATTCAACTCTCCAAAGCCTATCTCTACAGAGGGATTTAGAAATTACGTAGAATAGACTTAATTAACAATAGCGATGCACATTTTTTTTTACAAAAACTCAGGTACAAAACATTTTAGTAAACACAAAATTTTTGGCGATGATTTGCACATATGTCGTGTCCGGCATAATCATTTGCTTAAAGTTCTACTTTATAATAACTGACGTTAGTTAAAAAAAACAAGACTAAAAAAATTGCAAAAGTTTAAGTACGTATTACAGAAGTCAAATCAAAATTCTGTACAGGCAGCAAAAATGGTGGAAAATCATACTAAAAACGCATGTAACACACGAGGGCCAAAATTTGTTTCGAAAAAAATTAAACTTGCTCTAAAATGTCCAGTGGCTGTTGTTTGCTAAAACAGTTATTGGTTGGCCAAATACTCTGATAGTTCTTTTTGTTAGAGCAAAATATGGCTAATATAGTATTAATGTGTATTTTACATAAGAATGTAATATACAATGTACAAAACAATTACATTTTGTTCCTTTGATGTTACCGCTTGACATAAAAACTATATGCAACAATAATCCCATACGAACCAATTTAACTTCGCGACCACCAGAGCACGTTCAACACTCGAGCAAGCTTAGTGCGAGCATCGCTATTTTTGGCAGTGTGTGGAAATAATTGTTAAGTGCAACAGATGCATGGGCGCACCAACCACCGCTAATACGTGACGGGTGTTAACAATATGAAGCCAAACCCAAGTTATGACGTGCAGTCATGTCTTGTTTACGCGACAATCAAAATTCTGCAAAATCATTGTTTAACTGTACTCAAACGCAACTTGTCAATAACTGGGCACATAGGTTTCGTTAAGTGTGCAAAATCAGACATAAATCAAGCCACAAGCTTAATCACACAGTGGTCTTTCTAAACTAATTCACCTATTTATTTCAGTTCTTTAATGTCAAAATATGGTGTCATATCTTTTAAAAGAACTATAGTCCATGTGCATCTATGAATCGTGCTTTTCCGGTTAAGTGGTCAAACAAGTTTTCGACAACTTAGGGAACTTGACACATTATTTTTGGAACATGTACGGCCCAATCTTCCAATGCGGGTTTATAGGAAAAACACACAGGCCCAAAACGAGCGAAAATAAAAATGACCTGTAAAATTAATAGGTCTATATTTTGACAGTGGATAATTTGTGCAAAACGCATGTCAGCACGTAGCACAATTTTTTGACACTGAATAAGCTGCTATTTTAACACAGTCTGGTCTTAACTGGAGTCGCAATGTACACGTGCAAAGCCGCAAGAAGAAATTACAGCACGGAAATTATAGAACACCAGGAGAAAATAGAAAACGCGGGGTTGCAAACCTCAGTATATCACGGTCACGACCTTGCTGTTTATTCTAAATATACTTAGAATGTGTATTCCCAATAATAAACGAGCAGTAACGACTGCACAGTTCGGGTATTATACTAAATTTGGACATTCGTGTTCTGCAAGAACGATGTCTTTAGATCAGTGTATATAAACTCAGACTCTCGCGGACAAAAATATGTGAAAGAATTTTATGAGTACGTGAACGCCCCATAACGTACAAATATATTTTTCAATCTCTGTTTTCAATATTTACATTGAGAGTCCGCCACGGGTTAATCTGGAACGAATATAGTTACAGACCTAAAAAGGGTGGATTGCTTTAGACCAAGGGTGGGCAACCTGCGGCCTGCGGCCCTTCATTAAAGCTTGTGCGGCCCGCAGAGACGCTTGGATTTCAAAAGTACTGGCAAACGAGTCCAATTAGTACATATTTTTGAGCTGATTAATGCGCCTGATGCTAGTTTTCTGCGATCTGGCAAAATGTGGCTAGAATCAAATACGAATTATACTTGTAGTTAAGCATATTTGGTAAGAAACAAAGCAAAATCACTTTGTGTGATGAACAATTTTGACATCTATAATTGGCCCTACAGTAACAAAGGTTGCCCACCCCTGCTTTAGACTCTACAGCAGTGGTTCTTAACCTTTTTATTGTGCCGACGATACTTTTTCACGCTTTTGTCGAACCCATTGATAGGCCATTACTTGTAAGTTTGTTGTTCTAATACAAAACCTGCAATCTTAAAATATTTTGCAAACCTTTGTCGAACTCCTGATTAAGCATTGGCGAACCCCTGGGTTTCGATCGAACCCAGGTTAAGAACCACTGCGCTAAAAGGGTTAAGAGTTGGGCTGGGCTTTCCGGAATTTGTAATGTGTTTGATTCAAGCCTGACACTCGGTCTCATTTGTGCTTAATTTTCCTAACTTTCGGGCCTTATTCGGGCTTTAATTTCAAAAACAAATTCAGGTTCGGCCTTGGTTTCGGCCCTGCTTACAAGTCATATTTTAATAGCAATGATAAAATACATTGTAATTTACCAACTGCGCAACAGCCGAGAACTGGTCCGTCAGAAATCCGTTACCGAGGCACGCAGAAGCACAACATGAAGTTGCGGTTTGGCAAAATTGCAACGAATTCTTATAAGCTGTTGCATCATGTCTCGTGCATTTACTTGAAGCACCTGGACCAGTTTTTTAGGTAAGTTAAAAAGGGACTTATGGTAATTTGCTGTCAGCCAATTATATTCTTTCTTGTTTTAATCGCTAAAACCAATTTAAAGTGCGAAAAATTGGGCTGCCTAAAAAAATACCACAAGAAGAAATATGTCGAATAGAAGATGCTAGAGAAATGTAAAAAAAAGTAATTAACGTATATGCCTAAAACTATTTTGTGTCTACTTAAAAGGCTTAAAATGCAACAACAATTTCTAAAACCGAAATTAAAAAAATTAGCCCAAAGTTTAAATAAATTCGTCTGCAGGCCGCAATACAATAAGTCCATGCATATTAAGTATGCAGACAAACTTGAAGTGACATTGTTCCAACAACAATTCTGCCGAAAAATTCAGATCCCGAAATTCGAGACGACTTAAGTTTAAATTACATTGGGTTACAGTGAAACTATTGGCCTAATGGCATTTGCACGTACGAAACGTCACAAAAGCAGAACAATCGAGTATGTCGTTAAAACTGTCTATAGTGATAATGCGAATACAACCGCCCGACCGCTTTGCCTACCAAACTGCAGTTGTTACGTTAATCTCTGCGCACTCCGTGCTTATTCGCTGTCACGAAGCAGATGTTGGACTCACGTGAACCGCATGATTATTATGCAAACTCACGATAGCTTCAGGAAGAGTATGTGAAGGTATGGGAACAACGCAAGATAGCAAACAAAAATTGCTGCTTAAAAGTTTATCATCCTTCGCAAATCCAACATAAGCGAGCAGCTTAAGCGGTTTTCTGCTGATAGCTGTTTTGCAAGGCGCTAGATCTACTGCAAGATCAAAGTTCGCAGAAAACAACCCGGTTACGCATGTCTAGGGCTGTTACCAAACAAATAATTATTTGATCATTGTAATTTTTTTTATGTTTGGAATATTTATTAAATGTTTTTTCTTCTTGTTTTAAACAATAAAATATTTTACCCTCGTGCGGTAAACCTCTATGTTATATAGGTTCAAAATCAACAAAATTGAACAAATTAGTGACATTTTTTATGACAAGAAGCTTAAAACCGCAGGGATATGTGTTCCAGGCTTATGCACCCATTCTTATGAAACATATTGGACAAAAAACAAGATAATTTCATGTATATTCCAGTATTAACTACCATAAAATGAGGTATCATTTTCTTGTCAATAATGGTAATTCACTCCGAAAATGCAAATATTTTTGGCCAATAAACAGAAGAGCTGCAGCATGTCTCCACTAAAATATCATTCCGAGTAAAAAATTTTAAAGATTTAAGTGCCGATCTAATGACAAAGAGCACATTCACAATGCGAGTTTTATACTTTAAGGCAGTGGTTCTCAAACTTTTTTTGTTGCGCCGCCCCTGGACAAGTTTTTCTGGACTTGCGACGCACCAGCAAATAAAAGTTAATGAGGGAACTTATTATTAAAGTTGTATTTATTGATACAACAACAAAAAGCCACGAAACGGAACTATTCTGCGACGCCCTTGGAAAACTGAAACGACGAACAAGAGCGTCACGACGCACAGTTTGAGAACTACTGCTTTAAGGTTTTACAAACACTCTTTTTTAGTATTTAGTATTGCCTATTGGCCCTTCGTCTTTGCTATTTTAAATTATTTGTCTACTGTATTGGATTTAAAACAAAAAAAAGTTTAGAATATTTGCCAAATTAATAACCAAATATTTTGTTTGTTTGTTTTAAAAACACACAAGCTCTGCTGCGTAAAGTACGATCGCAGATTTTGGCTCATGACCAAAATTCTCTTTTTCAATATCACTTTCTTATTCCACAGAAATCTTGTGAGTCGTTTTTATCACTCAAACACAGTGGTTCTCAACCTTTTTTCTTTTGTGGCCCATTTTCATTGCTCAAAAATTCTGTGGCCCAGTACATTTTTATGAAAGAAAAACAACAACTATAAAATAGGTTCAGAAAAATGCAGAACATATTTCAAACAGAATATAAGTTCAAAATAACTTAAATGCAAAAAAAATCATAAAACAGCACTTTCCCTTCTTTAATCAAGCACTTTCAGTTATGACCGAGTAATTGGACGATGGATATGCTGCTATCTGGCTTTATTGTAATCCCAAAGTAGTTTAATACATCATAAACATAAAGTGTTGCAGAAACTCAAAGTAACTTTATACCGTAAATCAGTGGTTCTCAAACTCGGTTTTCGGGGCCGCATGCGGCTCCCAACTACTAATTTTGCGGCTCGCACCAGACCTCAGAAAACCACCAACCATTGCTATTTTAGCTTTCAAAGTCATCTTCTTTAGTGATTTTCTCAAGGTTTCTTTTTTTGCGGCTCCCTACACACTTAAAAAATACCATTTGGCCCCGACAATAAAAAAGTTTGAGAACCACTGCCGTAAATAGTTAAATACAAATTACTTTACATCCGTTCGCAATTTCTCCGCAAGCGATAATTTTTGTAAAACTGAGTGTCCACAAATGAAAGCAAATTCTTAAAAACAGCTTTCTATTTGATTGGTCTGTGGCCGTAATCAAAATGCTTCCATGGCCCAGAACCGCTGCTCTAACATGTTGGTTTTGGATTTGTACTTTTGTGAAAAAAATTATGAAGTGAGGTTCAGCATCAGCACCTGAAGTGTCAAATCGGACGCGAAAATTTGTTTCAAACCTCAAACACTCACCATGAGCACATCCCACAATACCACGCGGTTGTGTGTGTCTTGTGTGAGAATGTGACGTTTATCAGAGAGCACTTTGTATTGAGTGATACATGCAGCACCTAAAAACAAACACAATTTAGTCAGACGCCTTAAAATTTTCATTTAAATGCAGTGGTTTTCCAGCGAACAACCTTAACTTTGCCCATTAGCGGTCCACTTGGCCTAATCGAATCAATCAATATTTTATCGAGGGCGACGAAAAACGCCAAACCACAAAAAAAACTTTAAAGCAAAAACAGAACACAGTTAATTGTCGAACACAGTTTGCCCCAGAGTTGTCAACGGGCCTGAAATTGGAGCCCGAAACCCGGTCCGAACCCGAATCGTTTTCGACAAGCCCGTTTGGGCCCGAAAGTCTGATTGGCAAGTTTACACATTGAAAAGATCAGAAAAGACCGAGACCAAGGCTATGTTTAGCTGGTTAAATTTACTTTAAAAAAATACTGACTTTATTTTTTTTGAATGAAATCAGGCCCGAATCAAGCCCATTTTTTTTCATGAAAGCTAAGTCCGAATCCGGACCGACTTACAACTCTAGTTTGGCCAGTCCGTTTCTAGTTTTTCACGGGGTTCGAACCCAGGACGCTCCCGGGGACGCATCCCGATCAAGGCTTTTTAAGTTTGTATATGGGTCAGGCGCAACATTTCAAAAAGACCAACACTGACACCCAGCAGAGGCGTTTAAACGTAGTTGACTACTGCCACCTAGCGGAAACTATTGTCAATCCAATTCTGTTTGAGCCAAAAACCTCTGAATTTGAGTAGAAAGTAAAACCACCAGCTTTCCTAATACACCTAATATTTTTACTGTTATATATAAACTTTTATATGGAGCTTTTTTCACTCATATGTTTTTCAACAATTTGATTTTTGTTCATAGCTTTCTACCTGGGATTGAATAACACGGTTTCTCTGAATAAGGTTTTTCGTCGTCGAAAAGTCGATCTTGTATCTCACTTCCTTCCATATTTTCAACGTCTACTTTATCACTCTCAGGTTTCACAGGCCACGAATGCACAGAGGAGTTGGTTGTGGCGCAGTATATTCGCTCCGGTGTCGACTTGCCGTCTAGTTGCAACTGAGAAGACGAATGATTTTGACAAACTTATTAATCACTGCAACCGAAGTTTATAGAAATTTCATAAAAATGTGAACATTTTTTTATTGGAGGGAATGTATTATCTGGTTAGAAGGGGACTAAGTTTTTGATTACAATAAAGAGTTGCCTTTGGCAGTATACTATTTGTCTTATTTCGGCAAGACATGTGTTACGACATAAACTTGGTTCGTGTGCCATACTACGGGTATCGAAGTTTAGATAAATCTTTTCTGCATTTTTCTATTTGTTGCTATACAGCGTATCCGTACGAATACTACCGTGGCATACGTATAAGCGTGCACCGAACTGAAGTACAAAAATTATGATCCAATTTTGATGACAGGGTTTATCAAACAGGGGCGCGTTAACCCATGATGTGGTCACGTGATTACGCAACGCTTTGTCAGCTACTGAGCCGAGAAATGTGGAAGTGTTACGTTTTTATTTTGGTACCGTTATTTGACATTAAAGGGAAGGGGCTCTACGACAGGGGTGTCCAAAGTGCGGCCCGCGGGCCAAATGCGGCCCCCGGCGGCTTTTCGCGTGGCCCGCGGCTATTGTTTTCAAATTGTGTTGCATATGGCCTCCATAGTTTGGATTAAGTTTTTGGGTTTTGGCGACTTGTGAGTTCACGCAAAAGCTTTCCATGGAACTTTACCGGTAAAAAGAAAGTGTACATGATGCTGACGCAACAAAATCCAACAATTTCCCGCATATTTGGGTTCTAATTCTAAAAAAACGTTGGCCCGCGGGCGTCTTAACCTGGTAAAAATTGGCCCCCATTAAAAAAAGTTTGGACACCCCTGCTCTACGAGGCTTGGAAGCGGGCAATTGGTATTGAGCTGGGGTTGTGTTAAGAATGCGCGGCTTGTCTTGTATCGTTTTTACTCTTTTCTTTGATGCAAGTTTAAATGGGTACTGACAGCCCGTTATTGCACCAGAACCAAGAAGAGGCATATCAGAAGCACGTGAGGCTTGGCAAACGCAGCACGTCTAACTTGCTTCATTAAAGGTTGTGCGGCCCGCAGAGACGCTTGGATTTCAGAGACGCTTGGAAGTACTGGCAAAGGAGTTCAATTATTTCATATTTTTGAGCTGATTAATGCGCCTGATGCTAGTTTTCTGCGACCTGGCAAAATGTGGCTAGGATCAAATACGAAACATACTTGTAGTTAATAGGGATGTGCCAAAACTGCAAATGTTCTGTTTGGTCGAGCACCGAGCATCTCACGTTAATGCTCGGTGCTCGGCCGAGCACGCTCGGTGCATTATGACGTCACAAAAAATCCCCTTTCTACGTTTTAGCTCTACTAGGTCTCTTACGTCACCAGCGGTGTATTAAGCTGTACAGGCCTCGGAAGTACACGTTTTTTCACCACCTAATACATTTGAAAAATCATTTGTTTTTGCACCCTTTCGAACACTAATTACGTATCTTAGCAGGGCATGAATATGCAAATTTAACGCTCGGGTCAGTTTGTGCAACTGCTCGGCCGAGCACCGAGCATTAAAAACAGCGATGCTCGGTACCGAGTACTCGGGTTCTGGCTCGGCTCGGCGCATCCCTAGTAGTTAAGCATATTTGGTAAGAAATCAAGCAAAAATCACTTTGTGTTGTACACATGTGCGGCCCGCGATCCAATTTTGACATTTATAATTGGCCCTACAGTAACAAACGTTGCCCACCCCTGTAGCTAAACAATTAATCAGGTCACATGCATTATTGGCGTGAGTGACTCTCGCTATAGAGGCATTACGTATATAGTGAGGATGTATAGTAATCAATTATCGATTGTTCTGTCATAAGTGTCAGTTGTTCGGACGTAAACGCATCGCTCAAACTCATTTGCTAACTCCTATTTTCACGTATCAGGGAGTGTTTGCGATCACTGTCAAGTCACATGAGTTTTGTTATAATGTTATGTGATACATGCACAAGAAGGACCGATATTCACATAACCTTTTAACTTTGCAAATCAATTTTTGAATAATAAAACTAAAATGAAAACGGATTTAAATCTGAGATTATTTAATGGTTCCTATCAGGGTTTTTTTAAGGTTTGGTTTGGGTGACCGCTAAGTAGTTTTAAGATACCGCAAGTGTTTCATTTAAATACCAAAATATCGTAGGCTATATTCGTATTATCGACAAGACATAGCGAGAAACAACCATTACTTTTCTACTGTAGTTGCAAGTCCAAATTTTGGGAAACCGCTGGAGAAAAACACCTTAAAAAACACTGGTTCCTATATATATTAACGCGCAAATAACAGGAGAAAGGTTGACAAAGAACTATGCTTGAAGGAACATGGGAACAATACGTTTGATCGGGTAATTGCAAATTAAAGCTTCCGATTTTAGCTCATTAAATTTTAATTAAACATGGGTTGGTTGAATTTTTTTTCAATCTTTTAACTCAAACTTCATCACCAATTAAGCATTCCCGAGCCCAAATGTGTGTCACTATTTTGCTGTGACCAACACGCGCGAAAAAATCAAACCTACTTTTTTGTCGGCAACTCTGCATATGGATTTGGTACCACAATCAATCTTCACGTAATAAACTTTTTTATATACATCTCGCGGGCCTATCTATAGAGGAGTGATACTGAATTGTCAGTCTCTCTCAAGCATTCACTTCCGCAAGGCGAGCGCTTTACCAAAAGACAGGAGCTCGAACCATCTACACCAGGGGTCGGCAATATTATAGAGTAGAGACGTTGCGTGCCAACCACTATAGTCAAAATGATAATGACTTGTAATGGTTAGTGGTTCGAGTCAGCTGATTATCAAGCAAAAATGATGCAGAGTCATGTATGTAAGCTGGGCCTTCATGTTAACCAGCGATCACAGTATGAGAGTAATACCAAGGGTGAAATATCACCCTGCCTTTACAAAAGCTGTGTTACCAATATGACCTATTTGTTTTTGAAAATACAATGCACCAACAGGGACATATAAAAGTACATACGTGGCCTTGCATTAAAAAACAATAGAGATAAAAATAAAATAAATACCCTTAAAACCGGGGCGGACTCCTCACAGACGACATAACTGTTGCAATCCGGGTGTCGAAAGTCGCTGCACATAACCCGACCATCCCTGCCAGATGAATAAACACAACCGAACGATGAAGGGGAATCAAAAACCGTTGTCAACGTCCAAACACCTTCTCTGTGAATGGGCAGGGTTGCCAAGCAACGTTGTTGCCCTAGCGACCATAGTTTGATTGTCCCGTCCGAACTTCCAGACAGAAGCTGAAAGCAGAAAAACTGATTGTTGTTTTAAGGGGTTCGAACCCAGGACGCTTTAGGGGTCGAATCCCGATCAGGATTTCTGTATGTGGGTTAGGCGCGCCGGACCAAGTGTACATAGCACACTAGTGTCGGCGATTGATTTTAATTGCGTCGCGAAAATTCGTTGTATTTTCGAACAGCACTTAAACAAAAACGTCGCCGATCCCTGCTTTTGGGCTTCAGAGTGAAACGGAAGAGTGCATAAAACACCAAAACTCCACTTTGATCTTATGTGTTATCTACACTACACCAGTCCTTTGTGTTACATTTGTGTACTTCTAGCCGGCGAAAGGTGACGGCGCCGCAACACAAAAAGCTTGGAAAACACTACTTTTAAAGTCTGCGTAATATTTTTTTAATATTGTAATACTAGCTAGGTAACGAAGAAAGTACTGTATATACAAACAAATCTACATGAACGTACACACGCAAGATTGTAAGATTTTTACAAATAAAAAAATCAGGTGTGGTATGCGTTATATGAAATGTTTATTGCTGTTGCTTGCATAATATTTTCACAGCACAGTCAACGTTTTTGTACATTCTTACGTGGGTGCCATCACGGGTTATGAGCAGCGCTTTCACGTTGTCTGTGTGTCCCTTCAACTTCATGCGTTTCTCGCAAGTTCGCGGGTCCCACACACGTATTACTCGCTCAGTAGATCCAGCGGCCAGCACCGTACCCGGATCGTTCATCGCTACACTGTATATCGAGTTTTTACATCCGCTCACATTCGAAGCTGTAAATTGAATTGTTGTTGTTAGTCCGGTAGGGTAGAAACTGCATTTTACGTTTTGTTAATTTATTATAGTACGCTTATAGGAAAACAACTACATTAACGGCTGTAGTATTGCACACTGAAGTTTGAAAACTTTAACATAAGATATTGGTGTTGTTTAAAACAAAAAATATTTAATGTTGTAATAAAACTCCGTGGCGACAAAGTTTGAAAGTCTGTGCCCCCTGCAATAATAAAACATTACAGAGTGCTATTCGATAAAATGTGTATGCCGTAAATATTTATCAGCGCGCATTTTACGACTTTGCGTTCGGGAAAAACACTCAACAAACCGCAAAATATTGACAGTTAATGGTCGCGGTGCACTGCACAGACAGAGTCGTCAATGCGAAACGAACGCACAGGTAAATGATTGCAGAGGGAATGACTTTGCATTTGACAATTTACCGTAAAAAAACTGGGTGCGTGATATTACAATTTACCACCTAGTTCATTGATGTTGAAAACAACCTCACATGGGCCACCAGACTGTGAAAAAACACGTGGGCGAAAAGCGGAACAACAACCAAAACCCAACAGCGTAAAATTTGTGGAGTCATCACAAATCGGGGCAAAAATGCAAACACTGCTTCTTTACCTACGACCGTCCAACCTCAACAAAAACTCAAATAACGATGCAAGCCACAATATTAACCTTACTTGTAACGGTGTTATGTGTGGTTGTAAGTGATGTGAGTGTGTTAACATCCCAGATAAATATTTGCCGATCCAACCCAGCACTTGCAACATGTTCCTTGTCCCTGGCATAAGCAAGAGAGCGTACATAGTCCTTGTGCGTTCTTAAAGTGGACATGCAGAATTTTCTGTGTGCGTTCCACACTTTTACAGTTGTGTCCGAAGATGCTGATATCACTGCAAAAAATGTGATGTTGGAACTTAAACCACATATACTTCAAATAACAATCAAAAACTGTGTTTGACATGTAGTTTTGTGTCTATATACATATTATATATATGTAACATTTGAAATAACATTATGTTTAGCCTTTTTGCATTGTATTTTTGAGAAAAAAAAGTGACAATGCAATGTAAAAAATGTGAAATTGCTATTTGGTACATTGTTCAATACAGATTTATGTAAAAAGCTATGTCAGATATGTATACTGACACCAAACTCACATGTTCGTCCATTGCAGCATAGAACAATATCATTCACCCAATCAGTATGGTGTTCCATGGAAGCAACATACGGGTCTGCTTCTTGCTGGTTTTTGGATTCTGTGTTCCATACTCTTATGATCGAGTCTCTACCACCAGTGTACAATCGATTGTTTGTAGGATCAACCTGGTTTGGTTAAGACAAATAATATTTTTGTTATTTTATTAAATCATTTAACAGTTGTTATACTTTACCTGCAAGGCATTCACCCCAGATCGGTTGTATTTTTCTACAACATCCCGAATGACATATGAAACCTATTTAAAGAACATTATTATCATAAACAAGCAACAAACATCCAAGAATAACAAATATTTCAGCCAACGATTAGACAAAACTGTGTACAAACATATGAGTTAAGAGAACACCTGTAAAACAGCTAATTCTTCAATGATAATCAAGTAAGATTTTTTTAACATGCGCAGTTAGATCATGTAAAGTTTTTGGCAAACATGACACTTTTATGAGGTACACAACCTAAATGTACCACATTGTGTTTCAAAACTTGGAAAGTTACCTGAATTTTTTTTCTTGAAGCAGCCAAGTCCCTTCTGGGGTGCATTCTAGCCGTGTAGTCAAGTTAAAGTTACACAAATGACATCAGTCATATCAATAGATAAAATTGTATAAATTTTTAGATGTCAAGATTACTTATGATCTGGAAACACCATAGTTAGAACACAAAGTATGTCTGACAAATTCACACTGGTATGGAATGGCAGAAAAAATGCCACAATTGTAACTAAAATGTTGCAAAAACCTGATGTATAAAAGTCTCAATGTGTGTTCTCAAAAACTGAAATAATGCTTACACAATACAAAACAAACAAAACAATTATATAATTAATGAAAAATTGGCAATGAGAAAAATGCAAAGAATAAAATCCGCAATCAAATATTTAAGAACTTACATCACCACTGAAAGAAGTATGTTGATGAAAAACACTTTTTGATATAGCACAATTGAGACTCTTGATGTATTTGCATTCATGGAACATTTTGTGTTTACAAGCTGAATGTCAAGCAATAAAAATATTCAAAACACAGTGAACTTTAACATTATGGGGTACTGTACTGACTGCAAATATCCCTTTCGTAGTGGTTTGTTTCCCTAGTAACAACTTTACGATCAAACTTGAACTATCACAGGCAAGAATTAAACACATGAAGGATGATCTCAACTACCCAAACTGTCATTTTTTCGAATTCTAAAATAGGCATTTTTGGTGGCAAGAAAAACAAACAAATCTAAAATGACTTTCCATAATGTACATGTTTGGTGGGTATCATAATATTTTATACAAATCCCTGTGCAGAGTATTAACTTTTAATTATTGTACCAGCAACAGTAATTTTTTTGTCTTAGAAAATCCCTTCATAAAATATGTTTTAATACGTTTAATTGGTAAGCGATATCATCAACCAATGGAGTTACTAGATAAAAAAAACATTACAACTTTGTCAATAAGAAATTAAGAAATTAGTGATATTCATGGAATAACATTTTGTAGTACAGGTGAACCCAGTTATTCACATAGTTTTAGTTAATTGCACAAAAAGCTTGACCAATTGGTTATGCTATTTTCTGGCTTCATCTGTACTCAAAACAGAAAGATATGCAACTTATCAAGTATCAGACCACTGCTTTAGAGAGCACATACAAAAATACTTATGCTTCAGGATTTTCTTCTGTTTCTGTGAGGGGACGTTTGCAATGTGGAAGAAGGTGCCCTCGAACTCTTCTTGCATAAATGCAATACAAAACATAGCCTATACACACAGCAAGAGAGGATAGCATAACTAAGATACCAAACTGTTTCGGGTATGGCAATGCAAGGACAAGGATATACTGTATCATGTCCATAAGATTGTTAAGAGACATTTGGACACCATTTACAATGCCCCGCTCAGATTCAGCAACATTTTCCTGTATAAGTTGAGTAATGGTAAGGTCGAAACCCCACAAGCCAACACGAGCCAAAATTATTCCCGCCATGAGCAATGAAACTGAAAGATAAGATGATGGTGGACTGGTACCTTCCTGACATTTTAGGAACAGGTCTGAACCGATCTTCTGTTGGGGTTGTACAGTTGAATTACTTAGAATGCTCTTGGTTGTTAGTACCATTGTGGTATTCAAAACACTGACATTCATTGAAGTTGGCAAAGTGGTCACAACAGGAATTGAAAGAGTAGTATTTGGTATGGAATCTTGGTGTGGTTGATTTGCAGGTAGTAAATAAAAGGGACTTCCAGCTACAAATACAGATGCAATGCACATTCCCAATGTAAGGGTTTGAAACACGGCATTAAAAAGTCCGGTTCTAACAAGACCCAACTTTTGCCTCATTATAGGAAATATAAATGTAGCTATGATACCAGTAACAGCTGCTGCTGCAAGAAGAATACCAACCATAAACTCACTGAAACACTGACTGTATGCATAGGTGGTGGTAATGTAGCCAAAACCTAATACAGTCAAATATAAAAATGAAAAACCAAGACAAGGCAGTGCTATTGGTTGAGCTATGTAAGACTTCCAGCCATCTTTTACAGTGAAAATGAAACCAAACATTTTCATAATCACTGACTGTTTTGGTTTCTTTTCTTTGGGTTTGTCTGGTTTTGTTTCTTTTGCATCATTTTCAGTGTTTTCATCACCATCTGTGGCATGAAGTTCAACCATCTCATGATCATCAGCCTGCTCACCATCTTGTGATGCTTTCTGGGACAAGGCTGGAGTTCGATCGTAAACCTTTTTTAGAAGCAAGTATTCAATACACATTGAACATGCATTCCAACAAGTGATGAAGATGGCCCCACCAAAAAGGTCAGCAACAGCCATAATTTGTCCACAAGCCATCGGGGCCAGTATCTTAGTTGACAAATCAATTCTTCTCACCATAGAGTTTAACTCAGCCAACATGTCCTTTTTACCTTGAGCCACCACAACAATCCAATCTTTTTGTATGATGATTCCTGTAGCAACACTAGCAAGTTGACTGATTGCGCCAAGTACAATAGCACCAATTTCGACACCAATAATGTATGATGCATTCTTATCTCCAAACTGGAAGTTTACCAACAACAGTATTGCACAGAGTATCACTGCTAGATTTTGAATCACTAATGACACCCTTGCAGCATGTAAGCGTGGAGTTTGGTCAATCCAATCACCAACCAATGGCCCAAATAGCAAAACACAACATGTTAAAGTTAGACCATAGGCTGCTGATAAAATTAATGATGTTGGATCCAGTTCAAACAAAAACAAAGGAATTGCAAAGTGCCACATTCTGTCTCCCCATGATGAGAAAAAATGTCCAGCATATATTAGCACTCCTGTTGATACCATATTTTATTAAAAACTACTTGCTTTGTGCTGTTTTGTTAGTTTGCTACATAAAGACATAAAATAGATTTCAGAACAAACCCAATACAAACAGAAATATTAATTTATACACAAACAAATCTATTAAAAACAAAACCTCCTGAGTCCTGAAGGCAAAGTAGCAATGAGCCAATTTCAGTCCTACAGCGCCCTTAGTGAAATGTACCGATTAAAAGGTGCAAATGTTATTAAGCCCCATTATGTGATCTCCAAACGCGACATTTTCTCAGTTTTGGTCACTGGCATGGCACTGCTTTGCACTGCAGCAAGAGTCAAGAGCGCGCATTAAACGTAACTAGTGATGCGCGATATTTAGGTGTACATTTTTTTCGGCTAGTCATGCTGTTTTTACGTTAAATGTCGCCGATTTCGCATTTTCTGTAACCAAAGCATACAATTTCTTTAAATTTATTTGACAACATTTACCAGCATAATTTTTTGTTAAAGAGCGTTTGCCAAGGCCCAGATTTGTCCATGCATTGCGGTTTTTAGTGATGCGTGACAATTTTTGTTTTGTTATGCAGTAATGCGTGTCGAGTTTCTGTGAGAAGTGAGTTGAGGTAAAGTTGACTTTACTTGACTTTACCGGGATTCAAAACTAGATTGTAAACAAAAAAATTATGATACCTTACTAATGATACCTTACATATTATTTGGTATGCTAAATCTTGAAGTTTTAAACTTAGCTAACCATTTTGTTCCAGAGTTATAATGTTGTTTTTTTGTTTTTGTGAGATAAATATGTGTGTAGTGTATAAGTTCCTATTCCTTTATATTTGTCTAGTTTTAATTCGGTTAGATAAATAACTATATAATAAACAAAACATGAACTGTATAATATTAGTGCATTTTCATTAATTTAACTTAATATTTTGATTATTCTCCTAGTTTGCCAAATTGCCGTAATTTAAATGCAAACAAACTTGTGTCTTGATGGCAGCCATAAAACATGCACTGCAGCGAGATGTGTTCACACCTAATCAAGAAAGGTTGCTTGGTGTAGTCCATGTGGGCAAAACTGGAGGCAAGAAGAAAAAATCGTCATTTCTTTGCGCATCAGGTATTTTTCTGTGTATAGTGACAAAGGTGTGCTTTGATGAAGATAAAATTGTTCACACATTTTCATTTTTCACAGTCACAACTGAGAGGCCAGTGGAGGTCTATATTTCTAGGATCAAGAGACAAGAAAAGGGTGAGACTTACAAAAAGCAAAAGACCTGGCAGTTGAAGGAACTTAAAATTGTTAATGGAAAGGAAAGTGATAAGGTGTGTCCATTTTCTGACTTTTTTGAGTTTTCATACAGCTTTGCAAAATGTTTTGACTACATAAATTTGCGGGTTGTTCTGGATTTATTGACGTCTAACAAATGTTTTATGCTTTTTTTCAGCAAACTACAGACTTTGACTTACAATTTGACAAGAATTTCAAGTGGTCTGCTAGCAGTGTTGCAGAAAAACATACTTTCTTGGCATGTTTGTGGAAAGTATGTGTACCTTGATTTTTCATTAAAAAGTTGATGTGTATGTACGATTTTGATCAATTGTATTTACTAATTTTCAATGCTTATTGTTAAGCTTTGTCATCGATATCTTCCAAGACAATCGAAACCAACTTTTGCTAACATTCCACAAAGCCTACTAGAAGGTAAGCTAAAGTTTTCTTTGTTTGTTTTTAAGGGAAGGTAAGCTGAAGACTGTTTTTTTTTCAGTATCAGTATCTGGTACTGAAACTTCCAGAGGAACTAGCAATCTGCCTGGCCCTGATGAAGATGCTCTTGAGGACTACCAGGTTAAAATAATTTTGCTGTTTTCATAAATAGTCTGTAATTGCTATTAGACAACCAAACTGACAAAACTTATCACATCACATTGCAGTCTGGTACATGAACATAGCATGTAGAATCAGTGTAATTGTAACAGAAAAAAAAAATGTCTGCTCAAATTTGTAAAAAAAAGTCTCATACTTGCAGACATATGTAATGTTTCATGCACCCATTGTTCCTAAACTCGAGTGATAACTTACGAAATAAGGGAAATATTATTTCAAAAAATAGACTAAACAGAACTTGACTTGTTCCAATTTTGTCTCATACTTGATTAAGTAAGTTATGATGTTTTCAGGCTCTAACTGATCAAGAGGAGACTGACTTGGAGAGGATGATAACTGAATGTGAATTTGCAATAAGTGATGCTGAGGCATTTTCTAATTCATTGTCCAGAGATTTGTCTGTATTGGATGGTCAGAACATCCACTCTATAATGGGATCAGAAGTACAAGTAGGTTCCCATCAAAAATTTTTATTACAACACTCTTACATACAATCTGGCATTACCAAGTCATTTTACTCCGTGCACAACCTGTTTATGTATTCAAGGTAAATTCTCTCATGTTATTGCTTGACAATGCCTTAAACGAAGTATCAGAGATTGAAGCTCGCTTAGATGATTATGACCTTATGGTGGGTGCCATTGCATCACAAATGGGACAAATGAAAAACCAAGAATCCTTTATTCAAATTACAAACAAAAATCATTCAAGATTGCTGGAGGAATTGGACAAGCTTGTGGTATGTGAAATTTATTTGGCATTTTCTACCAGAACATAAATAACACACTACTTTACTGTAATTATGGGTCCCCTTCTCTAAAGGGGACAGATATTGTTTTTGTCCATATTTTTTTTCTTTTTTCTGTCTAACGCTTGTTTGGTCAAGAAAGAGTGCTTCAAATTTGGACATATGTTAGTTATTAATCTGAACTTGATCCTAAAACTTGATCAGAAGTTTGACACCGAATGACCCAGCGGTTCACCCACAGGCTCCCGAAACGTAAATTTTTTAACGCTGGTTTGTAACGCTCATGTGGTAAAGAAATAGTGCTTCAAATTTAAATAGATGTTAGTTATTAATCCGGATGTGATACTCCTGAAGTTTGACCCCAAATGACCCAGCCGTTCACCCACAGACCCCCAAAACGTAATTTTTTTAAATCGGCTTTATTGACTAAAGTACATAATCTAGGAGACATGCTTTGTTGGTTGGTGCAATGTAAAGAATTTTCTAACTTTTTATTGGAACAGCCCTTAAACCTCAAAATAATCAGTTTTAGTTTTCGGTTAGAAATACATGTCCTAATGTACTGAAGTTTTGAACAGTGGGTTACTTGTTTGTTATTCAAAATTTCAGCCAAATATATAAAGTGGTTATCCGTACAGCCCCAAATATGTGTTAAAACGTTTACTAAATCTTCTGATGGAGTTTAACGCTATATCACTCTGGTCCCAGGGGAGTGATTCACTGATTTACAGCTCCATCCCTAGCATGTAATAAACTAGCTTGTTTTACAGTAGACAATTGTACACTTTTTTGTTGGTCAGAATTAGTTTAATCTTGCACGTTAAATACATTTTTTAGTTCAATCTGTTGATCGTGATAGCTTCAGTTTGTAAACATACATTAACACAATGCAACACACTGAAGGAAATAAAACCGTGGAATTGTGGATAACCTCGTTTTTGTTTTATGCCATGTTTACAATGGAGATAGTGATTGCGCTGGCAGAAATGAAACCGTAAAATTGCGGACTACCTTTTTTTCACGCTATGTTTTTATTCTGACGCGAAAAAAGAATTTGCTGTTTATAACTTACAACGTGATACGGTGTTGGCGATTTACACATTTTCTACACAAGTTTGCTTGTGTTTATTTGCAATGGCAAAAAATAGCAAAAAGCACAGACTGAAACAAAAAGAAGAACATAACCGCAACATTTGTTTACCGAAAGTCCGCACAAACACGCATGTGGGGACCAATTTGTTTTTGCTTGCAAAAGCAAACGTATGTGCAGATCAAATGATGTGTATAGTAAATTGGTAAATAGGATATAAAATATATATTATGGAAATATATCAGAAAGCCACCTTTCTAGTTTAGATTTGTCTTTTAAATTTAAAGTGGAACTATATTCCATTGCTTTTTAAGATGCAACTAGATCTCTCAAAAGGTCATGTAAAGGCATTGCGTGAAGCAAACCTAAAGCATGACAGTGGAATTGAAGCTTGTACAAGTGCAGCTGAAGCGTTGCAACAAGCAATGGAAGTGGAATTGCCAAAGGGTAGGAAACCTTGCCCCTGTTTTGTTGCCAAAAGCATTGCTAAGAACTATTTCATATCTACAAAACAAATGCTAATTCCAACATTGCTTGTAGGGCTTTCCAAGTTACAAGCTGTCTCTGATCAACAAAAACTTTTTGATACTCTTCGC